>NC_059432.1:48706784-49315284 GCF_021028975.2 Sphaerodactylus townsendi | reverse complement strand
TGAACAGAGTGGCCCGAGTGTCAACCCATTGTAAGTAGCAAGTGATTTCTGAAGAACAGGATGAAATTCAAGGAAAATACACATAGGCAGGATGAAAATGCAAGCTCCCATAAAGAGCCATAACTGGATATCCTTTTAACCCTTTCCTTCCACACTGTTTTATCAGTGTAGACATAAATGCAAGTATATGCAAAGCAAATACAGGCATTTGTTTTTCCCCAAGGGGAAGAGTTTGATCAGGAAAAAGGCACAGGGGTCAACATAATTCCTTCCTTAGCACCTCTGTTTTGATATAATGGGTTTAGTTAAATTATGATAAATGATAAAATTCCTTCTTTAGTTGCATTTCACTTAAAGAAGGGAAAAAAACCCATCTGGACATCACGTATCACCTGCATAATATATAGCTTGGTCCTTGGGGAAAACACATTGTATTCCTATACCAAAGATCTCTCTCCCAGATGTGCACTTTGAAATTAACTAATCTAAATCCTCTTTATTTTAATTTCTTTAATCTGCTTTGTAATACAAGGTAATGAAAAGTTTTTCACAAATCCTAGGTCAGTCACATTATTCTAGTACCTGTCTACCTTTAAATATAATTTTATTACCAGATACAATCCTACATCATGTTTTCGGTACCTTATCCATAAACATCATATTTATTTGTGTTATTTATGTATTTATTTATTGTCCACATTTCCCATTTGGACTCAAAGCAGATTACACAGAGCGAGTCAATACAATTGACAGCTGGGACATTCAATAAACAATGAGGTGGTAGAATCATGATTTTTTTCCCAGTTGCCACTGAATGGCCCAAACAAATCCCTTCCACTAATCTCTTATGATTTCACTGTGCCATTAAATGGTTATTAGATTACACATGTTCCTTGATACTACTAGCATCTACAAGTACTGACCATGTTCTTAAGCACTTCAAGTATGGGGCACCATTGAAACAAACTTTGTTGTCACATCTATTATTACTATCATTTAAAAAAATTATATCCTACTTTTCTGCCCTCTCAAAGATCACCAAGGCACCTAATAAATTAAAAAATACATTAAAAATAACATTTAAAAACCATTTAACCCATCCCAAACAAAACATTATTGAAATGAATAGAAAAAGTATGAAAATACTTATAAAGACTTTAAAAAACAGAAATAAAAACATTGTTCATGAAGCAATTAAAACATTGTTCATGTAACCTCTGCCCTCAAGTGCCCTGAGATTTCCCACTCCATAACTATAAGCCTGTCCCTATAAGCTCAGAGCAGCCCTTGCTATATGTTTCTCTATTAAAATGTAATGTGAGAGCAGTTTTATTTTATAATATCACCATTTCCGCACCCTTTAACTAAAATAAATGTATGTAATGAAGTGGGCTTTTTATGCTCAAATTCCAAGCAATATCTAGAAAGCAGGAGAGTGTTGCTTTCTTAATTCACCTTTTCTGGTCAAAAAAATAAATCAGGGTCAAGAGGCTTTTTAACAGATAAAAAAATGAACTAGTTGAAATTTATTTACAGTAACTATTTAGTTTGGTTAAGTAACTAACAGAAACAAAACAGGTAAGTTTATAAACAGGCAGTATTTCTAAGTAAGATGTTGTTGATATATTGTCAAAGGTTTTCACGGTCGGAATCACTGGGGTGCTGTGTGGTTTCCGGGCTGTATGGCCGTGTTCTAGCAGCATTCTCTCCTGACATTTTGCCTGCATCTGTGGCTTCAGATCCTCTGAAGATGCCAGCCACAGATGCAGGCAAAATATCAGGAGAGAATGCTGCTAGAACACGGCCATACAGCCTGGAAACCACACAGCACCCCAGTTATTGATATAGTTTGACACTGTTTAAAGTGCTACTTCAGCCCTTTTGGAAGAGGTTACAACTAATTCAGTTATTTCTAACAGATCTCTTACTTTCTCATAAATATCAATCAGGTTTGGAAGCCATTATATACATTTTTTTCTCAGATCTCTTTTCTCTGTTATGATAGTTCTCTTTTTATCTTCAGGTAAAAATATTCCAGCAAATTACACGGCACACTGACTAAGGACTATCAGTTCTCCAATCTGTCCCTTCACACACTAATTTTGAATGGGATTTTATCTTTCTGATTTCTTCAGAATAAACCCTCTCCCTATGTTGGGAGAATACCAACTGAACTGTTCGCTTCCTAGCTTATTTCCCTTCCACGTATTTCCCCAGAGAAATATCAATAACCAGTGTGTTTTTAGTGTTATGCTGCTCTATCAGAAATTCAGAGCAGACTACCCTTGTCTGTCAGACTTATCCCCTCACAAAGAGAAAAGTTTCACACTCAAAGAACCCAGCAATTCACTTACAGCTATCTCTCAAGCCCTTTCTGCATTAGCCAATAAACTCAGGATAATAATGGTAAGAAACCTGGGGTTTTTTTTTGGGGGGGGGGACTTCGCATGGCTCCCACTCCTAAAACAAGGCTGCCCCATGTTTTCCCCTAAAACAGAATTGCGCTATTCATGATTCTTTCATTTTAATGCAATTGGCACCCGCCCAGGAGTAGCCGCTCCCCCAGCCTTTACTCTGGTTACCACTTAGCAAAGTCCTGGAATCTGTCACAGAGGAATTGTTGAAGGAAAGGCAAATCAAAGGAAAGAAGACTTTATCCACTGGCAAAAAATGACAAAAAGAATGGTTAATTCCAACAAATAGTTTCACTTAGTGCTGATTGCTACATGAACATTCTTGGCAGTGGTCTAGAGCATAAATGTATGGCTTTTTACCTCCCTGTATGATAACACATGTAAGCAAATATATTAGAAGACTACTCTCCCCTCACCCCATTGTCTGCTGAATCTTTCTTGCCAAAAGCTTTTCTTGAACCAATAGAAAATTTATCTTTACAAATAATAGATACATAAAATAATGTAACAAGTCCTGCTTCTAATAGTTCTATAATTTGAAAATTTGGACCACATTACTGACATAGCAACTATGTTATACCAGATTCTTGTATTCTGACAGTTTTTACAGGTAGGGAACTAAAGTTCTACAAATGTTTTCCATAAATGTTTTTGTTTGTTTCAGGTACTACATACTATGACGTTTCTTTGTTATGCCCATTGCAAAACTATGCTTTAAGAAAAGATAGATCTCCTGCAAGGTGGAGGTGAAGACACACATGGCCTTGAACAGGCCATTTTCACGATTTATTTATGCTTCCCCCTCTTAGATAAAATCCTCGTTTTCTTCCGTCGAATGAAGAGTTTTCCGCTTTGTTTGGTGTTTTCTTGGAGTTGAATTACAACTGATTCCCAGACTACAGAGATCAGTCTCCCTGGAGAAAAGGGCTGCTTTGGAGGGCGGGTTCTATGGCCTCATATCTCACTGAGGTCCCTTCCCAACCCCTGCCCTCCCCAGGCTTCATCCCTAAATCTCCAAGAAATTCCCAATTTACAGTTGGCAAACCTGCTGTCACTCATTCAATTTATGTTTATGTATTTTATTTAACTGTTATTTTAATTTTTCCATATAGACATAAGTAGTAGTAGTAGTAAAGACATTTCAGTGCTCCCCAGACTCATGCCGCATTCTATAGTCCTCATCTACACAATGCTTTGAAGATTGGCCCACCAAAAAACACAACAAAACAGAGAAATGCTGCAAATAAATAGGTGATGGGAAACTGAGTGAGCTCAGAAAATGGCACTGAGGAGGAAGTTCAGTGAAGCAGAAAAGCATGGGAAACCTAGGTGGTTTCTGCACGGGCTGAAAGCAACGGCTTCAGCCCGGTAAAACACCGTTTTGGCGGGGACCCTTCGCACAGGCACTGCTGCCGTCGATGCAGCAGTGCTCGGCCCATATGGTGTATTCGCTCGCTTTGGGGAGTGAGTTTTCCTGCAAACACCGGCTTCCATCCACTGAGAACGGCAGCGGGTGGAAGCGAGCTCCCTCCCTCCCAGGCCCAAATGCCTCATTACCTTCTGCTGGCAGCCATATGGCTCTATCGACACAAATGCGAGGGAGGGGAAGGGGACATGCCCCCTGGTCTCTGGTGCTTAAGCCATCCCCTTCCCACTCCTTAGGCGGCTGATAGAGATCGGCTGCCAGCCCAGGCGGTATGGCGAAGCGTTTAGGGCGAGGAGAATCTGTGACTATCGCGGAGCTTGCTCCCACAGCTGCATCCCATGGGGAGCCATTGTCGCGAACGACCCCATAGCCTGCATGATTAATGCCGATGCAGGGTCTCTCCCTTGGCTGTGCGGAAACCGCCCTAGTCTATAGATTACACATCAACTGAAGATGTTTTCAAAACATTTTAGCCAGAGTATCATTTTAAAAAGGGGTTAATTTAAAATGTTTTAAGGTTGTATATAAAACAATTTGGGATAAAAACAGTGTGGAACTCCATGGACGGAACATTTTACTTCCTTCCTCAAAACCTTTTAAATGAACTGTGCAGAAAAGCCCATTGTCTAGTGGTTTAATTTCCCTGAGCATCTCAGTAAATGGTATTTCTTGCTCCTTCAGTGGATGTTAATGATCTTTCTAAAGCATCTTAATTGCAGCTGATATGTCACTTTAAGTGGCACTCTGATAAATCTATAATAGTGTGTAAAATATAACTGGGAACTTTGACACTAACATTCTGGTGGGTTCAAGTGAGGAAGAAAAATATTTTCAGTTTGAAATAGCAGACCCACTAAGTTTTATATCTAGGAAAAGAAACAATTTACTCAGGGATTGTTCCTAATCAACTACAAATATAAGTATAACCAGAATAGTATTTAAAAAAACTCATATAATACATTTTTATTGATCTGTTTAGTTCCTTTTTATTTCATGCCATAAAAAACCCTGACATTTTGAGATAATTTCAGGAGTTAATGTATTTTTTAAAAAAAACTTTTAGTCTTATAAACATGTGCAAAGGCAAAGGCAAAGCAATTGCTGATAATCTATTAAAATATTAAAATATTTTGTTAAAAATATGATATTGCCTTTATAGCGATACTTCTGGAAAAAATTCTCATTACCCTGGAGTATACAATCTTTTTAAATTTATTTTTTTCTGGAATCAATTTGGGAGATTACCTGGGACGAATCCAGAGTCCTGTATTATACTGCCATACTAGAATTTCAGTTCAACCCTGAGCAGTTACTGCTTTCAAAGCCCACTGAATTTACTGTGAAATAACTCGGCTTAGGATCACACTGTTTACGTCTGCAACCTGTGACAATAAATGTAAGCAAATTAGGAATAATATTGAGTAAATGTTGTTAGACAACCATTTATTTTATTTTATGATCCCTCTAGGTACATGCTTGAATTTAAAGCTGCAAGGACTACTGATTTTTGTAGTTTTAGCATCATCTTATTTAGTACACAGATGGAAAGTTCTCAACATACTTCTTAAACCAGGAATGGTATGGAGTAATAGATTGCTGCCTATGTACCAGTCTACAGCAAGTGTATACTTTTGGCTTCATGCTGACTTCAATGGGCTTAGAAGGGAAATAACTCTACTTAACATTGAACTGTAATTCTATCATATTTCCATTTTATGCCCTGCTGCTTAACTTACTTTGGAGGCAAAGCTATGAAAAGATGGTAAAATATAGCAAAACCCAATACTTTAAAATGTTAAAGACTCAATAAAAGATATGGCTAACACAGAATATTTTGTTATACTGGGAGGGAACATAGTATTTGGATACTTCCCTTTCCACAGCATTCAATGTGATGCTCTAACATTATGTGGTTCAGGATTCATTAACTGCTTTTAAAATGAAGGGCTGATTCATACATGTACACTTTTTATTATCTGTTTCATCCATACATCATCCTGACTGCAGCACAATTTATTCTTAAGAGCTGCTATAGTGTACCAGGGATACTGGATTTTCTTGCTTCTTAAAACAGTGGCAGATCTAACTAGTACATGATGGTGTAGTCTGTGAATCTCCACACTCCAATATCCAGCACAGAGAGCTCAGGAAAGGCACTGTGTAGAGGACAAGACTAGATCTCATGGGTTTATTACAGGAAGATAGGTTTCAGGTGAACTTTCAAACTAATATGAGGAATTTGGCAGTGGAACAACTTCCTAGAAAGATTTTGTTGGACGTCTTCAAGCACAAATTGGACAGCCAACTGTCAAGTATGTTGTAGCGTGGATTTCCTGTGATGATCAGCTTGTTGGACTAGATATCCTAAAAGGCTCAAAGAACTCTATGACCTCTTAAGAAAAGTAATATACTTAATTAAAACACACCCAGAAGACAGAGGTAAATGGTTTTGCTACTTCCCTCAAGGAAATTATAGATTTTCTTGCCCTGCTCTGATATGAGAGCATAATATTTGCATCTCTCATTTATTTATTTATTTATTTATTTATTTATTTATTTATTTATTTATTTATTTATTTATTTATTTATTTATTTATTTATTTGCTTGCTTGCTTGCTTGCTTGCTTGCTTGCTTGCTTGCTTGCTTGCTTGCTTATATCCTACCCTTCCCAATAGGGATCAGGACAGCAAATATTAAAAAGAGAGTAGTATCCCCTGTTCATTGGCTATGTCATCTGTAGCAATGGCCAATTCTAATGCCTTACAGCAAAGAGAGCAAATCTTAGATACTAGAGGTATCCAAAAACCCAGTCTCTGTTTATTAGATCTTAAATTCTTATGTATTACTCACTCCCACTTAATCATTGCACATGTTTTTATTTTAATCTAAATCAGTCTTTAAAGGCATAAGGATGACTAATCCCATCCTACATAATTATGAATAGATAACCTTTTAAAATGTCTGTACTATTCATATGAGTGTTAGTGATAATTTGTGTTTTGGGATCCAAATATTTGAGAAGCATGATTCCATTCTGTTCCACACTATTTGCACATTATACAATAAACGACTTGAGATGTTATTTTAAACCTCAACAGACTAAAAGGGCAACTTGCATTTTATTTTCTTACTAGATGAACTTAATAATAGTCTGATAGAAACCAGCTGTCTCTCTGAATAGGGATTATCTTTTAAACTCCCAAATTAGTTACTTGAAGGGAGACACACATACTGCTCCACCACCTTTTTATTCATTTGTGAGTTCATGTCACACTGTTCTAGTTTCTAAAAGCATCATTGTTTGTGACTTTCTCCTGACAGCCTAAAATAATTTATTCTATAATAATAATTCTACCTACTTGTGAAAAAATTGGAAACTAAAATTAGATTAAAATGGGCCCAGGTTTCTCATTCCATAATGTAAGCTACAACTGGTGAATTGAAGGTTCTTAAAGCCTGGGTGTGACCAAGGGTATGAACTGCATTGATAGCAGACTAAAACCACCTCCATCAGATGCTCTTGAAGAATTCAACAGCAAAAAAAGTGAGATGTAAATACATCATATAGAATGGGGGGAAAAGCTTGAAAATTTAGGTTTGTTGAGTGTATTTTTCTGCAAGAAAAACAAAATGATTTGCTTTTTCAGTTTTGAAATTTTGAGCTGTTGCATTTTAAAGCCTCATTTGAGTAATAAAGTTATTTAAAAAGTCAAAACTGATTAGATGCTTATTACTGGCACAGAATGGATTGATAGCAGAAATATACTGATTGTCATTTGGTAGGTCTCTTGTTGGTAGAAAAACTCTAGTTATCACATTCAATGAATCCTGGCATGCTTCATGTTGGAGACAAAGAACATCTGTCTGCTGCATACTAGTCTTTTTCAATAACCATCAATTCACAAGTCATATGGAGGAAATGGATTTAGCAAGCAGTAATTGGAGGATTTGTTTAGGCATCATAATGTTCTCATTACAATGCAGAAACAGATTAAAGGCAGAAACTATAGACAATGTGAAAATGTATGCATCATTTCTGTCTTTATGCTGCAAAAGTAATAGACATGGAAGATATTAAGGCAATAGGGATATGCAGCTCAAAAAAATCAGTATTACCAGTTTGGGATCCAAATCCATCCCCACCCCCAAGATTCCAGTGTTTTCCAGTTTAGCTTTATTATTTCCCAAGAAAATCTTTGCTGGGAACTGGAGCCGGTACTGGCACCAAAATATCAGCAGAGCTGCTGGTGTCTGTCGTAGCCGCCAAATTTCAAGTTGAAGCAACAGGTCCGTTGATTCCTACTGGAAAAAGTAACATGTGAGAATACAAACCAATGTACAACTCAAGAATCACCACAGCCAAATTGAATAGGAACATTGTCGCAAGCTTAGCAAATGTAAAATCAAATGTACCAGTTGAGAATCTACAGCAATGTCAAACCCAAAAATCCACCACAAAATGCATGAAACAACTTGAACAAAAATGCAATTTTGCAAAGTCAACAAAACAATTTAAAAGGGCATAATCTAAGACAAATCAACCTGGTAAACTGATACTAAGTTTAGGAAGACACAGAAAAAAAAAGAAAAATATTGCTAGGAGTCTTCAAATTCTGATTCCTAATACTCCCGATTAATCTTGAATAATGTAATTTTTTGGGACTCATTTACCATATCCCAGAAAATCCCAGAAATCATTCGGATACCAAAATATTCCATTCAGATATATCCAAATGCCTAGCCCTCTTAGGCAAATGTATAACAAAAATAGGCTCTTTCATAGCAGTGAATCATCTGGCCCTTACCCATTCTCAATAAATCTTAATCATCTTTTGAATATGCTACAAAAGAATCTCTGGCCCCTTCCGCACACGCAAAATAATGCATTTTCAAACCACTTTCACAACTGTTTGCAAGTGGATTTTGCTAATCCGCACAGCTTTAAAGAGCACTGAAAGCAGTTTGAAAGTGCATTATTCTGCATGTGTGGAACGAGCCTCTGACACTGGGCAACCTGGTCCCTCTTAGTTTCTGCTTGTAGGCAACCCTCTGCATTTGTGAAGATCTGACCAGTGGCACATTGACCAGAGCATTTTGTTTGGTGCTTAGGTCCAGATTTCTACACAAGCAATTAAGACACTGGCAGCATTGCTGGAGCCTGAGTTGCAGGAAAAGGCAACAGGGATATCTTATGCCCATAATCTTATGCTTATCTGGGCCTCCTATACTGGCACAGTCACCAACCACATCCACCAGCCAAGTGGATCCATGAGATGTTTTCAGTGCTTCTAGGGCTTGACTTGCTTGAAGTGTATTTCTAAATACAACCTTCATTAGCAGGTACAACAGCATCTTCACAGTTGAACACTATATATTTTTCTACTTGGGCCAAAAAAGTTGCATATACCAGCAGCACTAATTAGTTTGATATGAGAGTGTTGCTTAGAGAGAACTGTGTGTTCCACATCATGTAATTATTGCTCCTTGATTTGAAATTCAATTTTGAATATATCAAAGAACTGTCTTTTGACGCTTTCTGTAAATCCTGATCTCTTGCTGCTGACATTTCTTCCCTCATAAATCATACCTTGCTTTTGATCATACATTGTGTTAATTAAGTGCTCGATTTTGAAGCCCCTAGATTAGGTAACCCAAAAATGGTGCATATGCCCATCATCTTACAGACACAATAAGTGCTTCTATAAGTACACAATAAGTATAAGTGCATCTATAGTATAAGTGCATCTATAAGTACACTATAAGTACACAATAAGTGCACAATAAGTACACCGCCCAGAACCCTTTGGGGATGGGGGGTATAAAAGTTTAAGTAATAAATAATAAATCTTGGGTGCTGTGTGGTTTCCGGGCTGTATGGCCGTGTTCTAGCAGCATTCTCTCCTGATGTTTCGCCTGCGTCTGTGGCTGGCATCTTCAGAGGAAGATGCCAGCCACAGACGCAGGCGAAACGTCAGGAGAGAATGCTGCTAGAACACGGCCATACAGCCCGGAAACCACACGGCACCCAAGTGATTCCGGCCGTGAAAGCCTTCGACAATACAATAATAAATCTGCTAACTGTATTTATTGCTACTGAGACAAACTGCTGTCCTACTTGGTCTTAAGTTTCTACAGCTGCTTTTTTTTCTAGCTGCTTGCGACTGAATGATGCAAAATGGTGCAACTCTTTTTTCTTTCTGTGTTCTAGTATGAGAAGAGCAGGCTGTTGAAAAATGTACCAAATGGGGGAGAAAGCATAGCCATCTGGAGTTGTTAGGGTGCAGCACAGGGAAACTTAGTAAACATGATGCCATCTGGTATTTTATTTTTCACAGTTTGTTGTACTCTGACCCCCACACAAACCTTACAGCTGTGCAAAACAGGTAGCAGTAGGACCTCTTCTGAACCCCAGATATATGTTCACACCAAGCTGTGGCAAGCACACTCCTTTTATTAGAGAGAGGAAATTGGAGATCAAAAAAATCATTTGAATTGACCCAAAGTAAAATTGTAACTTAACTTTGAAAGGCTAGTCTAAAATGATTTAATTTTTTTGCAGTATTTCAAAAGGTTGACAAAAATGTTTCTATTGACACATTTTAATCAACACATATTGAGAATATGCTGAAAAGTGTAGGTCTTTTTTTAAAAAAATAAATTACAAAAAAAAAAATTGCCATTCTAGATTCTTCCACGGCTCATCCACACAACATTCTGTTTCTCATAGAAACTCCCCCCCAACCCCCCCCCCAACCCCGATATTACAGACAAGGATTGACAAGGGTGAGTATTCTTGTTGTATTGTGGAAGGCTTTCACAACCAGAATCAACTGGCTATTGTGGGTTTTTCAGGCTGGGTGGCACACTGGGCCATGGAGAGAATAACATCTTACCTTGACATGCCTCTGAAGATGCCAGCCATAGATGCAGGTGAAATGTTAGGAGCAAAAAGTATTATAACATGGCCAAACAGCCCAAAAACCTCACAACAGCCAGGTATCCTTGTTATTAATTCATTGCATTATTAAATATATTATAATACAAATCAGGGCATCAATATTATTTATTCCCACATAAACTACCTCTGAACTGAGATTCCATTTTGCTATCAAAGCTAGGACCCATCAATAAATCTGTCTTCCAGGAATTTTTATACTACGTACTGCAATGAAAAGTATTTGCTAGTCTCTCTGGCCCCTTCCGCACACGCAAAATAATACGTTTTCAAACCACTTTCACAACTGTTTGCAAGTGGATTTTGCTAATCCGCACAGCTTTAAAGAGCACTGAAAGCAGTTTGAAAGTGCATCATTCTGCATGTGCGGAATGAGCCTCTCTCTCTCTCTCTCCCTCTCTCTCTCTCTCTCTCTCTCATAAAAATTGTTGGAGTGGCCAATATCTGATATACAAAGAAGTGAAGAAGACCTTGGAGGGGACAGCAAGAGGGCAGCTAAATAGGATAGTGGGGTTAGCACCATCTTTCCTGTCAAGTGTAATTCCTCATCTGTCTCCAGACGGCTACTCTTGGAGCATTATCTTGTTTCTTCTCAGAAGTTCCATACTTGTTCTCTCTCACAGGGGCCCCTTCCGCACACGCAAAATAATGCACTTTCAAACCACTTTCACAACTGTTTGCAAGTGGATTTTGCCATTCCGCACAGCTTCAAAGAGCACTGAAAGCAGTTTGAAAGTGCATTATTCTGCATGTGTGGAATGAGCCAGGGAGTGAATTAGGTAGAACACTATTTCTGTATCTCTTCTTCACTATCAAGTATGCTGGTTTTTGAATAAAACTTTATCTACACTTTCATCAAGCCACACACCTTTGTTATGTTAATTACTCTGCCAACATTAACAATGGGCAGCCTCATCCAAACCTGGAGGCGGTGGGCCATGGCACCAATGTTCAGCCACCCTACCCCCTCCAAGAGGGCTTTCAGGGGGCATGGGGAGCGGAGAAAAGTCCTGAAATCTTCCCCTCCCCTGCTGCCAAAAAGTCACTTAGGGCATACAGGACTTATGCCACCAAAAGCATGACGTAAGTCCAAGGGCCAGGGCACTGTGCTCTCAGCCCTCAATGCCAAGTGGGAGCTAACTAACATTGGCTCTCCCCAGTGATGCAAGTATAGATTTGGGGGGGGGGGTTGGGGGGCAAGACCATACCCCCACCCACCCCTGAGGGTATGGCCACACCTCGCCAAGCCCGCCCCTGGCCTCAGTGCTTATAAAAGCAGCTCTCCAAGGCCAGGGATGGCAGACTCCCCCACCCTGCCTGCCCCACCCTGCCCCCCCCACCGGCTGGGCTCCCAGCCAGCAGCCCCTTCTGCCCCACCCTTTGGGCAGAGGCGTAGCTAGGGAAAATAGAGCCCAGTGCATAATCTAAGTTTTGCGCCCCCCCCCCATGGGTGGCCACTGTGATGCTAGAATCCACCCCCAAACAGCACCATTTTCAATGGTGTTTAAACTAGGGAGCTCAGATTCTCTCTTTAAATCCACCTTAAAGGGAGAATCTGGGGTCCCCAGTTAAAACAACATTGAAAGTGATGCTGTTTGGGGGTAGATTATCCTCCACCCTGAAACAGCATCACTTTCAATGTTTAAACTGGGGACCTCAGATTCTCCCTTTAAATCCATGCCGAAGGGGGTGGATTTAAAAGGAGAATCTGGGTAAATTTGGGGGATGCCTGCAGTCAGGGGTGCAATTGTTAAGCTAGCAGTTTATTTCAGGGTATCTTTAGGAGACTCTCCTGATGATACAACCCAGGTTTGGTGAAGTTTGGTTCAGGGGGTCCAAAGTTATGGACCCTCAAAAGTGTAACCCCCATCTCCTATTAGCTCCCATTGGAAACAATGTGGGATGGGGGCACCCCCTTTGGGAGTCCCTAGCATTGGACCCCTGAAACAAACCTCACCAAACCTGGGTGGTCTTCTGAAAGATCCCTGAAATTTTGGTGTTGCTAGCCCCCCTTGCAGGCCAAAAACCAAAAAAACCCCTTAAAAATACAAAAACCCCACAAACGGGGGGTGGAGCTTCGGACATGTAATGGGAGGGTTTTGAACCTAAGAACCCTCCCACCTACGTCCTTGCTCTCCCCACCAAGAACACCCCAGACACACACCTCTGCTGGTGTCCAAGTGAGATGTCAGTACAGCCCTGCCGCAGCCTGGATTTCTGGGTTTTGTGATGATGGGGCTGTGAGATGGGTGGCTGCTGGCACATCTTCCCCCTCCACCAGGATAAGTGCCCTGGGGAGGGCTAATGCACCGGCTAATGCATCTTCTTGTGTAGTGGCCCCTTCCTAAGTTGCACTGCTCCCTTAAGCCCTTTGGATGTGGCTGATATTCTCTTAAAACTTCTATGAACAAATGCGTGAAACAAGGATTTTGGCCAGAGTTTGCCAGTCAAATTCTCGGTGTATGTTAACACTGAATTTTATCTTGTGTAAAAAACCATCAACTTTCATCTGTAATAATGCTTTTTTAAAAATAATTTTTATAATTATGAATACAAGCAATTGGAATAGATGGTCGGGCAGTTGCTGAATGTTTATTCTAAAAAGACATTTCCTGGCAATCCTTAGCCATAATAATTTAAATAATTAAGGTCTCCTGGTTGCCACAAAGTAAATATTTGTCATTAGCAACCACCATTTGAAAGCTGCAGCTGCTACAGTGTATTTTTTCATAATAATATAGATGATCAGATTATATTGAAATTTTGTTTGCCCTTACACAATGAATTCAAGTAATTAATATGTTCAAATATTGCAGAAGCTAACAAATATTAAGGGCATTTGGGAAAAAAAGTTGTGGCAAGGGAAAATATCACTGAAGTTAAAAAGACCCTCTTTGGAGAAAGGCCCCCTACCTTTTTGAGGGTAACAACTGTACCAATTTAGGCCATGTCTACAACTGGCTGTTTCAATAGGAATTACTGCAATTAACAGCAGAACGTTAAAATATTAACACATGAGTGTAGTTTTTTTAGAGTTTCTATCAGAATGTATACAATTATAAGTGGTTTGACAATCTTAGTCTATGAGGCAAACAAGAATAGTAAAAGAGTGTGTAAATAACTGGTAAAACAAGATTTATGATAATATTTCTTGAACAGTCTAAATCTAATGGTACTATATTTACACCTCTATTCTATGCATGCTTTTTCAAAAATAAATCCCATGAAATACAGTGGAATTTACTCCCAAATACTTTGGCTACAATCCTTTGAACACTTACATGGAATTTTGTCCATGGGTACAAGATAAAAGCTCCATGAAAGCCCAAAAATGATAAAGTAGAGAAATGGAATGTGTATGACAAGCTATTCATTACTGTATATGCAAAACATAGTGCTTCCCACTACTACAGGTCCTTTGCAGTAGCTAAATCCCAGATATAGAGCAACATATTAATTTTGTTGTAATTTTGCTATAGTGATAAAAGGCAATCACAGATAGCAGAATTTGGCAGTTAGCCTTACAGTGGCTGTGCTCTTTCTCCATGGTCAAAGAAAGAGGGTAACATTCAGAAAGAAGGAGTCCAGCCATATGATATGTGGAGTCCTGAAAGGAGCAATTCTCTCTCTGATATTATTCAATATCTATAAGTGCCCTCCAACCCAGCTGGTTTGGAGCTTTGGGATGGATTATGATGTATTCTGATGACACCCAGCTATATCTGTTGATGGATATCTGACAGATACCTTCCCAGCTACGTAGGCCAATTGTTTGGAGGCCACGATGGTTTGGTTGAAAAAGAACTGACTGAAGTTAAATCCATCAATGATAGAGGTCCTGTGGCTGGGTCAGGGAAGTGAGGATGAGAATTGATGGTTGCCAACCCACAATGGCATGCAGTTAACACTGATGCAGACCATCAGGAGTCTCAGTGTGACTCTTGATGCCTCCATATTGATTTAGGCTCAAGTCCAGTGGCATAGCTACAAGGGGACAGGGGGTGCCTGTTGCACCAGGCACGCGCCTGGGAAGGCGTAAAAATTGCCCCACCCATTTTTCTTTGATGTGTATCTGTGTGGGGGGCGGGGGAGGCCCCCGGCAACATTTTGCCCTAGCCTCCATTTTCTGCCCCTATGCCCCTGCTCAAGTCACACAGGTGGCTTGCCTGGCTTTTTACCACCTTAGTTTGGTTAGGCTGCCAGCATCCTTGTTTAGTTATGATTGTTTAGTTATGGAGTTCTAATGATTAGCTTCCTAAATCACGTAGAACTGTAATGGATTCCTAGATCGATGTGTTCTTGTAGACAGTGAAAAATGTGCTTTTTATTATTGTTACAATAATTTGTTTGTGACAAGTGACTATGGATGAAATTAGCTGTCCAGTTCCTATGATTGATGCAGAAATGTGTATTAGCATTTCCAGTTTAAGTTGATCTGCTTTTAGCTATTTATACATTTTTTTAAAAAAATGCAACATTTGCAATATACATTTAAAAGCATTGTAGTTTTAATCTGATCTAAAATTGGTCTTGCGGTTAAGATGCAGGAAAAGAAACAAAACAGCCACAAAACCTTCTGGAAAAGAATTGCCTCAGTTAAAAATATAGGTGGAGGGGGGGAAAACCCTATAAAATACAAAATGAATACAGTGCTTATGACAGAAGATGCTATAGGATAAAAATGTTAATGCATGGTTCTGTTCACTGTGATTTATAAAAAACATGCATTAGAAGAACTCAAGCTTTCTAATATTTTACATTCTGTATTTGTACGCTTTCGTTTGTATGGAAGTAGTTGGCTTTAAGCTGCACCTGCAGTGACTGACATTCAATTTGTTCAAGGATTTTTAGTTAATTTTCAGGAAGATAGGCTGGTATGACTGGCTTGCAAACGCTCATTTAGAAACCACGTGAGCCACAGCTGCCCTATAACAGCAGCATTTACTGTTGCTGGTTACTGTTGCTGGTTGTAGGTCCTTTTGATGTCGTTTCTATCATCTGCATCACACGTATCAAACTCGCAGCCCTCCAGATGTTATGGACTACAGTTCCCATCATCCCCTGCCAGCATGATGCTGGCAGGAGATGATGTGAACTGTAGTCCATAACATCTGGAGGGCCGCGAGTTTGACACCTATGAGCTACATTCAATAATCAAATAATGAGTACAAATACATGTATTTATTTAAAGGATGTTTATCCTTCCTGTCTGGCATCTAATTACTGTTACCTATCAATAAACTCAACCAATCTGAAATAGTTGTAAAAAAAAAAAGAATTGTAATTACCAATTAGTAAATCAAGTCAGTCTGAAATTCCATTGGGTTTGGATTTCCAAACCACATTCAAGTGAAGTAGAACTCCTCCAAAATTGTAACACCACTATTAATGTTTTTTTTTTTTCATATCTGAGAATGGACAAAAATCACATTGATGTACTTTCATTGTGGAATGCAAGACCGGTTCCAACTGCATAGCCAAAACTGAGGTCAGAGTAAAAAAAAAGGTATTAGGTATAGGAAGAGATAATGACTGGAACACGACAGAATTCTTGTATTTGTATGTGTTTTAAGATTTCTGACTTAGGGTAACCTTGAATGTTCACCAGAAATATCAATAACAGAAGAACAGGTGACAAAGTTGAATCCAGACTCTGGTGCTGAGGAAATCCGTGTCCCACTTTTCTTGTAGGAGACCAACATGCCCTCCATATTGAATATATGTGGCAAATTTCAGGATAACAATTCCAAGAAAATAACCATGAGAAACCACCTCTGAATTCCTAATTTTTATAAACAAGATTTGCATTTGTTCTTCTTGCAGTCTTCCACAACTCAGACTTCTACCCCTCACTCTGCTTTACCTGCTGCCGAGCTGATTCTCTTCAGTACTCATCATCATCTCAATACCAATTATCATTAGCATAGCATTTCAGTTCTACTTCTGTATTCTTTTTTTTCTTTTCAAGATGAGGAATTGAGATGTTGGGACTTTATGCAAATACATGTCAACAGCTAATTTGAAGCTGTCAATATAATAACACATGTTGACAGTTATTTCCCTCAGGAAACACTTAGCCTTTTTATATACTGGAGGCAGGAAATGGCAACCATAATAAAATGTGAGTGGCTGTCAACAGCAGCCACTGAGTATCAACAGCAAATTGTTTCCGTCCTCTGCCGTGCGGCAAAAGCTTTATTTTTGTCACATCAAAACAACAGCTTCTAACTGGCAACCAGATGGAGATGACCATCTAATTAATTGCTGAATGAAATTTGGTTTAAGGATAGGGCAGGTAAATTAACACAGGATGGGATTAGCTATAAGCACTAGCTTGCCTTTCAAAGAAAATTGGGGTCAAGAACTTAGCATTTGCAGCCTTTCTGACTAGAATTTCTAATTCAGGGAGTCCAGCTGAGTAAAATTAATAGGCAAACAATAGCAAATATGCTACCATTTAAGTGACCATTATTCATCTGTTTAACACCATAACATTTGTAGCATGGCCATTGGAATGCATTTATTTTTTTGAATTCTACTTTTGTTCTTCCCCATGCCCTACTAATATACCAAAAATTTCAGTGTATTGTACTTTATTCAAGCCTCAAGAAGCCGGGGGGGGGGGGGCTGACAGTAGATACACTGGACTGCTTAGAACAAAGGACAAACAAAAAATTTACTAGAATTTGCTAAAATATTCCAATACCATGAAACTGCTAATTTTCTTAACTGATGGTATTTCTGAACCCAATCAAATTCAGGTACTTTTGTATTTGGAAGGAAGAACTGCCATTGTGTCATTGTCTCAGTAGTCTTTGGTGTTGTTGAGATACATTTGATACTGTAAACTTATGCGAAGTTACATCCTTTTAAGTACTTTCAAATCAGTGAGCTTAGAAGTATGTAGCTCTGTTTAGAATTACACTGAGGGAGGGCAAATGGGACAATGGATATGGACCAGAGTCTGCCAGCATAAGGGGCACCCCACCAGCAGAAAGGCTAAAGATACTGGTATCCAGGTGTACCTCAGCTCCACGGTGGCAAAACCCGAAAGTGGGAGCTGCCACACAGCAATGCTGATGTTCAAGCGGACACTGGTGGGAGCAGGCCAGGGCATTCCAAGGGGTGGAGCCACCTATAGTTGGTTTTCAACCAGGCTTTCAGGTCAAGAACACAGAAGCGAGAACCTCAGACTTTATGCTCAGTGTCTCAGACTTGGAAAGCAGCATCTCAGACTTATGCCACCCAAAAGGGTGGCACAGTGGCATGACATGGCCATGAGGGCCCCTAGGTTGGGATGCCAGTCTCCATTACACCACATCTGCTCTTTCTTGATATTTATGCTTCAGCTTCCCAACATTCCCAACACAATCTTTTTTTTCCTTTTGCGCTCTCTTTTTTTAGTTCAAACTTTTGCTTCACATCCAGTCTGAAGAAAGGTTTTGGTGAACTTGCTCATGACTTTGATATTTTAGTTGTTCCTACAAAAGGTATGACCCTACAGTTGCTTTTGAAAGAGAAGGAAATACCATGCCTGTGTTTTATTGATAATAAAACTGCAAAGATTGTCATGCCCTTATATAAAGCCGTGGTGCGACCACACTTGGAGTACTGTGTTCAGTTCTGGTCACCACATCTCAAAAAGGATATTGAAGAGATAGAAAAAGTGCAGAGAAGGGCAACGAGGATGATTGAGGGACTGGAGCACCTTCCTTATGAGGAAAGGCTGCAGCGTTTGGGACTCTTTAGTTTGGAGAGGAGACGTCTGAGGGGGGATATGATTGAAGTCTATAAAATTATGCATGGGGTAGAAAATGTTGACAGAGAGAAATTTTTCTCTCTTTCTCACAATACTAGAACCAGGGGGCATCCATTGAAAATGCTGGGGGGAAGAATTAGAACTAATAAAAGGAAACACTTCTTCACGCAACGTGTGATTGGTGTTTGGAATATGCTGCCACAGGAGGTGGTGATGGCCACTAACCTGGATAGCTTTAAAAGGGGCTTGGACAGATTTATGGAGGAGAAGTCAATTTATGGCTACCAATCTTGATCCTCTTTGATCTGAGATTGCAAATGCCTTAACAGTCCAGGTGCTCGGGAGCAACAGCCGCAGAAGGCCATTGCTTTCACATCCTACATGTGAACTCCCAAAGGCACCTGGTGGGCCACTGCGAGTAGCAGAGAGCTGGACTAGATGGACTCTGGTCTGATCCAGCTGGCTTGTTCTTATGTTCTTATGTTTATACACAGACAGTCCCATGTATAAAACAGTCCTGCGAATAACAGTCCTCTTCATTCATTTAACATATTTATGGGCTCTTAAAGTTAGTCTCCCTAGATCTCAGGCTTAGAATTATGACAGTTTACTGATGGCTATGGATGGCTCCTGACAATTTCTAAGCTATGGATGGCTCCTGACAATTTCTTAATAATCACAAAAGCTAACTGGCAAGAAATGAATGACAAGATTACATTTCACCAAAACATATGTATTCATATAGCAAATGACTACAATTTTGGTAAACATTTTAAAAGTCATAAAAATACACTAACTCTAGTAATGATCCAGTTGCACCTTACAGAACACCTTAGAGAGCAACGAGACTTTTGGGATATAAGCTTTCAAGTGTCAAAGATCTCTTTGACACTTGAAATATATCCAAAAACTTGGATTTCTAAATCTAGCTGCTCTACTTCAGACCAACTAGCTGTTCTGCTCTGCTACAGACCAACATGGCTACTCTCTAAAACTAGCTATGGTAATATTTTCTTCTTGTTAGAGTTGAATTGGCATAGCGGTAAGAAATCAGCAGCACTGTGGGCATGTCAAGAAATGTTCTCTCTTTTATTTTTTTATTCCTGAGTGGTAATAATAATACCTCCAAGTCGAGCCCTCCAACACCCCCAAGCCATGTCACTAAGGCTCATTCCGCACATGCAGAATAATGCACTTTCAAACTGTTTTCAGTGCTCTTTGAAGCTGTGCGGAATGGCAAAATCCACTTGCAAACAGTCGTGAAAGTGGTTTGAAAACGCATTATTTTGCGTGTGCGGAAGGGGCCTAAGTATAAGGACTAAACCATCAATTCTGTTTTTGAATTCATATGGAATTCAGTGAGCTGTATTGCTATTAATCCCTCAACATTTATTAATTGTTGCAAAAAATATTCTGGACATAGCCTTGAACAAAAAAATTAAGGAATGACTACCAAAGGTCCAGCGATAGAAAAACTGGCATAATGACAGACAGGATGGTTTAGCAGTGTCAGCAACTTTGAATGAAAATTAATCTTACACTGAAACTAAAGCTATCAGGATGTGAATTGGAAATACACTTTTTTCTTATACATTTTGAAATGTATTCACTTGAAAGGAGGAGAAGCTGTATATATTATGTTTGATTTGTGGTGACTCTTTCTCACATGCTAGTCATCATCTGATGTTACAATTTATGAGTCACAAACAAGCATGCATGTATTCACCAGGAACAAGGTTATAATCCAGAGCATTATGAAAGAAATCAGAGCTGATGCACATAATCACTTCTTGGGTTCCAGTTTACATTTTGCCACTGGTAAAGTGATCAGAAGAAGAGGAGGTGGTGGAGGAGGAGTTTTGATTTATACTCCACATGTCTCTCCTGTAAGGAGAGACTCAAGAGGGCTTACAAATTCCTTTCCCTTCCTCTCCCCACAACAGACACCTTGTGAAGTAGGTGGGACTGAAAGAGTTCCAAAGAACTGTGATTCGGCCAAGATCTGGTTCACCAGATAAGCCTCTGCCACTCAGGTGGAGGAGTGGGGAATCAAACCTAGTTCTCCAGATCAGAATCCATCTGCTCTTAACTACTACACCGCACTGGCACTACACCATGAGGCTTCCACTGTGAACTCATCATTGTGTGGTTGAACATGTCACTTCAGACCTAGGCAGATAAATTGAAGGTACATCTAACTGCCAACTGAGTCCATGCTGGATGCACAACAAAAATGTAGCCAAAGAAAAGGGAAAAATAAATAGGAAACCTCCATGGACAAAAGCCTGTGAACCCTTTCATATGAATATGGCACAGTGAAAGTACACAGATTAAATTGCCATTTATCTTTTTTTTTTGTATTGGAGGGGGAAATGTTAGCATTTTGAAATCAGAATCTTGAGTTTTCCTTCTAAGGGTCATTCTACAATAGTCAGATTAATGTAGCAAGCTCCAGTAGTGTCCTCACTTCACCTTTTGCATTTTATGTGGCTCTGATAATCCACCATATTCTCCTTATTGCCTAAGGACAATGTTTCTGACAGTTTTCAGGCATCTGTGGATTTTTGTTCAACCCAAACAGATGGTTTTTAATGAACTCACATAAACTAGTATGTCTGTGTAGGCTTTTGTATTTTCAGAGCTGTTGTTTACTTGGTAGTTCAAACCGTTTCCTCCAAGGGCAGAGTGTATGTTTGGGAAACTAAGGAGGGCAATGCTGAAGCCATGAGGGCCTGAGTGTAAGAGGTAAATGCAGCTTGTTGTAGCAAAAGTAAATAACAGATGGGATTATTTGGTTGACAGTTCTTCTTGGCAAGCTGTTACAATTTAAATTGGAAACATATTTCCAACATTGCCTCAAGCATCATTTTCTACAGGCAACACAACCATGATTTTGAACATATACAGCTGCTTTATATCAAGTCAAATTGCTGATCAATAGAACTCAGTGTTTGCATCTTTGACCTTATGAAGATACAATTTTCCCCAGTGCCTTTGCTCAAGATCTCATAACCAGATTTTTCGGCTATTGAACTTGGGTTGTACTGCCCACATGCCATGTGTTCTGTCAAAAGGCCACAACCTGTCTTTTAACTTGAAGTGATTTTTTTAAAAAAGGATTTTAAGGCCTACTATGTATAGCCCTAATTACAGAGAATTCCCAGGATAATTGGAACGCAAACAGACTAAAATTTTAAATCTCATTACCCACTGGACATAGTTGGTCTTCCATTTCCTAACATTGTTGAGGGAATCATCTTCACTGCTGCTTCTGGATTTATCACTACCACTGAAGTTCCAAACTGCAATTGTGGCCACTTTTGTTGTACTTTCTGTATCTTAAGATTCGCTTTTCTCGTATATCATGGATACTGCCATGATTTTTGCTACAGGGATGTAATCAGTGGTGGGATTCAAATAATTTAACAACCGGCTCCGAACTTCCTGTGGCGGGATTCAAATAATTTAACGACCGGTTTGCAGCCCTAATGACTGTTTTAAGTATAAAAAAGATATACCAAAAGGTAGTTTATTACTTAAATAATACTTAATACTTAAATAAGAACAATAAAAGAGGTACACAAAACTAGATTATTGTAAGAAACAGTTTTAAAATATTAATGAAAAAACCTGCTTGAAAAACACAGATCCTCATGATTTTTGCACTGTCATCCCAAAATCACAAGCACATCACAACTCCAGCCATTAGCCACATGTCTCAACACAACAATCACACATCCCACGTTTCGTGGTGCTACAGTGGCACAAAAA
Source organism: Sphaerodactylus townsendi (assembly GCF_021028975.2). NCBI lineage: Eukaryota > Metazoa > Chordata > Lepidosauria > Squamata > Sphaerodactylidae > Sphaerodactylus > Sphaerodactylus townsendi. The sequence continues at coordinate 49,292,958 of NC_059432.1, read as the reverse complement.
CCTGCTTGAAAAATGTGGATCCTTGTGGGAAAACTCATTGGCATGCCCCACTGCCACTTCCACATCACAATTCCCCCCCCCCAAAAAAAAATGTGGATTGGGCTGTGAGTTTAAGAAAGTGTAAAAGAAGCTTAAGTTTAAGAAACAAACCAGAAACTGCCAAGAGAAAACACTCTCAGTAGAAAATAAGGATTTAAACACTTGTACGTGCACCACCTGTTACAGAGATTTGCCAACCTGATTTTTAAACCCCACAAAAAGATACAAAGATACAAATTTAAGGTTGTATTTCCAAAAGGCTCTCAAGTGCCAAATATTTTCAATCCTTTCATTATTCAAAATAAGTCCCTCTGTCACATCCCACTTTAGTTATCTCTTTTCTAAACTGAAAAGTCCCAGAGTCTTCAGCCCTTCATCATAGGGAAGATATTCCAAACCATCAATCATCTTGTTTGCCCTCTTCTGCATTGTTTCCAACTGTGCAATGTTCTCTTTGAGATACAGTGACCAGAATTGCTCACAGTATTCCAAATGAGTCCACAGCCAGAAGTGATGTTACAGCATTGTGGGATATTGTTTGCCCCACACACCCCAATTTCTCATCTCCATCCTAATATGTGTCTGCCAGAGATTCCCACCCTATTGGTGGCCAAATGATAACCTATCCCTATAGTAACTTTCAGCCCTGATGTCTTTCTTTCCTATCATCCTGAGTTCTTGTGTTCTATACAGTTGTTTGCACTGTAATTCAAACTAATTCAAGCTAATTTAAAACCAGTATCATTTTCATTTTTTAAAAGCAATTCCCTAGTGTTCTTTGTGTTGTTATATAAGAACATCAGTTTAAGAACAAGAGCTTTTGTTAACTACTGGTACTAAATTAACTACAGTAATTTTCAATGAAATTGGATTTTCAATATCGACTCATTTTCAATATTGTCTAGAATTTGACTGCATATTTCTCACTTATGAGCAACCTCCTGAGACTGTCAAATCATCAGTTTTTCACTTCAAGTATCTTAATTTTCACCACTCAATAAGGGGGAAATCTGAATAAATAACATCAATAATCATTGCCAAACTAGGTAGTATTTGCCAAACTAGGATAAGAGAAAATACCATACTACCAGTGGTATTAAAAACCACATATACCAGTTACTAAACCTCTGCTGGATTGAAAAGGCCACTAATGGAATAACTCAATAAAATCTGGCAGCTTCCCTTTTAGACTAACCTTTTGTACAAACGAATGCTCAAGCATTTAGTCTATACCATGTTAGCATTTCAGATTTCTAATTGGTTAATGCATTGAGGTAAATATTCTAGTTTCTCTTCAGTTAATAAAAGTTAGGAACTAGTATCTGACAGAAGGCAAGCTCTCTGTTATGCTTTTAAATGAAGTCACCAAGTCTCTGATTCTACAACTTTGATGCATGTGTTCACATCTCAAGCAAATCTCTACTGAACATCTGTTTTGTTGCAAAAACATATCATACACTTGAACATGCACAATGAAATGTCTTTCAAATTGAAATACAAAACTGTGCCTGATTACAAAATACTGATGGTTCAAAAAAAGTTATGTAGAATTCTGGAGCCATATTGGAATTTTGGAATAGATTAGGATGATTCACTATGCCTATGTACATTTCTTCCCCTGTATCAGATTAATCTGTAATATTGGAGGCTTAAGAATATGTAAAATAAAATTGATTTTTGCATGCATATCTTTATTATTTACAAATGTGAAAGTCAAACTGCACCATGGTACTCATTGGCCCATTATGCATTACACGTTTACCCTGTGACTTTTACTTTGGAGTAGGGTTTCCCTGCAGCTTTCTCTGGAAACCATCTAGCAGAGCAGAACCAATCTGCCATTTTGACTGCCTGTGGTTGCCTTGCTTTTTTTTTTTTTGCCTTTGCAAACCTGGCTGCCGGGAATCAGTCCATGCAGGATTTCCTGCAAAGAAGCCCCTTCTTCAACTCCACCCCCCCAACTACCACCAACTCATTGCTCCCTTGGTTCTACTGCCTGCTACCTTCGTGTGTGTGTGTTTGGTTCAGCATTGGTTTGTTGATTCATTTGTAAGATATAGTTGAACTGGTAAAACACTGGTGTATTACAAAAGCCCTTTGATTGCTCTGAAATGGGTGGAATTCCAGCTAAGGAGCAAGAAAATCCAAATAAGAGTAGTGCCACCTCTTTACCTTTCCCTTCAGAGCAAGGGAAAATTCAAGTTTTGCCTACTGTTCAGAACTGTGTACCTTTTGAGATCTGCAGCACTGTGACTGGAGGGACGGGTAAAACCTGTGTGCAATTGGAAAGTAAGGAAATGTATGCTTACTGCAGAGCAGGCCATGCATGCATAATAGGCCATAGTATTTAAGCATGTGGAAATTTTCACTGTGAAACATACAGATAAGTACGTTGACTTCAGCAGAAATTAAGAGTGCAACTCTGCTTGGGAAGGCAATGTAACATCTTTTTCTTTGTATTCCAAGTGGTCAGTACCTGGATGTTGTATCTGTTTCAATTATTATTACTGGGCTGGTTCTAGCAATAAAGATATTGGAACTGGTGAGTGTTTGGCTTTTGTCTATTTACTTTGGCAAATAATTTACTGGCCAGGATATATATCAGCATAACCAGATGATAATATGTATCAGTACTAATGCCATTCACAATCCATCTTGGGATATTAGTTCCACTGAACTGGTGAGTGTCTGGCTTTTCTCTATTTATTTTGGTGAAAAATTTACCAGCCAGCATTTATAGCATAGCCAGATGATGTGTATCAGTATCATTGCTATTCCCAATCCAATAGCAATCAGTACCATTGCTATTCACAATCCATCTTGGGATATTAGTTCCACCAACGCAATTTATTAGAAATCATAGAAACGTTTGAGCTACCTGAGAGAAACTATTGATTTCTACTGCATTTGCAGGCATAAAAGCATTAAGTACTAGTTTCCATTGATTTAAATAAATTACCCAAGGGAGAAAATGAAACAGCAGTGATGTGCAGAAAAAAGCCTTGACATCGAATTGTATCAGGAGACAAACAAGAGGAAAGTTGGTGGAAAATTCAGAGAAAGGAAATTAGAAAACCCTCAGCTTTAAGACAATTATACTATATTCTCCTCCTAAGAGTCTGAGGTAACATTTACCATGTTCTTCTAGACTCCCATTAAGAGATAGAAACCAACACCTAAATGTGACTATTAAAATATATGAATTGACTGTTTTTATAAGCATACACTAACACAAAGCAAAAAGTTAATTAAGAATTTATATAGTTCATTATATTACCTGATCCACTATTCTCTGGTGAAGGAGCCTTCCAAGAGGAAACAAGGCACAAACCCAGCAGCACTATCAGGGTTTTTTTAAAAATAGCTTTCAAGCTCTCTTTGCCTCTTTTCTCTCCTAATCATCTCAAAGTCTCATCAGTTCAAGGGTCAAATAAAAAAGAACATGTCCAAAACCCTCTCTAAGGAAAAAAACCAAGAAGTTGAAATAGCCAGCAGCTATTACAAGCACATTTTGTTTCTGGCATCAAATCTTTTTGTGAAAAATAAAGATTGAGTTATCTCTAAAAACTCCATATCCTTTGTTCTCTTTCTTTTTTGCCATGCTGTTACATAACAGCAGTTTCTCAAGAAATTTAAGTTTCATTATTTTCTTTTCTCATTAACCTCCCCACACTAATACCATGAAACAGAATGTTAGATTAGCTTTGTTCGTTTCTGCACAGTATAATAATAATAGCAGGTTACATCCTGGGTCCTCCATACTCATGGGTGCCCATTTCCATGAAAGAATAGAGTTAAGGCCAGGAGGAAATATTCTGATTTCTTTTGCATGAAACAGTTGACATGGCCGGGATGCTGTTGCTCCCAGCCATCGCCAGCCCTAGTGCAAAAACGGCATTCTATGGATGGAAGCCCAGCATGGAATTGGTCTGCAGGGGCATGCCATGTCCCTTCATTTGGGGGGGGGGGTGCCAGTGTAGAGGGTTGTAGGCTGTTTCGGGCAAACTGGTCTTTGAGGCTTTCACACATGCCAAGGCGCTGCAGGGTGCTTGAGCATATTCTGCCAGGCAGGCCCTTCCCCTTCCCCTGGACCCTGTTGGGAATGTGTTGGGGAATTGTTTCCCTACTTGGGTAATAAGCAGAGTGAGAGGAAAGACCAGGAGACTTTTGCTGTGATTATAAAAAGAAACTTTACTTAACTAAATCAGGGTAGGGTATACATGGAATAAACATAACAAATCCTTACTATTCTAGTACAAACTTAGTTGCAGAACTTAGGCACATGTGAGCCCACATGTGGCCTAGGCATTCACCCCTTAAGGTGAATCCATCTTACAGGTAGCAAAGAAAAAACCTCGTGTGAGTCTGTGAGTCTGTCTGTGTGAGACAAAGAAGGATAGTTAACTTTATAACCTCTGACCTATGTGCTCTGCCTCACACAAGCAATGTTGGATTAACTGCCCAATGACTAATCAATGAATAGATAGCAAGACACTGACCTCACTAGCTAATTAACATGCACACAGTTAACCCTTTGTTATCTGGATTGTGACAGACACTTGCAAATCCTAACAGAATGTGAACCCAGAGCTGCGGGACTGGGCTGGCTGGGCTGCGGTTTGGCTAGTGAGTGGCACTTAGCAAGAGTGAGTGGGAACAGGGTGAGCATTCATGCTTTCCCATATGGGCTCGCTTGCCAGGGTTCCTGAAGAACTGTCAAAGGTCACCAAAACTTGTAGGGAAGGTGGCCCACAAAGAGCATAGCGGCAGAGGCATTGCCGGCTAGATCTAATCGGCTGAAGTATTAAAATACTATTGTGAATCCATCCCCATGCACACTTGGGTGAAATGGCACTCAGTCGCTGCCATGGGCAGAAAACATGCTTGGACAGCATTTCGGAAAGGGGGGGGGCTGCCACGCCAGTCTGTGACGCAGCAGAAACTAAATTGACACATCAGGCTGGGAGAACAGGCACTGGGGTGGGAAAAATGAAGTTGTTGGGGTGCTCAACCCAGACAGCCTGCACCCTGAAGAGCTGCACCAGCCTGACATTGGACACTACCATGATTGGGGATGGGTTAGCAGTGTTATATAGGGGTGGAGCTTCCACTGGGCTTTGCTGCTAGGAATGCCTAAAAGGGTGGGCCTATGAAAAGCTTTCAGTAGGCCAGGGAATTTCTGGCACTTGCTCCCTCCCTGCGCAGCCTGGAAGCCCTCTGGAGGTAGAATGGTGGTGCAGTAACCACTGCAGGATTGGGCTGTCAGTCTAATGACTGAAGGAAGATCAAACAATGCTAATGCACCTTGAACTGACTAACATTCCTTAAGTTCTCATTGATTTAATAAATGTACAAGATATATGGAGAAAATATCACTTTTTAGCCTTTGGTTTTCTTATTTCTATGGCTTTCTGCCAGTGGTTGAGCGGATGTATCTGTCAGGTTTCAAATTACATTTCATATTGTAAAGATGAAAACATTCACTGAAAATTGTTTGCATAGAATACCTTGGTTATGAAGAGAGAAAATAAAGAATGTCCCCAATACAGATAAGGCTGCTACCGCACACATAGACTCCAGCATTTCACAAATAAAAAAGAAGGATGCTTTTGTGTACATGTAGCACCAATATTCTGACACTAAGAATCACTAGTTCACCTCCTACAATACTAAACACTGCAGAATTTTATCTGCCATTTACTGTGTTCATTTCCAGTACAATACAATACAACAACCTTTATTAGGCATATTAAAATAGGCTCCATTTCCAGTACAATAACCTGTGGTGTTTATAAGCTGACTGAAATAGTTTACTTTTTAAACACTGAAGATTTATGTGCCATTATGAAAATATGAATTAAAGATTAAAGTTGCCAACAGGCCTGGAGAAAAATTCCCTCTCTTTAATGAAGTGGAATTGGGCAATGGCAGATTTTCATGACGCCACGGTTGTAAAACACCACCTGATAATTAATGCAGATCGAACTGCATTAGAAGAAGCAATTTAAAAGTTAACCATAGTGAAGATGTATCTCCTCTTGCTATCAAACTTGCACTTTGTAGACTATTTCTTTTTTTCCCTTCTATCTTGAGGCTGAGAGCAACTTTTCTCTGCCATTTACTTGAGGATCAGAAAACAAGGGGGCTTTCCCCACTTACCTTCTGCTGCGCGCTACTTCGGGAAAGTAGCGTGGGGTCCAGCGGCGCTCCCCACTTGCAAGGGTGGCAACCACGCAGCCGCCCTGACACTGCCACTCTTGCACCACCTCAGTGCGCGTCATTCCTGACGCTGAAGAAACAGCACCTTTTGATGACCCCACGTGGAGCACGGGGTCGTGGGGAACCCCGAGAGCGCGCCAGGAATGATGCACGCTGAGGGGGCGCGAGATCGGCGCGCAGCAGAAGGTGAGTGGGGAAAGCCCCAAGGTTTGAGACATCCACAAGAAAAAGGCTAAAGACTACCAATAAAGGAGCAAAATTGGGACCTTAATCTTATCACACTCACTTGGAAACAAAGACAACTTCGAGAAGAAACCAGCCTTTCCTTTCCCTAACACTGGACCATTAATCAGCACCAGTAATTAATGAAAGAACATTGGGGTACAAAATAACTTACTGTGATAAGTTCTATCAACAAAGATCTAGACTATTCTCAACAAAAACACTAAATTCAGGCCAGCTACAAACTTTCCTTAAGCAAAAAAGCTCTTTAGTGTAAAAGGCTGTTTTCTTTATGCTCATGTTATTCTAGCAGGAAGTTGGAACTAAAGTGAAAAATGGGCCCTTCTCATGGATGCATATCCAAGGCACACTCTGCTCATGGTGATACCAGTCTCTATTCAGAAATTTAAGATCCAGGACTGAGGACTAATGAGTGGCAACTTTAACAAGAATTTCAAAATTCTAACTCTAACAAACTGTAAGAAAAATCCCAATGACTGCATGATGGGAAGTGTTTGTGCGTGTGCGTGTGTAACAGGTGCATAAATATGCACAATATAAGAACCATGGCACACTATTCTTCAAACAAGTTAAGAAAACATAATTGTTCCTGAAAGTCTGGTATTTGTACAGCAATGAAAAAAGCTTGGCTCCTAAGGTCATTAGTTCATCAGTTAACAAATTATATTTATTCATCTAAATAAAACGATCCATGACATTCTGAAAGCTACAAAATCCAAAAAGAACCATCTCTACTTTTCTGACTGAATAATTTTTATAATGCACAAAAGTTTTATGACTAATGTTGGAAGAATGCTCGACATAGCTTTTTAAAAGCATGTTTTATTTCCCTGTATTTAACATTTTAATAATATTGATTGGAATCTTTTATTTTCTTGTTTCCTAAAGGAAGCTTAGTTCATTTCAGGAAAGTAATTGTTGAACATAAGCATAATGTTTCATTTTCCCCATAATTGACTGCACTCAGAACCATGTTGGTTGGTAGCATCATGCTAACAGAGCCATCCTAAGCAGAGTTGCACTTTTGTAACCCCATTGGCTTTAATGGCTTCCAAAGCATGTACTTTACTTTAGAATGGCAGTGTAACAGTGAAATCCTATACAGTCATTTCTTTTGTCATTAAGTTGCAGCCGACTTTTAGTGACCCTTCAGGATTTACAAGGCAAGAGGAATTTGGAGATGGTTTGCCTTCCTCTGTGTCACAACCCTGATATTCCTTGGAGGTCTCCCATAGAAATATTAGCCAGGGTCAGGACTGAGAGTGTGTGACTTGACCCATCAAGTTTCCAGGGCACATGGATTTCCCAGGTCCCTGTCCGACACCTTCACCACTACACCATCCTTGCTCTTCTATGCAGCCACACACTAGTCTAAATCTATTGAAATCAATTGAGCTACTCTGCATAAGATTATACAGTTAAAACCATATATTCCTATTCTCTGTTGAACATGAAATTATTTTAAAGTACTATCTCTCACTGTCGAAAAGGCAAACCAATGAATAAATATTTGCAAAATATTGTGACTTTTATAAATGAGCACAGAGTCATGCTTTTATAACATTGTTAAAATCAGGGCTTTGAAACAAAACATGTAAACTAAACAATTTATAGAGGAATCTCAGAGGTAACTAACCTATCCTGGACAACTTCAATCACAGATTTTTTTCAAGCTATATGAAAATTAAGCCACCTGAAGAACAGCAACAGAAATGCTGCTGAATGGCGCAAGTATCAAGATAAGTTCATATAATGTAGTGCATAAAAACTAGTTTTAATCCATCAGATGGTTTTTCCTTTGACAGAGGATATCACTCTTCTGTCTCCTAGAGATAGCTGGGGGTGGGGGAGGAGTGCACAGTCAGAATTTTCCAGAAAATAGCAGCAACCGAATCACCGGGGGCAGCCATTGCGGCTGGGGTGAGCCAAGGAGGCAAAGGTTGCTTGCAAAAGCATGGCTGGACGGCATGCTGCAGGAGGGTGCAATGATTGGCTCTGAGCCGGTAAAGGCGGGAGGAGCCTAAGTATAAAAGGGGCACCACACCCAAAGCTCATCCTTCTTGGTGGCGAGACTCGAAAGGCGTGGCCCACCTTCCCTCCCTAGATTTAGGTGATTGTTTTTTATTTCGCAAATTGTCGCAGCCCGGCGGGTTGGCAATGGGAGTCGCAACATCTGGGGAGAAAACGAGCCATCCAGCAGGTTCTCCCATGCTTGTGCCCTGTGGAAGGGCCGGGGGGTGTGGTGGGCTGGTTGGCAGGCCGGTAGGCTTGGTCGTTGCCCGACACCCCAGGGAGTGGGGCGGGGCGCGCTGGTAGGCCGCCGGTAGGCTTAGTCGGTGCCCGACACCCCAGCAAGCTTGGGGAGGATGGCGGGTCGGTAGGCAGCCTGTGGGCTTAGCCGGTGCCTGCCTCCTCAGCAGGAGCAGGAAGGGTCGAAGCCGGGGGGTTACCCCTGGGGCTCCCCTTCCCGCTGGTGGCCCCAATGGAGATTGGGGATCGCTTGATGTTGCAACCCGTTTGCTGCCCTAGCTTCTCTGTACATATGTTATAGTTGTTTTATATATATTTGCATATATTAATAAATTGGGCTGCGGCCCAATCTATTTTTCCAAGCCTGTCGTTGTAGTGCCTTCATTTGCCGGAGAAGGGTCTCACCATCTGCACACAATGAAAAACCCATTTTGGCGTAAAGTTACTTATTTTCCCCTGAGCTTCACCAAAAATTCATTGGAATATAACAGGAGGGGTTCTCTGTCCAGTGTAAAAAGATACCCCCCTTTTCTGCCTTTCATGACAGAATAAATAAAATGGTTAACAGTAATATAATTTCTTCTAATATCAAAAGAGTAGTTTGTCTTCTCAGCTGCATGACTGATAGGAAAACTACGCTGACCACAGATTAACTCCAAAGGTATATTCTGAAAGCAATTTTAATCAGTGAAGTGCTGTGCCTTGGAAGTGGTCATGGAAAGATTTAGCATGGTTGATTCGAATTGGTTGGAAGGATGAGAGCAAATAGAGAAAAAGAAATGGATTCATATGCTTTATAAGTTTCCCTGTCTCTTCCTATTTTCCTAAAACATCAAGGGAAAAGATAGGAAAAGTACAGAAATGGGCAACCAAGATGATTGGTCGGTTAAAATCCTTTTCCTATGAGGAAAGGCTGAAGAATCTGGAACTTTTCAGTTTAGAAAAGAGATGAGTAAGAAGGGTTGCTAATTCCAGGTAAAGAAATACCTGGAGATTTTGGGGGTAGAGCATGAGGAGGGCAGGGTTTGGGAGGGGATGGACTTCAGTGGGGTGTGATGCTATAGAGTTTACTTTCCAAAGTGGCCATTTTCTCCAGGTAAAACAATCTTTGTCACTTGGAGATTACTTTTAATAGCAGGAGATCTCTAGACACCACCTGGAGTTTGGAACCCTATGACTAAGAGTGGACATGATAGAGGTTTAGAGAGAGGCCATGTACAACAATTCATATGGATGTAGTGGGGATACTGAGAAATTTGTAGTTCTGTGATGGGTTCAGGGAAATAGCTGTATGATGGGTTCTTACAAATAGCCAATGAGGTAGTAAACCTGCATCAAGAGATTTGTATAATTTTGAACCAGACGGTTATGCAAAAAAAAAGTTCATATACCTGTCAAGATTACATGGCTAGAACAATTTCCCCTGACATGTAATTGTCAATATACATATCATTATTTATGGACCAGTGGAAGTAAACTTCATTTACTGCCAGAACTAGGAGTGACTCAGAAGAAATCCACCTAGCAGAAGCCAGTGAAGAAAAAAGGGGACTTAGCCTACCAGCACTGAGTTACTGGAATTGTAGAGTCATATAATCATAGAACAGGCATACAGGTCAAACCCCTGCTCAATGCAAAATCTGCCTAAAGCATCCCTGTCACGTGATCTTTCAGCCACTGTTTGAAGAGTGCCTGTGAGGAGAAGCTTACCATCTCCTTAAGCAGCAAATTCCACTGCTGAACTACTGTAAAAAAACAGCAACAAAAAGCGGCCCTGAATCAATGGGGCCCAGTATTGCTGCCCGGGATGGACACTGCAAAAAGGCCCCGTGATACCTCCCCTTAGAAGGGCAGAAGGCAGGCAGTGGCCATGCCCACTCTGGATGTCAGAGTCATGACGACAGCCTATATGAGGCTTCGACCTGATTCTTGGCCCCTTCCTGGAGCAGAGTGGCACTGAGTTTCTCACCCACCTCTTCCTTTTGGATAATGTTACTGCATGTGTGTGCTGTCATAGCCAAGCCGGCGGTTGTGCATGAGAACTGATCTGATGGTGATGGGAGCTGCGGAGCTAACCCTTTTTGGCAGAACCTTCTTAAGAGGTTTGGGGTGGAACAAACTGTGGGTCAGGACGCCCAACCGGGGGCTACTGAGGCTTGCACCCCTTAGCAGTAATTGGATCTTCAGACAGGGGCATGGCGCCCACCTAATCCCCGGAAAGTGGCCTCCACCCAGCTGGGTTCCACGGTTGCTGTGCAAGGTTAGCGGTTTCCTCCAACAGGCGGGTTGGAGGAAGTTCTCACTGGGGGACAGCACTCGGGCTGCCCAGTGTTCAGATCAGATCCCATGCTGCTCCTCACGCTTCTTTTCATCCTTTGTCAATAAAACGGTTTGGCTACGGCCAAAATTTAACCCACAAACAAGAGTGTTGTGTCAATATCTTGGTTGGGAACTGTGCGCAGTGCCAGTCCTGCCCTCGGGTGGCAATCCTATTTTTACTGTAAAATACTTTTTCTGGACAAAGATGAGCTACCAGCCAACCAAGCCTCAGGGATCCTTCCCCCTTCCCCCTATGCATACACTTATCTCATCCATATGGCGTGTTTTGCGATGTCTATTTTACCATGTGCCTTCTTCACCTGCTGGAACATAAAGGGGTTGGCTGAGCAGCCTTATATTGCCTTCCATCTATCTTCACACATAAGGCACACAGCATTGCATCTGGCTCTCCTTTCCCACCAGTCATGATCAAACTATACTCCTCCCCTCTACTTTGTTCAAATGGAAGTGTTGGAGCAACATTATTTTGTGTGGAACAGCATTCAATCATGTGAAATTCTGCAATCAAAAGCTTGTGCCTGGACATTTCCAATTATCACTTCCTGATGTTTGGGAGAACTTAGTTCTCCCTGCCTCTACATGGAATAAGGGAGGTATGGACCATAGAACATCATTGTTAAATAACTCAGACAAAGGGAAAATGCTACCTCTGTATGATATTTTGGAGCTAATGAGGCAACTGTCTTCCCCTTGCCTTTGCTCCTGTTCCTACATGTGTACCTGATTCCAAAAGTCAAAGCTGATGAACACATGGAAGAATGGGAGCAGAAATCTCTACCCTTTGTGATTTTTCATATGACAGATATGATTATATTAATTGAAATTCTGTTTATTATTTATGCATACATTTTATTTGTTTACTTCACATGACTTTCTGTGGGACAATCAATTCAAGATAGAGGTAGCTTCCTAACCCTTGGGCCAGCCAGGCAGCATTTTGTGCAACCTTGCTCTGAGAGGGAAAGGAAGTTGTTTTATGATTGGGACAAGTTTAACCAGTGAGCAAGACGTGAGTTCAGCACCCCTTTAAGTAACTATGACCTCTCAAATGTATGAAGACAAATGTATACTTGCAGAAAAATCAATTAAGCAAAGATTACTGATGTTTTGTGAATACAGTACAATAATATTTCACTATAACAACAAATAAACTTTCTGTAAATTACAGACAAAACAGGAGTGTGTTGTTAATTATGCTTCATTTGTATACATTTGCACATGATGTGCAATTTGACCTCTGCTTATGTGACCAAGAGTCTGTCACTTGTTCAGTGTGGGCTCCATTTTCACATTATGACCACCATATATTTTGAAATTTATGGGGGAATTCTACAGTTTGTTCTAGCTGGAAACCCTGTTGTGAAAACTGAAGGGCAGCATTTAACATTATCAAGAAAAAAATTAAATGAGATAACATGGTTTAAATTATACTATGCTTAAATTATTGTATTACCATAAAAACATTAGTCTTACACAGGCCATTATTTTATCATTAGCTTAATGTTATCGGTTAATGAAGATTTTCAAAAAACTTTTATATAGCTATAGGGTATGAAAAACTGATGTGATTAAAATAATACAAAAGTTGCCTTTCTTCAAACTAAGGCTCATCAATATGAATCAATGACACCAGCATTTTGTGATGATGCAAAACAGCTAAAATTTTATGTTTTGCATGATAATCATGTACTTGTGCAGAGAAAGTAATTTTATCTAATGTCCAAAAGGAATTAATTGCTTAATTGTTCCCTGATTTTTAAAATGTCTGAAATATTCAAGATTCGGATGTCTATCGTTTTGACAAGATGAAAAAAGCACGTTATGTCCCATAACCCTACACTAAATGGTTTCTCTGATCTGCATATTCTCTTATTAATGTATATTAATTAAATGTCAGTTGGTTCACAATTCTGTGCATAATGGGAAACAAGTGTTCTTCTTGAGAACTTAACCCAAGTTTACCAACATTCCACTGGGCAAGTTTCTAATACCCAATCACCATCTCCCTGCTAACTTTGTAAAAGTATAGTGCTACAATTGTTGTCTTGAGTGCTTATATTTCCAACCAGTTGTATGGCATGCTTTAGAAACAGACAGAAGTATTCTAAGTGGGGCTTCCAGGAATTTGAGAACAAAGGTTTATGTTTCTGACTCCACTTATGTTCTTCTTGCACACAGTTCTGCTCTTCAAGATTCAATTTCCTGTTAAAATAGAAATTCCATGAAGAAACTGGCAATCGAGATACATTAGGTGTTGGTGTGGGGGAAGTAGCTTGGAAAATCATGAAAGCTGAGGAAGTACGCTTTTGTCACTGCCAGGACTTCTAACATTAATATATTTACATAGGGCCGTTTCCGCACGGGCAATTAATGGTGGCCTGGAGACGGCAAAAACACCGTCTCCAGGCCGCCATTCGCACAGGGGGCGCAGCTCCATTGCAGCTGCGCCGCCCTCGCGCCGCCCGGCCGGCCCGAAGCCGGCGTTTCCCCAGAGCGCTTGGAAGTGCTCTTGTTGGGGAAACGCCGCCGTGAAGCCGCTGCCGAGAGAACGGCAGCGGCTTCACAACGCCTCCCCCACCCGGCACTTACCTTGTCCCCGGGCCTCCGGCGCGTTGCCGAGGCCTGGGGACACGCCCCCCTGCCCTGCGCCACTGGAGCAGGTGCGCAGGGCCAGGGAGGAGTGTCCCCAGGCCTCGGCAACGCGCCGGAGGCCCGGGGACATGCTGGGTTGGCCGGGGACATGCTGGGTTGGAAACTTTTCATGACACATTTGTCCTGTTGTCCATGTGCAGATTCTTAGTGTATGATTTAGTGTACGATTTATGCAAATCTCATCACTTCAAAAGCTCATGTCTATTATAGTCTGTATACTGCAAGTTTATGTCCTTGCATCAACTGTGGGAGGTGGTGTTAATCTGAGAATTAAGTCTTAATGGCTTCTTATTAAACTGCATTTTAAGAAGACTGCATCTGGGAAATCAATAAGATGTTTAAGCTTGGCCCAGGTATTTATCCCTGAAGGCCATTTAAGTGGGTATTACAGTTCCTGTTTGAAAAGGAGAGAAACTAATACCATTGAACCACTTAACACATAGGCAAAATATTAAGACTTGTATGTGTGCAGAGTATTTAAAGGGGGGGGGCTTTGAAAGGAAAAATATTGCACAGGGCAGCAGTTACAAAGTGTTAGAGTCACTGTTTTTTTAAAAAAAATCCCATAAAACTGTTAGCTGTAGCAAAAGCTCCCTGCAGTTTCTCCTAGTCCTAATGAATAAAGATGTAGTAGATATGCAAAAAGAATGTGAATGACAAAAAAAGCCTTTGTATGAAAATAAATTTTGTTTGTATAAGCCTTTTTGGAAAACTTCATGCTGAGAAATATTAGAATAGTCAAGAATTAGATATCTTCTGTACCAAAAAATAAAGGGGTATATGTGCAAGGCTTCAAACATGCATGTCCTAACCCTGACAGTCTAGGTATACTCTGACATATTGTGGAAAGAAAGTAGAGTTACCAACTTCCAGGTTCCATCTGGAGATTTCCAGGCAACAGAGATCAGTCTACCTGGATAAAATGACTGCTTTGGAAGGTGGACTCTATGGCATAATAATACCCCACAGATGTCCCTTCTCTTCCCTTCCCAAACCCTGCCCTCCTCAGGCTCTACCCATCCAACATCACCAAGTATTTTCTAACCCAGACCTGGCAACAATAAAAGAAAATAAATAGTGGTTCAATGGTATGACAACAAAGAAATAGTTAAAAGAGAGAAAGGAGGCAATGTAAAATGCAACACCAGCATTAACATCGTTCACTGTTATATAAGCATTCAAGATACCAAAACAGAGCCAGCTGTAAAGATATCCTTGTTGTGAGAAGGAGTTTGCTTATGTCCTCCTAGTACACAGCAGTGTGTATGGAGTCCACAAGTAAAGAAAAGTGATGGCCTTAAAGGAAAGGGAAAACACTGCTGACATAGACAACAGAAAGACAGTGAGAGCAACATTGCTGAAAGGGGAAGACTTGGGGACAAAATGGAGGCGCATGCAAAGAGCAGTTGGAAAGAGACTTCCACAGCCAGCAAAATAAACTACCACAGTAAGAAAAAGAAAAGTTAGGGTAAGGAGAGGAAGAGAAGGAAAACATTGGATGGAAAGGTATACAGGGAAGGGCAGATGTCTTTAGAAGACGGGACTGAGTGGGAGAGAAAAGAAGTTCACAATGCTCTGGAAATGCAACCAGAAAGGGAAGAAAGGGAGCAGAGATTGGGTATATTGTCGAAGGCCTTCACGGCCAGAATCACTGGGGTGCTGTGTGGTTTCCGGGCTGTATGGCTGTGTTCTAGCAGCATTCTCTCCTGACGTTTCGCCTGCATCTGCAGCTGGCATCAGATCCAGGAGAGAATGCTGCTAGAACACAGTCATACAAGTAGTCGACCCACGTGGTCAGCGCAAGAACGAGACGAGACGCGGAGATAACATCTGGTGGAGATCGCCAGCAGCGGGAGCGCGGAGGTCCGTGTTCCTAGCGAATCTCCCGCGTGCTGGTTCCTGGCACCTTTTATTATGATTCTAATGGGGGCGTGTAGAGGGGCGGGACGGGAGAGTCCGGGAGAGCGGGAGAGCGGGAGATCATCATGTGATGCATGATCTCACCTGGCTGCTACGTGCAGAGAAGAGCATAAGCGTCTGGGCCTAATCCTCACCTGGGGGCAGATCATTGTCCCTTTGTCTGGGACGCCCGGTGACTGAGCCAGATAGTTCATGACCCGTGACTCATACGGGGTTGAGGAGTGGGGGTGCGGTGCGACCAGAAGGGCCGAGGGTCCGCTGGGTGTGCCAACGTTCTACCACGGTGCTGCTGGGTCAGCAGTGCATTACTACATCTCCTCCTTTTTACATTTTAGAAGGGGACCCGAAATGCTAGAGGTGATTTAAAGGGACACTTGTCTCCTCCTACCGCCTGGTCAAGCTGACCGAGCTGCTTGTGTAACATTAGAACTTGGTTGCGGGGTAAGGGAAATTCAGGGCTTCTACACGCAAGCAGGCAATATTAGGACACACACTGAACGTAAAACAAGATCCGATAACGCAGGCATACAATGAAACCAATGCAGAGCTGCACAATAGCACTCAACCATCCTCCCGGCAGCCAGCTCCAGAGGGCTGACCACCAATGGGGCAAAACATCATATTTCAGATTAGATACAACTTCTTGCAGCTCACGTACTTTCATATGAATCAATTGGGAATTGTCAGAGAGGTTAAAGCAACACATATTATGTACATTTTCACAACCTTGGTGATGCAACAACAGCAAGTATTCAATAGCGGCACGCGATTATCTAAGGTGCAGCAGCCGGTTCCTGCTGCTTTCGGAGGCCAGGGCATCCCAGAGCCCCGGTGG
This sequence comes from Sphaerodactylus townsendi, assembly GCF_021028975.2. Lineage (NCBI taxonomy): Eukaryota > Metazoa > Chordata > Lepidosauria > Squamata > Sphaerodactylidae > Sphaerodactylus > Sphaerodactylus townsendi. The sequence goes on along the minus strand of NC_059432.1, from coordinate 49,276,460 downwards.
AGGTAGAGTTGATAGACTTCCATGCAAGGGCGCAGGCCAGCCTCGGCTGATAGTCTTAAGCGTTGTAGGAGCGCAGTCGGGGACTCCCACCAAGGAAGTCGCAAGGGAGACAAACTCCGCTTTGAGAGTATGCGACCGCTGTCATCTCGACAGGAGGATCGAAGGAGCAGAGCGGATGGCGGGCGTGGCGGCGTCCGGGGCCCTGGGGTGGAGCCTGGGGTAGGGACGATGGTGAGGCGACTGAGGCAAAACAAAGAGTCCCGCAGAGAGCCGGGCTGAAATGTAATTAAGCGTTCTCTCCCCGTGAGGTCCAGAACCAGCCCTGGGGAGCAGGATGTTTCCGAACACGGGGAAATGTCCTCCATGTGTGTGCAGTTCCAATTGGTCGAGCCGATGAATGGGCCCGGAATTTGAAGTTCCCATTTGGCTACCGGTGATGCGGGCGCAGGTGTTGGATTCGGTGGTTAGCGCTACAGTCTTGGTGACAAGGAGAAGCGCCAGCCGGAGGGTTTAGGCGGCACGGTCCCCAGTCGGCCTAATCTATAGAGTATTTGATGGATGAGGCATTCATGAAGGGCTTAACCCAGACTCCGCTAGGAAGTCTCCGGGCGCTTTGCAGACGGGAGCAGGCAGGAGCTTAGCAAGCTCCCAATTCTAGGTACCGGCCCAGGCAAAAGGATCTAGACGCTGGCAGCGGCGCTTGCAGTGCTCCCCAGATGTTGGTCTGGTGCGCCCGCCAGGGTGGCCGATTGCCGCTGGCAGGAGGCAGCAGAGCAGGAGCAAAGGATGGTGGCCGCTGAGTTGGCAGTGATGATTGCAAAGAGAGCGCACAGAGGTTCTCGGTGTCTCAGGGTGGCCTTTATTACAGCAGCTCTTGAGCTTGGCTGGACGCCTTGACGCCTCCCCCAGGTCATTCGGGGTCTTTGGCGCATGCACGGCTGTTCCTGTTGAGTAACATCTGGGCTAAGGGGATCCTTTAGAGAGATGTGTTCCATCTCCGGGATGGGGTTAGTTTTCCTCCTGGCGCCATTCCATGCGGCATATTGGCCTGTCATGGCGAGTCGGAGTCCACAGGGACCTGTAGGAAGAAGGATTCCAGGCCCACACCTCCTTCCCCAGGTTATGGGAGGGCCGGGTCCCCGCCAGGCTCGGTTCTCCCAGAGCGGATGGCGGATCAAGATCGCAGTTTTGTTTGAGTTGGGGTTTAGAGCTTAATATAAGAAGGCTTTGTTTTGCAGCCTGCGTGAAGGTTGCTTTCTGCAATGTCCCTACTGGGGCCGCCCTACTCCTCTTTCTTTAATTGTTTGACAGGGAGGGCAGGAGTGCAGGCACCCTGGTGGGAAATTGGCTTCCATACGCCATCAGGCGGCTGCTACAGGGTCCAGCCTCGGTAGGGGAGGGGACAGGCGGTCCTGGGGATTGTGGGTATGCATGCTTAATCAGCAACACAAAAAGGGCTTTTAAGCCTTTGGGGGGATGGGTGCATCGGGGATGAAGCAATCAGGCGATTAGAGGCAGATTCCTCGCACACAAAAAAAGGGGAAGGGGGGGGTTTCGGTAAGGGAGTTGCACCTACATCGTGACCTTGGTGGCTAATGCAGGAAGGCTGGAGTGGCCAAATTTGTGATCGAATTATCTTTGGGAGATAGCCATCACTCTAAAACCACCTTAAAGGGCGGTTTCGCCGTTGCCTTAGAAGTGATGATGTGGTGCTATGATACCATCACCACCATTGGGGGCCAAAATGTGGGTGAATTTAGTGCGGCAGCCTCCTTTTTTAAACTGGGGCCTGTCCTGGCAGTGCTATGCGGTATCAGGACGGGCCCAGATTTTAATCCAGGAGGGCCAGTCAGCCAATTGGCCCTCCGCGCCTTTAATTGGTCGGTAAAACAGAAGGAGAAGAGAGGGGAGAGGGAAACAGTTTCCTACGGAAATTAGAAAGTGAATTTCGAAGGCACAATTGGGATCAATGATCTGTGATGGCCTTACCCATCCCAGACCAAAGTCGCTTTGACCTGACTCATGAGGTTCCCTTTCCCCAGAGATTGACATGGATGTCTAAACGATGAAGGGACTGTGAGCTGCCGCTCGAAGTCCCAATGTTGACGTGGGATAGCGGATGTCTTCGTCTCGGTTTGTCTCCCCACCCCAGATGGCGGACAAGCCCCTGGTCGGTTTACCCTGGTCGGGCCAATGGCTGCTCTGATGACGGTAACATCAGCACCCGGTGTCCACCAGGCCCTTGAACATACACATCCTTCTATGAAGCGTAGCTCCAGGTATGGGCGGAGCTCCCGATAGGCAGCTTCCACCGCTGCGATGGTGGTGCGGGCTGCGCCATGTTGGCTGCTGGGGCTTGTAGCCTTTATTGGGTCGGCAGCGGCAACGATGGGGCAAGAGAATCAACTGGATGAAGCTGGCTCCGCAGGCAATTCCTGTGGGATGTTGTCCAGACCTGGAGATGGATGGGTCCTGGTGCTGGAGTCGATCACTCCGGGACGCATGAACAGTCCCCTGTTCAGCTGCAGAGGCTTTTGGCAGCACACTAGCCAATAGTCCGTTGTGGGATGGGCTCGTCATACTGGGTTGGAGCGACAAGAACCTCGTGGGGGGGGGGGGGCTTAAAGGAGATAGGCTGGGTGCGGCCCGAGATGGGAGATGCCACGAGAGGTGGTTTTGGCAGGGGAGCCTTGAGTGTTTGCGTCTGCTCTAATACTCTCCTCCTTGGTCCTGGCTGGGGAGATGCCCGGCGGAGTTTCCCGGACGGCAGTCGCTTCCAGTGGAAGCTCCTTCTGGCATCGTGGGCACCGGGTTTTGGGCTGCTTCTCCTCCTGGGGAGGACCCTCCTCCATCAAGCTGTAGGCCCCCCCCACTGGCTGCCTACACTCCCTTCGAAGTGTCGGGTCTGCCGCGGTTAAAGCAAAGCAGTCATCCTGAGGCTGCCTCCCGCGGAGAGTGCTGCGGCGAGGAGGCTAGCTTGCGGGCGGAAGATCCGATGTCCTGGCAAGCCTTAAGCATGTCGGCCAGTTCAGGATCTTTGCCCAGGCCCGTGATTGCTCTGGGCACTCCGTGGAGGGCGCTTCTCCTTAGCTGGCAGCTTTACGAGGAGCTTCGCTTTGGAGCCTTCGCTATCTACCTGCCTCTTGAGCTTCCTGCTGGAGCCTGTCTGCCAAACTTCGGCATAGGACTCTTTTGGGGCTTTTGGCCGGATGGTGGAGAAACTGCCATTGGCTGGCGGCATTGGGGACTTTGATAAATGCCTTATAGGCGACTCCAGAGGCGACCGTAAGGGTGTATTCTGGTAGGCAGGACAATCTGATCGTTAGGGTTGGCAGCATCGAAACCGTAAAGCTGAGCTGCTGGCTACCGAGGCGGCTCCTGTTGATGCATTGCTAGGCGGAACTTCGCTTTCCCAGATCACAAATTGTGCAGGCTCAGGAGCATGCGAAAGGTGGTTTTCCAGTCGTCCGGAACCATTAGGTGATTCCCCGCGATTGCCTCCAGCGTGCCTCTACGGCTAGTGATTCCTCACGTCCCGCATGGCTTTGGCGGAGCTCGGTGAGGATATTATAGCTCAAGGGCGGTGAATTCGACAACTACCGAACAATGCCACCCTCCCTCGGTATCTGTGAAATGGACCGGGGCACAATGCGAGAATATCGGCATAGATCTTCCGCCAGGGTTTCTTTGCAGATCGTATACACGCCTGGCGAGAGTTTGAAACCAGCGCCATTACGTATACTGACGGAGGTGCAGTGGCTTCGAAATGAAGGCGGAGCAGTATAGGCGGCTGAGCCGCTGGAGAATTTGAAATGGGCGGGGAGCAAGGGGGCAGAAGGGGAGGACAGGCGTCAAATTAAGCGGATAGAGAAAATTCCGGGTTGGAAATTGAAGGTGAAAGATCGAAGGAGGGCGGCCTACGGTAAGGGGAGCCATAGGTCTGCAGGCTGATGATGACATAACATTGTCTCCACGCCAGTAGCAGTGACATCGGGCGCCATGAGGTTTCCAGCGAAGAGTGCGTACGATGTTTTCCCAGTCCTTAAGATTCAATGTCCCCCCCTCTGGGTACCATGGGACATTGAGCTTCAATCTCCTCAACCAATTTGGCGCAGCTCCCTTCTCTTCCGGGACCCTGGCCGCATTTCGCTAACGCTTTCAGTTCGCCAACGTGTTTGTCATAAGCCCTGCTTTTGCAAGCTCCCATACTCACCGGTGTTCCGCCGGACGAGAGGTCCTAGGGCGCAGCGATGTCTCTGGATGCGCCGATCCAGAGGACAGGCTACATCAAACGGTGGTCCCTGGATGCCATCCAGCCGGACTTCGGTATCAGCCCTTTCCCAGGCGACGGTGAGCAGGGTGGAGGTTCGAGGATCTGTTTCGCACCAGCTTGTAGTCGACTCCACGTACGGGCGCAAGAACGGTGGTTCTAGACGGAGATAACATCTGGTGGAGATCGCCAGCAGCGGGAGCGCGGAGGTCCGTGTTCCTAGCGAATCTCCCGCGTGCTGGTTCCTGGCACCTTTTATTATGATTCTAATGGGCGTAGAGGGGCGGGATCGGAGAGTCCGAGAGCGGGAGATCACTGCGATGCATGATCTCACCTGGCACGCTACGCCTCGATGGAGAAGAGCCGTAAGCCGCCTGGGCCTAATCCTCACCTGGGGGCAGATCATTGTCCCTTTGTCTGGGACGCCCGGTGACTGAGCCAGATAGTTCATGACCCGTGACTCATACGGGGTTGAGGAGTGGGGGTGCGGTGCGACCAGAAGGCCGTAGGTCCGTTGGTGTGCCAACGTTCTACCACGGTGCTGCTGGGTCAGCAGTGCATTACTACATCACAGCCCGGAAACCACACAGCACCCCAGAGATTGGGTAGCAGGAAAGAACATGGAGGACAAAGAAATGGGCTCAGGGGGCATGCTTGGGCAAAATCTTTGGAGTAGAATTGCCCTCTAGGCTGGGGAATCTAACTAGGTGATTCTTGTGTTCATCAGATACAATAATTACTGCAATTTGTTTTGAAATTTCAAATACCTTACATGACAACCTCTAATTTAGCATGGAGATCATATGTATTGTCTTTACTGGCTAAATTGGAGGAGTTTAGATTATGTAGCTGCTAGGCATTTAGTTAAACAAAGATTATTTGACATAAATTCACAAGTAGATTATGGGATACTTAGTACCATGAGTTCAGCTGCTTTATATAAACATCATCTATCTTCTCTATAGCTCACTCATCTTATCTTAATGAGCTTATGATCATAGAATATAGAAAGGCATTTATGAGGGCTCAGATGCATAATTTACAATTGATACTAGTGAAGGGCTTCTGCAAGAAGATCCCAACTGATGATCAAGTATGCTCTTGTGATCACAAATCTATTGAAGATTTGGTTCATCTTATGTTTTGATGTCCAAGATTCGTAACTTTTCAGGAGTTCCTTAGAAATACTTGACAACATTTGAAAGGGACATCACAGCAAAATAAACTAGCTTTATTCTGGACAGATAAAGATGAATTACAATGCAACTGACAAAGTTTGCAGCAGTAAATTAATTTAATAAAATTGTTTAGATAAGATTAATTATATCTTATTTGATTCTATGGATTTTATGGACTTAAATTTACTGTCAGGATTATAGTAATCTGTATTACTATTTATTGATCAAATTATGTCATAGTTGAGTTGATACTGGTATTGTAACTGGTATTAGTATTATTGTATTTTTTTCTTTTTTTAATTGACTTGTTTACTATGGCTGTGCTAAAGCAATAACATGGAATTAACTTAACAATGGTGTCTAGTAATTAGTAGACTCACCAAAAAGGCCCACTAGTTCTAGTAGATTCACTAGTTACATTTTACATTTTTAAAATTAAAATTAGTAAGTGGGGTCTTGGAAAAGCCCTACTCTAAGTTGCATGCTTTTAAGAATGTATAGACACCAGTGTCTCCCCAAATCCTCCACGTGGCACATGCCATGCACCTGGATTTTGATCATAGCTTTTCTCTCCCTCTTGCAATTCAACTCTGCTGGCAAATTTAACAATCTTAGGGCAGATTAGATTCATCTGCAAAATGTTGCTAATCTCTCATAAAATAAACATCATGTTCTTCAGGACACAGTAGCAACTATGGTCTTTTGAACTGCAACTGAGCTAATCGATATCTAAGCAACCATACTCAGATTTTCTATCAGGAACAGTAGACTTTCTGCTAAAATGCAGATCTGGGGCTGAAACAATTACTGAGATAGGTCTTCAGGTAAGACTGAAAACCCAGAAACTCATGGTTGGTACAACTGATCCCTTGTCAAAGCTGGCACCTCAAAATCTCTATGCTCGAGCTCCCAAGTTTGGTCTATCCTGTTTTCATTAAATATGGTTCCTGAATATTTTAAAACCTCAAAAACTTCTCTTTGAGCTCTTATTGTCACAAAAGATGATCAGTACTTTCACACATGGAAGTAGGAATGTTCCACAGTTGAACTCTTTCTAGTACCAAATCCTGTTGCAAGGCTCTTGGAATTTATAGAATTGTAGAATCATAGAGCTGGAAAGGGTCCATGCAGGCCATCTAGTTCACCCCCATGCTCAATGCAGGATCAACCTAGAGCATCCTTGATAAGTGTTCGTCCAGCTGCTGCATGAAGACTACCAGATAGAAGGAATTCATTATCTCCTAGGCAGCCAATTCCCCTGCTAAACTACACTTACTGGGAAAAAATCTTACTGATGTCCAGGCAGTACCTTGCTTCTCACAATTTACATCTGTCCTAGTCTGGATGGGCCAGGCTGGCCTGATCTCATTAGATCTGAGAAGCTAAGTAGGGTCAGTCCTAGTTTGCAGTTAGATGGAAGACCACCAAGGAATATCAGAATCACTATGGAGAGGAAGGCAGTCTCTTATATCAAAAACCCCACTAGGTTTCCATAAGTCAGCTATGATTTGATGATACTTTACAGATGGTACTTTACAGTGCACAGCCTATATGCTGGATTAAAGGTCATATATTGGAGGCAAATTGCTGGTGTCATCCTACTGAAAAGTGTACCATTTAAAAGCCCCAGGGATGGAGATTGTCAGGGCTCATTAAACAGCCCACTAGCCACTAGTGTGCTGGAGCAGGGAGCTCCTAAAGGGCAGGGAACCTTCTGAGATGGATAAAAGGAAGGTGGGGTGGGGGGGATGCCATGGTGGTTGATATGTAGACAGGAAAAGGATGAGTGGGATGTGATGTGTGGAGCCTGGGCTGAATATAACAGTTGACTGCATGACCTGAAGTAAGGAGCATGTAAGTCAAAACCAGAGTTGTGTCTTCATTGAGCCTGAAGGTAGACTAGTTCCTAAGCAGCCAAGGTGGCTTGCCCTCCAGGGATAGCAGGCAACAGGAGCATTCACATAAGGTTAGTCATCAGCCTTGGTGTTGGGAAGAATGGAAACCTTCAAATAATTGTTGTGGTTAACACTGTTGGCCTACCTATAAGATCAGGGTATCATTTTAGTTTGTGCATTTTTGCTGTTTCTGGTTGCCTTTAAGTGATTGGAGAAGAAAAGTTGGAGCAGAAAAATAGATGCAATCTATTTGTTTTTATAGATGATGGCACATTGTTTCTGCTTCAAATTACATCTATATTTTAAGCCATGCCTTCTGTCATCTGACTAATTAGTTCTGATGTGTAACCATGCCAATCATAGCTACTGCAGTCTATATTAAATGGAAATAGTCCTTTCCAGATGGAATGAAAATTTTTCAAGTCTGTTAACATTCATAATGGTAAAATAAAAAAGTTTTGCTGAGGTCAGAATGTGGATGTTGTAGAACTAAGCAATCAGTAGCTTTGAGGCAGAAAAATACTATAAAACTTACTGTATATAAAACTGGAATTTTCATTTAAACTTTCATAACTAAAAGATCTCTCAAAGGACTCATTAGGCAATCATTTTCAAATGGTAATTCAAGCACAAGTGGAATATCCCCAGTGTTATCAACTACTGTTAGGTGTTATCAACTATGGCCGTTTCCCCACTTTTAAAATGACGTCCATTTCGTCTGGTCCAGGACCTTTTTAGTGCGAGGGTCCTGTTCCCTGGGCCTCCCCACTGCCCCGCGCCCTGCGCGGGGTCATCAAAAGGCGCCGTTTTGAGCAGTGCCAGAATGACCCACGCTGAGGGGGCACAAGAGCAGCAGAGTCGGGGCAGCTGCGTTGTAGCCGCCCCTGTAGTGGGGAGTGCAGTTGGACCCCGTGCTACTTGGCGAGAGTAGCGCGCAGCAAACAGTGAGTGGGGAAAGGGCCTATATTACTGATGAGCACAGTATTTGTCAGTACTGATGGTAACAGCCATGTTGTATAGGAGAACTTTTTTAATAACTAAAGGTGCTCACATAATTACAGTGTTAGAGACATAGGACAGATGGCAAGCAATTAATCATTCAAACGTACTTTATAACTTCCTGTGAAAATAATGTGCATAATTCCAGAACTGTTGATACCATCCGTGTTAGATGAAGTACAGAATAGTATTCCAATGTTCTTTTCTACACATTTATTCATAACTAATGTTGAGTTTCTCAGATTTTACTTTCTGCCCTTATCTAATTCTAATTTAATGCAAAACAGGACAGAATTTCCATATGTGGTGCAGAAGAAAGAATTCAAACATATTCAACTTGCATACAAAGTTATGAATGGCTGCATTTATAGAAATACAACTGTTCTGCACACTTATTAAAGACACTGGAGTCCTAACATACTTTGACTCTAATTGTATTTCATCCCATTTCATTTTTTATTCAGCAGCTTGATTTTAAGTTAGTTAGTAAAGGTTCCATAGCATTGACATATTTGTGGAAGATTACCATCCATTTTGTTTTCAAGAAAAAAAAAGGAATGAGCATTAAGAAAATGACAACAACCAGGTCATCACAAACTTGGATACATGACAAACTGTCCTGGTCTCCACATGTATCTAGCTAATAAATTATTATTAGACTTTGAGCTGGGACAATCTATTGGTCTAAAGTATAGCTTTCCCATATAGGAAAGGTGCACTATGTACACACCTAAGAACTGTTGATTGTAGTGAAATGTGCCATTTATTTATAATATTTATAGACCTATCTCAGGGGCTCTGACAGGATGATTAGAATTTATTGATAAAACTGTGTTCAAACTAACTGTGGAAAAGGGGACATTGACTGTTAGTTGGTTAGAACAGTGAAATTATGATATTTATTGATCTCTATAAAAACATAAGAATGTGATTAACTAAAATAATAATTAATAAAATAAGCCTGTATCTGTAGTTTTCATAGTTCCAGTTGTAGCCTCTGCCTAATTTTTAATCACAAATAATTATTAAGAAGGACAAGGCCCATGATAATAAAGAGTATGTTATAGATTACAGCTTTTATGACAGCATAAACTTGTGCATTTCTAATGTATTCAATATGTTCATCTTTGGAAACAAGCTTTCCAACAAATAAGCCAATAAATAAAAGAAAAAAAACCTAATTGTATAGAAGGAAATAGGTCTGTGCTTTTGTTTGCACTTGTGGATGCTTCTGTACTTTAACTAAGGACTTAAACAAAAGATTTGTGAATAGAAATCCTTCATACAGCAGTTGTGGGACTCTTAGTCTGTGGGGTTCCAACAACTACAGGGGGAGTAAGGCTTTTATCTCCTCATGGCATTTTCCTGAATCTGCTGGAGCTGCTCTTGTTTTTGATATAGGAAATCAACCATATGTTCATGTTTCCCCAACAGGAATTCCAGGGAACATGAGACTGGGAAAATAGCACAGAGGACAGACTAAAATGCACCCACATCCTATGTTGCAATTCCAATCAGAATCTGCCCCCCCCCCAAAAAAAAACCTGCTATTAACTAAGAACAGCTGGATTCATAGATCTGGATCTGGCAACTATACTTTCTATCCCATGCCTGCAGCAAGAGGTGACCTGGCAACCCTACACAAATCACTAGTCTTGACTATTGTTATCACATATAATAATTCACATGACAGAAATATTACTGGAATTGATATATGTGTTGACACATATAATAATATGTAAGTTTTTGTACTGGTCTTTTTGACGTTTTGGACCTTCACAACTTTTATGTGAATTTTAGACTTTTTTTTAAAAAAAGGAATTTGCCACCTCGACAGGACACTTATTAGTATTTCAGTGAAGTCTTGGACTGTTTAAGAAACAGAGGCCCCTTCCGCACACGCAAAATAATGCGTTTTCAAACCACTTTCACAACTGTTTGCAAGTGGATTTTGCCATTCCGCACAGCTTCAAAGAGCACTGAAAGCAGTTTGAAAGTGCATTATTCTGCATGTGCGGAACGAGCCAGAATCATTTAATGCAGTTTCTTGCTTTCACAAAGATTGGTTCAGACATTATGTCCACAATAGAAACATTTAAGTTGAGAAAGAACTAATCTATTGCTTGAAATTCAGCAAGCTGTGAACTTTAGAAACTTAGATTACAAATTGACGTGCTGGGAATGAAGTAATGAAGATCCTCCTAGCACTCAAGTTCAAGAAGCAAGAACCACATTCCATCTAATCAACAGGATGAAATGGTGGGAATAAAACCTGTGAAGTGGGAGCTGGACTTTGTTGCAGATAAGTTTAGTCAAACCATCACACTTCTGACCTTGGTTACACAGCTAGTGACAATATTACCTGATCAATTGACATTACTAACTACACATCTAATTTTTCAAGTAACATCAGGTCAATTCAGATTTCTGAGAATGTACATCAGAATTTTCATTCTATTTCTGTGCCTTGGTTCCTAATAATGGACCTGTACCTTGATTTCTTGTCTTGGGTGAGTCTTTCTGATTGAAAATCTATTTGCTCCTGGAGCAGAGTGAACCCTGAATGCTGAACGACCTCAGCTTAACATCTGGTATTTTGAACCAATGCTATTACTGTGGAATTAGTGCTTTTGATTTAGTTTGGTTATTTTAAACTTTACCGTTTACTGTTTCTTTTATTTATATTACTGCACAATTTTAATAAATCACTAAAATTATAATTTTGTAGAGTTTTGTCTTCAATAGACTTTCATCTAAATTTCAATAACATTTTGTGGAATTTTTGTCTTCAGGAGTCTTCAGTTTAATTTCAATATCTTGGCCTGGCTACTAAGTTAACTATTTTCTTGTGAAACTCACTTTGCAAGTGGTCTAGCTTGCAGGGGTGACTTTCTTTACTTTAATCCCAGGAAGGCTAGAAACTTGGCTTCTAGCTGTTTGGCTAAAAAAAGGGACTGATGGCAGCTGCCCAGACTGAGAAGGGGGGATTCACACCTCAGATTTTTTCATGTGCATATTAATTGATCTTGTACTAGGAGTTCTCGACATGGATCATATTTCATCTAGATGATCCAGTCTCACTGCAGAAAGTTGAATAACATCATTTAAATTGTTTGATAGACTTATATTTGTGTTGCTGATCAAATAGACACTGCTATAAGAAGGCTACTTTTTATGCATTATGCTTAATGTTAGAGCCCATTGTTTTGGTGTGATATGCTTCATGTTACAGCCTATTGTTTCAATATGGAAGCAATTCTAGAAATTCCAGGGCAAAAAGTCTCTGCAAAAAAGTGCAAGCAATTCAATGGGCAGCCCAATCCAAATAGAGGGTGGGGGTGGAAATGTTGGTGCAGTGTCAGGTTGCACCAGTGCATTTATCCCCTCCACTAGCACAAGGGGCATCCCCACTGGCAGAGAGGACAAATGTGTTGGTGGCTGGGCACTGGCGTAATGCCCATTGGGCAAGGTGGGCAGCTGCCTAGGGCATCACCTTGTGGGGGGCATCAAAATGCTGGGTTAGTTTTTGGGTATTTTAGTGGTTTTCCATTTTTGGCCTGCAGGGGGCGCAGTTTTTAGACTAGCGGCACCAATATTTCAGCGTATCATCAGGAGACTGTCCTTATGCTACCCCCCAAGTTTGGTGAGGTTTGGTTCAGGGAGTTCAAAGTTATGGACTCCCAAAGGGGGTGCCCCTATCCCCCATTGTTTCCAATGGGAGCTAATAGGAGATGGGGGCTACAGTTTTGAGGGTCCATAACTTTGCCCCCCCTGAACCAAACTGCACCAAACTTGGTGGGTATCATTAGGGCAGTCTCCTGATGAGACCATGAAAGTTTTGAGACTGTGCCTTCAGAAATGTGCCCCCCACAGCCTGCAACCCCCATTGACAGCAATGCAGAAAACTCAATGCAGAACAAAGATTCTTGGGCAAATTTCTGGGATGTTCCTGCAGGGGGTGCATTTTTGGATGTATTGGCACCAAAATTTCAGGGTATCATCTGGAGATGATGGCACCCCCAAGTTTGGTGCAGTTGGTTCAGGGGGTCCAAAGTTATGGACCCTCAAAGGGTAGCCCCCATCTCCTTAGCAAAGAATGGGGGATGGGGCACCCCCTTTGAGGATCCATAACTTTGGACCCCCTAAACCAAACTGCACCAAACTTTGGGGGTACCATAAGGACAGTTTCCAGATGATACCCTGAAATTATGGTGTCGATACATCCTAAAATGCGCCCCCTGCAGGAACATCCTAGAAATTTGCCCAAGAATCTTTGTTCTGCATTGAGTTTTCTGTATTGCTGTCCATGGGGGTTGCAGGATGGGGGGGGGGCACATTTCTGAAGGAACAGTCTCAAAACTTTCAGGGTCTCATCAGGAGATTGTCCTGATTGTCCCCACAGGTTTGGTGCAGTTTGGTTCAGGGGGGCCAAAGTTATGGACCCTCAAAACTGTAGCCCCCATCTCCTATTAGCTCCCATTGGAAACAATGGGGGATGCGGCACCCCCTTTGGGAGTCCATAACCTTGGACTCCTTGAACCAAACCTCACCAAACTTGGGGAGTAGCATAAGGACAGTCTCCTGATGATACGCTGAAATATTGGTGCTGATATGTCTAAAAATGCACCCCCTGCAGGCACCAATGTCCTGGTGCAAAAAAATTGGTCGTGGTGGAGTGGCCGCCCATGGTGGGGGGCATCCAACTCAGGTTTTGCCCAGGGCTACAGTTTGCCCAGGGCTGCCTCGTTATGCCCCTGTGGCTGGGTACCCCTCAGCTCTGCGTCAGTGAAACCTGGAAGTGGGCACTGTCACAGAGGAATTCCAGCATCCAATTGAATGCTGGAGTAGGGGGTGGACTGGGGCATTCCCAATTTCCACCCAGTTTTTAGGGCCAGGGACACCGCTGCCAGGGCTTCAGAGTTAAATTACCATTTTGGGTGGCATGACTCTGTTAAACCCTATAGAGGGTTTCCAGGCAACGGGGTCCACCCCCAACCCCTTTAGTTGCCTCCCAGTCACCACAGGATCTGGATTGGGCAGCTAGGACTCAAATGGTTCTAAAAACTAAATGGTTCATAAATCCACTAACTAAAAGAAGAACACAGCAATTTTTGGGTCATAATGTAAAATAGACCAATAAATGACTTTAATAAATTATCCAAACAAGGTGGAATTGTGGGATCTCAGCTCAGTTTTCAGTTGACAGACCTTTATTAATATTCAATCAAGGAGAAAAACTTGCTCCATTTCATGCAAATAGGACTGACTTCAAGAAAAAATGATAGAATCATAAAATATTAATTACAAATCAACCTTTGAAGTGTCATAACAAGCAAACAGAGAATAAAAAAACTCATATCTTTTCTGTGGTACAGTATCTTGACAAAATGAAGGTGAAATATCATGAATAATTAAGCCTAACTAGCCATTTTAAATAAATAAGTTCAGATCTCATCTGAATCATTTAGAGGCAAGGGGGTTATTATTTACTATTCCTAATTTATGCTTCAGAAATAAGTTCAGAAAAATGTCTTAAAGGTTTAAAACACTGAGAGTTGACAGACTTTGTGAAAGTAAGGGATGCTGATATCAGTTTGACATTCTGCATTATCTGAATTTAGGATAGGCAGGTTGGAGGCTAATTGCACATTTTGCACAAGTACATAAATGTTACAGGCTACAGTGTTTTTCCCCCCTCCTCCCCCCAAAAAGAAGAATCTCTGAGGGGATAACTGAAAGTGGGCAACAGAGTGAAGGGGTTATCTTCATTCTCTTTTTAAATAATATTTTTAAAGTTTTTTTTAAAAAAGCTACATACTATAACTGAAACAATATACTATATGTCTCTATAGCAAACCAGTCACTCTAACAAAAAAGCAAAAAGAATCAAACCAAAAGAATAACATAAACCTCCCACCCAAAACCCATTGCTGAATTTATCTTTAATATTATACTATTACTATTAATATCTAGATCAGCATTTTTTTTAAAAAAAACTATTTAAATTCTATTTCATTTCATATATAGAACATACAATATCATCTTAACTTATTTCTTGGATTTAAAAGCAAATTACATACAAATTCTTCCATCCTTCCTTGTCATTCTGACTTACTTGTTAAAAACTTAAGACTGTTACCTGACAATTTCCTTTTTGATAATACCTAACATTCTACTCTGTTCTAGTTATTTTTGTGCACATTTTGACTGTTCCACCAGATGTTTTTAAATAAATAAAAATTTTCTAATAGAATTCTTTGGTGCTTGCTGTACAGGTGATTTTCTGTGGCTGTCTCTTGTATGTAAAAAGAACCCCTTCCCATTTTAACCTGGTGAATCTTGAATGTGGATTTCTGGTGAGCTTCCATGATTTCATCTGCAGTATCTGTTTCACAAAAGAAGACAACACTGTCTCTTCACAATCCCTGAGATAGATTTTTGGAGTTCACTTTGTATGCTTTTTCAATCTTTGCAGCCATCTCTTCATCTTGTATCATCATAGATTTGGCCAAAGTGGAGGAAAGTTTCTTTGTTATGTTTTCTTTTCTTGGGTCTGGTTCCCCTTTTTGCTAGTTTGATATTCAAATATAATCAAATTATAGCTTGTTCATGTGCTTTAAATTCTGTTTGAACAGAGTTAACTCCTATTTTCAATTTTCAATTTCTTGCTTTACCATCTTTACATCCTCTTCCAATTGCCCAATTCTCTTAAAATCATTTTCATTTCTTCAATGTCCTTCTGGGAGTTTTAGTAGACCACAAACTGAACATGAGTCAGCAGTGTGATGTGGTGGTCATGAAAGCCAATGTGATTCTGGGCTGTATAATAGAAGTATGGTAGACCTAGGGATGTAATTGTACCTTTCTATTCTGCATTGGTTAGACCTCACCTGGAATATTGTGTACAGTTGTGGGCACTGTAATTCAAGAACAATATTGACAAGCTGGAATGGGTCCAGAGAAGGACAACCAAAATGGTAAAAGGTCTGGAATCCATGCCCTACGAGGAGAGACTTAGGGAGCTGGTGATGTTTAGTTTGGTGAAGAGAAGGTTAAGACGTGACATGATAGCTGCAACGGGGTCGCTTCTATTCAAGGCGAGGGAGAGATATTATCCCACCTCTAGCCACCAATTGTAATGGGACATGTGTGGCCTACAATCAAGGTTCCCACTAAACTGACTAGTGGGGTTTCCTTGGCCACTCCAAATATCCCAAGCTAGTGTTCAGGGATCTTTTTTTTACTCTGCTGCCACCATTAAAGAGAAGGAACTAGGAATCCCAAAACTGCTGCTGGCTGCCAAATATAATAAAGGATCCCACCTCACATTCGCTCTTGGTCTGAGGGGAATGTCCTTCAGAGTCCCATATACAAAAATGGAGGAAACTCAAAAATTGGCTGGGATTCTAGTCTCTCAGACCGACACTCTTCAACCTCTCACACACAAATGCAGGCTGGCACAAGGGTAACTTGAACACAATGAATGAAATTTATTTTAAAAACAAAAGAAAGGCTTCTTAAACTGGCTCAGAGAGGTACTAACACTTGATGGTTTCGGAGAGGTTCTTTTCACTTAAAAGTTACAGAGCTTCAGATATTACTTAGGTTTCACACACACACAGACACATGCAGGTATCTCTTCAGGAACTATTTTGCTTTAGATCTACTAAATTTCTTCACAGACAGACACTAGTCTTTTCTGATCCACAGCACACTGAATACACACACACAGAGTCTATGCCCTGTGAGATTCTGGCATACAAAGCCTCCCTCTCTCACACTAATCCCAAACTGGCCTCACTGCCTCTGGATCGGGTTTTCCCCAGACTGGTGTTACACAGGGGTAGGGCAGACTCTAGGTCTGGACAGTGTTTACTGTCAAGCCACTGACTAGCGCGTCACTTTGCACCAAACTCAGGGCCTCCTTTCTCTGACAAGCATCCACAGCTTGTGGAGTGACTGGACTTCTGTCAGCTAACACTGCTGAGACAGAATCCTTCAGTTCAGATCTGACAGACCACTCTCTGTCAAACTCTGGCTCTTCCTGAATCTTTCTCCCAATCTTGACTCTCAATCTTGACTCCTTCTAATTTCTGTATCAGAATCTCTTCAGAAAGTGTGTATCTACTGACAGGCTCTGCTCTGTCTATTTATACTGCAAGCACTCTGGCTCCCCCTATCCCTAGCCATAGGTAACTGTGCCTTTGCTCGACCAATCAAATGGGGTCAGTATAGTGCAGGGGTAGGGAACCTGCAGCTCTCCAGATGTTCAGGAACTACAATTCCCATCAGCCTCTGTCAGCAGCCTCTGTTAAGATTATTTTACTTCCAGGCAAGCAGCAGCAGGGAAGAAACTGGGGCCCGTGTTTCCTGTGCTGCCACCAAAGAGCAGCAGTGGCGGCAGCAGCAAAACAGTGGCCAGTGTGCCCTAGGAACCAGTGCCCCTCCATGCTTGATGAAGAGGTTGGGCTACCAGAGCCAAGCAAGGCAGACATCACCCCACCAACACGGGCTGACCCACCTCTGACAGCGAGGGCAGCCTTCTGAGTGGAAGGCTGAGGCTGGCGGGGGTGGGGGGGAGTAGTGCAGGAGGAGGAGTCAAGAGGGAGCCTGATGCTTCAGCTCTTCACTCCTGGGGTGGGGAGGGAGGATGGCTGGTGGCCAAATGTGCCCCCTATGTGATGCACATAAGTTGCACCCAGGGCTTGAGTCCCCTCGAGTCCCTCCTCATGACACCTATGAATACTGCACAGCATAATAAAAGGCATTAATGAAAATTAAACATTGGTGACCTTTTAAAATTCATAACTGATAAATGGAACAAGTCATCATTACACTGTGGTCACAAAATGTAGTTTAATGCCTTCCTTATTTTGGACCGGTGACAAGAATTTACAGTTTGCCAAACTGAAAGATGTAACCTTGTTCAAGGTTCATTTTACTATTATTAATGTTGCATTTATGCAATATTTTAAATGCAGAACTTTTAGAAAAGTCTTATTCATCACGCCAACGACAAATTCAGTCTTGTTCCCCTTATGGAGGAGGAGGAGGTCTATACTGAGATACAATGACTTGCTGCTTATTAACACTCGTGGCAGAGATGGAATTAAGTCTCACTGCACAGATCTAATATGTTAATGCTAATAAATTTAAATGGCAGCCTGAAAGCATCTTGTGAATTTAATGTTTGAGTCTTGGTTATTACTCTTTTAGGATTCCTCTAAATTTTTAATTTAAAAAAATGGCTCATTTTTGGCTCAGATGCATGCAAGGCTGTGATTACTCTCAAATGATTCATTCTGTGATCAGGTAGAATGGATATTTTATATAATGTGTTTCAAAGAAAGTGAATCAGAATGCTCCTGTCAGGTGAAATTATACATGTTATAAAGAAAGGGATTTGACTTATTTCTTGTACAGGATACAGATGAAGGCATGGAAGAAAGGATTTGAGTGACTGTAGAATATTGGAGCCCCATAAATTACTTTGAAGGACAATAATAAATGTTTATCCTTCTTTAGTTATTGCATGAAAAATACACTTGCACACTGGAGCTTGTTATACTCATGAACCCAAGTTTCCCTTAGAGATTTGTGCTGCAAAATTAGCCTCACAGAAACTGCTCATGTTTCTATGATCAGGTTCTGTAGATTTTCACATGTTGTGAGCCTTTCATTATCCCCATTGCTAGTGTTCTTGATTAATGTGTTTCCTTTATGCCATTTTTACACATTTCCTTTATGCCATTTTTACACATTTTGACACAAAAATAATGTTAAAAATGAGTTCATTTTAACAAGAAAATTGTGGTTACATGAAACAAAAAATGGTGCAAAAATTACCAAATCATGCAATCACTTCACAAAAGAAGGAAGCAAAATTGAAACAGGGGTTTTTCATCTCAAACCAGCAGGGATGATAAATTGCATATCTATATATCTAAATCCAAAGTGTGGCTCCCAAATCTGCATAATGGGGCTACACTTACCCAAAACAGATATTTCATTTGGAGTACTCTCTAAGGCCCTTTCTGCACGGGCCTCTATGCGCCCTCACACCGGCAAGAATTCTGCCGGCGTGGGGGTGGAGGCCGTTCGCACGCAAGCGTGCAAGCGGCCCCAGCAGAGGCCGGTGCAGGAGAGGCGGCTCCGCATGGAGCCGCCTCTTCTCCATCCCTCTCCCACTTACCTCGTCTCTGTCGTCGCCCTGCTGGCCTCCTAAGCCCCGCCCACGCTGCCCTCCGACCTCCAGGGGTCGAAGGACAGCGAGGGAGGGTCTTAGGAGGACAGCAGGGCGACGACGGCGACGAGGTAAGTGGGAGAGGGACGGAGAAACAGCGTGTTCCCGGCGGTGCTGTTCGCACTGTGCCGCCGGGAACATGCTGTTTACTCAAAAACTACCCTTTAAATGGGTGTTTTTGAGGGCGGCTTGACTCCAGCCTGAGGGAGGGGAAGGGGAGCCAGGTCGGCGCTGCTGCGTTTCAGCAGTGCCACCTGTGCGAACGGCGGCCTGGGGACGGCGTTTTTGCCGTCCCCAGGCCGCCGTTTTTGGCCCATGCGGAAAGGGCCTAAGTCTGCAGAAAAATATGACATTTAAAAAAAAACCCATTGACAGTTGAATCTCCCTGCCACACAAACACACACACAATAAGAAAGCACAAGCAAGGGATGCACTTACCTTTTAAAATGGCAGTGGCTGATACTGCATGGATTCACTCCAGGCCTGATCACCTCAATAGCAGATGTCTAGAACAGCTCTAGGCCTGGCTGCTGTCATAGCAGGCATAAGGTAGGTAGTGGGAGCCCAGAGCTGCAATGAGGGGGAAATGGGATCCCCTGCAAATCTTGCAAGCCTCTTACTTGCTGTCCCAATCCCTTACCCATCATTTTGCAATTGCCTTTCCCTCCCCTCACCAAAGCAGTTTTGTATTCATTTGCTTGAATGACTACACGGTTCTAACACCTAAAAGCGTACCCCATAGTATTATTACAGTCGAAAAGAGCCAGGTATTTAGGCCCACTTCTATGAAAGATGTGCAAGACAGTACAGAAACCTCAGTGCAACTTTACTGCTGCACTCTTTCCTCTTGGGCATAAGTTTTCTGATCTTTCTGTTTACTTTTTTAAAAAACTGAAATGATCAGAATTTCTAAACATTGTATGTTGTGATTGTGACAGACTCCTATTGGGTGATTTTTTTAAAGGACAAGCTTAGAGATAGAAGCGGCTGCTTTTCTCTGTAAAATCAGATTAACATATTCACATGGGAGTGATCAACAAAGATCAGAAAATGATATACAATATGTGGATTCGTAGAACTAGCTGTTTTATTACAGGAAATAAAATATGAATGAATGTTGACTTACTGGGCTTTGGGTATTGTTCAGCTCCTAAACAGTTCTGATAATACTTTAAGAGGGAAAACAAATTTATATGGCTTAATAATCCCATTTCCTTCTGGAAGTATCAAAAACCTTAATAGGTATATCCTGAATAATGTTCCATTCCGTAGTCCTCCCACCAGATTTTTGCCAAAGAGAGCTGTTTCTTCTCACTTGGCTGCTGCAACTAGGATTTAAGCAGATAGCAGGTATCAAATTTCCTAGCGATTAATCATCTCAGGGTAGGGAGAAACTATAAAACTAAATACAAAGCATCAGAGAGCAGAATGGTTTGGGCTGGAGAAAAGTCTGACAGCTTACCAAAAAGTCATGGCAGTGATGTTGGGGTCATTGCATAGCAGCAACCAGTGTTGGTACAGAACAAATACACAACTTGTAGCTGCATTCAAAACTTCATTTTAGGACAAGAAAAAGAATACTTTTGAAAGAAAAGTTGAAATTATTTTTGCAGAGAATGTTTCAGCTAAAGTTTAAGGGTTTTTTTTTAAAAAAGTATTGTCTTATATTGTCAGAGACACTCTCCCACTCCACACACACACACACATGCACACACACACCATAAATAAGGGAGAAAAGATTTACTGAGAATGGGACTGATTTCTAAATTAGGTGATTTTGCGGAACAGGATTTTATTCTCCATTTGTGCCTGCACTCCCGTAGTTTTAGAAATGTGAAGTCTGCTTTGTCTTCCATTGCCACTGGGGGTGGGGGTGGGGAGAAAGAGAGCAATTGTAAACAAGCATTGTAAATAAAGCCAAGCATATGAAGGCTGCCAGTTTGTCCAGGGTTTGGCCAGGTGATCTCTTCCGATGCCAAAATAGGTTGTTAATACTACATACATAGACAAGACAGGACACTTCAGTAGCTGCTAATACCAAAGGGACCATCTGTTGTATCTCTGGAAAATGCCTGTCCTTTCTGAGAAATTCCTTGAATTAGGTTATTTTTTTTAAAAAAAAAACTGTACTGTCAGAGCAGCTATCTCATTGACCAGAAAAACCATATCTTAGGGTATTTTCATATGTGCTTTGAAATTGCTTATTACCTTGGATAAGAGGTGTCAGTTTATATTGAGAGAGTTATATTATACCTTGAAAATTCTCAATGAAGTAAGAGACTCATCATTGCATGCAACTTTTCTGCTGCAGCCATCTCCCACCTCATGGGCATTGTTTCATACTGGGGAAAAAGGTCACAGATGGCATGACTAAGATTTTTAAATCTTTTAAACCCGAGAACCATACCTAGGATTGAAGTCATCCCCGCAGGGTCGTCGCTAAGGAATAGGCGAGACGCGGAGGAGGTTTCATCTGGTGGAGAGCGTCAGCAACAGGAAGCGCGGGATTTCGTGATCCTGACAACTCTGCCCTGTGCTGGTCTCTGGCACCTTTTATTAGGGTTTCATTGTGGGCGTGTAAAGGAGGTGGGTAGGGAGATGAGCGGGAGACCGGGAGACCTGGAGATCATCATGTGATGCATGATCTCACCTGGCTACGTGCGGAGAGGAGCGTAAGCGTCTGAGCCTAATCCTCACCTGGGGGCAAGACCATTGTCCCTGCGCCCGGTGACTGAGCCAGACAGTTCATGACCCATTGACTCATAGGGGATGAGGAGTGGGGAGTCTGGTCACGACCAGCAAGGCATGGAGGTCCGTTAGGCGTCCCAACGTTCTACCACGGTGCTGTTGGGTCAGCAGTGCATTACTACATCTCCTCCTTTTACATTTTAGAAAAGGGGACCAAATGCTAAGGGGTGATTTAAAGGGACGCTTTGTCTCCTCATGCTCCGTCTGGTCAAGCTGACCAAGCTGCTTGTGTAACATTAGAACTTGGCTGCGGGTAAGGGAAATTGAGGGGCTTCTTACACACGCGTTACAGGCAATATTAGACACGATTGAACTTAAAACAAGATCCGATAACGAGGCACACAATTAAACCAATGCAGAGCTGTACAATAGCACTCAACCATCCTCCGGCAGCCAGCTCCAGAGGGCTGACCACCAATGGGGCAAACATCATACTTCAGATTAGATACAACTTCTTGCAGCTCACGTGCATTTCCGCTATAAGGAATCAATTGGGAATTATCAGAAAGATTAAAACAACACATATTATGTACATTCTCACAACCTTGGTGATGTAATAACAATAGGTAATCAATAGCTGCACGCATTGTCTAGGGTCGCTTAACGAAGTTCCTGCTGCTTTCGGAGGCCAGAGCTGGCCCAGAGCAATGGAGGTAGAATTGATGGGCTTCAAGAAGGGCACAGGCCAGCCGGCCAATAGTCTTGGTGTTACAGGAAACAAGCCGGGGGGCTCCCACAAAGGGAAGTTGGCGAGGGAGACAGGCTCCGCCTTGGAAGAGGGCGACCGCTGCGTTCGACAGGAGGGATCGAAAGGCAGAGCGGAGCGGCGGCAAGCCGGGCGTCCGGAGCTCCTGGGGTGGAGCCTGGGGTAGCAGAGAGTCGCGGCAGACAGACAGGCGGAGATGCAGCAATAACAAATAACATAACTTCAAAAAATTAGGGCATGCAATAAAATTCAAACAATAAAACATGGCTAAACGATACATAGGCTGGATGATGTAATGGAAGGAAGGCAACCCGTGGTTGCATAATTGTCCAATGCATGGCTCTTGCTGTTTGACTACCAAAGCTACAGAGCCGCATGGCGCTAGAGTCCATGGATTTCTCAAGAGCGAGGGAGAGCTACACTGACAGTCTTTAGCATTGCAGGTTCAGTGATTCTCGAGAGCAAGGTTGTGAGAGAAGGCTGGTTCCAACAATATTCAAGCGGCTGAGAACAGCCGGAGAGTTCCAAGGGTTAATCTATCAGGAATGTCCCTGGCTGCAACTCCAAGCTTCAGCCAGGGGCGCAGAGAGGAGAGAGAATAGCGATTGTAGATGAGGAGCAGCAACACGCGGCATCAGCCTCTGAGCCACAGCTGGCCCAGGCTGCCGTTCCCCAGGGGTGGCCCCAGCGGGGGCTGTGATCCTTGTGGAAGAATGGGTGTGCTGGCTCCAGAGAGATCCCTCCCATCTCGGCCCCAGGCTGGGGGCAATCAGACCCTCCTCGACAGGGGCTGGCGGGGTCCCGGATCCTCCAGGGAGGGCCCCGCTCCATCTCCGGGATGGGGCTGGTCTGGCATGGCGAGCTGGACTCCTGTATGGAAGAGAAAAGACAAGCAACGCTTTTCCCCTAGGGGTTTTGCGTGCTGGCTGAGTTAGTCCTTATAGGATGACAGTGGAAGGCTCGAGCCACTGAGTGGGGGGGGCGGGCAATTTGATAGAGAATAGAGAAGAGTACTTTGGATATGGTCTGCTGGATGAGACCTTGATTGGGTCCAATAGGGGAACTACTCCCCTTTCTTTCGTTTGTTTTGGCCAAGCTTTCGTTAGGCGCAGTTGGCCCATTCCGACAACGATCACTTGCAACGTTCAAGGCGTTAGAGATACAAGGCAGGGAATTGCCGAAGGCTTAGAGGAGAAGGGAGAGGTCATATCCAGGT
The DNA here is from genome assembly GCF_021028975.2 of Sphaerodactylus townsendi. Taxonomy (NCBI): domain Eukaryota; kingdom Metazoa; phylum Chordata; class Lepidosauria; order Squamata; family Sphaerodactylidae; genus Sphaerodactylus; species Sphaerodactylus townsendi. The sequence continues at coordinate 49,253,205 of NC_059432.1, read as the reverse complement.
CGGATGTTTGTTTGTAAAACAATCCCAATCACCGTCTAAGGTGTGGGTTTTTTGCAAAGCAACAGAACAATTCACAATTATAGTCATATAAGTAATATGGCGTCTATAGGAAAGAATATAGAGAAGATGCAAAGAAAACACTACCTGGGCTTGCGGCTCGATCACAGGAGCAAATTGAGAGGGGTTTGCAAAAACCTTTATCAGATCCTAGATCTAGAGGTGGGGTGCGTCAGCCCATTAGAAAGAGGGAGGTGTGCAGAAAGGGAAGGCAGGGGAAGGGTTTGGAAGTCAGCTCTACCTTCCCCTCCTGTAAGGGGACTTTGGCCGGTTTGAGCTCGCTTCCTACCTTCACAGCGGAGGCTGTGTAAGATAGGTGTGGCTGAGAGACCCCCCCTTGGCACTGTGGATTAGCCAGGGAGCCTCAGCAGAGAATGTGGGAGCATGAAAATGATTTTGGCTTCATATGTAAACTTTGCATGCATCAATGTGGCAGTGTAGGCTCAGATGGGCCGAAGGAAAAGGTTCTCAAGGAGAGGTTTGAAAGAAAAGTTTGAAGAAGGTTTAAACTAAGATGGAAGCTGACTTTGAAGCAGGTCCCATCGGTATCCTGGGGAGCACGCGACGAAGCTGTGTCCACGCTTTAAAGCCCGGATGCTGTAATGGGCGTGAAGCCTTTCAAGGCATTGGCACACATAATCAGAAGGAGAAAACTTTAATTGAAGCACAAGAGCATAGCTTAGAAGCAATGGAAAAATCCCCCCTATGAGGGGAAAACTTTAGGGGTCTCTTGAAAGGGGGCAAGACATACAGAACATACATAGGCATACAGAGCACATAGAAAGTACTTGAGGAGGGATTGCAACTCTGATTTGAGATTTTGCTCTCTCTGAGGTGCTGGACGATTTTGCTGCCACTGGGAGCTTTGAGCTTAGGGCTTTGCACAGGCTCAGAGGCTATGAGATCTGGTTTGAACCTTACAGCTGGAGAGGGCCAAGGGGCTTCTTCTTCCACCCGAAGGACTTTTGGCTTAAGGCCATTGTCTTGGCGCATCTTCCCCTTTCCATGCCTCATTGTCCTGTAGATTGGCTATGGGGCATTCTGAGGAGGGCTCAAAGCGGCAGTCCCTCTTCCGTCAGCATTCCTTTCTGCTGCAATTCAGTGACTGTGGACTCTGCAGAGATTTTGAAATGCGTGCCATTCTGGGGCACTGGGCTGGGAGGCATGGTGACTTTGGAAGTAGAAGGGGTTATCAGAGCAGGAAGTATGGAAGCTATAGGCGGGGGAGCAAGCTGGCAAGACCAGCCCAATGGTCTCCGTGGGGATGGGATCACTATACTGAGCTGGGGCAGCAAAGATCTCATGCCTGGGGAGCCCGGGGAAGGGTTTGAGGTGCGGATCTTGGTTCCGGCTGGGGAGATGCCCGGGCGCTGGCCTCCCCAGCCGGCAGGCATTGGGAGCCGGGTCTTAGACTTTCCTGGGGGGTCTTCGCCCTCTGAGGAGAGACCCTCTCCTCCGTCAGGAGTTGTAGGCCCCCCCGCCGGGCAGCCTAAGCAATTCCTCCTGAAATGTCCTGGCTTTGCCGCGAATTGAGAGACACTTTCGTCCTCGGGCTGTCTCATGGCAGCGGAGAGGGCGGCGGCTAGAAGGCTGGCTTGATGGGCTTAAAGACCCGATATCCTGGCAAGCTTTTGAGCATGTCGGCCAGCTCGGGTTCCTTCCTAGGCCTGTGATGCAGCGTTGCGGCACTCAGCGGAGGCGCTTCTCCTTGGCAAGGCGCTTAAGGAGTTAGCCCTGGGCCTCCCTCGCTTGTCAACCTGCCTCTTGAGGGCCTCCTGGAGCCTGTTCACAAACTCAGCATAGGCTCTTTGAGGCTTCTGCCGGTGCTAGAAAAACTTTGGGTTGGCTGTCCGCATTGGGGACTTTCAAAAACGCCTTTGTAGGCATTCAGAGGCGACCCGTAAGTGGGTATTACACCGCAGGACGATCTGATTGTTGGGGTTACTGAAGGCATCAAAGCCGTAAAGCTGAGCTGTTGTGTAGGCGCCGAGGTGGCTGCCTACTAAAGCATTGCTGGCGGAACTCGCTCTCCCAGATCACAAATTGTGCAGGGCTCAGGAGCATGCGGAAGGTGGTCTTCCAGTCGTCCGGAACCATTAAGTGATTCCTCGCGACCGCCTCTAGCATGCCTCTCACATAGGGGCTGGTGACTCCCTCGTCCCCGCGACCGCTTTCACGGAGCTCAGTGAGGATGTTGTAGCTTAAGGGCGATGCTGACAACCCATGAATGACGCCACCCTCCCTCGGTATCTGTGAAATGGACGGGGCACAATGCAAGAATGTCGGCATCGTCTTCCGTCAGGGTTTTCTTTCTTCTGCAGATCGCGGGCTAATGCGTTGGCGAGAGTTTTGAGCCAGCGCCATTCACGATGGCTGACGGAGGTGCAGTGGCTTCGGAAAATGAAAGAGGCGAACAGGAGAAGCGGCTGAGCCGAAGAAGAGTTTGAAATGGGCTAAAGGAGCAAGGGGGGCAGAAGGAGGACAGGCGTCCAATTTGGCGGATAGAGAAAATTCCGGGGTTGAAATTGAAGGTGAAAGATCGAAGGAGGCAGTGCCTACAGCAAGGGAGCCATAGGTCTGCAGGCTGATGGCGACATAAAACATTGTCTCCACGCCAGTAGCAGTGACATCGGTAGCGAGGCTCTCTGTCAGCGTAAGAGTCGCCCGATGTTTTCCCAGTCCTTAAGATTCAATGTCCCCCCCCTCTGAACACCATGGACATTGAGCTTCAATCTCTCAACCAATTTAGCGCAGCTCCCTTCTCTTCTGGGGACTCCTGCCGCATTTCGCTAACGCTTTCAGTTCGTCAGCGTGCTTGTCACCAAGCCCTGCTTTTGCAAACTCCCATACTCACGGTGTTCCGTCCGGACGAGAGAGAGTGTCCTAGGACGCGTGTCTCTGGATGCCGATCCAGAGGACAGGCGATACCGAACGGTGGTCCCTGGATACTCGCGCCGATCCAGCCCGGACTTCGTTATCGCTGACCCTTCCCCAGGCGACGGTGAGCAGGGTGGAGGTTCGAGGATTCGGGTTGGCACCAGCTTGAAGTCATCCCCGCAGGGTCGTCGCTAAGGAATAGGCGAGACGCGGAGGAGGTTTCATCTGGTGGAGAGCTTCAGCAACAGGAAGTGCGGGATTTCGTGATCCTGACAACTCTGCCCTGTGCTGGTCTCTGGCACCTTTTATTAGGGTTTCATTGTGGGCGTGTAAAGGAGGTGGGTAGGGAGATGAGCGGGAGACCGGGAGACCTGGAGATCATCATGTGATGCATGATCTCACCTGGCTACGTGCGGAGAGGAGCGTAAGCGTCTGAGCCTAATCCTCACCTGGGGGCAAGACCATTGTCCCTGCGCCCGGTGACTGAGCCAGACAGTTCATGACCCGTGACTCATAGGGGGATGAGGAGTGGGGGTGCAGTGCGACCAGCAAGGCCGTAGGTCCGTTGGCGTCCCAACGTTCTACCACGGTGCTGCTGGGTCAGCAGTGCATTACTACATCGGATACCATTGCCCTCCTATGCATTTGCTTCATTCACAACAAAGTTCCTTATACCTTCTCCAGTTAAGATGGAAGAGGAAGTTTTCTTTATGGAAGACCAAGAATGCATGGCAGATGTCAGGCTCACCTGTTTGCAGAGAATACCAACACTGCAAAACCCTTAATAGAATTAGAAAAAAACCTGGACTCATGCACACTCAAAACTGCATGCAAACAGGCACACAAACAGTCTTGACAGAATTCACAGTAGTTTTTAGTGGCATATATGAACAACAGCTCCAGATTTTTGTGCACTCCAGTTAACAGACATGTAATGGGTTGCCCTGAATGAATGGGTTGGATCATGCTGTTGGATCAGTCACATGGGTCTTAGTTTGCTTTTTCTTCTTTTGGTCCAAATGGTGAGGAGGAATGGATAAGGGAACTGCCCAACTTTCCTCAGTGCTGGCAATTCAGGTCAAAATGCTTCTAAACCAATTTTCTGTAAGTTTTTCTTTACAATATCAGGATTTTTTTTACCTTTTAAAAGGATAGTAACACCACATTATTTGAAAATTTTAAACTTCTTCTGACTCCAGTGCACTATGCAAGTGATGGGTCAAAGGACAACAATCTAATCAAGATTGTCATAGCTATGCATACTTTCTTTTGTAGGGTAACACTGTTTGGCCAACAATATTTGGAGACCACAGGGAGAACCAGCAAGGCAAGCCATACTTTATTTAAAAGTATTTTTGACAATCATATTTATCATGAAGCTTAAGATATTTTCAGCTGTACTAATGGATGTAGTAATGGATTTCAGCAATGTCATTTTTCTCCCTTGCAGATATTTTGTAAGTTTAGAGCATTTTTATGTGTCAGCTGTGATGGCTGTTGTGAGGTTCTTTATTCCTGTATTAATTTTTAGCAGTGAACATAAAACTTGCTTTTTCAGCACTATTTCAAAGTCAGATCAAATCATGAGTATGCTTGAGGGAAACATTTACATAAGCCTTTAAAATCTAAAATTCAAGCAGAAAACTGGTTGCAATAGGAAAATTGCCATCTTTTGTCTCATTCATGGCATGCTTCGCTAAAACGATGAAAAATATAGAAATAACTTCCATCAATCACTGCAGTATTTCATACAAACATTTACATGGATCATAAAATTATGGAAAACTCAGTCACTGTCTATAAACTAAGCAGATTTTATTTTAAACTGAGTTGCCTCATAGTATACATTACTTAGCTGTAACTGAGGTTGAGTATATACTACTGAGAAATTATACAAGTTTAAGGTTGATGTGGAAGAAATTGAAATGGTTCAAGATTTTCTATTTTTTGTTTGAATCATCACTGCAACCAACAAATCAGAAGGAGATTAAGACTGGGAAGAGCAGCCATGCAGGAGCTAGAACTGATCCTTATGTGTAAAGATGTATTGCTGGTGAGCAAGACCACGATAACTCAAACTTACTATTCCTATATATGGGTGTGAATGTCAAATATTGATGAAAGTTGATAGGGAGAAAGTTGATTTATTTGAAATGTACTGTTGGATGAGAGTATTACAGATACTATGGACAGCTAGACAAAAACATGGATTCTAGATCAAATCGTCAGAACTCTCCCTAAAAGCTAAAATCACCAAACTGTGACTACTGTACTTTGATCACATTATGAGAAGACAAAAGTTACTGGAAAAATACTAGGAAAATGCTAGGAAAAGTTAAAGAGAGCAGGAAAAGAGGGAGATCCAACATGAGATGGATTGACTCCACAAGAGACACCACTGCCTTCCCTTTGCAAGATGAGTCCTAGGCAATTAAAAATAGGATTGTTTGGAGGTAGTTAATTCATAGGGTTTCATAAGTTGGAAGCAGCTTGATGGCACTTAATATATGCACACAGTCAAAAACTGCCTATCACATGGTAAAACAGCTCCTGGACTCCATAGACTCACATGATTCGCATGTTTAAAGAAACCCTTCCTGCACTTTGAAAATAAAATATCAGGGAGAATGTAGGGCTGCCAACTCTACTTTTGGAAATTCCTGGAGATTTGGGGTAGAGCTTGGGGATCAGATTTCGATGAGGGGAGAGACCTCAGATGATTATAATGTCATAGAGTATATCTTCAAAAACAGCCATTCACAGGAAATTATCTCTGTCATCTGGAGATCAGCTGTAATTCTGGGAGATCTCTACACCCCACCTGGAGCCTATTGTTCCTCCTGATATACTAATTAATTGTGTGTATGGATTGGGGGGAAGGATTGTTCAAAAGCATAACTCTTTGTATTTTGGTCCTTTTTACTACCGTAATTATATAGTTATATAGTTATACTACATGCTAGTATAATATGGTTAGTGAAATGCTTATCAAAACAAATACTAACCAGGGCCAACCCTTGAAACAGTGGACCAGAGCAGCTGGGCTGGGAACCTGCCACGGGTTGCTCCCCAGCCCAGCCCTGCCAGGCTGCTCCTTCTGCCCACGGAGCCCCCCCCACCCGAGCTGCTCAGTGCCTGCAGCCAGCCGCCACCCTGCCCCTTGGCCTGGCCCTGCAAGAGGAAGAGGCCAAAGATGAGGCAGCAGGGAGGCAGCTGGCCGGTGGGTCCGATGGAGGCGCCAATGGAGGTTGAGCCAGGGAGAGCATCAGCAGCTGCCGGTGGGTCCGCACCTGCAGCCAGCTACCTTACTGCCTGGCCTCTTCCTCTTGCAGGGCTGGGCCAAGGGGCACCTGGCAGGCCCATGGAAGGCTTCGGTGTGTGGGGAGTGATTTTGCACCCCCCACGTGACCAGATAAGTACGCCACTGCCATTAGGAAACAATGCATATTCAATGCTGCCATACCCATGAGTTTGCAGAGTTCTGGTCGTGTCATTGGACTTAGGTTTGACTAAGAATTCCAATGTATTTGGAATGTTCTCTTTGGAGTAATCTTCCTCTTTGGAAAGTTATACTCTTGTAAGAGTGCTGGATGCTCAGCACCCAACCACAGAGTTCAATGATCAGCACATTTGGATTCAGGAAGTAATTTCACCTCAGGCTTATGGTTCCTGGGACTTTTCAGCTGCTATCCTGATGCTTTGCTTTAGCCAACTTTTGATTATTATTTTTTGTTCTGTAGGAACCTATAAATAGTATGATGAGCCTGACTCTTTGAGTATTCTACACTGAATGATGTGGGCTAATCTATGAAGAATGTTTGTTTATATATTGTGAGGGTGCATATTAGAAATAACAAAAAAGAGACAGAAAGAGAGAGATGGAGCACCCTAATCCCCTTCCAATTCTTACAGTTTTATGATTATATAGTTGCCTGAATTCCTTTTCAGTAATACCTGAAATGATGTTTCTGCCCCCTCTACTGGTAAGTTGCTGCAAGTCTCTTCTTTGGAACATTCTCTTGGCTCAAACTACATTGGTGTTCTGTTGTGTGAACGCTTCCTCCAAATTTTGTCCATTTGGACACTTTCTCACGTGCAGAATAATACACTTTCAATCCTCTTTCACAATTGTTTACAAGTGGATTTTGCTATTTCGCACAGTAAAATCCAGCTGCAAAGTGCATTGAAAATGGATTGAAAGTTCATTATTCTTCATGTGCGAAAGAGCCCTTTGTGACCCAGCTATCTGGAATGGAAATGCATTCAAGGGGGAGTGACATGTATCTTTTCTCCTGCAAGCCAGTTAAATTCTAAGGATCCCAACTTGAAACAGAATAATAGCTATTGCCTATCCTGGCAAGGAAGACGTGGAATAAGGTGAACCAATACCACTTGTTAGGATAATCAAGAGCCATCTTTTATTATTTCCACATCTAATCAGTAGCTGCAGTGGCCATGGGCCATGGGATGCAGAAGAGTCAGTCTTCCTTTGCATATCCCTGATTTTCTCAGTAAGATGCCCCTGGCTCTGTACCTCAGGCAATCAAATTGTATACAGCTGTGGCTCCTCCTTGCTGAGCATTTGGTAATTCTTGCTGAAGTATGCCGTATCCTTTCTCCTAAACCACAAGGTCTTTGGGCCTAGCATAATGGCATCTCACATTTCCTTAAAAGAGATAACTGTGCGTTCATGAAGCTATAACTTGAAACTGAAACTGCCATTTAACTGCACTGCATTTTATTGGTAATGTCTAAGTAAAAATCTGCCTAAAAAACAAGAAATGCTTAAAACCTCTCTGTACCATCAAATCAGGGCGCTGCGGAACATAAGTGAGTTCCATAGGGCCTGTAAGACCGAGCTCTTCCGCCAGGCTTTTATATCTTGCCAGCCGGCCTGACCGGAACATCGTAACCTTCCATGGGTGTGTCTTTTAAGGGGTTTTATCACCATCTGCTTATTTACTGCTTTATTGTACGTATTAACTGGTATTGGCTGTTTGTAAATATTGTTTTAGGAGCTGTATGGCATAGTGGTTAAGTGCTTGCGCTGCCACTCACACGGTCAGGAGTTCGAGCCCCCTGTGGGTCAGATATCCTGGCAGCTGGCTCATGGTCAACTCAGCCATCCATCCATTCCTTGGTCGGTAAACGGTCGGCACATAGCTAGGGTGTAAAGAATAGCTGCAGTGATTTCCCCAGGGTCGAACACGACTGAAGGGGAAACTTTACCTTTACCTTTTATATATTGTTTTATTGTATTGTTTTTATCTGGCTATATTGATGTTCGCCGCTCTGATGGGAAGGGCGGGATATACATCTATAAATAAATAAATAAAGAAGAAACAATTCTGTAAATAAGTTCTCATTTGTTTTTTGGTTCAGAAGCCTTTCAGAGCTCCATTTTTTCCCTTAAAAAGGTGGCAGTGTACGTTTTCTGACAGGATTGTTGCCTGAAGTGTGTGCATGAGTGGGGTGTACCTGGGCTATCAGCAGCTTTCAGCTGGGCCCTCACACTCCCTTCTGAGGGGGAGTGGCATGTGTTGCAGAGTACATTCTAATCTAAAAGACTGCAGACTGGTAGACAACATTTTTACACTAATAGTGATTTCCATAATATCACCACTTGAAGCATATAGCTGCTATTTTGCCCACTATATGTCACTACTTCCACAATCACCCAGGAATTGCAAATTTTAAATGCAGGAAACCAATAGTTCTCTCTCTGTTTTCTGACACCTTAAAACATTGCTTCTTTTCCAGTCTCTGTTTTGGCAGCTCACCAGCAGAAAGAGGGATAGGATATGAAGTGTTTTTATTTTTAAAAGCACTCTAGAGTTTTTTTCCCTAGGAGTTCCTTTCAATTTAATTTAATTTTAGTTCTTTCCTAAACTCTCCATATTTTCCACATTTTTCATACCTTTTAGAAAGATCTGCTTTTTGTCAGGTTTACGGGCAGCAGGACTCAGACTTCTCTTATAATCTCTCTAAATCATCATTCCAGTCCATTTTAGTAACAGGTTCCCATGGTGCTTGGATGTATTCTCCCGTGGATGTATTCTCCCGTGGAAAGGTCAGTGGTTCAAGCTGAAAAAAATGGTGAATGCTGCTAAGCTCTGGCTGCTTGACTCTTGGGGATCACTACTGCATTTTCCATGTGATCTCACCTGGAGGAACTCACCTCTGGAACATGTGTGAAACAGAGGTGGAATGCAGCAGGTTCTCACCAGTTCCCAAGAGTGGGTTACTAATTATTTGTGTGTGCCGAGAGGGGGTTACTAATTGGGTCTGGTTTTCCGTCTCCACGCCCTCGCCTCCCCCTCTCTTCTTCTTTCTCGTAGCCCAGAGCTTGCCGGCTATTAAGAGGAGGGACCCTTTAACTACTGTTGGGTCCAGGGGACTCTTTACTTGCTTGGTAGGCTATTTATTTTGGGACTCTGTCTGTTCATTTTATGATAAATTGTGATTTACCATGATGCTTGGCCACTTAAAAGCTCTGTATTCCTGTATGTGAGAATGTTATGCTAATCTGTATCTCTAATCCTGGATTAATTAATGTGAAATATTTGCAGAATATACAGTATCGATTGCAAATTCTAGTTCACAATGGATAATGTTCTGGTTTATTTTTTACTTTAAACAGAAGAAGAAGAAGAAGAGTTTGGATTTATATCCCCCCTTTCTCTCCTGCAGGAGATTCAAAGGGGTTTACAATCTCCTTGCCCTTCCCCCCTGCACAACAAACACCCTGTAAGGTGGGTGTGGCTGAAAGTTGTGACTAGCCCAAGGTCACCAGGAATAAAAAGGGAGTGTTAATGACTGATTTTAGGTATTTTGGGGGCTAAAGGATTACAAAGCATTTTGTATAAGTGAAAGGTTAAAGGGTACTAACTACTAATGCTTACTCAATTTTTTAAAAAGTCATGATCTGTGTATCCTGGCAGTAGCCTTGATATCTAGCTCTTGAATATGCCTATGCAGTAGGAACGGTTCATCGGATCCATGTTTTAATGAATTTGTGTCTTAATCTAAAGTGCAAATTATTTTGAGTATTGAATGTATTAGCCCTTCAGAATATAGTTAACAGTGGTGATGGTAAATCTTCACTAAACTGTAGTGACCACTCATGATTTCACAGTTGGCATAAAGTCCTGTTGTTTCCTTTGTGGCTGGTTAGCAAAGGTAGAAAATGGGATAATTCTCCCTGTTGGGCTGTTTTAAAAACATGTTTTAGAAATGTGGTAAAGTTCCTTGTTTAAGGGAAGTATCCTTCTTTTGATTTCTAGAAACAAAATTAAGTATTTGAAAGTATTAAGTATTTGACAGGCAGTCAATTAGAGGAGAAGTAGTTGTTTTTGTTGGCAGTAGACGATAGGACTTGCTATAATGAGTTTAAATTATGGACAGAAAGATACCGGCTGGAAATTAGAATATTTTTTTTACAGTAAGAGTTTTTTACAGTAACAGAGAAATTATTAATGCCCCGCCCCCGGAATGCTCGGCCATGCCCCTGTCGTGCCCTGCCCAGCCCCACTGGCGCTACGCCACTGTTTGAATCCCACCACCATGGGAACCTGTTACTAAAATTTTTGGATCCCACCACTGGCTGTGACCTCTTGCTCTCTCCATCCAGAGAGGCTTGAGCAACCCACAAGGATTACACACTTGTGCTTTGTTGTCTGGAGCAATTCCAGTCAAGACCACCCACAGCCATTTTTTGTACCAGAAATCCAACAATTCTTATTCATGTGTAACACTGGGCATCATCATTTCTTCCTGCACTAAAATGAGAAAATTGAACAGAAAGCAGTAGTGAATGGCAACAGAAGAAATAAATATTGTGCAACACTGTAAAACAACTGCTTGGTAAATGCAGCTCTGAAGATAAAGGGTGTTAGACATGTGGGGAAATTGCTCCTTCTCCAATGCAAGGATAGGAATGTCTTGTGTCAATTTCTGTTGCTCCTGACTGCATCTTACAAAACATAGCAAAAATCTATGTCAATATGGGCTAGAAAGCAAATTGATGTGTGTACATTCCATAGTTTATATTGATTAACTACACTAGTTTATAGTAATTAATTACACTAATTAATGCTATTCTATGCATGTTTTCTCAAACTAAAAGGACTTAAGTCCTAAGAAATAACATCCGGGACATTTACTGCCTCAAATTCTTTTTCTCATTGATCCTTTCCCTTTCCACGCCTGTGTCTCATCCCTATACCTTCTATTTTCAATATAATGTTTATTTTCAGAATAACTTCTCTTGCTTGTCTATGTATTATGTGGACATAATTTTTCATTTATTATTGTAAGCCTGCTGGCATGGATATGTCTTCCATTGTGCAGAGCTTAGCTGCTGAAGGCACTTAATGTTAAATATTTATCATTGTTAAGAACTGCAACACTGCAAGCTGAGTAACAAATAGCAGCAAATAGCAGCAGAGCAAAGTAATGGTGAAGTGGAGAAACAGAGCCTGAAGAAAGGCATTTGGGCAAGGCTGACATTAATGTGTGAGCAGTTGGTGAAATAAAAAGTAGCATGTACATAGAAATGCCAGAACATACTTTAAGTGGCTGATCCATTCTCTCTCTCTGTGTTCATATTTGTGTGTCTGTGTACAGAGAAACAGAGGGGTGGTGGTTGTGTGTGGTATGTTTTCAGTTTTTGTGATTTTGTTTGCATGTATAGCCCATTATTTTATTTATTTTTCACTTTATTAAATTGATATCCCGCTCTCCCTGACTGAAGTCAGACTCAGGGCAGCGTACAACATTTTAAACAATTTTACTAATACACAGTATCAATTAAACAACTATAATAAACGCACAAATATAAAAGACAGAAGATGGTGAGCAAATTATACTTATTAAAACCACCTAGCTCAGCTAGAGCTGAAACCTTTATTAACTGTTCAAGCATGGGTGCAGTCAGAAGGGGCAACACTGGAAGACAATGCATTGGTTGTTGTTGTTATTGCTCTAGGGAGGCCGGCAAATGACACCAGGATGCATAAGTGGTTTCAACCAAAGAACATCTGTGTCTTATATCTCCTGCAGACCTGTTCAAGAACCCACAAGGCCCTTGTATCAGCTGACAGAGAGTTGCACCAGGCTGAAGCCAGGGCTGAAAAAGCCCTGGCTCTGGGCAAGGCCAAATGCATATCCCTGGGACCAGTTATTACTATTCTCTGAATATCAGTTTTCCAAGTTATCACTTCTATTTACCACCCTTTCCCTCTCCTCCTCCCTACCCTTGCCCCAAGGGTGGTGGGCCACAACCAGATGATGAGCCCTTTCCCCCTCTCCTCCTCTCTACTTTTCCCCCCAGGGTGGGTGGGTCATGACCAGATGACAGGTCACCCTCCTATCTCCCCCTCCTTACCCTTCCCCCCAGGATGGGTGCACCACAACCAGATGATGGGCCCCTGTCCCCTCTCCCCCCTATCCTTTCCTTAGGGTGGGTAGGCCACAACACATTATGGGCCTCCTTCCCCTCTCCCCTTCCCCTCCCTACCCTTCCCCTCAGGGTGGGTGGGCTATGACCAGATGTCTTTTCTCTTTGCCTTGCATACAGGGATGGTTTTAGTCATGGGACAATTGAAATAGTGTCCCAGACCCCACACCCTCCCTTGGGGCAAAGGCAGGGATGGAAAGAGGGTGTCCAATCACCCAGCTGCTATGACTCTGTTGCTGACATCTTCTCTGAATTCATAGTGGCGAGTTGTGGCTTTAGATCAGTGCTTACCCTTTTCCTATAAACCATGGCTATCCACCCACATATAGAATTTCTTTCCAACTCGTGCGGGTCAACACCTAGTAGTGGTGTCTGTGTGCACCAAGGTGGGGCAATGGAAGAGCAAGAGTTATAAGCTGCCTGCAGAAGTTGCACAAAGATGCAGTGCTGTGGGTAAAGGCAGCGCAGCAAGAATGGCTGAAGTGTCTCAGGGTGAGTGGTGGGGGGAATCAAGCAGACATAGCCTGCAGTGGCTGCTTGTGCCCATGCATATATCCCTTTGCTACAGTACCGGTTGTACCCACCCTGTACAGGGCTCATGAAACCCACTTCATTTATCAGTTTTAATATCTCACCCCTTCCCCTTTCGAGCTCAGGGCGGCATATAACAATATTAAATAATTAAAACAAAATCATTTAAACATTTCACTTGCTGTCACTGAGTCCTGGCCCCTGAATCTACCTTGGGGTTAAAGTGGCCCTGGCAAATGGGTGGCAGTGACTATAATCACTACCCTATAATCATCAAGACCACCTCTGCTTGCAGAAGTCATCTTAAATTACTTCAGAGACACCAAATGGAATTGTTATTAACTTTTACTACCATAGAGAGGAGACATGTTGTTAGGGCAATAACGTTAGATCTAAACCTGCTATCAGTGACTATTGCAAATTACTGTTTTTGCACTTCTGTAATGAACTCTCCACTCACTTCCCTTGAAACCTTGTAAGCTGGGGTTTCTAGGCAACACTCAATTAAAAAGCTGTAAGTTAGTTGGCGTGATCCAAGAAAGCCAGAAAGTGCAATTGAAAAAGACAATCTTTTAGATGGCTCAGACAGAAAGGACACTGTTGTCTTAATTGTGTGGGTTGAATATAAACAAGTTCGTAGATTCCAAAAACTTGAATTAACTGTGTGCTGACAGGTTGGATGCTATCCCATGGGATCATCAATTCATTCAGAAAAATGACTGAGAATATTGAAATAAGTTGTACATTATTGTTTATACACGATTCCTAATTTCACACAGTGATGCTATTAACCCAACAACATGGTTATCAAAATTTGTAATATGAAAGATTTTTATTCTATTTTTGTACTGTCCATTAAAAATAAGTTCAAATAAAGGCTTCTGAATATTCTAAAAGATCAGAACCGTCAGCAGATGCAGATGTCAGGCATTGAAGAAGAGTCTCTGATTCAATCCATCAGATGGTTTATCAGGCAGCTAGACCCATTTCACACAGTGACAAAACATAACAAAACTACAGCTATGCAGTGTGCACCATGAAAAAGTTTATTTCAGCCACATGGTATTTCTTAATTAATAAGGCAAAAATTACAAAAAGGAACAGAAAACAACCATGAATAGTATTCAGTCTTTTTTCATCAACTTCCATATTACATATTTTACATACTACACTGACTATTTGATCAAAGGATTATTTGATCAAAGGCATTTATTGACTCATGTTGAAATCTGCCTACCACAATGATTTCTATCCTACCAATCCATTCAGCAAAGTTTGAAGCCTTCCTCCAACAGCTCTTCCATTTGAGGATTCTGCACAGCACAAATATAATGACTTTAAGAGGTTATAAAAAGCGTTTTGGGGAAGAACTTCGCACAGCTCTCTTCCCAAAACGAGCTAAGTTGGTTATATTTCTCTCAACCTAGATTTTTCAAAGATTGCTTAGCTTGCAATCTTTTTTGTCTCAACCCAAGTTGAAAACTATTCACCCTGCAGGCAGGAAACACTATTTCTCCCTCCCAAACCTCTTACTTTCTTTTCTGCTGCTTGGGCCCGCCACTTTGTGTGATGCAAGAAATTCTCTGTGGAGATTCCCCTTGAAATCGGTGACACAATTAGAGAAGCTGCAGTATGTGCATATTTGTGTCAAGGCAGCTTTGCAGACATTTGTCTCAAAAAAAGAAGAAAAAAGGACATGTGCACAAGCTTGCTAGGCTAAACAAACTTTATTGATCTATTTTTTACAGTGAAATAGCAAACAATGGACGAGCTGCAGGCAGAGGAAACTTCTGTGGGGTATCTTCACAATCTCCTGCGCACACAAAATGTCAGGCACCACTGTGAAACTGACAAGAGCTCCGAGCAGCAGGCAGGAAAAAGAATCAATTTTGGCTGGCAATGCTTGTGAGCTGTGGGGACACAAAATCCCAAAAACAGCAGCTCAAGGGGATAGCTGGCGTTATTGATGTGTGGCCTTCGCCAGAAGAGAGACCTGCAGGGCAGTTTTCTTGCTTGGTCTGTGGCCATGATAGGAGTTGCGTTGGGCATCATGGCATTTCATGCAGGACCCAGGGTCTAAGGGTCTCTTGTCTGTCTGTGGGTTGGAACTTCAGATGCAAAGCTGAGGGTTGGTGTTGTGTTATTGGCTCAAGATGTGAGAAGCATTTGGTGGGAGCGGGGTGTGTCCCTGCTCTGTGGCGGTTGGTGCATGGGAACTGATCTGATGGTGAGGGGAGCTGCGGAGCTAACCCTCTTTGGCGGAACCTCCTTAAGAGGTTTGGGATGGAGCAAGCCGTGGGTCAGAACGCCCAGCCGGGGGCTCCTGAGGCTTGCTCCCCTTAGCGGTAAAATAGACCTTCAGACAGGGGCTTGGCGCCCACCTGAATTTCCACTATCGCTGCGCTGTGCAAATCGGATCTCCAGAAAGGGGCACTTCGCGCGGCTGGGTTCCACTGTTGCTGCACAAGGTTAACGGATTCCTCCAACGGGTTGGAGGAAGTTCTCACTGGGGGACAGCACTCGGGCTGCCCAGTGTTCAGATCAGATCCCATTCTGCGCCTCACGCTTCTTTTCATCCTTTGTCAATAAAACAATTTGGCTATGGCCAAAATTTTAACCCACAGACAAGAGCGTTATGTCATTAATTCTGTTTGAGGACCTGAGCAGTGCCAGTCCCGCCCTTGGATGGAGCTCTCCAATCTCAGCAAGCAATCCCTACTTCCCAATCACAAAACTGAAATGGTGGGGTAGAAAAGTTCTGGAAAGAAATTATTTTTTTTGCGGTTTAGGTTTTTAAAACCTGAAAATTTTCCATAAAAAAACAAATAAAGCTGATAGGTTGCAGCTTTATTCAGCTTTACCCAAAACTTCCAGATTAAAAAAAACCTGAACCTGAAGTTTACAAAGCACAATTGTTTGTGTTCAGCCCTAGTAGAAAGCACGTACCCATACACACACAAGATTTTTAAAATTTTAATTTAAAGCATTTTAAGCTTTCGATGAAACATAGCATCCCCAAGGCAGCAAACAATGAAAACATTTATGATTCACCCAACTCACTGAGATATGTAATAGCATGATAGTTGTTTACAGTCCTTCCAACTCACTGTAATATGGAAAATTATGAAAGAATATATTTGCATTGTGCATATAAAAATTTCAATAAAGCAGTTGGGAAAACAAACACAAGACTGAAATTCACACCTAAAACAGTTTAAAACAATTAAACCAAACACATACACATATGAGCAGTGGGGCATTGCTAGGCAAAACAGAAACATTTCCACATGAAAAAAAAGTTAATACAAAAGGCTAACATTAATGATAGAAGGGAACAGACAAATCTCCACAGGGAAAGCATTTCAGTTTCGGTGCCACTATGGAGAGGGTTCTTTCTTGTGTTTCCACCTGTCTACACTCAGATGGTGGAGGCTCCCAAAGCAGGGCCTCCAATGATGATCATAGTGGTCAGATACATTCATTTTGCTAAGGTCAGAGTAGCAGTTTCAGGACCTTTAACAGATAGAATTTCTGTTTGCAGAAGAGCTAAACAGAGGTGTGTATTATCCTCTTTTCTTTTTAATTTTTATCTTAATGATGTAGTATCAAGATTATGTAGCTCTGAATTTGTTGCACCCTTGTTGGGTGCCTGCAAAATTTCCATTTTATTGTTTGCAGATGGTATAGCTTTACCTAACATGTGTAGGTTTGAAAAAAACAACTGTGGGATGAATTGGGGAATTTTTGCAAGAAGGAGGTCTTTAATATCAACCAAGATAAAAATGAGGCATTTATATTTAGGAAAAGACCACTGGACCATACAGAAATTCTATATAGAGCAATGTAGCACCTTTGAGTACTTGGGGACAATTTCTAATGAAATTTTATATTGGAAAGCCATAAAAACTGCAGTAAGATCCTGTACTTTGAAAACAATTGGGACCATTTTGAAATTCTATTATACAAAGGTTGACTTTTTAATAGAGCCAGCACTTAAACTATATTTGAGCAAGGCTCAACTTCTTTATGGAGTTAAGTTTGGGGCTGGAATGATAATCTGATTGGAAATATGGAATCTATTCAAACATGGACTAGTAATATCTCAGTCTAAATTTTCACCTTGGTACACCTGGTAGAAAAGGTCACAAGGTGCTCTGTGCTTGACCAATACCTACATCCAATCTTAGAAAGGCCTACAAAGCCTTTCACTTTCAGAATATGCCAACCACCCATGTCTCTGGGTGCATGCCATTCCATCATGGGGTGGGAGGGCGCTGGGCACGGACTGAGTTGATCGCCATGGCTGCAGGCTGGGCAGGGATGCCGGGGAGGGCAGGAGTCAGCCTACTATGCCCACCCGAGCTGCCCTACAACAAGCCCTGCCCCTGGTCTCCCTGCAGGCTGGTTTTTGCCCTCCCCAGGCCCTGAAGATGGCAGGAGACGGCCTGCAGGGAGGCGAGGGGGTGTGTGAACTCAATGGCAGGTAGCCCAGGAGACAGCTGGCCGCTGCGGCACCCGTCCAAACCTCATTCCCCAAGCCCAGCTTTTCTATCAGCAGAGCCAGCAGTTCTTCCAAACTGTAGATCTTATGCTTCCCAGGAGAGCAATCTACTCAGACCTTCCCAGCATTTTGCCTTAATCAGTAAATGTCCACTTTTCAGTTTACTTACAAAATCCGATTTATTTACTTTATTGACTTTAGACATTGATTAAGAGCTTCTACCACCAACTTGAAAATGATGAAAAGGACAGGTATAAATGAATATCAATTTTCAAACAGTTTCATGTAGCTATTAAAAAGCATGCAATAGAAGAGGGAATTCACCCATATGTTGACAGAAAATTAATCTTCCAATAATATATTTTGAAATAGTTAATAGTATAAAAACTGCAGTAAGATCCAGAAAAATTAACAGGACACCAATCTCAAAGTAGTTTCCATCCTGAATCCTTATCAGAAATCAGACTTAAAAGGGTCCAAATCATAGGTGTCAAACTCGCGGCCCTCCAGATGTTATGGACTACAGTTCCCATCGTCCCCTGCCAACATGAGGCCACGAGTTTGAGACCTGTGGTCCAAATGATGCATCTCATCCAGTAAACTTGGAGTTGGGATACCATCAGATGGTTTTTCACTTTGCCTTTTCCCCATACAACAGATTGGAGATCAGAATGAAGTATTTTAAGTGTGTAGGATCTAATATGATTTATTAATGACCAGTGTACACATCAGGACTATAGACAAAGATCCAACACTGAGTGAGCTACTGACCCACTCATACTTTCTCTTGTCAATTTAATCAGCCAGGATGGGTAAGGACAGTAAATGGTGAGTCTTATGTATTCAAATGCTGTCCTTCTTAATTTTGTAGTGTCACTCTGTTATTAAGATATTCTCTATTATTATTTTCTTTGGGGATTGTTTTACATTTGTTTTTTGTTTTTTTGTATCCAATCTGTATTGTCCTATATTCCAATAAAGGCTTGGTTGTTGTTGTTGTATCCAAATGAGAGTCCAAAGATAGGATTAATTTTATCTGCAGACTGCTGTGCAAACACACAAAGCTGTTTTATGCCTATTCTATAAATTGGCCTGCCTAGCTCAGTTTAGTATGCTTTGATTGGCAATCGGTCTCAGCCTGGAGATGCTAGGGACTAAACCTGGGATCTCCTACATATAAGGAATATGCCATCTCACTCAGTTTCTACCAGTCAACATCTTGTGGTGTGAGATCATATCCTCTCCCATGAATAGTTCTGCATGTTTAAGACACTCCTTCCTCAGTCGTGCTTATGTGTTTGTTCAGTTTATAGTCTTAAATGTTTACAGCTTGACATGGGGGGGGGGGTGTGAATGTGCCTGTGTGACTCTCAGAAGCTTGTGTAACCATATACAAAAAACTGTTTCCTTGGAAAAAAATGCTCCTAGTTAAGAATCATGGCAAACTAGATGTATCCAGCTGGTGGTGTCTCCCATTACAGCTTGTTGTCTGGGAAACAAAATTATCCTATTATTCTCCTAAGTATTCATTATGAAAATGTGTTTATATGAGTAAGCCTTTACAACCCAGCATCAAAAGTGTATGAATCCAAATCCAATGAAATACAACCCTGAATCCTCACAAGCCTATTCAAGAGAGAGAGAAAAATAGAAAATAGCAGCCAGGCTTTGAAAACAGCTTATCTGTGCACAGCACCATTTGCTACAGCGAAAACTCCTGTATAGAAAACACAAATCAAGTAGATCCAAGAATAATAGAACAGCAGAAGGTCTCTGCTCTGCCCCTCCTGAGGTTCCTAATCTCTGACAATATTCACGCACAGATAACAAAAAACCACCCCCAACTACACAGTTCCAAGTGGAAAAGGGCTCACTCTGATCTTAAAATGGCATTCCGTATAACTGCTATGCAACTGCAGGAATGCAAGTTGGATCAAGGGAACCAAGACACAATTTGCCCCAAAATGTAACATCTGGTTTTGTCCCAAGTCTTGCTTCTTCCCAATAACTCCAAATTTGCTATATGTAAACAAGTATTGCAGGGAAAGTTTGGGTTCCTCAGATGTTTGGTGTGACTGCATCAGTGAGAAGGTAAGTAAAGACACTTTGCCATGACTACTGCTTCTACCTTGTAATGTACAGCTACAAAAAAAATGAGTGGTGCATTTTCTACCTCATATCCTGTCATCATGCAATGACAATGAAGCTCAACAGGCCTACCTTACCAGCATCCTGTGTGAAGTGAATGACAATGTACCTAGTATCCCCCAGAATTCCTTACTATGCCCAATCCAGGGCTGCCAAGGAAACTGTTCTCCCAGAATGAAAAACTTATAGTTGCTAACATAAGATACAGCCAATTGTGTGTGTGTGCCACCGAATCACAGAATAAGAGCTGCAGAACAGTCTTGAAGCTCTCTCCCTCCCTGGTTTCTGTATTTGAAAACGTTATCTTACCTTTCTTCCTAAGAGCTTAAGGTGGCTAACAAATAACAACATATAAGAACATAAGAAGAGCCCCGCTGGATCAGATTAGTGCTTCATCTCACATAGGTGCCTTCCGCACATGCAGAATAATGCATGCTCAATCCACTTTCACAATTGTTTGCAAGTGGATTTTGCTATTCCGCACAGTACAACTCAGCTGCAAAGTGGATTGAAAGTGGATTGAAAGTGCTAGTATTTTATGGGAGGAAGAAAACAATCTTGTCACCTCTGTCCATTCCATGTATAATTTTATAAACCTCGATCATGTCCCCTCTTAGTCATCTCTCTTCTAAACTAAAAAGTCCCATACTCGTCAGCCTTTCTTTATAGAGAAGGTGCTTCAACTCCCTAATTGCCCTGGTTGCCCTCTTCTGTACTTTTTCCAGTTCTGCAATGTCCTTTTTTGATATATAGTGACAAGAACTGTATACAGTATTCTAAATGAAGCCTCATCGTAGATCTACATAGAGTTACCCAAGGTGGAGACACAGTTTCTCAATATAGTGGGGAATATTAGCTTAGAGCAGACTGCTTATTAATGTTGCGAGAGGCTGGGTAAGGAATCTTTAATACCAGTGTATACGAAGATCAGCTCTTCGAAGAAAATCCACAGAGAGGAATATAATGCAAATTTGACAATCTTTATTGTAGGGATAAGGGGTTTACAATCACTTGGTTCAATGCAGCAAACATGCACATACAGAGTTCCTAAGATACAGATAGGTTGGAAAATAGATTTGGAATAGAAAGGGGTATGGGATATATGGGTAATACGACCTGATTGCGACAAGAAGATTCAGGGTTCAGAGCCAAACATCCAGAGTTTTGTTCCAGGGGGTAACAGTGACAAAGACGGAAAGGTGTCAATGGCACTGAGCAATTGGTCCTTTGGGAGGTAGAATGTAGGGAAAAGAACTACCTCTGGGGGTGTCAGGACAACCTTTGGGGGATGTCAGGACAACCTCTGGGAAGTGTCCGGATGGATTGTTTGAGGAACAATAGAGTGGTCAGAAGTTAGTTACAGAAGGGAGTCTCTTTTTTTATGATTTTTTTATTGTATAGAATATTATTATATTTGTTACATTCAATATATTTGTTCCAACTATACATTTTTCCTTTTTCACCCCCCTCCCCCTCTTTTCCATTGATTATTTCAAGCAAGCAGCAGAAGGTTCATTCTACTTTATCTCTTATTCCATAGTTCTTCGTTAAATCCGGCTTCTTCCATCCATTTTTCATACAATGTCCATAGCTTCATAATATCTTCTAGTTTTTCTTGCCATAGTGTATTTTTGCCAGTCTCTCAAAAATCTCTAACTGAATTTGTTCCCAAATGTATTCCAACCATTTTGAGACTGTCTATTTCTTGTTATCTTTCCAGCCCAACGCCAACACTGCGTGTGCTGCTCTAATCATTATTTTATACATTGGTTCCAAATTTCTGCTCACTCTTATATCATCTATTATCCCTACAGAAGGGAGTCTCTGGGGCTCATTCCACACATGCAAAATAATGCACTTTCAAACTGCTTTCAGTGCTCTTTGAAGCTGTGCGGAATAGCAAAATTCACTTGCAAACAGTTGTGAAAGTGGTTTGAAAACGCATTATTTTGCGTGTGCGGAAGGAGCCTGGGTTAAGATAATTAGGGGAGGCAATAACATCAGGAGTCTTCTTGTGACTGGAAATGGACTACTGTAACATGTTGAGGAGACATTCTTCCTTGGCTGTGGAGCTGAAAATGTGCTGATTTGGCAAACAAGCTGGGAGCATGAGAACCAGAAAACAATTCCTGGAAGTTTCTTGTAGGTAGACCTGGCTATTGCCCGATAATGGGCTCCCCATCTCTGCAATGACTTTAGGCTGGCACATGGGCAGGGGTACCTGTGAATAAGCACACACACACACACAAACACCCTGCCCCACTATGCCAGGGTGGTATGGTAACAGTAGGGGTATTATAATATTGGCTATTTTATTTTCAATCACTTTCCTAATATCCCAATACAGAGTTTTCCTTTTTCACTGCTGTGGCGCACTATGTTAACAGTTACATATGCTGTTTCCGCATGGGCAATTAATGGCGGCCTGGAGACGGCAAAAACGCCGTCTCCAGGCCGCCATTCGCACAGGGGGCGCAGCTCCATCGCAGCTGCGCCGCCCTTGCACCGCCCGGCCGCCGCGAAGCCGGGCAAGTTTCAGAGCTTGGAAGCGCTGCTTGTTGAAAACTTGCCGCCCGTGGAAGCCGCTGCCGAAGCGAAGCGGCAGCTGCTTCACGACGCCTCCCCCCACCCAGCACTTACCTTAGTCCCGGGCCTCCTGGCGGCGTTGCCGCCGAGAACCTGGGGACCACGCACATACCCGCCCTGCGCCACTGGAGCAGGCGCGCAGGGCCAGGGGGGCGTGTCCCCAGGCCTCGGCGACGCGCCGGAGGCCCGGGGACATGCCGGGTTGGCCGGGCGCCGGCGCTCTGTGGCGCCGGCTGCCCGGCTGTTTCCAGGACCGTCCGTGCAGACGGTCCCAGCGTCGTCGGGTCGGCGCGCAATGCGCCGACCTAGCTGTTTCCGCCTCCGTGCAGAAACGGCCATAGAGTTATCCACTATGACCCCAAGATCTCCATCCCTCTCTCTCTCTCAACCTGCTCAGACCCCGTTAATATATACTTGAAGATAGGGGTTTTTTGTACCATTGTGTATCGCTTTACTCTTACTAGTACCAAACTTCATTTGCAGCAATGGTGTTCAATTTGTGGAGATCTCCTGGAGCTCCTCACAGCCATCCTTGATTTTCACAACCCTGAATAATTTGTGTCATTTGCAAATTTAGCCACTGCATTACTCACTCCTGGTTCAAGATAATTCATAAACAAATGAAATAGCATTGCCCCCCACACTGATCCTTGTGGGATATCGCTGCTTATTTCCCTCCATTGCGAGAACTATCCATTTAGTCCTACTCCTTGGTTCCTGTCATTTAACCAGTTTTTAAAACACAAGATAACCCATCCTCTTATCATCTTAATCCCAAGTTTACACATGGCCAACTAATGCTATCTGACCACAAAAACATCCCTTGACAACATATATTCATAAAAAATTAATGCTTGTTATGAAGGTTCTTATGAAACAACCTGCTACCTATCTTAAAGGCTGCACCAAGAAATCATACAAATCTACAGGAAGCTCATTCCAAACTAGTAAGGCCACTGTTGTGAAGGCTTGGACGGAACCAGGTCACAGAGGATTGTGTCACTCATTTTGGCACAATTAACAATTTCCAGTATGAAGCTGGTGTGGGACCTCTCAGGGGGAGAAGCGACTGGGAAAACTGCTTGCCAGTGTTTCTTCATAAGCTAGCCAGTTATTTAAAACAGTAAAGTTGGAAACTCAGAGAGGGGCATAACACATTTTAAAGAGGGTACTAAAAATATGCTTCAAATGGCTTTGTCCCCTGAAGCTACTACAGCATGGTGATTTGTTTTGAACGTTTCTGCGTTTTTTTCTTCCACGTGTTTTAAGATCTTGTTACACGCCGGAGGAGTCCCTTTCTGCTATAGAGCCTAGCTTTTTTTGCCTCTACCTATCCAATGACTAAACAAATCTGTAGATGATGTGGAGAGGCGGAGATTCGAAGTAAGGGCAAGAGAATGTCTCGCAGCTTCACCTCCTGATACTGAGCATGCTCAGATGAAACTAGCTCAGTAGTTGCAAGCAGGTCCTAATGGAGATCAGAAAGAAAATCGGGTCATGTGAGTGTGTATAGTTAAGAAAAGAGTGAAGCTCAGTTACGACCAGTTTCCCTTTTCCACACAAAAACTTATTCTGGGCGCCGGAACCGACCGTCTCCAGCTGCTGGGGAAACCCGGATTGTTTGGGGGCGAGGATCAGCGACGCTCACTCCGCAGAAGTCGCTTCCTTCTGCAGCCTCCGGTTTCTTCCTCCTTCGCCCGGGTTGCCGACCGCTTTGTCGGTTCCCTTCTTTCCCAGCGATGCAGCCCTTCATGGTCAACATCAAGTTGTCAGCTCGGACCCTCACCGGGGCGCTCAACTCTCAGAACAGGGGAGCGGCGGACTGGTGAGGGCACTTAGGGGGCTGGAGATGGAACGTGGACCACTGTTATAAATGGGAGGTTGGATGGGTATGTGGGGTGTCTGACCTAGTGGTGAGGGAACTGCTGTTACACTGCTCTAGGGCAACATCCAGCCCTTCATACAATTCTATCCGGCCTGTGTAACACACACTTAAAATCCAATTGTCTGGCCCCAGCCCCAGAAGCTGGTTTGGTGGGTGTGTTCAGGAGCCTGCTGTGAGCAGCTTCGCATTTGAAAAGCAGGGAGACCGTGTTTGCATGCAAACTTTGCCATCCTTTGCAAGCAACACTCACTCCTCCCCAAATGTGCAGACCCAAAACGGGGAGGAAAGTCATCTCGCAAGAGAGCTGACCCATTGCAAACACACACACACACACACACACACACACACACACACACCAGCCCTGGCTCCTTTGAATCTAATCCCTGCAAAAAAGGCGACCAGTCTGCCCGTGAGTTACAGCTCTCCAAGCCAAACCAAGGGTGAGCCCTCCTCTTTCCCCCCTCCCAACCTGGCAAGCTCCCCGCCTCTGAGTCCAGGGGCATCTCTTTGCCGGAAGAAGTTGTTGTGTCTTTTTTTGCCCATTCCACCTGAGTTTTCTGGTGCTTTGCATGATTTTTTTTGCAAGAGCCGCCCCATCTCTTGGTCCTGCGTTGGGTAAGGCAACCAAGCAGGAGGAGCGGATGGGAGGTCCAGATTCAGCTTTGTACCAGGGGAGTCCTGCTCTGATTTCTGTGCATACCTGCAGGGTAGGCTGCCATGTGGGATGAACAGAAAATGAGGAAGGGAGCCTCCTGGCTTACCTTGCAAGCCTATTGCAAGGTGGGAAAATGCGTTGCCAGCTCCCGACTGGACATTCCTGGAGATATGACGTGGAGCATGGGGAGGAACTTTAGCAGCCACTATCTGGTGTAGCCCCACCCCCCTTGGGGAAATGCATTTGTCTTGCCTGGAGATCAGTTGTAATTCTGGGAGATCTCCTGGCCTCACCTGGAGGTTGGCCTGAAGCAGAGGCGTAGCTGGGCAAAGCTGCACCCAGGGTGGCCTCCGCATTTTCAGCCCCCCCCCCATGGGTCCCCATGTCGCACCCTGCAACACCACTTACTTTATTCTGCAGGTATGATGGTACATGGGGGTGGCTGCTGCACGGGGACCCATGGGGAGGGAGCAGAAAACGAGGAGGCAGCCATCCCCCCTCTGCCCCATGGAGCAGCAGGCAGCTGCCTTCTCTGTCCGGCACAGGAGGTTTGCAGGGCACCACTGCCATCCCCTCACTGCCCAAAGGAGCAGCAGGCGGCTGCCTTCTCCATGGGGCAGAGGGGCTTTGTATGCCCGGTGCTGCTGGCTCGAGCAGTGTGAGAGCTGGCAGCTGCCACCATCTCCTTTCCGCCCAATAGAGCAAGCGGCTGCCTTCTTCACGGGGCAGAGGGGGTTTGCAAGCCTGGCGCTGCTGGCTCGCATAGCACGAGAGCCGGCAGCACCAGGCAGGCTTCCCCCCCTCTCTGCCCAATGAAGCAGTGGCTACCTTCTCGGTGGGGCAGAGGGGTTTTGTATGCCCGGTGCTACTGGCTCGCGCAGTGCGACAGCTGGCAGCACTAGGCAGGCTGCCGCTGCTGCTGCCTCCTCTCTGCCCAATGGAGCAGGCGGCTGCCTTCTCTGTGGGGTAGTGGGGGTTTGCAAGCCTGGTGCTGCCGGCTCGCATGGCACGAAAGCTGGCAGCACCAAGCAGGCCGCCCCCCCCCCCCCCGCTCAACAGAGCAGGCAGCTACCTTCTCCATGGGGCAGAGGGGGTTTGTATGCAGGTGTATTTTTCTTTTATGTACACTGAGAGCATATGCACCGGAGACAAATTCCTTGTGTGTCCAATCACACTTGGCCAATAAAGATTCTATTCTATTCTATTCTATTCTGGCTCGCACAGTGCGACAGCTGGCAGCACTAGGCAGACTGCCGCCGTCTCCTCTCTGCCCAATAAAGCAAGCGGCTGCCTTCTTTGCGGGGCAGAGGGGATTTGCAAGCCTGCCACTGCTGGCTCGCACAGCACGAGCCGGCAGCACCAGGCAGGCCGCCGCCCCCTCTCTGCCCAATGAAGCAGCGGCTGCCTTCTCCGTGGGGCAGAGGGGTTTTGTATGCCCGGTGCTGCTGGCTCACGCAGTGCGACAGTCGGCAGCACTAGGCAGGCTGCTACCGCCACCGTCTCCTCTCTGCCCAAGACCACACCGCTTCCACTGGCGGTTTTAGAGTCCCATTCCCTTCTGGATGGGATTCTAAGACTCTGGATCATGAGGTTTAATTCTGTGGTTGTAATGTTTATGACATGGGTTTGTCTTTGTGGATCCCAGCTGTACCAGTTTGGCGTTCAACTAATATTAAACACATAATAAACAAATACAATTATCTTTTTTAGGGGCTGGCAAGGCTTGATTGCATATGGATGCCATTCTCTTGTTTTGGTGATTGATTCCAAGACTGCTCAGACCCTACAGGTTTTGGAAAGACACAAAGCTAATGTTGTAAAGGTACTCTTCTTTTAAAAAATATCTTCTTGAAGGATTGCTAAATCAATGTTTTATCACTGAATAAGAAAAAAATGAGTAACTTAAAATGAACAAATGACTAAAACCAAGATCCAAACAGTAGTTGGATTGGGGCTTCAAGGTGAAGAAAGGATGCAGTGCAGAGAGTTGTACCAAGAATTGGGGAGGGGGGGGGATCAACAGGTCTTCTCCCAACCCCTCGCTCTTGTGTGAGCTTGTGGTCTGTTTGTGGAAGAGGGTGTGTGTTGCTTTACTCTTTCTGTGAGAGCTTCGGCAGCTCTCCTAAACTTATTCCAAGGGACTCATAATGTACTGTTCACTTCGAAAATCATTTGGTTCTACAATTTGCAAGCTGGCTGAAAAGTAAGATTGGATTATGTTAAGTGTGGACCCAGAGAAACGAGGGATGCAGATAGGTTCATGCCAACTGGGGACAAACCCTTTGCATTTTTGACATAGCCCCAGAGTGATTACGCTTTTCAGCATTAACACACCCAGGAAAGCCAGCAACCGACATATGTTAAAGAATTTCTCCTTAGTTTGGGGAAAATCACAAAGGAATAGTTTAAACCGGCCTGTTATACTAAAGTCTCTTCCAAATCAATAGTTTTGAAATACCTTATTAACAGCCAAATACAGGGCGGAACGTCAAGGTGAATATGCACAAGAGCCAGCGGGCAGACATCTGTGTTATTACGAAGACTGTGATACAGAGGCGTTTCCTGACCAAAGATAAGACCTAGATGTCTCAGATGTAACCATCAAAAATAAAAAAATGTAACCATCAAAAATCTGATAAGAAGTCTGTATTTTTCTGAGTCTGGAGCTTGGCCTTGTGCCTGGCCTGGTGCCTTATGGTGCCTGGTGCCTTATGGTACCAAAAGAAACTCTGTTCTACCGCGATACATTTTTATTTTATTACGATCTTATATCGTGGTTTCAATTTTATTGCTTCCCAGGCTGTGGTAACATTACCTCTGGACTGGTGGCTTCTAAGAAGGTTCTGTGGCAGGGTAGATTTGATTTATTGATTTGATTTGATTCACAATTTATATCGCTAATTAAATTACTAGTTAGTAAAACTTGATTTAAACCATGGTTTTCTGCACTCTTTTGTGACCTGCTGCTATTATAAGTTTTCTCCTCGAGAGAATGACTATATATACAAAGATTCCAAGACTTGTAGAATAGTCTGCTCAAAAGGTTTCACTTTCATTTTTAGTGCCTTCTCCTTTCTCCTCACGCTTTGTTTCTTTGTATAGATCTATTCCACACTAAACTATCTTCTATTCATTTAACTTCTTGAAACTTTGCACTTAAGAGATAAAGGATGATTCTGGTTACACAGATTTGCAAAAGAACAACGGGATTAGGTCTTTTTCTCAACTTTGTTATAATATTTTAGCTTTGAAGATGCATGTAATCTCTGCAGACACATATTCACAGTTTTGAGAATTGCAAAGCTAAGCATTTGCAATAATTTGAATTTAAGAATTGCATGGCATTGTGAATGGATTAATGGAATTGTTAGCCAAAATTTAAACATTGAATGAGTATACATCCTCATGTTACATAATTAAGAACTAATCCTTATTTCATGATGAATAATCTTTGGACTATAATATATCTTAAGGAGAAAACTATCTTTAGATAGATTGTTCCTTGAAAAGCATTTTATTTAAAAATCTAATTTAAATAAAAAATCTGATTTAAATGAAACAAACTGATTTAAATAAACAAATCTGGGTTTTTTTTAAAATCACTGATTTTTATTCATTCAGTTTTGTAGTTTATTTTTTATCACTTTTCATATGTTTATGATGCTACATTTTTCTGTTTTATTTATATTATAAATCTGTCAGTAGTGTAAACTAGCCCATTTCTTTTATAACTTTTCTGTGGTTAGCAGAAAGTGATATTAGCCACTCCAATTTATGTTCACATGACTGCCAATTTTTTTTCATATTTTTAGGTTAAATGGGCTAAAGAAAACTATCACCACAATATTGGGTCACCTTATTCTCTGCGCTTAGCCTCAGCTGATGCAACCGGAAAGATCATTGTTTGGGATGTGGCTACAGGAGCTGCTCGCTGTGAAATCCAAGAACATACAAAACCCATACAGGGTAAGAGGACTTATCTGTGTGCATGTTATATTGTGGCAGAACAGTAAATGAACTTCCTGCTTAAAAGAAAGAATGATGTCAAGGAGTTACAATTCTTAGGGAGACTCCTAATCTTTGAGCAGTTGCCTTTCATTTATTGCTGCTATGCATTGCCACTTACTTTTAGTAAATACTTGTACTCCTTGTGCAGAAATACAGACATATTCTACTTGGCATTTGTTTTGAAGTGCTTGGTTGCTGTGTCTGGTGGGGGTGGGGAGAAGGGATAAAGAGATTTTAAGGACAATGTAGCATGCATGTTGTCCTTGCTGTGGCAAATGAGGTTTTATTTGACATCTGAAAATCATGTTATGGCCCAAACCAAATGGGGGAAATGACAATTGGGAGCGGTGGAGAACTTTGCTGACACATTTGCCTCCTCTGCTGGCCTAAGCAGAGCCCTTCGGGGATGGGCGGTTTATAAATGCATAGATAGATAGATAGATAGATAGATAGATAGATAGATAGATAGATAGATAGATAGATAGATAGATAGATAGATAGATAGATAGATAGATAGATAGATAGATAGATAGATAGATAGATAGATAGATAGATAGATAGATAGATAGATAGATAGATAAAGGGGCACCCACGCTGGCAGAGAAAGTAAAGACACCAGCATCTGGGCATCACACTGCTATGTGGCTGCCAAACCTGGAAATGGGCACCTCCAGAGAACTATACTGGCATCCAAGTGGATGCTGGCACAGGGGGAGGGCAGGTCAGGGGTGTTCCCAGGGATGGAGCCAACTTTAGTCAGCTTTCACTGGCATTTCAGCTTAGGAACAGTGTTCTGTGTGGCCATAGGCTTACTTCACTGAAAGTGTTTAGGCTAAGGGGTGATTCACATGGCAAGAGGGTTTTTAAATTTCTCTCCTTTTTGTGCCACCAAAAGCAGTACCTTCACTGTGCCATCCTTGGTCACCTCAGCTCCTCCCCAATCTGGATTATGCTACCCATCTTTTTGTGAAATTGTTGATGCTTGGAAAGTATTATGTATGGCATATTTACAAAAATACATAGTTAAAAAAATTAAAGTATTGTTCAATGATAGAAATGTGTATAGAAATATGGGCTAGGGACTGATAGGTTCTATCATAATGAGCAAGTCCTATTTTATCTCCCCCTCCCCCCCCCCCAATTTACTTTCTGCTGTCCTTAAATGTTACTCAAGATCATGATTGGGATGCTGTGGTTAATATCTACTTTTGCATTTTTGTGGGTTTTAACCTCCTCCCACTTTCAGGATCAGCAATCATTTTAGGGAGTAGCAGGAAGAGAGAAGTGAAGCAGTCCTTTTCTGCTGAATGAAATCTGTTTTTAGAGATATCCTACAGGGTCCAAACCGATGATGAAGAAGAAGAGTTTGGATTTATATCCCCCCTTTCTCTCCTGCAGGAGACTCAAAGGGGCTTACAATCTCCTTGCCCTTCCCCCCTCACAACAAACACCCTGTGAGGTGGGTGGGGCTGTGAGAGCTCCGAGAAGCTGTGACTAGCCCAA
Organism: Sphaerodactylus townsendi; assembly: GCF_021028975.2. NCBI lineage: Eukaryota > Metazoa > Chordata > Lepidosauria > Squamata > Sphaerodactylidae > Sphaerodactylus > Sphaerodactylus townsendi. Next base: position 49,222,997 of record NC_059432.1, on the reverse strand, counting down.
GGTCACCCAGCTGGCGTGTGTGGGAGTGTACAGGCTAATCTGAATTCCCCAGATAAATCTCCACAGCTCAGGCGGCAGAGCTGGGAATCAAACCCAGTTCCTCCAGATTAGATACACGAGCTCTTAACCTCCTACGCCACTGCTGCACGCTCACTCTATCTTTTCCAGGAAACTTCCACTCCACTATTTCCTTGCTGGTTTACAATTGCACTTTCTCATGGTGCTGTCCATAGGTTCACTACATTGATTTTGTTTATATGCATGTTTACCTCCCCCTTCACTGAGTCCTTTGTCCCATAGTGATACTACCTTCCCTCAGTCTCATTGCTGAGGCAGCATAATAAATGCATGTTTTTCAGAGCTTAATAGGTGCTATTACATTTTAATTGAAGTATTTAATTCAGCTTGTCCCAAGACCTCTATTTGTCTGGATCAGTCATTTTGGGGGAAAAGGCTGTAGGGTCTGCAGAGCAGGGCCCATGCGTTTTAGTTCTGTTACACATGGCTAACTACATCCCCTCTAAGCATGTTAACTGTGAGTTCAAGAAGAGAGCCACTCAGTTGCTAGGCGACAACTTCAATTGGAATTACCTCTGTAGCTGCATGCCAGTAGGTGGACATGCTTGTAAACTAGCACTTAGTATAAGAGAGGATTGCTTTGATGTTACTGTATCATTTAAACCTTGATCTTGTTCCACATATTCATGTGTTAGTTTTTTCTGTATTACTGTTGTGGGAAAGAAATTTTTGGTCTTTCTCCTAGGTAGAAGGTTACAGGTATTTCCAAACAACTTCATCTCTTCCATTCTTTTTAACTCTCTGACTGCTCTTTTTATCCATCTCTAGAGCACTAGAGATGCACTGAAACATGTACAGGCTGACAGACAAGAGCAAAACAAAGAGGATTAGACTGGGTTCCCATGTATGCAATCGTATTGCATTTTCTGGGTGGAAGAGGAGTGATCTTGTTCCATTCTCCTCCTCTTGCAATTCTGTCCATTGTGCATTTCTTGTTCATGTGGGTCCCACAACCCCCACTATCAGTTCTTGAGGTCACTATGGGGGTCCCTTCTGCTCTCTTGCACCAACAAAAAAGCTAGTGGGATCCTACTATAATCTGTAGTTGTAGTTGTCTTTATTATTTGTGCTATAAATCACAGTGTTACTTATGTACAGTTAAACCTAAGTATTTATCTGGTACATTTTAAATAATAAATGAACATGTCTATATAGAAATATTATATAGTCTACTATGTTCTAGTGGAGTACTAGTAATGGTTCTTAGGTTTAGAATATGAAAGAGGAAGTACACAGATTATTTAATGCTTTCATGTGTCTTATGGTAAGACTAGCATCCACAAAATAGACAGACTCCAGTTGAAATACAGTGTAAACATTGGCATAAGATCAAGGTTTCCAAGTCAGCAGATCTCTGACTCATTGGCCGTTTCTGCACGGCCACACTGAGGGGCGCATTGGCGTATACAACGCTGACACACACTCCCGGAACCGTTCGCACGAACGGTCCCGGTAGGGGCAGGGAAGACGGAGCAGCTCTGCGCCGTCGCCCGATCAATGTACCTTCCCTGCGACCTTCTGGCGCGTCGCCCAGGCCAGGGGACACGCCCCCTGCCCTGCGCGACAGCTCTGGAGTCGCAGGGCAGGGGGGCGTATCCCCAGGCCTGGGCGATGCGCCGGAAGGTCGCAGGGAAGGTATGTCCATCGGGAAAGGGGGTGATGGTGCCTTCCAGCCGCTGCCGTTCACATGGCAGCAGCTTGAAGCTTGGAAACAGCAGCTTCGTGCCACTGGGAGGGAGCGAGGGCGGTGTGGCTGCAATGCAGCTGCGCCCCCCATGTGAACAGCTCTCTAGGGACGGCGCTTTTGCTGTCCCTAGGGCGCTGTACATGGCCCGTGCAGAAAGGGCCATAGTTTTTAAAAAACCACAAGGATGTAACACTAGCTGAAGTTCCTTGCTTTCTAATGAATGTTGTTTTTCATGCCTTAATTCTTAATTGTATCCTATAGAGGCCCCAAGATACCCTTTTAATGCATTATGAAATATTCTGTTGATCATTGCACTAAAAACCAGATAATGTGTTTTTATTAGGTAGGATTTCAAGGCAGTCTTTTGGGATAGCTTAAATGTTTGATCATACTGTATGTATGGAAGAGGGTCTATGTCAGATGCCGCTTAGCTCTTACTTGTATTACTTCTTTATAATCATACTATTTGGGTCCAGTAAATTAAATTGTAAGAATGAAATTACCATAATTTTGTCACAATTTAATACACTTTCCATATACTGGCTTACTTTCCTATTGGGGCAAAATGGTTTTGCATTTGTTGGAAAACTTGCTGTGGGCAAAGTCAAGATGTAACGTAAGGTTCAGATGGCCAAGCTTGTTTTAATATAAACTATAAGCTCTACAGTGAAAACATAGTCCTGTGGATAAGTTCTTAAAATGGGGAAAATGGCAATAGAGATTGTGCAGAAGTGATAGCATAGACGATGAAATGAGGACTGTGCAACCCTGGTTGCTCTAGTTTTCACTTATTTCTGAGCACCCCAAGTGCATAATTATAAATCATAATTTCAGTAGCATCAGCCATCTAACTGGAACATGGAACTGTGGAGGCTCAGCTGTAGCTTGATGTCAGAGTAACTGTTTAAGGTCAGGATCAGATGCATGGCCAGAAATTTTATTGTTAGTCAGTCTATGGTAGGCTGAGTGGGGAGCACCAAAAGTGAAGTAGAGGTAGCATAAACCTCAGTATATCACATAAATAACTCTGTGATTTCCAGAGATGTTAAAAAGCCATAAGTCTGAAGCAGTGGGGGAAGTGGGATTCAAACCTGTATTGGGAAGGGTGGAGGGATAGAGGCTGGATAAGGGATGCTTCACTGACTAACATGGGGCGTGTTGGTGTTCACCTGTTTGCAGTTTCCTTCTAGGAAATTGTACTCTAGTACCACAGGGAGCTGTGTATTGTTGTTTTGCCATGAAGGAGCATATGCAGGGCCATACTGACCATTTTTCTGGTGACTTCTTGATATGCCTTGGCAGCCTGGCAGCAAGGAAGAGAACAACTGCTCTCATTTCTGTCTGTGCTGAGGCCTGAATTTGGTACAGAAATGGCTTTGGTCTCTGTGACTGATAACCAGTACCAGGAGTGCATATTGGTAATGTTGATTCCCTTGGTCCATAGTATACTTCTGGATAGGCTACTTGGTTTCAGTGCGGGGCTTGTGTTTTGGTGGTTCTGCTCCTGCTTGATAGAAGATGATCCTGCTCAGCCAGAGATCTGAGCTCCACTGTTTCCTCACCTTCAGAGAAAGGAGTGCATTCCTTTCAGGTGAATTTTCTGAGCCTTAGCAAAAGACCACCTCTACTGTTTTTCTTGATCTGTAGAAGAATTAGAGCGTGGTTCTCAACCTTCCTAATGCCACGACCCTTTAATACAGTTCCTCATGTTGTGGTGATCCCCAACCCTAACATTTATCCATTTTACAAATGGAGAACACTGATGCAGAGAGCCTTAGGCGACCCCTGTGAAAGGGTTGTTTGACCCCCAAAGGGGTCCCGACCCCCAGGTTGAGAACCACTGAATTAGAGTGTCCCAAACCTTAGGCAGATTCCGCACGGGCCAAACACAGCGGTGTGAAAATGGCATGAAAACCCTTTTACACCATTTTAAACCATTTTACACCATTTTCACACCGCTGTTTTTGGCCCATGTGGAATCTGCCTTAGAAAGAATTCACAATGCAGGTGATCTTAACATGTACATTTCCATGGCAAACTGACAAGCCTTGATGGAGCTTCCCCTAAAAATCTTTACATAAATAAGGAAAGATTGATTTTCCACCCTCAGTCTTTTGAAATAATGTCTTTTAGATAGGATGGGTTGGATTAGAAATCAAAAAATGCATCTGTGACATAGTTTCCACTTGCAAATGTTCTTACTTAATGTGTTGACTAAAAGGCCCTAATGGATATATTTTTGGGGATCTCTCCTTAAGGAGTTGATGATGGGAACTGAAGGAAAAAGAAAAACAATGTATTCTATCTTGTTCTATTTTTAAAATAATTTCTGTGTTAATATTCTGTGGAATCCTTAAGTTCTGGTGTGTTTTTTTCTCTGAAGAGGCTGTATGTTGCCTGCTGTTTTTAGTACCCCCATCCTCATTATCATTACAGTTGTAAAATTCACAGCATCTTGGAGAAATGAAATTTCTGACATGTGCTTTTACAAATAATTGATAGTTTGTTTTCAAAGCTGTCTCATAAAGTGTTTCATGACCCACTGTGACCGAAAGGTTTTTTTTCCTTTCTCTGACAGTATTGCCTGAAATGTCGCTGAGGTAATTTGAATTTTGTTTTGATTGCTTCTTATGATGAAATGAGAGCAATATGGTACAAGGCTAATTTGAAGATACAATAATGAATAATATTGTATCGGCTGGAGGAATTTAATTTTTTTTTTGAGCCCATGTATGAATTGCTGCTAGTGCCATTCTGGTTCTCTCAAGTAGTTTATTTGAATGTGTTTAATGTTTGTGGTATCCAAAGAATTCCAGGATTAAGACAGTGCCATTTTATTTTTTCACCTCACTTCCAAACTTGAAGTACATATCTGAAGACCATTAGAATGTAAAATTCTCCTCGTCTCCAATAATTACTTAAAGTTTTCTTTGTCTGTTACTATTAAGTGATGGTGATAAGAAACCAATATGGTGATGCAAAGGAAAACACCTTAAGTTTCAGGGAAATGCTATATGCTGCAATATACTATCACTGTTGGTAATCATTGGCTTGAAGCCATACATGTACCTTTGTTGGGTGCAGTGAAACATGTTAAGGCAGACGGATTTGTAATCCTTCAACAGTTGTTGTTGTTGTTGTTTGGCATGCGTCATATTACAATGATTTCCCATTTGGTGGGATGTAATCCAGCAGTTCTGATGTGAGAGTCTACTGGCTGCTGGAAATGCCTTCATAGAATGCACAGCAGAAGAGCTGAGTGTTTCACTTAGAGATTTTAGAAATGCTAATGGTGTCTTGACCTCTATCTGGTACATTTTATTCATTCTTCCTCATAAGCCCAGGGTAGTGTGCATAACTTTCCTTTCCCTATTTTGTCCTCACAATAACTCTGTGAGATCTAGAGAGAGTAATTAGCCCTAGGTGACTTAGCAGTTATTTTGCCAGTATACCCATGCTTCTTAGAGCCTAGTTGAACATGCAAAATATTATACTGCTCCGATACACCTAGGATATCTCTGTAAATTGCTGCTGTAGTTGATTATTTTCTCACAAGCTTGATAGGTATATGTATACATTACTCAATAGAACTGAATGGCATTATGTATACATTACTCAGTAGAACTGAATGGCATTATATGTCTTGAAGTGCTGTCTATCTTCTCAGGAGTGTATGTCCAGGCTAGTGTGGGAGAACTCCCAAGGTCTTTCTCTTTAACTACAACTTCGTGCACTGTCTGTTAATGGGTTCCTAAAATCTGCTTGTTGGAATTTTGCAAGGAGCTTTATTGGAAAACAAATATACTGAAGCCTTAATACATATGTGGAAGCACTTGGGTGTGCTTAATGTGCAGTTGGGAATTCATTTCATCTAAGTATTATGGCCTTTTTTTGACATCAGTTTTGTGTTTTTTTTTCTTTTAATTTTAAATACACACACTATTAATCAAGTATAAATACGAATTACATTTTTCTCAGTTTGTGGTCTTGATTACTTTTTGCTTGTTAACTCGTTACAAAGTACTTGGGTAGTGTTTGACTATTCATATGACAAGGTTTTTGTTTTGTTGACCAATCCAATTGCCATATCTGTGTGTGTCCTATGTGGAAACACATCAACTGAACAAGACAAAATAAAGAAAAGGGTGAGAGCAATATGTTGAAGAATTATAAAGAAGAGATGAAAGGATGACAGATTCCCTCCAATTAGAATCTTTTGAAGAGAAACGTACAATTTTAGAAAGTGAAATGAAAGCTACACTGAAAACAGTTGGAAGAAATAAATAATCTGGAATAGATGGGATAACAATAGAGCAATTGTACAGAAGGAAATTGAGACTAGGAAGGCCATCTGTGAAGAAGCTAGAAAATTCATAAGTGTGAGGATGTGCCACTGGCAACCAAGATCAAGTTAATTTATGCCATAATGTTTTCTGCTACTATGTAAGGGTGTTAGAGCTGGATAGTGAAGCAAGCTGAAAGGATAGAAGTAGATTCCTTTGAAACGTGGTGTTGGAAGAGAAGATTACGTGGGTTCTCGATCTCATCAAGTCTGAAGTGATCCTAGAAGCTGAAATGATTAAACAGGGGCTGTTGTACTGTGATCACATAATGAGAAGATAAAAGAGTCACTGGAAAAGACAATAATGCAGAAAAAAATTGAAAGGAACACCAAAAAAGGAAGACCCAACATGAGATGGATTGACTCTATAAAGCAGGGGTAGGGAACCTGCGGCTCTCCAGATGTTCAGGAACTACAATTCCCATCAGCCCCTACCAGCATGGCCAATTGGCCATGCTGACAGAGGCTGATGGGAATTGTAGTTCCTGAACATCTGGAGAGCCGCAGGTTCCCTACCCCTGCTATAAAGGAAGCCACGACCCTCAGTTTGTAAGACCTGAGCAAAGCAGTTAACAATAGGATGTTCTGGAGGATATTGTCATTGATTGGTTGCCATGAGTCAGAAGCAACCTGAGGGCACTTAGCACATGTATGTGGGCCCAGGTAGCAAATATTGCAGTGCCTTTCAATTTACGATGCTCCTTGGGAAAGTTTATGCCAGCTATGTTTTTAACACGGTTTAGCAGCAAAAATGGAGCTGGGCTTTTGTTAACTCCTCAAGCTATTTATTGAGAGTAGGAGGAAGATGCCACTTGTGAATTGTGCAGACAATTTTTTTTGAGAATTGTCTTTCTACAGAAGAAGTGGTAATAGAAAATACCAGTGATTTTTCAAATTCTGCTAACCTATTTACATATGACAGAGAATGTTCGATCTTTTTTTTCTTTTTCTGCTATTCTTTACGCTCCCCTCCCTTTGTAAATCATGAAATATTTATCTTGGTGGTTCCAATATGTCACTTCTTCTGACTTCTTCTGATTTGTTTTCATAGAAACACAGCAGATGAAAGAGATAGTTGTTGCTATTAGCTTGAAGCCTTGGTCCGCTTTTCTTTTGACAGACATGCAGTGGCTGTGGAACCAGGATGCCTCTCATGATCTGCTACTTGCAGTTCACCCTCCAAATTACATTGTCTTGTGGAATGCAGATACGGGCACCAAACTTTGGAAAAAAAGCTATGCAGAAAACATCCTTTCTTTTTCATTCGATCCCTTTGATCCATCCAATTTAACATGTAAGTATGATATAGAAAAATATTCGTCACACTTCTGCCCCACAGGAGTGAATATATGAAAGGCCAGTATGATATTTGAAACGCTGATAAAGGCAGAGAACGCAGTGAGAAAAAATGAGAGCGAGAGCAACCCAGGACAGTCATTTGCTAACTTGGCTGTTGGGTGAGATTTGAAAGATAGCTTAGAAAATAATTAAATCATACTTGGTGAAATGAGACTTCTGGCCCATATAGCATGCCTTAAGCAAAGTCCAGTGTTTGAGAGGGCTCATTTGTAGTACATACTGCAATAATATTGATATTTAAGGCTTTGTCCCCATTACGCAGGTAAAAAAACACGGAGGTTCTGAAAGGACAATTCTTAGAACACCATTTTCCTTGCACTAGGGCTGCTTTTGACTGAACTCTACATAAAAGAAGTTATGGCTAGTTGAAATTCAGCGTGATAATAAGCTGGTATAAAAGGATGAACTGTTTTATCAGAAGGTCACTGCTTTTTAGTAAAAAGATAAACTGTTGCGCCAATAGTCTTACAGAGTATTTAGGACTGGATTCTGCCGCAAAGGTCACCATAGGAAGGGTGCACTCGTGGAGAAGGCAATCTCATCACATTCTCCCATTGAACTGTAACTGCTTGTACAGTGGTACATTTTGTTCATAAGGGTCCCAGGACCATCTGAGAGTGTATGAGGAACAAAAGATCAGGCTTATGGAGAAAGAAAATGCAGCGACAAATGCTTTCTGCCAAATTCTGCAAACTTTCCCACTTAATCTAACCCTTAGTTTTTCTTTTAAAAAACTGCTGAGTTAATTTTCAAAATGTCTCTTCTATTGAACTATAATTATTCATCTGATCTTTCCCCTGAATAATATACTTTCACACATTCTCTGCCTGCGTCAGCATTTGTGCAATTGCTGTGAGTTTTACCTCCAAACTTGCATTAAAATTGTATCCTGTGATCTGCTTATTTTTTCCTGTTTTGCTATGATAGTTTTTTTCTTGTTACAGTGCTTACAAGTGAAGGAATAGTGTTTATATCGGACTTCTCTCCTTCAAAGGCCCCTGCCAGTTCAGGGAAAAAAGTTTACATTTCCAGCCCTCGTTCCAGTCCTGTTCATAACAAGCTAGTGTCTGCCACTGGGGCTAAAAAAGCTCTGGACAAAGTAAAAATTCTCATCACAAATGAAAAGCCAAGGTAACTATTAAGAACATGTTTTCTGCTATATTCATAGGACATTCAATGGACATGTACAATACCCATATTCATAGCAAGTCCCCAAAGGCAATTTGTTCATCAAAATTACTATGGGCCAAATTTCCTGATAACATCTCCTGTGCAAAGTCCTTTTAAAATGAAGATATATTTTTCTTTTTCCACCCTTTTCATCCTGAAGAATCTTTTCAGTTTGCAAGTAATTATGTCAACAAACTCATCAGATTTTATTATGAATCATTGCTAAACTCCAGAAACTGGTGCTTAAATAAGACTAATACTTACATAAGAGCTTTATATTTCAAACAAAAGACCTGATGGCATCCAAGGTTGTAATCCCAAGGTTTGCAAAAATGTGATATCTTATGTTAAGGTAAATGGTTTGAGATAAGCCTTGTTTATCTCTGTTGACATTTTAGCACATAAACCCTCAGTACTGTCTGAAGTGAGACTTGCTATGATATCAACAAATAACCTAACAGAGGTTTTGGTGCTATCTTGAACGTGTTTGTGTACTTACTAACTTGCAGTTTTGATTTGCACTAATGGCCTAACATTTCGGAAGGACTTAGATATAACAAACTTTCTCTGAATTAGGGCATGCGGCACAGACAAACAGATAAGGGCCAAGCCCCTTAAGAGTTAGTGGTCAGCTTGTGCAACAACCAGAGTCTTGCCAGAGGGGCAACAATTGGGGAAGGCTGGTTGCAAGGGCCGCACAGTCTGAGGAGAGTATGCTTCAATGTTGGATAAGCTGACATATGTGGGAAAAGCAGGGACTCCAGGCTGATGCCATAGGGGTGATCTCTAAGCTGGGGGAGGATTTAGAAGCAGACATGGAAAGGAGTTGGGCAACACAGGGTACGCGAACAATAGAGAAGCTAAAGCATCAAGGCAGATGGGCTGGTATGCAGAAGGCTGGATGGAATAGGTGGTTGGCGAAAGGGCGTGGCACAACTGCCCTGACAACTTTGGCTAGAACAGGGGTAGGGAACCTGCGGCTCTCCAGATGTTCAGGAACTACAATTCCCATCAGCCCCTACCAGCATGGCCAATTGGACATGCTGACAGAGGCTGATGGGAATTGTAGTTCCTGAACATCTGGAGAGCCGCAGGTTCCCTACCCCTGGGCTAGAAGAACCTTAATAAAGTCTGATTAGCAGTCAACCACCACCTCTGTTTATTATATTGATTGTATTATATTTATACACTGCCCTTCCCTGCCAGATCGGGACTCTGTGTGAGTGCTTTGGCTTAACACGGGAGCAGCAGTGGCATAGTGGTTAAAAGTGGGTGCACTCTAATCTGGAGGAACCGGGTTTGATTCCCCACTCTGCCTCTTGAGCTGTGGAGCTTATCTGGGGAATTCAGATTAGGTTATGCACTCCAACACATGCCAGCTGGGTGACCTTGGGCTAGTCACAGTTCTTCTCTCTCTCAGCCCCACCTACCTCACAGGGTGTTTGTTGTGAGAGGGGAAGGGAAAGGATATTGTCAGCCCCTTTGAGTCTCCTTACAGGAGAGAAAGGGGGGATATAAATGCAAACTCTTCTTCTTAAATGGGAACATTAAAAGTCAATTCTGGCTCAGCCTGTAAAGGCCTCTCACAACCACTTTACAAATGTCATGAAGGGGTGTGTAACATCTGTATACAATGCAAGAAATGTCTGTTTTGTTATGTTCTGTTGTTCCTTTCCATCCCCCATTGAATTTCAGTCTTTGTATTTGATAATCATCCAACTCTCCCTCCCAATAGCTCAGAAGAAACAGCATTCTCAAGAATGTGTTTACTGGGGTATTTTATACTTTAAATGATGGCAGGCCCCAGAATGGAAATTTGACATATTTGAAAACAGTGTTGGATCTCTGATAAGACAAATTATGTTATGCACATTTTTCAACACATGTATAGCATTCAGAATTTACATATCTGTATCTCATTTTTATTATACCATGCTTCAAGGAGCTCAGAAAGGCAAGCCAAGCAAACATGTATTATACACATGAACAGATTGTCTATAAGAACATATATACAATCTGACATTAAAATATAGATTAAAAAAAGCAGAGACATATCACTGAATCATCATTATATCTTGGTAGACTTTAGCAGTTGCACAGAATATGGTAACTTTTTCTGAGATTTCCTATTCAAGGTCTGCCAGAAGAAAGGCGCTTTGTGATTCTCCTATCCCCATTTTACCACTTCCCAGTTTTGTAATATATGTTAGTCTATAGATAAGTGCAAGGCCATGCAGGGAACTTCATGGCTTGGTGGGGATTTGAATGCAGGGCTGCACAGTCCCAGGTAAATACTTAAACACTGCATTGCCTCTAAAACATGTCAGTGTACAAGAGAGTCAGAAATGTCTAACATGGATTTCAATAGCCAATCAGTACTTTAAATTAATTAACAGAACAAACAGAGCAGCTGTCTTTCTTTAGCTCAAGTGAAAGAGCCCTTCTTACAAATATACTGTGTTTCTGTAGCTGCATGGCAAACTGTCAGAGGAAAAGTTGCAAAATGACTTTGGCTCCTTCCGCACCTGCAGAATAATGCACTTTCAAACTGCTTTCAGTGCTCTTTGAAGCAGTGCAGAATAGCAAATTCCACTTGCAAACAGTTGTGAAAGTGGCTTGAAAATGCATTATTTTGCCTGTGCGGAAGGGACCATTGATTCCATTGCATCTGAACACTAAATGCTTTGCTGCAACAGAAAAAGCTTGTACCTTTGCATTTCTGAATATGTGCTTAAAAGGGATGTTTGTGGTATTCCGCAGTGCTGAATCCGTAACACTGAATGACTGCCTTCAGCTGTCCTATCTGCCTTCCAAAAGAAACTACATGTTGTTACTCTACCCGAGAGAGATATTGATTTTGGACCTGGAAGTGAACCAGACAGTAGGTGTGATAGCAATCGAAAGAACAGGTGTGCCTTTTCTACAGGTAAGGAATCCATCTTGCAAATAGGTACTATGGTTTGTTTGTTTTTTATTTATCTTTAAATTTTAAATTTGATCTATATTTTTCCAGACATTAGAGATTATAGTACTGATTAAGTTGGCAAGGTACTTGGTTGGCTTTCACCACTTTACCCTCTCAGCTTTCTTATGGAATTCGGATATTTCTGTTATTAGAGAGGATTTATTCAATTTTTGAGCTTCAGTATGGAAACAGGAAAGCAAAGTTTTTAGGGCCAAACGTGCTCATAAAGAACCTGACCTTGAGGGAGCACTACAGCTGATAGCTGTAATCTGAGGTTAGTTGTTAGCTGTTTGTCAAATTAATTTTTGACAATTTGATGGGTACAAGTTGTTGGAGGTCTGGAAATGGGGAATTACAGCTAATTCAGCAATAGTAAATAGTAAAAACACATATACTGAGTTCTTACTAGCTTTTATGGTGTTTTTGAGATGGTTACATCTTTGTGGTTACCTTGAAGTACAAAGCAATAAATAAAAAATGTGAAGGAAATTAGACCATGACATGTCAAATGCTATTCAATCTTAAGCCTGGTACAAATTCCACGATATTTTGTGGCATTATAAAAATTGCCAGAGTGGAAAAAATCCTGTGATGAAAGGAAGTTTGATTTTATGGTTGTTTAGACATTTTCCTTCAGCAGTGTCATGTGATTTTTCTGCGCATTTGCCTCTGCTTGGTTAGGCAGCTAAGCCAAGCCTGAGGGCTTATCTGAGCTTATTTGATCTTATAGAATTATTAATTTATCTGGTCTAGAGGACTATAAAACTGAACATTACAGCTATTGTAAACTGAAGAAAATAAAGCATATTTTCATGCATGTAGATGGATAAACATGAGAACAAATTTATGACAGCATAAATTGCGACATTTTAAAGATATCAGTAAAAAATATTTTCTATCTATTAGTAAAATATCCTTCATATGACTTTCCTCAGAAGTTTAAAGCATTAGAAGAGTATTTTGCGATATATTGTCGTTCTTGAAACCTGTTAATATAGAATCTTAAATAATCCTTGGCAATATTAATGACAGAAATTGTATTTATATTTTGAATTTTGTTCATCTCCAGTGACATCTCGAATTGTATTCCGTGTAAACTGGCTGTGGTGAATCCCTTATGGACCATGATGACCAGAATAATTTCAGTTTTTAATATCCCAGACTTGTATTTTCTTGTGCCAGCAGAAAAGCAGTAGGATTTATCCTAGTTAGAAAACAAACTAATTAGAAAACCCTATCTCAAAAAATAGGAACTATGATTGGTTTTCTGAGATGATGACTGGCATGCCATGCTTAAGCAGAAAATCCTCATTGTGCATCTGGGCCCAGAAATGGTTAGATTTTGCCAACCTGAAACTGATTAATCCCATATTTCAATTGCTGTTCAGGCTTTGTATTGAGACAGGAGCCAGACCCACTACCTAGGATGACTCAGCAGCCGCTGGAGACAGCCTGGGAATCTCCCTGCCCGTAGGAGCTGCACTGAGTGCCTGGTGGCTCCCAAGAGCAGCGGCATGCCACCTTTCCTCACTCCTCTGCATCAGAGGCAATTGGGTCTACTTACAAGGGAAAAGGAGCTGCAGAGCAGCATGTAGAGTTGGTGGATCAAGACATCTGAATCAGGGAAACAGCTGCAGCCCTCAGCATCTGCCAAAGCCCAGAGCATGGACCCCAGGGAAGGTATGGGAGGTAATGGAGAATAGTCCAGAGAGTCCTGCAGGACAACCCATAGAGCCAAGGAAGTTTGAGCTTGGCTCCAGCCAGAGGCCCTGGTTGGAGGGATTGGCAGTCAGGGTCAGGAGCACCTCTGTAAGAGTACTGGGTGTGGGGGGAGGTGGGCAGAGGCTTAGGAGGAAGCTGTTGGCTAGGAGTTCCCATATAGCTGGGGAACTGTTCAGGCCATGAGGGGGAGACAATCACTGAATCCTTCTCCCTCACTTCTGAGACCTCTGGAAATAATGAGGAACTGGAGACTCCAGCCCCAGAAGAGGCAACCAAGGCTCCAGCCTTGTGGTACAAAGAGTACCACAAGCTTAGTGTTTTTGGTTTGTTAAATTGGGGGTTTAAATCTTTCACAGTAGAATAGTAGAAATCATGAAATGTATTATTGAATAAAAGTAAAGGTAGTCTTCTGTGAAAGCATCAGGTCATTAGTGATCCATGGGATAGATATACAAAAAACTTCAGCCCCTCGTGCTATTATGTCCATTTCAATGCATGTATAGGAGCAAAATCGGGCAGCCTCATCCAATAGGCTGGGCCCCCTTTCTCTGCATCCAGTCACCAGCTTGTGAATATGAAGTTTGTAGATGTAGTATTCAACTCTGTGTCCAGACAGACTATTGTTCAAGTTACTCTGTGTCAGACTCATGTACAACTGAAAAAGCAAGAAGAAGCTTTGTTCCCTGAAGGCTTCTGCAAGACCTTCTTTTTCATTAAGATGAACCTCCTCATGCTCCATAGTGAAAGCTCAAAACAATTGCATTCAGAGCACTTTGAGACCTTTTTAACCTCTTCTATGATAGTTTTGAGGATAACTATGCCCGGTGAAGGCAGATAGCTGAGGTTGTTGTCTGTGTTTCCAAAAAGACATTCTAGACTTGGTCACATAGTTGTAGTCCTCATTGTACATATGTTAACAGGCACCTTTATTTAATCCAGCCTCCGGTGGGATTTGTGTTGGCTTAATTTTTTTCTCTTTTAGAATAAATAAATGCTCTCTTTGGATAATTGTTAACAGAGGTTACTTGCTTCAATATTTAGGTAATTCCGTGTTTTCAACGCGATGGATTGTTCTGCCTACATGAAAATGGTTGTATAACTTTGCGCGTTCGCAGATCAGCCAGTTATATAAGCACTACACCAAATGAAGATCCAGGTGAGGAGTGGGAGAGCCCAGTCCGGAGGGAGGGAGTAGATGCACAGCAACTGGGCACTGTGCATCCTCACAGCCTCTACAGAAGTTTGCAGTGCCGAGAAAACAGGCAGCTTCCTCTGATGGAAGTGAAAAGTTTCAGTGCAACCCAATGGGCTGTGCAACCCTTATTGCTGGCGTAAGTCCACAGCAGCTAAAGGAGTGCCCTTTTGCCAGTGCTGGGGTCATGCTGCATCCAATGCCCTTTTGCCGCACCCCCTCAGGATCGTACTACTATTGTCTAGAAAAAACTAAACTTTAATGCTATTTTCAACCTGTTAGGCAAAATTTTTATTTATAGTTGTTGAAATTTGAACTGTCAGTTTACCATGTTTTTTTTGTGTTAAAGAGTTATACTTTGCCTTTTGATCAATTGCCCTCCAAAGTGGCTTTCAGTATGTTAAAATAACAGAAGAAAGATGACTCCAGAACAAATATGGCTCCTAGCTCAGCTCTTAGCAGCACTTGACTACTCTCCTTGTGGGGACTGCAGTTAAAGTCAACATTATAGCATCACTCTATTTTAACACCTTCGTATTGAGGTGATTTGACTGCAATAAAGATAATCTCTTTACAGTAAAATGTCTTTAAACTCATCAGGCTGAATACTGTGAACCTGATCTGCTAATGTAAAAGCTTTCCTGTAGTTCAGAGAGCTTTCTGCTGACAAAACATACCTTTTCTGATGGTTCAAATCTCCTTGCACCAAAGGAATATTTTGCTGCTAGGAAACTGTCTTCACAGGGTATAGTCCCTTATGAAAAAGATTAGTTTAAATTGTTTAAAGAAGTATTGAAAAGGGTTTAACAGGCACAAGTTATGATTGTAATTCACTGTTAGATAACATACATTTTTTCTTGAGTCTCTTTAGTTGTCGGTTATACCCTGTTTCACATAAAGATGTTAGTTTTGTCAGTTGAGGTGCAGTGGTTGAGAAAAATTTTTGGCATATAGTCCCAAACGAATATGAGAATGAGCATTCTTTTTTACGCACTGGCTTTTGTCAAAACCATTATTTTGTACAATATTGAACACTGAACAAGAGCATTTATGTCAAAATGTATTTTTAGTTTCAAACGGATTGGGGGAGCAGGGCTAGGTAGGCACTAGAGCCTAGGTGGAGCATTCTGCCACAAAAAACATTAGGGATACTTTGTTCAATGGTGCAAGAATATACAATTTACTAACATCTTTATGTGAAACAGTATATTTGCAGTGATGACGTTATTTTGTCTGTTCTTCAGTGCATGGTACAATTTGGCATAGATCCCTCTATGTTAAAAAAAACTACCCCACCTATCTCAGTATTATCTGCTACTAATAAAAGTTTATATATTCTTACAGGGTTAACAATGAAAAACAGCAAAACTGGCAAAGGAACTTGGAAGTTGTGTGTATTTAACACTGGGTATTTTAATCTTTACAGACCCTGATTCCATTCAGGAACTCATCTATGACTTACGAAGTCAGTGTGATGCGATCAGGGTTACCAAGACTGTTCGCCCATTCAGTATGGTGTGTTGTCCAATTAATGAAAATTCTGCAGCTCTTGTAGTTAGTGATGGCAGAGTAATGATATGGGAGTTGAAGTCCACCATTTCTGGCCGAAGTCTACGCACAAGGTAACCTTGTTAAGATTTTAATTTTTATTGTTGTTTAATCTGTACACAAAGAAAATCTATTTAATTATCACTGATAACCAAAGTCATGATCCATGCTAAATGAAACAGCCTTAGCAAAAATACCATAGTTTATCCATGCTGTATATTATATCATATCAGAGAGCAATTTGTACCCCACCATAAATCAGTGTCTCAGAGGATGTGGTCAAGGTTTTGGCAATGGCACTCTATCGCAGACTTTTATAAAGTTTTAAGTTTATTTATTGTATTTCTATGCCAATAAAGGTTATGTGTATTTGTACCAGTGTCTCTAGCTGGCTTACAGATGTTAAAAACAATACAAATCTACAATATAACATCAAAAATAAAATATAACAAAACAGCAATAAGAATAACATTAAAATAACTCCACCCATCAGACCAGCATCTCCAGGGAGGCTAGCCCAAAGCCTGGGCAAAGAAGAAGGTCTTCATCATGTGCCTAAATTAATAGAGGGTCGGCACATAGTGAATCTCCAAGAGGAGATTATTCTACAGCCTGGGGGCAATTACGGAGAAAGCTCTCCTGTATGCCCCTGCTGCCCACACCTTGGCAAGGGAAGGTTCCACTAGGAGTACTTCGCCCTGTGACCTCAGTGCCCAGACAGGTACGAGTGCAGGCATTCTTTCAGGTAGGCAGAGCCCAGGCCATTTAGGGCTTTGTACGTCGATGTCTCAGTGGCGAGATAAATATTTTCCAGGTTTTCAGGAAAAGCTGCATCTCTCCAGAGCAATTAAAATTGTTTCTTCTATCAGAATTTTCTTGATTAATTCCTGTGTGGGGAGGGAGTTCTATCCCAGTGTGTTCCATGAATTAGGATGAGAAAACTACCCCAGTGGCTAAATGCATCGATTTTGGAGGTTTTAAAAATAAAATTTAAAAAATGGGGCCCTTTTTTGTTTACAGAAAAAAAACTTGCTATCCTTTCAACAAGCAGGATATGGAAATACTCTGCAAGTGTCTCTTAACTCAAACTTCAGTTGCTAATTTCTTCTATGTCCTGGCTCAAGAGGATCATAGACTGAAAATGCAAGAGAGAACTGATCCATCTTACAGAACGATTAAACAGCTGATATGAGAGAGGGGAAAAAACACTTATAGCATAAGGAGGTTGCATCTCATTTTCCCTCTTTAATTATAACTTTGTCAACAAAAATAATATTTAACACCAGCTAAAGACCCATTGTCATGTGCTGTGATTTGCATAGGTAGAAGGAAACCTTCATTACTCAGTATTACTTTGTGCTATGAGCATGATACACAATGAACTCCCAAGAAATTTCTGAGGGTAGTGAACTGGCCATCCTGTGTTAGGAGCTGATAGATGTTTACCTTCTCTGTAACAATGACTTGAAGTGCAATGTTTCGCGGTTCATACCTAGCAAGAAAAATCTTCATGAATCTACCTTTAGTCTTGCGCTACAGTTGACAATCAAGTCCTCTTCCTGTATTCTGTTGCTTTATCATGTTATAATATGACAGAATTTTGTCTGCTTAACCTCATTTGCAGCAATTCAAGTGCATCACCTTTGTATTCACCTGTCTCATTCTGTGGAATTCCTGTAGGACCATCACAGAAAAAACTTCCAGATTTGTCACTAGATAATATGATAGGTAAGAGTGTGTGAGCCAGATATTTACTTGCCGCTGAACTGAAAAATTTCATGAGAGAAGCATGAATGAATAGCTGATAGACTGTTAGTTTAAAATTGAATGTTGGTTTAAAATTTGATGTTTCTTGTGTATGTTCTACTTATGCCTGCAGCTCTCACAGGGGTTATCACCATAGTCTCAACTGTGTATTTTCTACCATGCCTAGGGGTTATGAGAGGGTTCATGTAGATTCTACTGTCTCATTATAGTGGAATTACCATTTTTTTATTATTATTATTTTATTCGGCTTAATAGGCCGCCCAACCCCCAAAGGGCTCTGGGCGGTGTACAATGAGACATAAAACAAATACAATATAAGGTCTCATAAAATACAATATAACGATAAAACATTTAAATACATTATAGCAGCAATTCCAGAGAGTACAAATAAAAATACATGCCCAAATGCATGCACAGATGGCACCCAACCCAAAGGCCAGGGGGCCAGCATTGCTCAAAAATGGATGGTATCAGTGATCAGGCAATACTGAAGATGGCAAAACTGTTGTGGGGGCTACAGAGGGGGCAGGCAGTCTGTGGCTGGCATCCCCAAAGGCCCGGTGGAATAACTCGGTCTTACAGGCCCTGCGGAACTCACCAAGGTCCCGCAGGGCCCGGACAGCAGATGGTAAAGCATTCCACCAGGACGGGTCCAGGGCTGTAAAGGCCCTGGCCCGGGTAGAGGCCAGCCGTATCGACGAGGGGCCAGGGACTACCAGCAAATTGGCCTCTGCAGATCGCTATTTGGGACATATGGGGTTAGACGGTTTCTTGATAAGGTTTGAAATCAGGGGACTTCTCACCTCTTCAGAACTGAAACAACTGTTTAGATTTATCCTTGCCAAAAGGCACTTTGAGCCCCAGATGCCTCTTGAATGCCCAAAAAATAAGATTGAGACTAAAGGAAACATAATACTGTGAACCATTTTTTATACACTGTCGAGAATTGGTAAGAAACCACAGCCCCATTCTGCACCCCCACAACAGTATTTCTCACATTCTGCTTCAGTTTCATCAATCCCATTACCATTGAGGCGGCTGTTTAGTATATTCATCGCTATGCCTGACTCTGTGAAGATGGAAAATATAACTGGGTGTCACTTATTGTGGCACACATTTCAGGAGTTAGAGCCATTTAGATGCATGAAGAGTTTAGTTCAGGAAACTAGTACTAAAATTTTTGATACTCCTTTGAGATGCCACAAGATTCTTGATTGTGTTTATTTCTTCTAACATGGTTTCCCCACTGGAATTAGTTTCTAAGCAATCATATTACATTATTTCATATGAGCTTCAATATCTAATTTCTCTGAATATTGTCTTTCTAAATAAAAAGCTGGGTTATTGCAATGGAATGGAAATTGAAATTTTGTGTAAGCTCAGTATTAAATCAACAGGTAATAAAACTGTCCGTTGTGCTTTGTTTTTTTCTTAAGTAAAAAGCTATTTAAATCTTCAGCTCTTGCAAACAAATGACACAATCTACCAGTAGCATCTCCTGTACCCTGTACCCTTCCATTGAAGTAAGTGTGGGTTGGCCTTGTGATTCCTCTGATGTGCAGAATTTGGGCTTGTTTAATGATGATAACTTTAAGTGAGAAATGTGGTGAAGTTTCTAGTTTATATAGTTTATAATATTTGGTTATTATATATTGCCTAATAAAAAAACAAAGGTTTGATATGTTTCTTCTATTTGATAATAAACAGGTCAAGGGACAATTTCTAGTGAAGAACAGCTGAAAAGCTACTGTTTGCAAGAAGTGCATCTCAAGTTCCTGTTAACAGGGCTTCTATCTGGACTTCCTTTACCTCCATTTGCTATCCGTATGTGCCCACCACTTACCACCAAAAACATAAAACAATACCAGCCTCTCCTTGCTGTCGGTAAGCATAATATGTAGTGAAATACAACCATCCTGCTAAATGCCTACTTAACTCTGTCTGTAAGAGCTAGCCAGCACTGAAAGATCAGACATTGTTTTGAATTTAGGGGTGTAAATCATGCTGTTGAAGTTTTGAGACGAACAAACAACTAAAAATGCACAGAGACAAAAACTCTGCTACAAAATGAAAAGGTTGGCTTCTAATTTCCTCTTTGTTTAATATCAACACAGTTATTTACCAACTGTTTTCTAGATGCAGGTGTATAACAATTATTCAATTAGTTTTTCCCCTTAATAATTAGTAATTAAATATGAATCACTCTTTTGTGTCAGTTTTTTTTTACTTTCTAGTCCTGAAATCAAGAAATTGTGCGTTCATTTTTTTTTCATTTTAAGCTAAAAGTCCTTCAAAGGTTTCCAGCTATCCATAAATTTAGATAAATTCTTTTATTTAATCAAGGAAGTAAGTTTAGCCATCTCAGCCAATCTCAATATCTTCACAAACTATGTAGTCCTATTGAGTACAGATGAAGTTTTCCATTCTTGCACATATTTTTGCACTTTCACTGCTGATGTCATATGTAAAAACAAAGTGCTGTATCTCTTTTAAACTGTCCCAAATTAAGCCTTTAGTTTCATTTGTACATTAGTCTTTAGAATCTTTTGAACTATTGAATGTACTTGTGCCCATTTTTTAGCTTTATTACAAGTCCACCATAAGTTGTAAAATAACTCTTCATGATGTTCACATTTCCAATTTGTATTCAAACCATTTTAATACATTTTTGCTAATTTCCCCGGTGACAGATACCAACACTACATCATGCTATAGAAATTCTTGTTAAGAGTGGAATTTAGTGTAAATTTTTCTGCGTCCAAATATCAACCAAATCCATCAAGTAAAAAAAAACTTTTTAGCAATTCATCATGTGCGTTTTTAATTTTAATTTTATTTTCAGAAAATATATCCACTGAAGTGATACCACTCCATTACAATCTCCCAGTAGGCACCAGCTTTTATATGGAAAGTCTATGATCTTATCAATGTTTATAAGATTCCTCTTTTGCAGCATAAATTCCCAACACCATAGTTTTAATCCCAAATAGATTAACAGATCCACAGATTTCTCCAACCTTATGGCAGTTCATAATGGAATATCTAACAAATAACAAAGCGCTGGGAGGTGTCTGAAAAAGAAGGCAACAAATCCTGGTGAAATACTGTTTACCTTTTAGAATCACCTTCTTCATGAAGATAGCTCAATGGAATATTGGGATCGTTCACATAGATATAGTTAGACCTGCCAGTCTAATTCACCCCTCTTTAGGTAAGCCCACCACTTTTGTTTTTGTTTCATCAGGACTGGAAACCCTAATGATCCTGGCAACTATACCTTGGGGGTACATATCATTGCTCTAAGGGCCAGAGATGTAACATTCCTGTTTGTGTACAACTGCTGTGTGATAGATCTAAAAGTTTTCATTTGACAATGTTGACAATGACATTGTTGATTTGTTTTAGTTCTGGTCCAAATGAAGCTCTTTAGTTCTAGAGTCCAGTGGTTACTGACTTCCAGTGTCCTCGGACCCCCATTCCACTATCAAGAACATGACAATTCTTCCACTTGAGCTTCTACATCAGCATTCTTTTTCTTGTTCATCATTTCTGACTCCTGGGAAATCTGTGCTAGACAATGTCCTTCAGTGGTTTTTTGGGATGGAAGTCAGGCCTCTGAAAATTCAGCAACACTTTCTACAATGACCCTCTCCAAACTGCTCTCTTTCCCAAGGGTGGTTTTTTTTTTTTTTTTGGTAATTTGGGTAGTGTCTCATTAGGGGACAAGAGAGAATGATTTATATTGTCAGAACAGATTGATCTATTCTCAAGTTCCTTTGTATTTTTTTTCCTCTGGTTGGGGTCCCATTGGGAGACACAGGAGAGTTGCTAATAACATCAGGACAGTCTAATTTCTCTGTAATACTGAGCTTGATGATTGGCTTCTTTATTGACCATTCAACACTATTGCTTATCACCAATGAGCATTCCACACGTCTGTGGGCAAACAGTGGCTTGACATTCATCTGAAACACTCGAACATGGGTAATTTGGTGTGACAACAGATAGGCTTTCATTTTTAACAGCATTGAAGGAAGAATCGTTTGTTGAAAAGTGAGGAGAATCCTCTTTCTTGCTGGCATCATTGGCAGCCATCTAACAACAATTAGATCAATGTATTGTAAACCAATATGTAGTAGTTTACTCAAGGAGTTGATAACATCGGCATGAGCCCCAGTGTTCTTCATATTATCCAGTACAAAATGTAATCTTGTGAAGAGATTGTACTTCTGCCTTTCCAACAGTTTGGCAATGATGTAAAGGCACAGAAGGCAATTTTAGCCCATTAACTAGGTTGATGTTTTCTTCAGAGTGTAGTATATGGTTATCCAAGGGTAGCTTGTAAATATTCAACTTTGCTGGACACTGTGGCAAGTTAATCTTAAATGTCAATGAATGTTTTGGCTGTTAATAAAGATTGTTTATCCACAAAGTCCAATACAGAGTGTTGCTGCATTTCATTACTGTTACACTCTGACATTTTCTCCAGATTGTCCCGCAGGAACTCTTGATCAAACAAAATAGTATCTCTCAAGGAATTAAAACACATATAGATATTGCTAGCTTAAGATTTCTTATGGCTAAACTTAGGTTCCTTAAGGTTAAACTACTGTAAAGTTTTTAATTTGGATTTCTCATGGCTCAAATTGGATCCTTAAGATTACTACCCTTTCTGACCTGGTATAATTCCAGCTGGCTATTTTAAAGAAGCACCCATGTATGCAGTAATTTTACATGTCTAAGAAACTATGCTGTAGAGTCAAAACACCCTCTTCTTTATTTTCCTGATTTGTATTCCTCACGGTGACATGGTGAATACTGATAATGAATGAATTGCCTTGAGGCTGAACTTTGTAATCGCTAGTACTTTTCAAATTCTTGATTAAATATTTTAAATTTAAACATTTCAATTGAAGGTTCTGCACACCTGCCTAACTCTTATTAGATCACTGAGGTTTACCAGTAGCTAGGCCACCAGTTGTAAAATGTGATTAATGTTTTGTTCAGCACTGAGCTATGAACCGAATGCTGGAAAATCTGTCCATCAGATTCAATTAAGTGTGTCTCGAAAGTATGCATTTACAATGTTCATGGGACATTCTATGGATCTTGTAAAAGTACTATTATCTTTTTTGCAGGAACAAGCAATGGCTCCGTCTTGGTGTATAACCTTACCAGTGGGCTCCTCCATAAAGAATTAAGCATTCATTCCTGTGAAGTCAAGTGAGTCTCTTTTAATTGCTGGTGGTCCTTTGGGGAGAAGAAGATTAAAGTGATTGATGCTCATAAGCAATGCAAGCATTTGGCATCATTGTAAATAAGACGATTGTTCAACAGGGTAATCTTCTCTAGCAAACAGAACTGCAGTCCTGTAGTAACAGTGATTCATTGTGAAAATTAGTTTAAACATTATTTTGGATTCTAAATATTTGAATTAGTAACTAACAAGCCTGTTGATCTAGGTTGAGCGGTACAAGCAATTCTTTCTCTAGAACACTGCAGCAGAAGAAACTCTGCCTAAATCGGATTTAGTTATGGTTTTATGGTACTTAACAAGCAGTTTTCAGATTCTTCTGCCAAGTACTTCTCTTTTAAATGGAAAGCAGCATTGAGATGCTGAAATCAAGGGTCTGGGCATTCTTCTGTCATGTAGCTTACCACAAACAAGTGAAAGAGCCATCGGGGCCATCCTAAACAGACTACAATGCTTTGTAGCCTACTTACTTTACTGAATTTAGTGTGGTAACTCGATTGAGGATGGTGTTACTCATCTCCTTTTGTTTCCACAAGTGGGGAAAACAGCTTGACAGGGATGGCTAGACCAAGTCAGCCTCTTGACATCCTTTCAGTTAGCAACTGCATAACAGGAACAGATATATCTTGCAAAGGTAGAATTACAATTTTCAGAATTCAGTTGTCCAATTTTAGTGACATTATGTCAGAGGCTACAGTCAATATCTTTCTTTTTAACAGAATTACTAGATGCCATACATTGTTATGCTTTCAAGGAGAGTGCACATTACCAAGAATGCTTTCTACCCTACCCGGGCATCATGAAAGTGAGAGGGGCACATGTAATAGAGGTCGATTCTGCACAGTAAAAATATAACAGGTTGACAAAGGGAAATATCCCAGTTTGGGCAAGAACTTTGCACGGGTCCCTTCCCCAAAGTGGGATTGGCCCACAACATTTCCCTCAACCTGGGTTTTTCAAAGAACGCCAAAACTGTGATCTTTTTGAAAAATCTTGGGTTGAACGGCACGGGTGCTAAACTGCTTTATTTTTCCTGCCCTGTTGCCTGTTCTCTTGCCTTACATCATGTCTGTTTAAATTCTGCTGAGCTGCTGACCACTGTGATAGCCTGCCATTTCAGAAACATCCCCCAAGTGTGTTTTTTCCCTTTGGCAGTGACCGTGAACACCATTTAACTCAAATGTGTACAGCAATGGATTCAACACAAATGGGGCCGTTGTAAGCAATGGCCCCGTTTCCATTTATTTTTATTTTTGGGGTGCTCAAACCACATAGCAAGCAAATGCACACCTTTGGATGTGGATGTGATGTATTGCTTTGCTCCATTTTTGGACAGACTTTATTATTTAGTATGTCACAATGTTAAAAGGGGGGGGGGGAGTTGCATGCTTCATGTTTACATGTTTTGTGTTGTGTTGTGGTTTCAAAGCCCAAAACTTTTTTCCCCTGGTGGAGAAATGGGAGGAGGAGGTCCTGCTTGGGCTTCCAGGATTGCTGTAGATTCTCCACCATTCGGAAGTGTTCCCTTAGCAGAGTGTAGGAGCAGATGGAAGAGGGACTGTGGTGGTGGAACAGCCAATCACAATGCAGGAAAAACAGGATGTTTGCGCTTGCGCATTTGAATATATATAAAAAAAGTAAGTTTGTGTGAAGGAGCAGAAGGAAAACAGATTATTTCCTTCATGGAAAATGGACACCAGTGCAAAAGACAAAAATGGAATAAAATAGATCTAAATTCAGAAATAACGTATGTAGGCCATTATTATTTTGCTGTGCGGAATCAACCAGGCAGGAATAAACTACATGTAGTGTGTGGCAGACCAAATTGGAGCCTGACTTATAATTATGCTAAATACTCTAAAATACTAGCAACAGCTAATGAGAGTTGGGTAGTCATGAAAGTCCAGCTGTTTACCAGATCATATAGAGGTTTTGTATTGTAACTGGGGAAAGCATACTGACTTTGTACAATTCCTTTTTCTGTTTTAACTGCCAGTAGGACTGTAATTATATTTTGTTGTTCAGCCTTTGTTGTGCTTATATGAACATTAAAATGCATTAAAGTTAAATACCAGTGGTAATAATTCACAGATTTGCATTTAAGAACCATTTAAATTGCTTTATCTCATTAACGTTTACCCAGCACATTTACTTCTCTATGCAAAGCTTTAAATGTGGCTATGCTTTCATCTTTTTTCCTGCTTAATAATTGATACTGTAGCTTCAGCTTTTTCCAATCTTAAATGCTGTGGTATCCAAGTATTAGGAACATTTGAAGATTTTCATTTTTAAATTAAATTAAATTGGAATCTTCATGTAATGCTGATCTGATGGGAATACCTCAATGGAATAGGAAATCACAAAAATATGTTTGAAGAAAGGAAGAAGAACGAGAAAATGAAGGTCTATTTCTTAGCTAAAAAGAATGTAAGAATGATTTATGCTTCTCATTTTCTTCATTTCTTTATGTATGTAGTAAACAAAATAAATTATACTGGTGAGAAACACCCATTTGAATGTTCATATAGTTTTAGAAATTATGGATACTTGGCCAGTTTTTACCTTTTTCACTGTTTTATGTAATCAGTTTAGGTCTGGTTCACCTAAGAGAACATCCCTCTGCTTAAATTAAATGGAGAGAGAAACATGGAGAGATTAAATGGAGAAACATGTGGCACATGAGTGTAATTAGCAACCATTTCCATTAGTTTACATGACTTTAAACGAGTTGGCATATTTCTAGGCAGTAGGTGTATTAGTCTTAAATGACCACGATAGCTTAATGGATTGTTCATGTTAAGAGAAAGTAGACTTAGGTAGACCAGGTGCTGGATGTGCACAAAGAGAGGGCTACAGCTTCAGTGAAATACTGAAGCAAGATAAGGAAGCATCTATTTGGCCACTGTTGGAAATAGGATTTTCTGTTGGTCAGCAGATAAGCTGCTTAGGAGATCTGTGGAGCCAGCCTGCCTTGGAGTGGGCTTCACTTCCCCCTGAAGGAGCAGGTTCGTAGCTTGGAGGCACTACTAGATCTTGGCCTAAGGTTGGAGGTTCAGAACTCATTTGTGCCACATAGCACCTTTTATCAACTTTAGCTGGTTCACCAGAAGCAGCCATTTCTTGAAAAGCATGATCTGGCCACACTTTTCCACGCTCTGATCACAATTGTCAAATTACTGTGAGAGCTTGCTCTACACTGAAGCCTTTGAAAACTGTTATGAAGTGCCAGTTGGTCCAAATTGCAGTGGCCAGACTACTCTCAGAGTGTGGTTACAGAAATCAGATCACTTGTGTGCTGACAGATCTGCACTGGCTACTCATCAATTTCTGGGCACAATTCATAGTGTGATGTCCCACTATGCCCCACTCTTACCTTTGATGCCCCAAACAACTTTGGGCCAGGATACCTCAGGGACTGTCTCTTCTCATACTATCACACCCACCATTAAGATCTACTTCTCAAGCCCTGCTTTTTGTGCCTGTACCTTCAGAGGTTAGGTAGATGGCAACTAGAGGCAGGGCATTTTCTGTGGTGGCATCTTGCCTATGGAGCACCCTTCCCCTTGAAGGTCAGGGAGCACCTGTTTTGCTTTTTTTAGGTGCCACGATAAAACATACTTTTGCACCCAAACTTTTAATTGGGAGTTTTGTCTTGTGAGCTTTTTAATGATCCTGGGTTATGGATAGTGGTTGATTACGCACAACATAATAATACCAGGTTACATTCGGTATTTAAAAATCCAGGTCTATTCTATCCCGGTTTCTCCCTTTGCATGGGTGCCCGTTTCTGTGAATGAATTGAGTTAATACCGGGAGGAAGTACTCTGATTTCTTTCGCATAAGTCCCCCATTTTTTTGGTGTAAATAGCAAGTGGCGCTTGGCAAGAGCGAGTGGGAACGGGTCCAGCACTTGTGCTTTCCCACATGGACTTGCTTGCCTGGCTTCTGGAAGAGCTGTCAACGGGCAGAAAACTTGCTTGGGGAATGTTTTGGAAAGGGTAGGCTGAAACTCAGCAGAAATGAAACTGACATGATGTAAGGTGGGAAGATCAGGCGCCGGGGTGGGAAAAATAGGTTTTGCTCCCGTGGTGTTCTCACAAAAGCGGGGTGGGATCAATGTGGGATTTTGGGAACAGATCGCGATTTTAGTAGTTTTTTAAAAACCGGGGATGAGGGAAATATCGCGGGACAAACCCGCTTTAGGATCAGGAACCGTGCTACCTTCTTGGCCAAACCAGGATATTTCTCTTGCTCAACCCAGGATATTTGGATCATGGGGAATCAACCAGCGTGTAGACAACCTGTGTCCACTAGTTTTTAATGACTTGTTTTTATACTGTGGTTTTTAAATTATAAACTGCCTCAAGCAGGACTCTCCAAAGCAGAATATAAATGTTCTAAATAAAAAATGGTCTAATATAGAGAATGGGAAAAATTCTTTCGAGAGAAATTTCATGTCCATCGCAGTGTTTCTACACTTAGATTCCTTGATTGTTACTCTTCTTATGAAAGAGAATGGGAAAGCCAGTAAGCACTGCCTCAAAACTACTCTCTATGGCAAAATTACTTGTCACTAGGAACAATATGTTTCCATGTTCTTAATGCCTCATTTCCAAATATCACAGGTAGGATTTGCATTCTGAAAGTTCATTTGGGGCATTCTTTGTGTTAAAGCTAGAATTCAGAAGTGCAGAGTTCTGAGACTTTAGATCTCTTTATTCCACTGCTTCATTAAAGGGGCTATCACAAATTTCATTGTGTGTGAAAATCCATGAGCCTTCCACTTCTAAAGAACAGAGTCAGTCTATAAAACTAGCATAGTGTAACTCTTAATTGCACCCAGTGAATGGTAGCTAGCTTTTACAACAACACTTATGAGGGATTGAAATATTCCATCAAGACTGCATGCTGTTGAATTCCTGTACTAAAACTAAAGCACTTTCATTTAATGAACTGAAGTAACACTTTTAGCCTTTTGCTCAGAGGGCAGTTACAAAAGAAAAATGTCAGCAGTGCAAGTATTTTTAATAGAAGCATGCCCATTTCCCTGTTCAGTTAAGCAACTCCCATTCAACCCAACTTATTTCATATTGTGTATGCTCAATAACATATGGGAGGATGGCCTGCAAATTCTCTTCCTAGGACTTGCTGTTGTATCTTGTGCCCAAGTGCCAAATGTGTGTTATGTGCCTGAAACAATTTTCTGTTGTATTTTTGCCCCTAATAATTAATATTCATAATTCATAATTAATCCTGATTTGATACAAACAAGAACTCTCATTTAAAATGTCATCCAAATTTGTAATTAAATAATACAAGAGGTTTGGATTGACTCTTAAGAGTGAAATACTGTGGGCTGTTACTTGGAGCTAAAGATGGTTCTATATATTTATGACTGTTGTGGAAAACATGTAATGTGTGGATGTCAGAACAAGCATTCACATGTTCACTTTCCTTATTGGCTGTGAGAAACACTGGTGCAGTCATAATAATCCAACTCTGACTAGTTAATGGATGTGTAACTGTGCATCAGATGTCACTGTAAATCACCCATGGGCTTTCATGCGCCCTTGTTCTTTCCTCATTGTTCATCTCCTCACTGATTTGCACGTGCGTTCCATCTTCCTTCTTGGACTAGCATTAACTGTGAAACAGTTTTATAGCTGAACTAATGTTATGCTAATTACAATATTCAAACAAGAAATGCTGTCCTTTGTTGTATCCACACTAGCCTAGAATTAGAATTGCCTAGAATAGCCACACTTGCCTAGAATTAGAATTGTAAAGTTGGAAGGGACCACCTAATGCAGGATCAGCCTAGAGTATCGCTGTCAAGTGTTTGTCCAGCCACTGCTTAAAGATTACCAGTGAGAGTGCTCACCACTTCCCTGGGCAACCAATTCCACTGTTGATCTACTCTCACTGTAAAAAATTTTCCTGATATACAGATGGTACCTCTCTGTCTATAATTTGAACCATTTGAACCACCACCAGTGGCGTAGGAGGTTAAGAGCTCGTGTATCTAATCTGGAGGAACTGGGTTTGATTCCCAGCTCTGCCGCCTGAGCTGTGGAGGCTTATCTGGGGAATTCAGATTAGCTGTACACTCCCACACACGCCAGCTGTGTGACCTTGGGCTAGTCACAGCTTTTCAGAGCTCTCTCAGCCCCACCTACCTCACAGGGTGTTTGTTGTGAGGGGGGAAGGACAAGGAGATTGTAAGCCCCTTTGAGTCTCCTGCAGGAGAGAAAGGGGGTATATAAATCCAAACTCCTCTTCTTCTTCTTCTTCTTCTTCTTCTTCTTCTTCTTCTTCTTCTTCTTCTTCTTCTTCTTCTTCTTCTTCTTCTTCTTCTTCTTCTTCTTCTTCTTCTTCTTCTTCTTCTTCTTCATTATTGTGAGTCCTGTCCTCGGCTGCCAACAGAAACAGCTATTTGCCCTCCTCTAAGTGGCAGCGCTTCGAATGCCTTGTCCCTACTACTCAACCTCTTCTTCCCCAGGTTGAGCATTCCCAAGTCCTTCAGCCTTTCCTCATAGGGCTTGGTCTCCAGGCTCCTGACCAGCCTTGTTGCTCTGTTCTGCATGCACCCTATCACTGTACATACTTTTTGAAATGAGGTCCCAGAACCGCACACAGTACTCCAGGTGCAGCCTGACCAACACAGTGTACAGCAGAACTGTGACATCTTCCTCTATAAGTTCTTTATTTCTCTATTGATCTCACATTTTACAATATGTTCACATGATTATCATTTAATGTAACTTCTATCTGATAAACATAAAGCTGTTACCCTATCTGTAGTTCATTATTTAATGGGTGCCTTGAAAATACGTCATAAGATATAATAATTTTTTGTTTAAATGCATATTTACATGCAGGTGCTCATTTGCACTAGAACTAGAATAGGATTCAATATATGTTTAATGTACAATATATATATATAATGGTATCTTATAGTTGCTTATAATTTTAAAAATATTTCAGAGATAAAACTATTACTTTGTACATTTAGTCATAATGGAAAATAAGTATCTATCTCAACACCTTCAAACATACTTTGGGTTAAAAACCATGTGATTTTCACTAGCTATTTTCTCTCTAATGCTCCTGTCATGTGAGCAGTAAATTGTAGCTATTTCACAAAGTACAGATACACCTTTATCAAAATGTACTGAATCATTTTTATTCCAGTTATATTTTAGTTGATATGTAAGGGTGATGGTTTCACAAAAAATTAGAAATAGGCTTATGCAGTCACTGTTTTTAAAATTACCAAAATCTGTATTGGTCTGTACTTGCATATTCTGGAATTATTGCAGGACTTTAAAAAGTTATATAAAAATGGCAGTGTTTCTATATATTTTATTTTATCAACATATGGGACACACAGCTTGTTGCTTTTTCCCATATAGGTAATATTTGATCTATGTACTTGGCTTTTGGATAGCAATAAATTGAATATTCTATTGTCAACCATAAAGAAGTTATAGTAATCATCTCTTAACTGTGATTTCTCCTGATATCTTACACTATTTTGGAATCATTTACTGCAGGCAGTGCTGTAGAAATCTTCATGTGAAATACTGTTAGTTTCCTTTGACTTAGTAGCACCATGCATGTCTGTGGCCCGTTCCGCACGGGCCTCGCAAGCGTGGGTGCACCGGCATACTTGTCGCCAGTGCATGCCGCAGGGCTGCATTCCACACGCAAGCCGGCACAGATCACTCTTACCTTGTCTTCTGGCCACTGTCACACTGGAGAGGCCAGGGGACACGCCCCCATGGCCATGGCAACACCACCAGGGCCGGAGGTCAAGAAGCATGTCCCCTGGGTTCTCCAGAGTGACGGTGGCCGGGGGACAAGGTAAGAGGGATCTGTTTTCCTTCCTCGTCCTTAGTTGATTAAATATAAAACTTGATATGCATCTGTGCTTTGTACTGCTGTCATTGTGTTGCAGTGTATCACTTATGAGTCTTTTAGAGTGGGTGAGCTATATTTGTGTCCCCATACAGGGGAAGAGCTTCAAAGTAAGTTCTCCCCACCCCATACTGTGCAAATTAAGACAAAATACTTCTCTCAGTCTATTAACCCACAGTATTTCCTACAAACATAAGTAGCTCACATAATGTACATCTATTCTTGACAGGGGCATTGAATGGACAAGCTTGAGTGGTTTTCTGTCTTTTGCCACATCAACACCTAATAATCTTGGGCTAGTAAGAAATGAACTGCAGCTGGTTGATCTTCCTACAGGTAACTATATTATGAAACATGACTACTATCGACCAAATAAATATAAAGTGACTTTTGTGAAATGTTACATGTAAAAAACTTTCTCTGGATTATTTCTCTTCAAATATTAATGAGTTGATTAACAGCTTGGCATGTCTCACATCCTTTTAAAAAAATGGAATTAAAAAATTCTAGGCAATCTCATCTCTGCAAACTGATTGAAGAGTCACTTTATGAATAATCTTTCAAGCGTAAAAGAGAAGAAATTACTATTGTTAGTAAAAAACTGAGCACTATTAAAATGTTTACATTTTAACTTCATTTGAGACGCCAAATATACTTGCCACTGGTCTAAAAATTCAGTTAATGCGAGAGTTTCTCAGGCTTAAAGAAATCTTGCCAGCATCCTAAACATGCTAAATTTTACACATCTAATCCCTGTCACTGTGGGATAACACTGATGGGTTTTTACTTCTCTTGTTGGTTTTATAGGTTTTAGTGTAGTTCAGTTCTGTTATTTGCTGATTTTATGTATTGAATTGTTTTATCTTATTATTGGGTACTGTTTTCATCTTATTGTGGAAGATTTCACAGCTGCCAAACCTTTAGCTGGTTGTTGGCCTTTCATTACAATTCAAGCCTCGCCCAGAGGCCTAGGAAGTAGTAATGTATCGGCGTAGTATTCGTGCGGATCCCAGCAGGGCTACCTTCTGAATTTGAAAGATGTTAATTTTGTCAATTCGAAGATGTTTCAAGTGCTGCCCTAGTGTTTTCAGGATGGCGCCCAGTGTGCCCATTACCACTAGGACGACCGCAGCTGGTTTGTGCCATAGACGCTGAAGCTCAAATTTCAAATCATGGTATCTAGTGACCTTCTCGTGTTCTTTTTCAATGACCCTGCTGTCACCGTGTACTGCTATGTCTATGATGGTCACTTTCTTGTCCACAGTGATGTTTGGTGTATTGTGTTTCAACACTTTGTCCGTTTGGATTCAAACGTCCCACAGGATCTTGACCTTCTAATTTTCCATTACTTTCTCTGGACAATGTTCCCACCAGTTCTTAACTGTTCTTATGTTGTAATTCTTGCATAAATTCCAGTGGATCATCTTGGCCGCTGAGTTGTGCCTCTGTTTGTACTCAGTCTGGGCAGTCTTTTTGCAGCAGCTGAGGACATGATCTACAGTTCTTCAGCTTCTTTGCACAATCTGCATTTTGCATCACCCGAGGATTTTTTTATTCTGGCCTTGATCGAATTTGTTGTAATGGCTTGCTCTTGAGCAGCTAAAATTATTATTATTATTATTAAATTTAGTATACCACCCACCCCCCGAAGGGCTCTAGGCTGTGTACAATAAAACCAAACTAGCAACATAGAACAAACATATAAACAGCAAATTCAAAAATGAAATACATTAAAATCCAATAACAACTTTATAACCCAATTTTAGATGGCATCCAGGAACTCCAACCCAGCCTCCCCCCGGGAGCGATTGGCAGTTTTATTTATTTATTTATTTATTTATATTTTAGATTTATAGGCCGCCTCTTCCCCGAAGGGCTCGAGGCGGCTCAACAACATGGCTGTTATTAACAGCAACTCAACAACATAACTTAAACATTAAAACTCCGGCAGCAGTTACATATAATTTAAACAATCCAAGCCATTCAAACAGTATAAAACAGTTCAAACAGGCGCCCGTTCCTAAGGCTAAAAGCAAGGGAAAAGAGGAAAGAAGAAAGAGGAAAGAAGAAAGGGAGGGAACAGGTGGGCCCAGATGGAGTCACAGCAGGCCCAACCGAGATGACAAAGATGGAAATTCGGCAGAGTTTCAGTGGGGGGCAGTAGAACAGCGGCCAGCCTCTCCAAAGGCCCGGTGGAATAATTCTGTCTTACAGGCCCTGCGGAACTCGCCAAGATCCCGCAGGGCCCGGACTGATGGGGGTAAGGTATTCCACCAGGCTGGGGCCAGAGCCGTAAAGGCCCTGGCCCGGGTCGAGGCCAGCCGCATCGTCGCGGGGCTAGGGGTCACCAGCAATTCTGCCACTGCCGAGCGCAGTGGCCTATGTGGGACATAAGGGGTGATGCGGTCCCGTAGATATGAGGGCCCCATGCCGCGTAAGGCCTTAAAGGTTGTTACCAATACCTTGAAGACGATCCGGAACTCCACTGGGAGCCAGTGCAGATGGCGTAGCACAGGGGTGATATGGTCTGAGTAATCACCACCTCTCAGAAGCCGTGCCGCTGCATTCTGGACCAGCTTCAATTTCCGGATCAATCGCAAGGGGAGGCCCGCGTAAAGCGAGTTACAGTAATCTAACCGCGAGGTGACTGTCGCATGGATCACAGTGGCCAGGTCAGTCTTGGAGAGATAGGGAGCCAACCGCCATGCCTGGCGAAGATGAAAAAACGCAACCTGGGTAACATGGGCCACCTGGCTCTCCATTGACAAGGCAGAGTCCAGGCGGACCCCCAGGCTACGAGCCAGGGATGCCGGGGCCAAAACGACCCCCTCCAATATAGGCGGCTGGAATTCCCTTGGTCTCTCCCCCCGGCCCAGCCAGAGGACCTCCGTCTTTGTTGGATTAAGTTTTAACCTACTCTGCTTCAACCAACCAGCGACCGACTCCAGACAATGCTGTAGAGCTGCAGGGGCAGAGGCCGCCCCCCTCTCCATCAACAGAATGAGCTGGGTGTCATCCGCATATTGGTGACAGACCAGCCCAAAGCTTTGCCAGTAGATGATACATGGGGGTTTTCGTGAGGGGACGGTGGGTCAGTGGCCACCCCCCCCCCCAAGGCCTGGTGGAACAGCTCAGTTTTACAGGCCCTGCAGATTAATTATAGGTTGTTATGTCAAAACAGTTTTTATATTAAGCAATTCTGTTGTATATCGCCCCGAGCCAGACATGGGAGGGGTGATTAATAAATCTCATAAATATTGCCCCTTCACTGCTTCATGCCTGCCCACCTCTTTCTATTCACACCATTTCTTTCAGGCTGTCCCATTTAAAGGGATACATAAGGTTTTTTCCCCTCTCATTATATCTATGGAACCTTAAATTATTCTTGTCAGATACTACTTTAGTACTCATAGTAAGCTCCTGGGAAATGAGAACCTGTAGTCTCTCTCTCCTCTGACAAATTTGACAATGTTCTTGAAAACATTATTTTCAGGTAGTCTCTAGTGTAGTGACAAATATGTAGATTTATCAAGAACAGGTAGTCTCTAGTGTAGTGACAAATATGTAGATTTATCAAGAAGGGAGTGCATACACTTGTGCCTTCAGAAAATCAGTCTGTTACTCTGTGGTCTGTTTGCTAAGACTTTTATACAAATAGCTTGCATGATAAAGGCATGTTAGAAGTTTTTAGTCATTAGTACTTATTGTTCAGCCTATACCCAAGGTGGCGAACCTATGGCACTCCAGATGTTCATGGACTACAAATTGTAGTCCATGAGCATCTGGAGTGCCATAGGTTCGCCAGCACTGGCCTGTACCATCTTCAGCAGTTTGAGTTAGCATAGAAATGAAGAACTTTTTTGTTTTAATCAAAACAGTGCTTGAAAATTCTGGTAAAATACATGGAGGCATTGAGTTTTTTTAAATGATAATGTTATTTAATACCATGTTACACCCATCCAGTGATGTAGGTATATATATTTTTATGGGGTGGGTTCGGTGACTGAAGTCTTTCTGGCTGTTCAATTCCATGCATTATTTTAAGCAAGCCAGACATGTAATGGGAGGGGTTTGAACCCGAGAAACCCCCCCTTACCTACGTCCCTGCCCCATCTTTCTTTTACAAAATCCACATATCAAAACAAACAGAAAACATATTTATAATTATTTTCCAATCTCTGAATTAAAGCATAAATCTCAAAATGATAATGCCCAAGGCTGCACAGATTTGATAATCCAGTATTTTACAAATAGAAACCATCTTTGTGTGAATAGTTTCTGTGTGAATAATCTATTTTCTTCTCCTTCCCTAAGTGCTGTAAGCATCTCCATCCACATAATATGCCAACATGCCCTGAGCCAAGACTCGACAGAAGTGCTCTTCTTTTGATTCCAATTCTTGGCCACCAACATCCTTTCTGCCAAGATTAAATTCCTCAAAAAATACCCATATTTTTTCTCTAACTGTGAGACCATCTGACCAAACAAAATGAACATTGGAATGCATTCCACCTCCTCTTCTATTGTGTCACTCTAAATCCTACAAATCTTTTAAGTGCTAGGCAGCTCCACCATAAATTGATAAGGGGTCCTTTGTCTGCTGTGCATCTCCAGCATTGATCTGTTGTTTTATTGACTATCTTATTAATTCTCCCTGTGGGACTTTGTGTTGGGAGATTGTGTGCAGTATAGAATGAGCTAAAAGCAAAGTCCAAGTGCTAGTAATGCCTCACACTAGGCATTGGCTTCTAAATTTACAGATTAGAATTGACATGATGAAATGCGGAATGATCAAGATCATTTAAAAAGCAGACTACTGTGCTTGTCAATTATGGTGGATTTGCTTGTGTGGGTTATGCCATTTGTGTCTCTCTTGTGTATTAGGTAGAAGCATTGCATTTCGTGGAGAACGAGGGACTGATGAACCAGCCATTGAAATGATAAAAGTATCTCACTTGAAGTAAGTAGATTATCCTCGAGAAAGATGAGATGTTGTCTTGTCTTAAATTATGTTAAGAGCCTTGTAGCAGGCAAGAATAATCCAGTACACAGTAAAGTGTCTTCAGAAGGAAGACAGTTGAATAAGCATTATTAAAAGTGTTGGTTTGGCATTCAGGTGCGCTGTGTTCCTGTGGAGGCAGTACTGGACAGGAGGAATTATCCCAACAAAACTGTGACCCATCTTCCTTCTCCTTTTACTCCAAGGGGTAGTATTGCTTTGGAAATTACTCAGTATCACTCAGTACTGTAACTGTATAGTGGCAGATTCATCAGCCTTCTCCAATTAACCTAGGACCACAAGGCAAAAGATGTTACCGTTCTATAAACGTTAAAGCTGTGTCAGTATATTTTTCTAGTTTAAAGAAGGTCACATTTTAGAGCAATATTTTATTTATTAATAAAATTATAATATTTACCAATTTAGTGCAATGTATCATTTCTAATAATCTAGGAATGCAAAATACATTGTGTATATGCTTTAGTTCACAGCATTGTTATGAAATTTAAAAGGTCTCTCACTGTCTTTATTTTCAGGCAGTATTTGGCAGTTGTGTTTAAAGACAAACCTTTGGAACTGTGGGATATCAGGACATGTACTCTTCTGAGAGAAATGTCCAAAAACTTTCCTACAATCACAGCTTTGGTAAACAGTTTTGGTTGTTGTGTTTTTCTTTCACAGAATTTAAGACAATGTATTAAAAATTCCAGGCACTGACCAGACCCAGTGCTATGTCACGTCAGGCAACCCCCAATTCTACCTTACTGTCCTAACCACTTATTTCAAGAAATACTGTGTATGAGTGCAATCCGAAAGGGGGTTAGGTGGATCCTTGGAAATGGCATGAAGTTATGACCCTGCGGGTTCCCACTTCGGCAGCATAAGAGGCAAAGATGCCAGCAAAGGGGCTATTATGCTGGCGGCAGGGGACTATGCAACTGCATGGCACCTGAACCCTTAACCAGCTGTGTGTGCCAGTTCCTCTCTGCCACAAGAGCTTGTGTTGGCTTAGATGAGAGTGGCCCAGGGGTCTTCCCAGGGGTGGTTCAGTCATCTTCCAGTGTTATTTTGGCCCCAAAACACCTATTTTTTGCAGTGCAGACTTACGTCACTAAAAAGGATAGCCTAAATCAGGGGTAGGGAACCTGCGGCTCTCCAGATGTTCAGGAACTACAATTCCCATCAGCCCCTACCAGCATGGCCAATTGGCCATGCTGACAGAGGCTGATGGGAATTGTAGTTCCTGAACATCTGGAGAGCCGCAGGTTCCCTACCCCTGGCCTAAATCATTCCCAGCAATGGACCTTTCCACAGAGGTGGAGCGAGAGGAAACTGCGCCCAGGGTAAGCGCGTGCTGTGCGCCCCTGCCGCAGCACTGTCTGCCACGGAATGCCCCCACCACTGCCTGGCCGCAGTTCCGCCCGGGCCATTGCACCCCCTATCCCAGGGGTAGGGAACCTGCGGCTCTCCAGATGTTCAGGAACTACAATTCCCATCAGCCCCTACCAGCATTGCCAATTGGCCATGCTGACAGAGGCTGATGGGAATTGTAGTTCCTGAACATCTGGAGAGCCGCAGGTTCCCTACCCCTGCCCTATCCCCATCCCGTGGGCGCTATGCCACTGCCTCTCCAGGAGAGAATAGGTTTTCTCCTCCCCTCCCCCCATCTGCCATCAATTTCTTCTTTGGGGATTGTAGTGTATAGCCCCAAAACAGCTGCATCTGTTGAACTGTAATTTGCAGTCAGCATCTGTACTTAATTATTGCAGCTGCAGGTTTTATTCTATTCTGTTGTTGTGTGGAGTAACTCATGGAATTAACTGCTGGTGTTTTAATCCCTACAACTTGGACTTCTTGAAACATAT
This sequence comes from Sphaerodactylus townsendi, assembly GCF_021028975.2. Classification (NCBI taxonomy): domain Eukaryota; kingdom Metazoa; phylum Chordata; class Lepidosauria; order Squamata; family Sphaerodactylidae; genus Sphaerodactylus; species Sphaerodactylus townsendi. The sequence goes on along the minus strand of NC_059432.1, from coordinate 49,185,132 downwards.
TAGGGGTGGTGCCCCAGCTACTTTTCTACTCCCCCTCTTTTTTGATTGGGCTGCCTACTTTGCATAGCTTGAAATATACCTGTTTGTTTCTGGATATGCTTTTGGTGTTGAAACTATTCACCTTCTTATCCTTTTAACATAAACAAGCCAGCCAATAAAGGGAGAGGAGCCTGACCCAAATATTGTACCCTTCCATAAGAAGAGCTTTGCTTGCACAAATAAATCTGACTGAAATTGAAAAAGAAAACCTAAAAATGAAAAGTTATAAGGTATTTTATTAAATAGATTAAAAAGGTAATACATCATCTTTTCTCAGGAATGGTCGCCTTCGCATAACCTGAAGAGCTTACGAAAGAAGCAGCTTGCAGCCCGTGAAGCTATGGCCCGGCAAACTGTATCTGATACAACTGAACTGAGCACTTTAGAATCTTCTGTGATCAGGTATCAGTGCTGTTTGAATGAGAAATCACATCACTTTTCAGTAGAGTCCTTTCTTGTCAAAGGTTACATTTAATAGCTTTGTGGGTTTTCAGACAAATTAAAATGAAATATTCATCCACCAGGATTGCCTGAGAGAAACATAACAGACAAAAGCATGGGCCAGGATCAGACTCCCAGTGTTATCGTCATATGTAAATTTAAGGCAGGTTTTTGTGAGTGCATGTGTTAAGGAAGAATCTTACTGCATGGATAAGTAAGCCAGTGAATATTACTCAACCAAAAAAAATGAAACTTTTTTAGTGATCAGAGTAACATTCAGTGGAATAGATGAATGACTTGTACAGTCCTTGAACACAAGTATGGGGGAAACTTGCATTTTCTTCCAACACCAGGAAATTTAGCTGTGAAACTATTCAGATGGGGTGCTTTGTTGAGCCAGAGGGAAGGGGACAAAAATTCTCTGCTTTTTACAACACCTGAGGCCTGCAGAAGAGCGGACAAAGTAGGTGAAATAGTTCTCTCTTCTTCAAGCACTTGCTCGATGGATACAAAAGTTAATGTGATTTTTGTCTGTTTTCTCCCTCCCCATTTCACTTGGCTGTTAGTCCACATGGGTCCTGCATCCACAGAAATTAACTGCTGCTGAGAGAGAATGAGCAGTTAGAATCTGTGTCCTGATAGGTTGCAGCCCTATTATGGTTGACATGCTTTCAGTTAGCTACAAAAAAGAACTTAACTCTGCGTTGAAAATCTCAAAATCTAAGATTGCAAAGACTAATGAAAAGTCAGTTTGCATGAATTATTTCATTGGGTATTTGCAGAATTTAGAACGTTTTTTTAAAGACCGGTTGCATTTGAGGTGCAGAAAGGGAAGCAGAACCAGCGACACGTTTATTGTCTTGCACACTGGTTCTGATTGCGCTTCTCTGTCATTTTGTGGACAGACACTCACCTGAATCTAGCGACAACTTGCTTTTATGCCAAAGCTTTCTTGTTCATTTTAAAATGGGGATAATGTCTGTTTCTGATGTATAAATGTACAGGAAAATCCTAGCACGCAGGAATTCTATGGAATTTCTGGAGAACTTCAATGAAGGTTAAGTCAGTGTGCATTTTCTAGATTTTCCCTGTAAGCAGATGTATAGGAATGTTATTTGTGAAAAGTATTATAAGTTTCAGATATTAAACCAATTTGTGATCTCATTCCATATGGCAGGGGTCTGCAACCTGTGGCTCTCCAGATGTTCATGGACTACAATTCCCATCAGCCCCTGCCAGCATGGCCAATTGGCATGTATGGCAATATATAACTGTGACAAGCTGTGGTAAAGCTTTGGGATAACATTGTTAAGCAAGCTTTATTATTTTTGAAGGCCTAATTCAGTCTGATGAGACAATAACTCTTTCTCATTTATGTAAATAAGTCTGAATCTGAACTATAAATAAAGAAAATAATTGATTCTTTTCCCTCTAGCTTATTACAGGAAGCTGAGAGCAAATCTGAATTGAGCCAAAACATTTCTGCTCGAGAGCACTTTGTGTTTACAGATACTGATGGACAAGTTTATCACTTAACGGTAGAGGGAAATTATGTCAAAGACAGTGCAAGAATTCCTCCTGATGTGAGTTCATTGCTGAATTTCTGTTTAATCTTTGCCCACTAGTCATTATAAATGGATATGGCTTTCATAATAGATATTTATGAAAAAAGGATTTCATGGAAAAAATCTGCTCAGCAGCATGCAAACTGAACTGAACCTTGTTTTGAAGAACAGGGTACTCAGGAGTATTTTTGGGATATTCAGAAGAAGCTATTGCTGCGAAACAGGACTCCAGCACCCCCCCCCCTTTTCTCCCACTTGTATGCAGACTTCGTTTTGTTTTGATATCCTGTGATGTATTCTGATGGATCATTTATTGTTTTGTACTATGGTCAGTTTGTATTGATACAACTCTTGTGTAAAGTTGATATTTGTTTGCTATGTGTTGGTACTACTCGAGTAAAATTGATTCTAAAGCTTTTTTTACATGCTTTCACAGTTCCCCTCTTTTCTGTGGTGTTTCATGGTTTATTCAGGAATAACTATATATTTATTCTTTATATGAACAAAAATAAGTATAGCATTTTTACAATAAAGTATGTGAGATTTTTTTCAACAACTTGCCATAACATATGAGACAAACGTGTTTGGCGTAATCCAAACGTGGTTGGTGTAGAAGTCCATACCCACCATAAAAGAATTATCTCTATGTATGAATGGAGCATTCGCATATATGAGGGGTGATTTGGACTATGTCAGTAGTCTGATAAAAGAATTCTGAAGTCCCAGTTGCTGTATTGTCCTGCACCACCTACTATGTGAGACAGAATGCTGGACTAGATTGCCTTGTCTGATCCAACAGGATTCTTTTTTATATTCTTATGTGGTTGCTCTGGAGTTGATGAGGTTCCCGGTTGTGTTGTTTTATTTGCCTTTGATTTACAAAACCATGTCCAGGTGTGGTTTTGTGTTGAAGTTAGAGTCATGTAAGTGAAATGCTGACATCCTGTGGTCATGTGACTTTGTTGTAGTTAAATTTTTCACTGTTCTAAATGACATCTCTTGGTTGCACATGTAGACAGTTTCCACCAACGTTATCAGTTCTGATGGTTCTCACCTTGACATTTCAGTGGCTTGGATCCTATGGACCATTCCATGCATGCTAGACAACCTCTGCTTTGGAGCATGCTTCTTGTTCAGTTAGCACTTCCATTTGTGCCAAGGGTACATTTGCAAACTACTGATCTTGAAGAAATAGAAGTGCTAGCAGCTAGAGGAAGAAGGATGCTACTTAGTAGAGGCTGTAAAGAGTTTCACTTTAGAAACCTTATGTACCATCTACGTTTCTAGCATCACTGACGGAAACAGATGAAGTTAATGTTGCAGTAGTGCAGTGAAGAAAACATTGCCTCTGGGCATTTACACCCTAATCATTATTATCTGGCCACCAAATGCTAACACATTGGAAAGTTCCATTGGGCTGTTTCCATTCTTTAAAAGTTAAAGCATCTTTAAGTTGAGATTTATTTTCTTTGTGTTATCCCTCTCTCTTTCAGTAGGCCAATAATCAAGATATTTCAAAAGTCCTTCTCTTTTCAGAAAGGTGTATGTTTTCAGAGATAATGGCAGCTTTCACAAAGACTGGCTATGGTTTAAGGATCTAGCCTCAGATGGCTTTAGTAAATATCCTACAGCAAATATTATGGGCTGCAGAGATAAGAAAAATAGCTACAAAATAACTGTATATATATTGTACCTTTTCCTTGGTTTAATATTCTCTGTTGCTGTGTATTTGAATTCAGACTTTATAAATGCTGGAAAGATTCTAGTCTTTTTGTGTGTGGTTGGTATTGCTCAATGAAGAGTTTTACTGGAATGATAAGTGCATTGGCTTTATACTATGTATAGGGAAGGTGGTGTGTGCAGGTACGAGCACATGATGAAATCATCCACATATTTATTAGGTTTGAAGCCCACTGTACAGATCCACTTTCATATTCTATACTGTCTATAGTGCTAAATGTTATTGGTGGATAGGGGCATAAGGATCAGATAACCTGTGTATGGTATATTTGCTTGTCTGATTTTGGTATCCCAGATACAGGGTAAATTATTCAATCATTGGTTTTTAAAAGTTTATCTAACCTTGACTTCTGTCCTCCGAAGCAAATGTGCTTTTTCTGGTTCCTCGTATTGTCCCACTTTCTTTCTTTCTTTCTTTCTTTCTTTCTTTCTTTCTTTCTTTCTTTCTTTCTTTCTTTCTTTCTTTCTTTCTTTCTTTCTTTTTTGACAATTGAGCTTTGTCACTTCGGGAATTTCAAAGCTTCTATTTAAAAATGTGGGTGACTTAATGCAATAGATAATCACCACATTTTCCATTAGTGGAAGAAACTTCTTACAGCAAAAAAAGAAGGGGCATTTTTGCTGATATCTGCCCTTTCAGATTTCTACTTCAGCAAGGTATCCCCAAGGCTCTACCAATGTCCAGGTGCATGGCACAGAGAAAAGTTTTCTTCCATTAGTGTTGTGCTTCTTATGCTAGATAGGATTCACTTCAATGCATAGGACAATTTGCATGACCCTGTGCTGTTTTTCAAGCAACATAAAGAAAATTCTGGACTCCAGTCAGTATGAGTGTGACTTCCATTTCCTATATTACAAATCAAAGCAATTGTCTTATTAAAGTCCAGATTTACAGATAGTGTCCCAAATGTTTGGCATACTGTCTTAAACAACTAATTATTGTATAGTTAGATATTTATTACGGCTTTTTGGCCAGCCAAATTATTGTATAGTTATTTAGAAATGACTATTTGTGAATTGTATTGTTTGGTATAATTTCTCCTTTTGAAAATTTTGTAGGGCAGTATGGGAAGCATTACTTGCATTGCATGGAAAGGAGATACCTTGGTTCTTGGAGATGTTGATGGAAATCTGAATTTCTGGGATCTAAAAGCCAGAGTGTCCAGGTAAGTATTAGCATATAATAAAGACTTGGGGCATCTCATTTTCCTTTCCCCAACTATTTTCTCTTTCAGAAATTCCCCATAACCTCTCCCTCTTTCCTGCTTTTTTCTCCGCCGACATACCTTTATCTGCTCCCTCGTCTTCAGCTTTCCCGCCTTCCCTCCCCCTGGCAGCTTCTAGCTAGGAAAACTGTGGCCCAGTTCCACAGTTCAAGCTACTGGGCCTGGCTCAATTGTGCATTGGGGAATCTGCAAGGACTTGCAAGAGGGCACCTCATTTCCCGTCCCCCAATCCTTGAATTCCTTTCTCCACTCTGTTTCCTCTTTCCTGTCTCCTGGAACTCCCACACTCTCACTTTTAATCATTCCAACTCAATCATTCCAACTCAACATTCAACAACCAACCTACTTTTTATCTCCCCCCCCCCCCCAATCTTCAGTTGTATTTATTTCCTTTATTTATATATCTAACCTTTCTTCACAGTGGGGACCATAAACAGCTTATATCATTTGCTCTGCTCATTTTTATTCTCATAACAACCTGTAAGAGAGGTTGACCTGAGAGTGAGTCACTGGCCTACTGAATTTCCACAACAATGTGGGGATTTGAATCTGGGTCTCCAGATCCTAGCTTGAAATTCTAACTGCGGCATAATAGTGGATTTTTTGTGGCTGCTGTTGAACAGTAGCAAGCAACTGAGTCTGGATAAATCATTAAATTTGTGTGGTTGCTGGCAGACTTGGACTAGAGTCCTTTCTCAAAGGGTAAAACGGCTGTGGAAAGGGCCCTGTCCTTCCCCCCTGTCTTTTACTGACAGAAACCAAAAATTGAATGCGGACAACACTGTTGTGGTCTTCTAGCAATGGTCACAGAAAGCATTTTTTTTCTCTTAAAGCTATTGTTTTGGGAGGTTTTAATCCCCCGGTGTGTTTTTGTTTTAGATTTTAGATTTTTCTGCAAATGTAGGGCTTTATTCTGGTTTGTGAAATGAACTGTTTTGTCTGCTCATGGCTCCGATCTCTGAGTTTAATTATCCACAGATTTGGTCGCATTAATAACCAGATATATTGATTCCAGCTTTATATAATTCAAATGTTGCTCTGGCCTTGGCACTTTTCGGTGTAAAGTAGCTTCTGTGTTGTTTGGAAAAAATTTAACTATATAAGAAGAACCTAGATAAAATTTTGTGTGGTACAAATATTCTGACATGTCTGAAAATGGTTAGCATTCACACAAAGTAGCTATCATGTAAAGCACTCTGTCCAGGGAACATACATGTGGCTTGATTTTGTAGATCGCACTTGAAATCACTTTAATTTGCTGGCCAAGCTCATTTCATTCCAAGGTAGATCATGAGACTGTATCCCATTTCAAAGGCAGAATATGAGACTATCCTGTTTTAAAAACAAGCACTTCCATATACTGGAACATATAATATGCCAACATCCAAGGCAAGGCCTTTGGTGATGCTGTACTGATTTTTGTGATGAATTGAGAACTCACCATGTTGTACATAATCAAAACAAAAGTAAAGATAGGCCTCAGAAAAAGCAGAGGTACTAAAATAATTGTTTTTGTTCCTCAGACTCCCCCCCCCCCCAATAAACTTCTGTTTAAACATTATTTGAGTTCTGTGAATTTGTGCAGAACCAAAGGCAAACTATAAAAGAGTTACTTATTACTTATATCCTTGTGCTTATCTTCCAGAGGCATTCCCACACACCGGGGCTGGGTGAAGAAGATACGCTTTGCCCCTGGAAAAGGAAACCAAAAACTGATAGCCATGTACAATGATGGTGCTGAAGTTTGGGATACAAAGGAGGTAGTCAGCAATTATTTTTTCCTTTTCTAAGTTTGTTTTGAAGAGAATGAGGGATGTTAATGTGCTTGAGTTGTCATAAAAGATCTTATGCCTTTCCAGACTCTTTCAAACTCCTGTCCATTTGCTTTCATGTATTTCAACTAATTAAGTTTTGTAAACTATTTTTTTTAATTATGAATTTCAGAAAAAAAGGCACAGTGGTGAGAGCCAGTGTGGCATAGTGGTTAAGAGCAGGTGGACTCTAATCTGGAGAACTGGGTTTGTTTCCCCACTCCTGCACATTCCTGCTGGGTGACCTTGGGTTAGTCACAGTTCTTCAGAACTCTCTCAGCCCTACCTATCTCACAAGGTGTCTGTAGTGGGGAGAGGAAGGGAAAAGTGTTTGTAAGCCCCTTTGAGTCTCCTTACAGGAGAGAAGGGAGGTATAAATCCAAACTGTTCTTCTCTTGAAAAATTTTTAATGCTATGCAATTGTGGATTTCCCTTGTTTTTTAGTATTTCTGCGTAATGAATTCTGTGCCATTGTCAAATTATCTGAACATCCATCTTGTCATCCTCCTCTAAAGGAGAACAGTGCTCAGACACTTCCCATGATTTATCGTTTACTAAATATAGTAGAAAAGTGTGACATGCATGTTTAATATCTTGCCCTCTGCAGTCAATTTCCATGAAAGAAAATAATTATATAGTAAATGTCTATGTGTAATTTTTTTAAAAAAAATATTTTTTCTGAACAAAATATTGGTGTATGGCACCTATACAGAGGTGGGATCCAACCAGTTCTCACCACTTCTCTAGAAGTGGTTACTAATTTTTTTCTGAGTGCCAAGAAGGGGTTACTAAAGCAACCTCCCTGCCCAATAGGCACTGGAGATGGGCGTGTGCAGCGGCACCACTGTTTGAATCCCACCTTTTATTAAAATTTTTGGATCCCACCTGCACCTATATCTTGCCTCACCTCCAGAGAGTTCGAAATAACTGTGCCAATACCCAAGATAAAGATTGACAATTGGAAAAGAAGAGAAATAAAATGTGAAAGGATTTGGGTGGTCTTATGATTGTGCAGACATTCATTGATTGCAGAGACATTCACATTCATAGACATCAGAGTCCAAATATTACTAACAGACTTTTAAACGTAGATGTTGACTTTGTAAGATGAGTTTTTAAATCTCCCTCTCCACACTCCAAGAATGATAACATGAAATTTAATTTCAGAAATACTTTATAAAGCCCTTTAGTAAGTCAGTTCAGACATGCAGATAGAGAAGTGTATTGCTTGTGAAAGCCTTTCTAAAGGTGCAGTATGATATATCTTTCAGGTACAGATGGTTAGCAGTTTAAGAAGTGGAAGAAATGTCAACTTCCGAGTACTTGATGTTGACTGGTGTACCTCTGACAAAGTAATCCTAGCATCAGACGATGGATGCATCAGAGTGCTAGAGATGACAATGAAATCAGCCTGCTTTAGAATGGATGAGCAAGAACTGTCAGGTATGCGAGAAAGCTCTCCTTTTTCTCCAAGATTGCAGTAGGTGGCATTTGAAATAGTAGAGGCAGGGATGCTCCTTCATTCAGACTAACAGGAAGATGAGGCAGCATTTTATTTGAACTGATAACTGCATTTCATATTGTAGACATAACATTGTAAATTGTTTTATAAGTGTTTCTCGACCTCATGAGATAAGATTCAGTAGCCAGAAAAGCTTCGCTAAACATTAAGGATAAACTTAACTGTGCGCTTGGTCATAGAGAAAGAGCAATCTCTATAGGCAGTCCCAAAATGCTTGCAAAGTCTTCCGCCAATAGGTAAACGTCTTTGCACTAGAGTTTCCATATTTGTAATAGTTGGAAAGTCCTCTAGTACTATATTGCTGTTTGTTTGTTTGTGTTGCTTCATGTTCCAGAGCTATTTAAATTTTGGCCTTTAAAGGATATTTAATTTGTAATACTAATGGAGAAGAAAATAAAGATCATCCATCTTTTGTAAGTTAGTCAACTCACGGATGAACAAAAAGAGTTTTCTGCCAGATATTGGCTGCTACAATTTTCTCACAATATTAAAACCAGGGGGCATAATTGAAAATTCCTGGGGGAAGAATTAGGACTAATAAAAGGAAACATTTCTTCACACAACACGTGATTGGTGTTTGGAATATGCTGCCATAGGAGGGGGTGATGGCCACTAACCTGGATAGCTGTAAAAGGGGCTTGGACAGATTTCTGGAGAAGTCGATCTATGGTTACCAATCTTGATCCTCCTTGATCTGAGATTGCAAATGCCTTAGCAGACCAGGTGCTCGGGAGCAGCAGCAGCAGAAGAAGGCCATTGCTTTCATATCCTGCATGTGAACTCCCAAAGGCATCTGGTGGGCCACTGCGAGCAGCACAGTGCTGGCTAGATGGACTCTGGTCTGATCCAGCAGGCTCTTTCTTAGTTCTTACCCAAAGAAGGCTGAAACTAGTTTTGTGCACACTTGTTCTTCTTATGCATCACACTGCAGACTGTTTTTCAGAATATTTTGTGGCATGGGAGTCAGTCACAGAAAGAAAAGTCATAACCGTGGTGAATTACATAATATGAGGAATCCATTTGATGCTGGCTATCATTCTAAAATAGATTAAATGTATTTATTTAGGTGATGCTTCTCTGCAAAAGTGGTTTCTCACTTCACACTTAGATAATGAGCAGTGTTTTTATCATCTATATAATAACATAAAGGGCCTCTTTCTCTCTGTGTGGGGCACTCTTTAACAGAATTTGAAAACTTTTACAACGTGGATTCAAGTTCGTACATTTTTAAAATCTACGTCTCTATAGCTATATATCTATGAGAATATGTTTGTGTATTTTACATTGTGTTGTTTTATGCTAATAAAAGGCACTGACTGACTGAGTATATGTTTATGCATGAAGTGCTGTGAAATCCCAGTTGACTCAGTAGGGTTTTCAAGGCAAAGAGCAACAAAGGTGGTTTGCCATTGCCTTCCTTTGCATAGCTACCCTGGTATTTCTCTGTCATCTCTCATACTGGCCAGGACCAACCCTGCTTAATTCCAGGGAATGAGAGAGAGAGGCTGCATCTGTACTTCTAAACCATGTAGTTCAATATATTGTGCTTCCTGATTTCAGCTTGGCGCTCTCTGCTATCCTGTATGAATATTAATGTGCAGGGAGAATAAACAACATATATTATTCCTTACCAATTTACATTTTGATTTATGGTTCCAGATTTTCTATTGCATTTTGTCTTCTCAAATGTATCTCTTTTGGTATTGTGCCCTCTGAATACTCTGGTACTCAAGTAAAACAGCTTGCATTATCTCTGCATTTTAATAAGTGATTCCTCTAGTCCTGCCATGTTATGACTGGCCTCTACCCGGGCCAGGGCTTTTATGGCCCTGGCCCCTGCCTGGTGGAACACGCTTCCATCAGCTGTGCGGGCCCTGAGGGATCTTAGTGAATTCCTGTAAAACCAAATTGTTCCACTGGGCCTTTGGGGAGGCCAGCCGCAGATTCCCCCCCCCCCTTGGATGCCCCCATGTTGTGTGCCTTACCATCATTGACATTGCCGATATAACATCTATTCGGTACCACCTGTCCCCTCCCGGCCTTGGGATCGGGCGCTGTCATTGTCATCACCATAATTGTTTACTGGATATGTAATGCTGCTATGTTCTACAGAATTTTAAGTTAGGAATTTTGATGATGATGATGATGATGATGATGATGATGATAAATAGCCTAGAATTCAAAGTAGCCTTAGGTGAGCCACTGTCTCTTAGCTTTGCAACCGGCTCATAATAGTGAAGCCCTTTTCATGAGCTTGCCATCAAAGTAAACCATATTGGGCTCCGCATACAGGTATGTGGTTAGTGGCATAGATCCAACAAGTCTTGCGATATGATCATAAGTTGAGCTGTAGCTGTCAAGTTCCTTTGAAGACCAGTGGGCTGAAAAGAATGTCATTCTGTTAATCTCCTGTGACTCTATCATATTCCTTGTAGATTGACCCTAATTTTTTTCTCTTCTCTCCCCTCTTACCTTTCCATTCTAGAACCTGTGTGGTGCCCCTCCCTTCTTGTCCCAAGAGCTTCCTTGGCTTTAAAAGCATTCTTGCTGCACCAACCTTGGAATAATAAGTATTCTTTGGATATTTCTCACATGTAAGACATCTTTTTAATATATTCAAACATCTGGGTACATAAAATGGAGAAACATATACTAAAGCTATAAAGGTATACCTCTACAGATGCCTCAAGAGATTTGGGGACTCAATCCCAAAGCAGTTTTATTTCACACAGTTAGAAATAGTTATAGGTTATCATCTAGTGTTGCTAGTCCTATGCAGAGAATGTTTTCTTTCAATTCGCATAATTGCATTTATTTTATATGACTATTGATTCAGCTAGCTCACAAAATGCAAAACATAAGTTGAGTGGTTTGCTGATACTTGTACAGTATTTTGTCTACCTACATATAGCTTTTTGTGCACATGGTGGTTGAGTCCATTCATTTCAGGAAGAAGCAGGTCTGGAGGCATGTGTATGCAGAACCCTGATCTGGAATAGCATGTTCATATGTTTAGTTCAACTTACCTGGAATGTAGTTTGTAATGTCAGCATGACACAGTGTATTTATAAACAGAAAGTGTATTGTGCGTGTAATATGCCATCAAATTGCAGCTGATTTACACCAATCCCAGCAAGGGGCTTTCAAGGCAAGTGAGAAGCACTGCTTTTGTTTCCTCTTTGTTTTCTTCCTTGGAAATCTTTCTTCCGAGTACTGACCTTATTTAGCTTCTGAGATTTGATAAGATCAGGCTACACCCGGCTGCTTTCCCTCCTGAAAGCATGTTTGTGGTATTTAAATTTAGCTGTATTGTATAGTGCTTTTGACATGTTGAAATTGCAGTAAAGCACAGAAATTGAAGCAGGAGTCTTGACAGCTGCCTTTTGAATTGGAGTGAGGAAGAAGGCACAGGTGGACTTCATAGTGTTTTCAAAGTTGTAGATCTTTTAGGGATTTCTCAGTGGCCCTTTCCCCTGTTTCCGTGAATGAAACTAAGGCCCCTTCCGCACACGCAAAATAATGCGTTTTCAAACCACTTTCACAATTGTTTGCAAGTGGATTTTGCTATTCCGCTCAGCTTCAAAGAGCACTGAAAGCAGTTTGAAAGTGCATTATTCTGCATGTGCGGAATGAGCCTAACATTGCTTTGAAAGGGAAAACTTTTACATGTTTTGGAAAGTGGATGCAAGGGATGCCTATAGGCATGCCGATTGGATTATTGGTTACTCTTGGAAGGCCTCCGTAGTCCTGAATTGACCTGGGATACGGAGAGTTGTACAATTATATTTGCTGTCCAATTAAGCTTTTAATTGTATTGTAAAAGACCCTAACATGGCAGGTCCAAGCCCTCGTCTCACTATTTGTACCCCTTCTGAGAGTTGATTCTTTGCTAGACGCCCCCCCTTTTTTAGCATAACAGTGAGTATGTGGTAAATTTAAGAGTTGTGCTGGGTTGTTGAATTTCAGACTGTCTGTACCTGTGTATTAAACTTAATGTTTGCTTTGCAGAAATTATCCAGAGAATGAAAACATTAAAAATTTGCTGCAAGAACAATTGTACTCATTGTCCAAGTAAGCACTTTTTTGTAAAAAGACCCTAACACAGCCTCTCTAAAGCACATAATTCTTTCCAATCAAGGCTCTTTTCCTGTTAAATCAAAAGTTTATAATTAAATAGGGAGGCAATGATCTTAAATTTTGTATTTGCCGGCTGCCCTAGTCAGACTGATAATTTTGTATCTGTATAGTAAAAAAGAATGTTTAACTTAGAACTGGAACAATGGCTCTCAGTCTCATAGTTTTAGATTTCATTTTTCCGTTAGTCCACTTCCTAGCAGTCAAGGTTATGTGGCAGCCAGATCATTGTTAAGTATTAAATATGAATAGTTTTCTGTCTTGATTCAGCACATTCTAAATTAGGGCAGGCTTTTCTTCTTTATTATCTGACTGGTATCCAAAGAAGTAAGCTGTGACTCATACCCTGTCAGAAATTTTGTTAATCTTTAAGGTGCTGCTGGACACTTGCTCTTTTCCCCTTCTAAAATCTGCAATATCTACATGTGCATGAATATGTTGCTTTGCAAATTGCCTATAATATCTGGCTTTCCTTTCTTAGTGACATCAAGGAACTTTTGCTTGATCCAGAGTTCACCCTCTTGCAGCGATGTCTCCTGATTGCGAGGTAACAGAAAGCTTGTTGAAGTCAAAAGCGCTGTCCCTGTCTTGCTGATACTTGCCACATGGTCTGATGCCTGAACATCTAATTGTTTTTCTTAAATGAATTAGATTAGCCTTGCGTTAAAATCATTTAGAAACTTTGTGTGTTAAAATCATTTAGAAACGTGTTTCGATAGTGAGAGATACAAGTTGATACAAGTGTTTGAGTGAGGGCCTGTTATTAAAGGGGGCTGGGCTACCCTGTCTGCTGATGTCTTGTGAGTGAGAGTCAAGACCTGAGAGGATAAACCGTCATAGCTCTCTAGAGATATGAAAAGAGACAAGAAGGGTAGTGATGTATGACAGCCTGACATACTTGTAACCTTGAACCTGAGAGGGCTTGTGGCTGGTGGTGAACACTCCGTGTGAGTGGAGAATGGGCATCACAGTGGAACACTTTCTGTCTGCATTTTTGGAAGAAATAATTCTGGCAGCAAGGTTGTACTACTTACTGTTTCTGTGCAACGTCCTGTTTACAATGCAGGACAGTTTGATAAATAGCCTGCATTTAGCAGTGTTTGCTGTGTTGTTGTTTTTAAATGCATCATTAATTTAGACTTTTGCTTTACCAGACTTTATGGGGATGAATCCGAACTGCATTTCTGGAGTGTTGCTGCCCATTATTTGCATGCTTTTTCCCAGGGCAAAACGTTAATGGCCAAAACAGAAGATCTTTTTTGTCAAGAAAAATGGAGCAGTCCATTAGATATCTGTTATGATACACTCTGTGAAAACTCACATTTCCAGGTATTGCAACGTGTTTTCAACAAAAGCTTTGCTTTTACACAAAACCGTTCCTGCTCTCATTTGTGCCTTTCATATTAAGGAATATGTAACTTTTTATTATTAATGGCATTAGTTAAGTTTATTGTGACATTGCCCACTCTGTTAGGCAGTGGAAATTCTATTTCTGAATGAAGTGGGGATAGGGTTTATTCTTAATTGTAGTTTCCCACCAGATCACAATACTTTCACACAAAATGATGTTGAATCATTATCGTGACAATCTCAGAAACAAATTTAAAAGGTTTGAAGAAACAAGTAGTTGCTCCAAACGTATGTCTCTTAATATATACACAGCCTTTCTTTTTGCATATCTTTAGTGCAAGGGAAGGCTTGTAACAGTTTTCCATGCTGTAATCCAAAAGATCTGAAGCGCTACAACATAAATCACTCGAATTCTTCTGCTTAGTCAATTCTGGATGGTTGCTGTTCTAAGAACATTTAAAAAAGCCCTGCTGTATCAGACCAGTGGTCCATCTAGGCCCACATCCTGTTTACATAGTTTCCCTAGAGGACCAACAACCAGGCATAGAGACCTTCACATCATATTTCCTCTACCTGTAACTATATCTTCAGGCCAGGTCTTCATAGCCGTCCCTTGGCTCATTCAGCGCTCTCCATACTTAACTTGGTGATCCCCCCCCCCCCATCCATTACTGCTTGCCATAGTTCTATTCCCACTACTTTTATCTCAGCTCCTTTAATGTTCTCTCCCTTCACTAGCATTCATCAAAAACTTTCCACTTTTATGCATTTTCTTAGCCCAGCTTTTGTTCTGTACCTGCTAACAGCAGAATTCACTAATCACCAGCATACCTCGACATGTGAAAGTGATGTGGTTGTGTGGCTGCATATTGACTTTACAACATAAAATATATGGATTAATGATCTTTGTAATCACCAGGGAAGCCTTTGTATATAGCAGTGAGTCTTACAGTTGTTATGAATAATCAATTTTCATAACTGTTTCAATATGATTATTTGCAGAAATTCCAGCTTGACAGAGTCAATCTTCAAGAAGTTAAGAGATCAAATTATGACCATACCAGGAAGTGTACCGACCAGTTACTTCTATTAGGCCAGGTCTGTGTAGCCTGTTTGGGCCTTTTATGGTCTCATCTATTCAAATCGGATAATAACATGGCTTAGCAAAGCAAAGGTGGCAAGGGGAGGGGGGTGTTAAATGGCACTGACACTACACAAAGGACATTGACACTAGGCAAAGGGGAGTTTGTTTTTATTTATTTCCTTCTTTTTTAAAGCCTCTTAAATTAGTTTAGGGTAGGTTTTCCAAGCTGATAGGATGACTTGAAAATCTTGCAATGTTTTTACCCTTCTCAGACTGACAGAGCTGTGCAGCTACTCTTGGAGACAAATGCAGAGAACCCTTATTACTACTGTGATTCACTCAAGGCATGTCTAGTCACAACAGTCACTTCCTCAGGTCCTTCTCAAAGTACTATAAAACTGGTAGCGACAAACATGATTGCAAATGGAAAGCTGGCAGGTGAGATGTTCATCTTCCTGGATCTCATAAGAAAGAAATTGGGGAGGTTTTACTATGGCTGGTTTTCTTGAATGCCAGTCATGCTGAGCTCAGTGTAGCCAGTCCTAGACACATAAATAGAGAAGGATAGCAAACCACTGCTGAGAAAAAGTATATACTTGGCCTGTCTACTTCAGACTAGGTTCTGAGACCTCTCTTTAGAAAATGACTCTTGACAAGTGAAAGTGATTGTAATTGTATTTTAAAAAACAAGCTTTTTTCCCTCTTGGGCCTCAGTGTGCCATGTACAATGAGCGGGAGAGTGAACTGAGTTAATAATAGTCTGGAATCTTCCACTGTCTCTGCACAGTGTGGTATGATCAGTCATTGCTATTTATGAGTTTCATGCCTGTGTTATGCATCCATTCCTATGTGTGTGTGATTATGTGTGTGGAAAGCTTGATTTGTTCAGGACCTAATTTGAAGAAGTATTTCCATTCCATTAATTAATTATATCTATACAGCTGATAGGTATTTAGGCAATACAAAGTTAAATAAAAATGCAAAACTATTAAAATGCAGCACATAACAAAATATACAAAACAAAATTTCCAAGCTGAAACCCCAGTGGGGTCTCCAACTGTGTACTAACTAGCAGATTAAAGCAAAAGTGAAATTTTAAACCATTCTCAGAGTAGAAGGCTAGTGTTCCACCGTAATAATAAATCTGTATTTAAATAACTATTCTGAAGCTTTAGAATTACAGATATATATTTGGCAATGGGGGAGGACAATAAGGAAATGGAGTAAGCAAAGATGCTCACAACTTTGCTTTCGTACCAGGAAAGAAAAAAAACCATGCTGGATAATTTCTTGAGTCACAATTACAAGAGGTATTCAGGCAGGATACTGGAGAATCTTCAGATAGTTCTGCAGTTGGCAAAGCATTGAATTTTAAGCTCTTTTACATTGCAAAATTCTGGCAGGATAAAGCTGATCTGGGAAACTGCCCTTTGCCCACATACTTAAAAAATAAACATATGGCTATTAAAGTAGAGAGAAAAAACCTGAAAAAATGACTTACAAAACCCAGTGCTGTAACTAAATGTATTTTGTTTAAAATTTTCAATGATCTATTGGTTTCTTTGCAATGTTTTTCAAAGTTTGCAATATAGAAAACAACCATTTGGGGGTGTGCAGCGCAAAAAATGTCCAGGCAGGAGGCCTTGGTCTTTGAACTTCAGAGACAGCTGTAGTCAGGGTTTCTCTCCCTAAGTGGCAGGGGAGACTCAGGCTGCTTGTATTGGAATTGCAATTTATTAAGCTTAGATGATTTCTTTTTCAGAGGGTGTTCAGTTGCTGTGTTTAATAGATAAAGCCGCTGATGCCTGTCGTTATCTGCAGACCTATGGTGAATGGAATCGAGCAGCATGGCTTGCAAAAGTAGGCAATGTTCTCAGTTATATTTACAGTCGTACCCTAAGCTACTTTTTGTTTAATACTGAATCACTTGCGTATAGCAGATAAGCTAGGAAGATAAAAGATGGGATTCTCATAGTTCATTCACAGTAGGGCAGAAGTTCAGAACCTCTGAATGCTTAATGTGGGGTGAGAAAAGACAACCATGAGTTCCTCCAATGCTTACAGAGGCATGCATTTTGAAACACTGGTGACAAACTTCACATTAAAAGAGATATTTGGAAGAAGATTGTACAGTTCCTAAAAACAGAGGCTGATTCCGCATGGGCCAAAAACAGCAGTGTGAAAACGGTGTGAAAACAGTATAAACCCTTTTACACCGTTTTAAACCCTTTCACGTCGTTTTCACCCCGTTTTCACACTGCTGGTTTTAACCCATGCAGAATCAGCCAGAGTGAAATTAGGAGGAAGGAGATTATAAACCAACATACTTGGCTTCATGTGATTGCTGCTTATAAAAATTGGCTACCTAGATTTGCAGGTATTTTCTAACAGAGGGCTTGGTTTCCCTCAGACTGTCTGACTTGTGGTTAATTAGTTGTCGGTGGTTATTGACTCTTTGGGGAATAAAATATTTAGAGAACAGACTCAGGCTTTGTTTTATCCTATTTGCCTTTTCCTCTCATCTGGCCTTATCTTCATCTCATTTTTTACCTTTCATTACATCCTTCCCCACCCTGCTACTTTCCCACCGCCCAGCTCCTCATTCCACTCATGTCTTGTTCTATTTTGTACTGGTTGTTATGGGTTCCTGATTTCTGGCCCAGCTTTCTGTCACCTGTTTCTTGCTGGACCACTCTCTGTGCTTCACTAGAAGCTCCCATTTTAAGAACACATGTATATTCCTAAGACATGCTCTTGCAAAGACTTGGTAGAGTTCACTATGAAAATTTTAGATTTGCAACAAAAAAAGTCTTTTTAGTGAAGTTTTGATAAAACTTTTAGTATCACCGTGCACAGGTCTGAAACAGTCAATGTATCTAATAGTCAATATGCCCCCATCTGTGGATACTTAAATCTGTGAATCAGTGTAGATGCAAAACACACATTTCTACAAATAAGAATCCTGAAACATAAAACTGGGGCTCATGAGACTGACCCTCAGAGCAAGGTGGGTATAAGGATGGGATCCCTTCCCCTACCCCCAGTCTCACAGGTTCCCATTTATATTTCTAATTTTCCAAATACCTGGGATTCTTCCCCATTATTTGCCAGATTTTTTAAAATAAACTTCTGACCAAAGGAACTAGCTGGTACACACTGAAAGCAGTTTGCCAAAAAATAATTATTGTGTCTCATTGTCTGCATTGGATGATCTGATGTGGACTCTAAAACTCAATCATATATTTCCAATCTCCCATAGGTTCGCCTGAACCCAGAGGAATGTGCTGATGTTTTGAAGCGTTGGGTCGACCATCTTTGCTCTCCACAAATCAATCAGAAATCCAAGGCCATCCTTGTTCTTCTTTCCCTAGGTTGCTTTGTAAGAGTGACAGAGATGCTGCACAGGTAATCTGGGTCTTTTGTGTTGTTGTTCTGCCTTCTATGTATTTGATTATGTATTAGCTATTTCTTTGCAGGTAGAGACTCAGAGCTATTTACAATCATCACAGTTCTGAAATAAGCAGCAAGGAAACACAGAAACAAAAAAAGAGATGCAGCAAGGAGAATTATGCAGCAGTAATTCTTTTACGTCCTTTTTAACATTAAAATGCCTCTCTTTTGCTGTAAAGGAAAGTTAAGACTATTTCTGCTATGGTCACTCTACTGACATTACTTGTTGAGGGAGCCAGAGTCTATGCTTGTTCCGTACATTCTTGCTCAGGACAGAGAGGCTGAATCCTTGGCTGTTCTAAAGTTTGGCATCAAAGACCTCATTGAGTGATCTGAATTTCTGTGGCAAATGTGTTAAGGGGCCTTGCTAGATAGTGGCAGGAAGCACTTTAAGCTGTCTTTATATCCTGTTTGTCTCTTCTTCAACAGCATGAGGTATTTTGACCGGGCTGCATTATTTGTTGAAGCTTGCCTTCAGTATGGTACCATTGAAGTTAATGAAGATGCAAATATCCTTTTGTGAAAGTATGCACCGAGTGTCTGTCACTTTCAGTTTTAATAGGGGTGCCAGCAGCAGCTAGAATGCTTATGTGGTATGTCCATATTTAATTACTCAGTCTTAAGTGGAAAAGAAGAGAAAATAAGCATTTTTAAGAAAAAGAGAGTGACACTTTCAGAGGAAGTTAACTGAAGCAAAGAATCCAATGAATGAGCAATCAGGGCACGGGAGATTCTAGCTATGCTTTTTATGTTATAAAACAGTGTTCACTTGTATTTATTTAGTTAGTTAGTTAGTTGTTTACAAAAATGTACATCCCACCTTTCTACCCATAGGTTCACCAAGATGGCTAACAATTGAAAGGAGACCATAAAATGCACCATAATACTGAAACCAAAAGTAAAATACACTTATAAAAACAGAGAGTCTGCAATTAAAGTGTAAGGCAGGAAGGATGGATCACCAAGGGAATGCCAAACAAACAACAGCAGCAGCAAGTCTTGACTCACTGATAGAAAACAGTGTTATATATCGATACATGACTTGAACATCCTAGGGCAGGGGAGTTTCATAAGTTTGTCGTGATGAATTGGAAGGCCCTCTTTTGAGTTGCCACCTCCCTAAGCTGGGCATTAGAAGACGAGTGTAGTGGATTTGTATGGGAGTAGGTGGTCCAAAATATGCTGGGCCCAAATCATAGAACTTTAAAGGTTTAACTAGGCTCAGAAACAAACTTGGAAGCCAGTGTAGATGGACCAAAAGTGGAGTGATGTAGTCGCTATGACTCAGTCTTAGGTAATACCACCTTTAACTACTTTGCCAAAGGGGTGATAGAGATCTAACATTTTTGTTTCCATTAATTCAGTTATATGTTTCTTAATCCTTATTTTACAAAAATTAATCCAGGCAGTGTTTGCAGATTATGCCAGAAGCTTGAAGACTCTGGGTTTTTTGCAGGCTGCAATTTTGTTTGCCTCAAAAGCAGGGGCTGCCGGCAAAGATTTGCTGAATGAACTCCAACAGCTTAAAGAAGAAGGACTTACAGAGTGACAACCCTAAATGAACCACTAAAGACTGAGATTTTCTGTCAGATTGAATCATCAATGCAGTAACTCTTTACAGGCGATAAAAAGGATTATTTTTCAATGAAACAAATGTTCTTGGTCACACAGAAATTATACAGAACATCATGTGTGAAGGCTTTTACAGTTGATTAAGATAGCTTGGTTAACGTTAAGCAAAAGATTATATTTCACTTTGACCAAAAGTTCGGAATAAAAGGACAAAAAATGCACATGTGTAAGATGTTTCAGGAAAGTTATGAGAAATCATATAACTAGGGCCAGTCCAAGCCATTTTGCTGCCTCAGTCAGCTATGCTTCATTAGGTAAGAGGTGCTGCCCAAAATCCTTAGCAAATGTTGTAGCTGATAAGACAAAACTTTCAGATGGTACAAATACATGCACCATACAGCATTCTCTGCAACATTGGAAAATAGGCAAGGATGGAAAAACTTACTTTGAATAATAAAATGATCAGAAGATCAGGCACTCAAGACTTTTTGAAGTGCAACTTAAAAATGGGTTTGCTCTTTTTGTAGGATTTAAAAGTCAGGTTAGCAAATCTTCATAACAGGAATATGTCTTAAAACAATAAAGAATTGAGAAATTTGAGATGGTTAAGCTCAAGTGATACTTCAAAAGGTGGTTCACATGCAAATGTTTAAACCTTAATTTTCTTGTGAGACTGATTTTTTGTCAATCCCTGATGTTTCTTAAACTTAAGCTTGTTTGACACTTTCTGGAAACTTAAGTTTCTTTTTCAAAGTGGTTCTTTAGTGACAGGAGTTAGGAACATCAACACACATGGGTGCTCAAACTGGCCTAGGATCACTTGGTTCACAAGAGATATTTGTTAAGAATCTTAAACCTTAGAGCTATTTTCCCGAGATAACTGTTGATGGATCCTGTCCTGGTCCCAAAATATGTTCCTTTTCACTCCTGATGAGAAATTCTCCACCAGACAATTTACAGCTAACACTGCTGTTTCCCATTTCTGTCTATTAACTTCTCTCTAGGTCAACGGTCAGTTTCTTAACTATCAAAGTTTTAACTGCAACTAGCACAATTCTGTTCAAACTCCCTGCCAATCACAGTGGTTCAGCAAGCAGGACAGTTCTTTAGAATACAGCTGTCCATCGCAGGGGCAGGGTTTAGAATTTAATACTCCTTCATTAGTCTCCCCTGAAAATATTGCTCTAAGCAACTATTTTAAATTGTGTGTTTATTTGGCACTAGAGTTGACACTGAGACTTTACTCACAGCTATGCAAATAGAAAGAAAACAAAACTGTCAAAAAAAATTTTTTTGTTCAGGCTCTGATGTCTAATCACAGTTCAGAGAGCTGGGCAAAAGCACCCAAATGCTGATACTTCCAGAAAAATATGCAGCCTCTGGACTAACCTACTTGGGAGATCTAAGAGAAACTCCCAAAGATTGGGAGCAAATTTGTTGTGTTTGTTGTATCACATCTGGGGAGTTGTCAGTCTGACTAAGGTAAAGCATACTGGGAGCAACTTGATATTCATTTAGTAAGCTCTTCCAACTCTTACTCCTTTACTTGTATTAAGGAAATGATGGAGCAAATGCATATGTCGTCTTGATTTAAACTCCTTTAATATCAGTTTATATCCTTCACATTCTTTGCATTCCATGTTTTTTTGCAGTATTTTCTTTGTGACATTCCTTTTTTCCAAGCACTTGTAAATATGTAGTTTTGTCCACTGGATTAAGTTATTGATCAGTTAATAGTGTGATAGGTTGCTGTGGAACAAATGTGTCGGTCTTTAAATCATAGCAACTGCACTCTTAACATGAAGTAGTGCTTTGGAGCAACAAGGAAATAATGAAGAACTGTACCAACAGGAGAAGAACAAAGTGACTCCTTACAAGTGCTCATTTGCTTGTGTTTTCAGAGGCATCTCTGGAAGCTGGATAATTGATTGTCAACAAAGTGTAATGTGTGTTGGACTGTGAATTCATTTAGCTGTCTTTGAAAATCTCTTCAAGCTTTGTACCATATTGGTTGGTTTGTAGGATCAGTAAGCTAGGCAATCATTAGATTTGTCCCCTGTCGTTTAATCCATAGGGTGTGATTTCAAGAGCTCAAGGAATAAGAGCCTGAGAATAGTACTATCCTTGTCTTACTGATTTCCTGAAGCACGCCCTTACAATGGTTCAGCTCTTCAGTGCTTTAAAGATTCTTGTGGATAATGACTGTTGAATGAATGTGTTGCTTCCATTGCAAGTGACCGTTGCTAATATGGTAGCCTAAGTAAAATAGTGGATCTAGTGCTTATTGCCCCAGCAGTAAAACCATTCTAAAATAATCCCAGATAGTTATATCTTATATATTGTGCATCTCAGGCATGGTGATAATCAGGTGAAAATATTAATCATCCAGCTATTCTCTTCAACCTACCAGATCTGTTCCATGGCTTTGGATAGAAATAGTAGATCTGTACACGCACATGTCTACAGGTCTGATGCCTCCACTGATGAGCATGTAACTGTTACTCACTGCCATATCAGCAGACACCTTTGCATCAGTTTGGAATAGAATAACTATGTAGAGGAATATGTTGTGGTTTTTTGTTCACTATAGAATTCCCCCATCCTGTGTATTGTCTAGTAGACCAAGCTTTCTGTTTTGGAAATGCAGGCCAAAAATACACAAGTGAAGTGTGAAATAATCTTGCACATGAAATTTGGTTGATCCTTAGTCATTACTACTGCTTATTTTAGTATTCATATAATCTCAGTGTGTAAGACTTGACCATTTCTAGATGTCTTTCAGAAGCCCATAGTAAGTTTTGCCATCTTTCCTTCCCTTCTTTCTATGTGTCTGCTTTCAGTGCTGTAAATTGTCTGCCCTTCTATAATGCTGTTTTTCTCACTCTAATCATCCAAAAGGCATAGATCTTCTTCAGGAAGCTTAATTCTTCTTTTCTTAAATGCATATGACACATAGAGTACAATCCATGGAAGAAAGGGAGAAATTGTTGAGCTGGTGTGATCGTGCTGCCGATGTCATAGCCAGTCCAGATAGTGCAAGTGGTACCTATGCAATCAAGAGGGGGCACTAATGCTGGTGGCAGGGCATCATGTTGCTCTGTGGTGCCCAGGCGCAAACACTGCCACTATGCACAAATTCCTACACTGCAGGAGTTCATGGCGGTGCTGAGGCGTCCCCGGGGATGGAACAAACTTTAGTCAGTTTCCAAAGGGCTTTCAGCCCAGGAACATCCTCTTCAGCTGCCAGCAACACAGCATAGCCCTTTTGATTGCAATGGTGAGTTTCAGGTCTTTGCTTAGTTCCCCCCCCCCCCCCCGCCCTTCCTTTCATCACCTCCCCATTCCTCTCTGGGGGTGGTGCATCTAAGTATCCCTGGCTGCCATGAAACTATCCCCCCTCCTGTGGATTGTGTTGCCTGTTTCTTACAGGTACAGAGCAGTCCCTTCCCCCCCCCCCCCCGCCCATAACTACAAATGTGTGAGCATGTTTTTTCTAATTTCACCCAGGATAACACCTTTAAAGGGGAAGAAATGAATCAGGAATGTTCATTACATAATTATCTATATATAAAGGGAATATATTGTTTAGACAACGTGGATACAGTTTTGCCTTTGAATTTTTTTCTCAATGCACATTATGCCTTAAAATGTGTAATTTTCCCCAGAGTTTTCTAATTGCTAATTTAACGGAAACAAGGAATTCACAGCTGCTTTTTGAACTTCAATTCCTTCGCAAGATGTTTGGGGAAGCTGAGGGTCATTGGCAACCACTGGCATTGGCAACCATGGAGACATAGCGCATATTTAGGTCCTTGTTAAGGCTTATATAAATTTAGCATTAAACAAAGCTAGCAGTCATACTTGTAATAAGGAGTAGGCTAAGTAAATGTTGGTTTATATTATTAACATAGCTTATGTTAATCCTTATATTGAGTAGAGTATTAGTTCTCAGTAGTTTTCAGCACTTCTATTATAGTACTTGCAGTCTTCAGTAGCAGACTTCATTAATACAGCTGTGCAGTTTTCATGCTATGAATTGATTTCAGGATGTGTTGCCAGGTTTTAATCTTTTATACTGGATGTTGCTGATGTTGAGGAAAGACTTACTTTCACTGGCTATATTTTTGTGTATGTTTTAGAGTCCAATCCTACACATGTTTACCGAGAACTCGGTCTTACTGGGTACAGTGAGATTTATTTATCAAATAAATGTGTGTAGGATTACAGTCTTAAGAGTAGAATCTGTATATTTTGCACAACATGGAAGTGATTTCTTTTATGAAGGGATCTCTTGTACAAAGATGAATTAATCATTATAAAAATGATTTCTTATTAAATAAGACACAGGTTATTAAAATCAGCATTAAAACTGTTAGATTTGTTGTGATTTAATTACATACATTTAATTACATACTATACATTTATGATTTTAAAACATACTTTAATGAAAATTCAGTATGCATATACTTCACTAGCATTGATAGCAATGACATTTTTTTGAAAATCTGACTTGATTACTTGTAAATTGTTCTGGATTCTTCCCGCAGGTAGTATCATGATTTCCATTGAATACTGTGAAAAAGTTCAGGAATAAATAGTTTTGATTTTATGTTAGATGTATTACATCATGGCTTAAGAGGGAGAGGCTATGTTGCAGCAGACTGCTAAAAAAATGAAAGTGGAAGAAGGAAAAGCTGAACAGGCAGAGGCCTCATAATTGAAGCAGAGCTGGAATGGGATAAAGAGTAGGGTCTCATGTAGGCAGGCAAGGAATTGACAGACAAAGAAAGATACTTTGAAGGCTTGCTGCTGAAAGAAAAAATTGAACAAACTGGATAAAGTTCTCAAATCACCTGAATTGATCCCTTCAGGCCAAAAACACTTGAGAACAATTATCTGACCCACAAGGGGGGGGGGGTATAAACAAGATTATTGTCAAACAGGCACATGGTAAAGAACCTAATAGGGTATCTTAGAAACTGCCAGACTATTGGCACAGGAAAGTACTTTAAGCAAGAATTAAATTTCTTAAAGCATACTTGAGTAGAGATGTAAAATGCTGTATTTCACAGGCGAGAGATCAAATACCGTATATACTCGCGTATAAATCGACTTTTTCAGCACATTTTTGTGCCCCAAAAGCCCTCCTCAACTTTTACGCAAGCTACCCACCGCCGCCGCCCGTCATCCCCCTCATTCACCCACTCATCTTTTCCTGTCCCCCCAGTCTCTGAGGCTTGGCTTCAGGGAAGCTGCCGCTCGGGCAGGGTGTCTCTATGATTTTCTTAAAAGGGAATGCTCCAAAGACTGCTTAAGCAATCTTTGTAGCATTGCCCTTATAATAAAATCATAGAGACACCCTGTCCGAGAGACAGCTTCCCTGAAGCCAAGCCTCAGAGCCTGGGGGGGCAAGGAAAAGGTGAGTGAGTGAGTGGGATGACGAGCAGCGGTGGGGCAGTGGGCAGGAGCCTGCTGGGCGCCCCACAGGCATGCGCCCGGCATCATGGGTGGCCCCGGCTCTTCCCTGCCCCCGCCTGCTCTGGCGTATTTAAAATGCTCTGTCTTGTGTTTCCTTGCTTGCAAGCAAGGAAACGCCAGACCAGCCAATGGCTGGAGCTGCTGTGGGGATCCGGCACCCCACTCCCCACCGGATCGCTCCCCTCTGCCACCTCCTGGATCCCCACAGCAGCTCCAGCCCTTGCCTGCTGTGGCGTTTCCTTGCTTGCAAGCAAGGAAACACCAGACAGAGCAGTTGTCTGCTTTTTAGGAAACCCCAAAAGTAGGTGACTGCTCTGTCTTGCTTGCAAGCAAGGAAATGCCAGAGCAGGCATGGGCTCTGATATAATCAAAGTTTATACAGTGCATTCACAGAAAAATTCCAGAAAGTCTAATAGTAAAGTATACCACAAATATAAAATCAATAAGACTGGACAAAAAGTAGTAGGTGCATGATGGACTGTCCTAACCTGGTTAGCCAAGAATCTCAGCGGATCTTAGAAGCTAAGCAGGCTCACTATTTGAATGGGAGACATCAAAGAAGTTGTGATGTAGAGGCAGACAATGGCAAACCATCTCAGAACGTCTCTTGCCTTGAAAACCTTACATGTCAGCTATGACTTGATGGCAAAAAAAGAGAAAAAGACTAAAATATTCAAAAACACCTTTGCTTACCCTCAAACACTAACTATGCAATTCCTTCCCCTTTCCTATTTGACCTGCTGGACGCCCAACCGCTCTTTTTTTCACTGACAGATCTGAGGTATACATTTGAAATACTGAATCGTTCAACTCAATGTTTTCTGTCAAGAACAATGGATTTTTCTTCTGAGTTAAAGATCAGAGTCCTTTCAGAAATCTATAATTTCTGGTGTTGCTTGTGTGGAGGAGTCCGTAAAGCCAGTTTTTAATGAGGAAATGTCTGAAAGCTCATTTTCCTTACACTTCCATTCCAGCAGTGATCATTTTGGAATCTCTTATCTTTTGCTCCCCCTGTTGATAATTCAGCAGTATTACTGGAAGAGATATTCTATTAGCAATTCAATTATTGAACAGCCTCTGGTAAACTAAGCCATTCAACAATACACTGGCAGAGGGCAAGGTCATTTTCAGTTAAATCTTTATAAAAAGTGAACTATACCAGCTAAACCAGCATAACATTCTTTTCTTTACTACCAAATCTTAGTAGAACAAAGTAATATGATCAGATGAACAAAGGCAGAACAGGTTGAAATCTGACAAGAATCCAGTATCAATAGAAAACACTGACCATTTTCAATGTAATGTATCACAAAGTGATCTGATTAAATCACACTGTAGTATTAAGCTATGGTCAGGTTGGATGAAATGGAAATTGAAAAATACTGGGAACAGGTTAGCCTAATGAATTATTGAGCCTCACAGTATAAGGTGACAGCACTGTATGAAATCTTACAAATGAAACTCCAGTCTAGTTAGTAGTTTTATTGAGAAAATGAAAAATTTCAAGAACATTTCTGTATGGTAATCTACTGGGAATGACAAAAAGTCACATTTCATTTACTATACTGAGAGGGTGTTATTAGAAGCTTTATCTTTTTTCAAAAATTTTATAAAACAAGTCAAACTAATTGTCTAGAAGAAGAAAGTCTTTCTGCAGTCTGCCTGAGATCTAAGCTGTAGACAAGAAATAATTTAGGACTGTGGGGCAAATCAAGTCCTAAAGGAGGATGAGCTTTGATAGGCCTTAATGTATTTTTCAAATTAATGGCTTCACAGAATTTGTTCTTTTATGGATGTTCATCATTATTTCAATAGGGTACAAATTGTAAATTTGTGGAAAAGTACCTATCATCCAGAAATCCATCCAATGATTCAATTATTGTGGCTACTCTCTGCCCACATGTCGGAGCATAGCTGTACCTTAGTAGCTGCAGAAAGAAAGGGGTTGAAGAAAAAGGGCCCTCAAACTCCCAGTACATATAATTTAGTCTGCTTAGTTATGCTCATGGGACTTGCCAAAGAAATTTACTACCTTTCATCCTGCTGGTAAGTCACACTCAGGCGGATTCCACACAGGCCACTACAGCGGTTTCCCACTGGCATATATGATGCCAGTGGAGCCCCAGGGCCATTCACATGCCAAGATGCAAGCAGCCCCAGAGTGGCTGTGGCCCGCAGAGGCACCAGGGGTGCCTCCATTTTGTTTCCACTGCAGTGGCATACTTGCCCTGGGTGCCACACCAGGCCTCTGCTGAACTCCCCTGCCCTCTGCCCAACACTGTGGAACTCCCACTAACAAACTCCCACCCCACTCTGCCTCTAACCTCACAAGCCCCCAACAAATCTTTTTCTCCCCAAAATCGTACTCATTCCCTGTCCTTAACCCCGCCCCCAATATGTTGCTGGCCAGTGCCACTCAAAGAAGAAAAAAATTGTTGGGTTTTTTTGTGGGGCAGCAGAAATGGTGGGGAGAGTTTGGGGGAAGGGAGCTTGGCCGAGGGCAAGGTGTAGGGGGGAGAGGGGGCAGGAGGAAAAATGTGCCCCCACATGACTCAGGCAAATGGCACTTAGGTAAGCTGCCTCCTCAGGCCCCCATAGTTACACCAGTGGTTACACTTAAAGCCATAAGGTTGGGAAAACTGCAATGATAGAATGTTCTTTGGGGACAAGAAGAGATTGTTAGGTCATAGGGAAAAGGGGGGGAAGATAGGGGTTATTTAAATTTAGGACAAGATGAAAAATCTTACTTACTCTTTCATTTTGCTCTTAGGAGCACAAGCCATGATGGACAAAGCTTTTACTAGGGCCTATCTTGTTCATTCAGAAGGGACAATGGAGGAAATATCCAATCCTGAGAACTAAAGTCATGATGATCTTCATATTATTGCAACTTCAAGTAAAGCTACCCTGTCCTAATTAAACATAATTGAGGAAATATCTGGTATAAAAAAAGACGACTGCATATTTCCACCTTTCTTGGTTCCACCTTTCTTTGCTCAGCCCAAAATTCTGCAGATCTTGCAAGCTTGCAAGACTAAATTATTCCAGTGGGCATACAATTGAAATCAAGATAAAATCATATGAAATCTGTTGGACCCAGCCTCTACACTCCTCCTATACCCAATAAGAGCTATGAAATTGGATAGTTGGGGTCTACATGGGTAAATGGTATACATTTAAACTGCCATCAGGGTTTTCTTTATATGTTTTAATTGTTGTTTATGCTAACTGTTTTATGTGATGTTTCAACATGTACATTAGGTGCCATGAACCCAGTTAAGGTCGGGGAGGACGGTATATTAAATAAAATAAATAAAATTTTAAAAGTAAAAAAGTTTAAACAGAACATGTGTATTTTTATTGATTTTTTATACTTATATTTTGAATAATTTCAGTCTGATCTCTGGAAACTTGCCATATATTTTTGAATCAGTACTGCACCCAAAGCTCTGCTCATGACCTGAGTTTGATCTTGACAAAAGCTGGTTTCAGGTTGCTAGCTCAAGGATGACTCAGACCTCCACCTTTCCATGGTCAGTAAAGTAAGTACTCTGATCATCAAAATAAATTTAAGTCTGTTTGGAATTACACTGATAAACCTATATGTTTAATTGTATTGCAGTACATAGATAGTCATTCAGTGTTTTTGTCTATTAATGTCTTAAATGAAATTGTATTTTAAGTAAAAAGAAGGGGAAAGAGACAGGAAGGAATTTCTTATATAGACATCCAAACCATTAGATGTTACATTTTGAAATCAGTATCCTAAAGGTATGACAGCTTTATGTCTTCCAAACTTAACAGCCTAAATATAATTATGTAGATAGTGCAAGGTGTTCTTACATGTTGTGAATGCCATTATTCTAACTGCTGGAATAGTGGGAGGTTCTTTATTTAAAAAATGGAATTTGGCAACCTATCTAAGAATGTTGAGTCATTTCTTGGAATGCTTTTTAGCATGTTTCCAGTTAAGCAAAATCAATTTCAGTTATGGGTATCAGTATTCCTTGATATGTATTATGGGAGATGGGAGTTATTTACTGGATTATGATGAAACAATTATTGTTGGGGTAGTGAAGCAGAAAGAGAAGTGGACGCGTGGAGTACAATGCCACAGATTCTACACTCCAACACATCTATTGTCTCCAGGGGAACTGACCTCTTTGATGTGGAGATGAGCTGTAATGCTGGGGGATCCCTTGGTCCCAACTGGAGGCTGGCATCCCTAGTTCTACCCCACAGATACTATTCACTAGTGATGGTAGGAATACATATACAACATTTACATTGTACTCCTTTTTTACAATTATCCTCTTAACAATAACCCAGTGAGGTAGGTTAGGCTGAGAGCGTGTGACTAGCCCAAGGTTATCCAGCTAGTTTCCTGTCAGAGTAAGGATCTATTTCTCTCTATGGCCATTTCCGCACGGGCGGAATATGGTGGCCTGGGGACGGCAAAAATGCTGTCCCCAGGCCGCCATTCGCACAGGGGGCGCAGCTGCATCGCAGCCGCGCCGCCCGACCGGCGCGAAGCCGGCGTTTCCGGAGTGCGCTGGGAAGCGCACTTTCCCGAGAACGCCAGCTTGAAGCCGCTGCCGTGTGAATGGCAGCGGCTTCAAGGCGCCTCACCCCCCCCACTCCCTCCCTGCACTTACCTTGTCCCTGGGCCTCCTGCGCGTCGCCGAGGCCTGGGGACACGCCCCCCTGCCCTGCGACGCTGGAGCAGGCGCGCCTCACGCTGGAGGCACAGGACATGCCGGTCGGCCAGGCAACGGCGCTTCCCGCGGTGCCGTTGTCCAGGTTTTTTCTGGGACCGGCCCATGGATCGGCCTAGCGTTGTCGGAGTCGGGCGAAATGCGACTCCAGCCGGCTCACTGCGGCGGAAAACGCTCCATGTGTGTGTCTGGCTTGAGGCCCTGTGCTCACGAGCATCATCAGGTAATAATGTTATGGTTTATCTTTTCTATTCAATGCTTATCAGTCAAAACAGGGTTCTCCCACTCACTGCAGAGTCCCCACATTACTACCCAGACATTCCCACCAGTAGCATTTCAGGGAGCGCAATGGACTGGAGAGGGAAGAAGGAGGCCTATTCCGTAATTGAAGCTTTCCTCATGTCCTTTGGATCTAGTACAATGAATAAACCATATTTTATTATCTTGTGTAATGTCTCTTAGCCTTCAGTGAAATCCTTTGACCTGTAAAGGATAAACAAAACATGGGCATTTGTACATGTTTAATCCAGCAGAGAGCAGCAGAGATCAGGGAATTGTAAAGGAATCCTTAATTATGTCAGGAAATAGTGATCATGGTGTAGATAGAATAAAAACAAATCATCAAGCTTCTTTCAATGAAAACCTTCCTTGTCTTTTCCCTGCCATATTTTGAACAATGTGGCAACCCCAAGGTTACAACTGAGCAGAACAACAAGCATTTTTTCCTGATATTTTTGCCTTGACAGAAAAGAATCAGCTTTTACTTCTGAGAAGAAAAATGAGGAAAGAAAGCAAGTAACTTATGGTAGAGGATAACAATTGAAATTGGAAAATAATCCACTGTGGAAAATAACTGAATTAAACTGATAGTTTGTTTATTATTTTATTATTTTCTGTTATTGTCCTTGGCTTAAAAAATGTATTGTTGAAAATACTTTGGCCTATTATGCATGTAGTACTTACCTCAAGGCTCTTTGCTATGGAGTGGGGTTGTAGTGGGATCTCCTTGCACTTTTCCACTTACATGCAAGGAGGCACTCCCAACTGCTCAGCTTGCTTGCTAAATTGTCCTAGATCTCTGCTTTTCCTGGTTCTCTTACTATGCCCATCAACTCACTATTAAAGAGAAACAGTTGTTAACGCTCTTTAAATTGCTGTTATTTAGATATTGTAGCCCCTTTCCAAAAATCATCATTCCAACTGAGATAAACAAAGCAACTCCTGGACCACATTCTGCTGAAGAAGGGAACCACATTTTAGAACTGATATTCTCTCTCCTCTCCACACACACGCACGTGCGCGCACATCCTACTGCTGCCATGGGAGGAGAGATCTATCATTATTTAATAGATCAAATATGGTACAAATGCTTGAAGTTGAAATAAAGTTTTTAAAAGCCTTCCTGAATGTTCGGCATAGCAGTATCCAGTGACAGCAGAGTAATTGAAAAAGAACATAAGAAGGTCACTAAATACCACGATTAGAAAATAGAGCTTCAGAG
Organism: Sphaerodactylus townsendi; assembly: GCF_021028975.2. Taxonomy (NCBI): domain Eukaryota; kingdom Metazoa; phylum Chordata; class Lepidosauria; order Squamata; family Sphaerodactylidae; genus Sphaerodactylus; species Sphaerodactylus townsendi. The sequence goes on along the minus strand of NC_059432.1, from coordinate 49,153,504 downwards.
TCCATGGCACAAACCAGCTGCGGTCATCCTAGTGGTAATCGGCACCCTGGGCACCATCCCGAACACTAGGGCAGCACTTGAAACCAGGGGCGTACCTGGGCCAGCTGGCGCCCGGGGACAAAACCTGAGTTTGGCGCCCCCCCCCGCCCCCCCGGCCTGGCGTATGGGCAGCCACCCTCCGCCAACATGACCAAACAATGATTTTTTGTACCAGCTCACAAAACTCCTCCCACTCCCATCAAAACATACATGGCTCTCTACCCACCAACTCTTTTCCTAATTTCCTAGTCACAACAACTCTATGAGGTAGGTTGTTAAATTGAGAAACAACCCAAGCCAGTGCAAGTCGGGGTATTGGGCATGTAAATCTCACAAATCACCCCCCAGCAAAACATTTACCAAACAAATGTCAGCATCATCTCACAAACACTGATCTACCTTCAAACAGCATCACTTTCTACCGGTGTTTAAACTAGGGAGCTCAGAATCTTCTTTTAAATCTACCTTTAAGGGAGAATCTGGGGTCCCCGGTTAAAACAAAATTGAAAGTGATGCTGTTTGGGGGTGGATTCTCCCCCACCCTGAAAGAGCATCACTTTTGAGGGTTGGAGATTCAGATGAAACAAATACCAGATTCAGCTGGAATCTGGGCAAATTTGGGCACATCTGACAAAAAATTGTCCACCATGTCCTGCCCAAATATGAACAAATGCTAATGCAAGTATTTGGGTTTTGGGGTATTTTGGTGTTTTTCAGCCTGCAGGAGCGCATTTTTATTAAAGCTAGTGGGCACTATGATTTCAGGGCATCATCCAGAGACTGCCCTGATGATACCACCCGAGTTTGGCGATGTTTGGTTCAGGGGCAGCAAAGTTATGGACTCCCCAGAATGGAATGCCCCATCCCCATTGTTTTCAATGGGAGTTAACCTGAGATGGGTTACTTCATTTGAGGGACCATAACTATCCCCTGAACATAACTTCACTAAACTTGGGTGGCATCATAAGAATCAGTTAACAGATGATACCCTCTGAAATCTTTTGGTGTCACTAAGCTTTAAAAATACATCTCTTCCAGGCACCTCCAAGACATTTGCCCAAGATTCTTTGTTTTGCAGTGACTTTGCTCCCCATTGTACCTAATGAGGGGAATTTCTGAGGCAGGCTGCACATCTTGAAAGATAGAGGCACCAGATTCTCAAGGTGGCTCCAAGAGGCCTTGAGTAAATAGCATCCAAGCGCTTAGTTAAAGGCCTTTGCTTCTGGAGTGGGGAGGAGTTGAGAGAGTCTCTGAGAGAACTCCAGCACACAGGCTTTCATGTGCAGGAGCGGGGAAACAAAGGGCTGAAGGTTTCCTTTGGGGGCCCATAAAATTGAACCCCCAGAAGCAAAGGTCTCCCCAAATCCTGGATGCTATTACCAGGAGGGTCTCCTGGAGCCACCCTGAAAGTCTGGTGCCTCTATCTTCAAAAAATGTGCAGCCTGCCCCACACACTCAGAAATTCCAAGTGATTGGCTAACAATGGGAGCAAAAGTCTTCTGCAAAACAAAGAATCTTCAGCAAATATTCTTGGTGTCTGGAGTGGGTGTATTTTTAGCAGGATTACCATTACACCAGGGTAACCTCTCAGGGTATCATCCGTTAACTATTTCCTGATGATGCCACCCAAGTTTAGTGAAGTTATGTTCAGGGGGACCAAAGTTATGGTCCCTCTCAAAATGGGTAGCCCCCATCTCAGGGTAAATAGCTCCCATTGAAAAAACAATGGGGATGGGGGCACCCCCATTGGGAGGGTCCATAACTTTGTTTCCCCTGGGCCAAACATCACCAAATTTGGGTGGTATTATCAGGATAGTCTCTGGATGGTACCCTGAAATTTTGGTGCCGCTAGCCTTAAAAATGCACCCCCTGCAGGCCGGAATGTGAAAAAACTTAAAAATTTAAAAACACACAAACAACCCTGAAATGTTGGTGCCCCCCCCCCCACGTGACCAAATGGGGGGCGCCCGGGGACATAGGGTACCCCATGTCCCTAGGCAGGAACGCCACTGCTTGAAACATCTTCAAATCGACAAATTTAATGTCAGATTCAGACGGATTTGGCCCCCCTGAAGGGTTGGTGTGTGTTTTTTTGTAAGGCCCAGTAAGACAGGCCTTGGCAGAAGCCAGAGAGAGTCAACAGCACACTCCATATAAGGAGGTCCTACCTGATTGGCTGGCAGAAGGTTCAGTTCGCCTAGTGTCTTAGGTAGACGGAGCCATAAGGGCTGAATATATAAAAGTAGGGAGAAGCCTGTGACAGGATGCTTCTTTATCATTCTTTTTCTCTTGGATCTGATTCAGCTGGTGTGCTGACCGGAGTCAGATAGCTCTATTAAGCTGAGGAGGCTTGTTAAAGCATGGTGGCCCTGAGTTTGGTGGAAAGTGACCCACCAGTCAGTGGCTAGACAGCTTGTCTGACCAGACCTAGTGTCTGTCCAACCCCAGTTCCAGTCTGGGAAGTCAAGTCCAAAGGGGCACTGAGGTCTATCAGGGGACTATAGAAAGGAGGCTTGTGTATGCCAGGGTCTTTCCAGACTAAGACATGGAGAGTGTGGGAACAGAAGGGCATGTGGATCAGTTGAGGAATTAGTGTCTGTATGTGGAAAAGCTATAGAAGCTAGAAACTATAGGCTTAACAGCTAAAAAGCCAGAAACCTGTGTGTGTGAAAGCTTAAGTATCTGAAAACTCTTTAAGAGAGAGAGTGAAGTGGCCACCTGCGTGGGACCAAGCTTTGTGAAGAAACTGGCTGAAACAACCTCTCAAGAATAAGCTCTAACTTTCTGTAAATGCAAGCCTTCCTTTCTGTTAAATAAACTTAAAACCTGATTTAACGTTACCAAAAGTGCCAGTCTGTGAGCCTAAAAAGGGGTAGCGCCTTCTGCGTTTAAGCCAAAAGGGTTCTGCGTTCAAGCCAAAACCTTATCTGACAGAGTTTCCCTTCATTTTTGTTAGAGGCTCTGGTGTTTACTCCCGCAGTCTTTGGGAGTGTAGAAGGGGGGGGATGTTGGTGGACCAGTCACCAGTACATATATATTGGTGGCCCAGGGCTTGGCAGAGTTTAGTGACCGTTATTATATAAGTGGTGGCAGCGAGAGTGCGTACGTGGCAGCAGCCCTACTGGGATCCGCATGAATACTACATCAATAGATTACAACTTCCTAGACCTCTGGGTGAGGCTCAAATTGTAACAAAGGCCAGCAGCCAGCTAAAGAACTAGCAGCTGTGAAATCAACCAATAATAGTAATAAAGAGCAATAAAAATAAATATAGCAATAGTAAAAACTGATGAAAATACACAAAACAGGAAATGAAATGTTGAGTAAAAAGAAATCTACTGGCATTTAATAATTTCCAGGAGAAAGTCTGCCGCTGTCATACAGAAGGAAGGATCAAATTGTCCGGCAAGTAGTATAATCAAAATAAATTGGGAGATCAGGTGAATGTAAAGGAGTAAGATTCACATACTTGGATCTGATTTTCTTAAATCTGGGACTGTGTAATAATTGGTGGGCCAGAGATTCAACTGAGCCAGCATTACACAGGCACAATCTGTTAGACTTTTCTTGCTTGTTAAATCTGCTTTGTAACAAGATGGAAGACATAACATTAAACCTGGCAAGCATTATGGGATTGAAAAATACAGGGGGGAGCGAGTTTTCTTGGCTGCAGTGACTAGGGTAGAGAACTCTCCAACAGTTGGCCTTTAAATTTTGTATAAGCTTCTGAGTAGGACAAAGGACAGAGTGAATCCACTGGCAGTCCAATATAAGTCATTTTTTTCTTTGATTATGGAAAACCAGGGGTTGGTCTGGGTGTCAGAGAGCAGGCAGTGGACAAGGGAGTTGCAGTCCAAGAGAAAATGAACCTGCAGTCAGAATCTAAAAACCCTCAGCCAAGCAACTGATTCCAAAGAGTTTTAACCTAAGTCTCGGAAAAGGCCTGTGTAGGGCATGAAAATAGGGAGTCCACTTATCTTATGGAAAAAATGGATTGAAGGGAATTCAAAGAGTGATTAACAACTTGAATCCCAATTGGGACTCCGTAAAGCAATGTTGAGATGACTTTGGCACTGAAAAATTTGAAGGCAGGAGGAATAAAGGAATGGCCACAGCTGTAGAAAGAGTGTAGTAACACAGAAATACTGTTAGATATGGCTAAAGCAGCCTTCCTATGAGCTGCCCATGAAAAGTTATGGGAGAATGAAAGGCTGAGGCACTTTACCTGTTCGATTTGAGTGCTACTCGTTGCCCATATGAATGACTTGAAGCTCCTAGAGAAGACCAAAACCTTAGTTTTTTTCATAATTAATTGCCAGTCTATTGGATTCACAGTAGTTCATGCAATGCCTCATTAAGCTTCTGAAACCAACTCTGTATCGAGAGGACAATGTCATCTGCATAGAGCAGAATTTATACATGAGATGTACCCAGTTTTGGAGCATGGTTGTTCACTGCTGAAAGAGCAGAGGGAAAGTCACTTTTAAAAAGATTTTAAAAAGTGGGGGTCTAGGCGCATCCTTGTTTGACCCCTTTGGAAATAGAAATACTGTCTGTCAAAAGGTCTTCATGGGAGCACTTGATCTGGCAGCTGGTATTTGTGTGCAGTTGCCTAATCAAGAAAAGAAGTCTGGCATCAATGTCAACAGCAGCCAGTTTTGCCCAGAGCAATGCTCTTGGCACAGAGTCGAAAACAGCCTTTAAGTCAATAAAGGTAGCATAGAGTTTTTTGTTTGCATTAATTGAGTATTTACTGGCTAGGCGTAATAGTACCAAGGCATGGTCCAGAGGTGATTTCCCTTTACAAAAGACTATTTGTTCAGCCCTCACTGCCCAGGACTGGGACAGCCATGACTGAAGTTTTTTCAGTAATATTTTAGCATAAATCTTCCCTATCACCGAGGGAAATCTTCCCTATCACCGAGACTGATGGGGCAGAAATTGGCAGACTCTGAATGACTTCCCTTTTTATGAATGGGAAACACAGTCGCAGACAGCCAAGACCTGGGGAACATACCTGAACTGTTTGCTCGGGTAAAAAGAGTGGCTAGAATAGGAGCCCACCAATCAGTATGACATTTCAGAATCTCTGGAATTATAGTCAGAGCCAGAGGCTTTCCTTCCTTTGAGGTCCTCTAACAGCTCAACTACTTCTTGAGTTGAGACAGAAGGCCAACTAGGTAAATCTAAAGGGATAGATGAAATAGGTCCATTACGTAAAATATCTTTTAAAAGTTTGCTAAAATAATTATGCCAAATATCAGGGGTAACACAGGTAGGGGTAGGCAGCTTGCTTCAATTAAAATTGTTCTGGACAGGCCAGAGTAGCTTGGAATTCTTGGAAATTACTGCAGAATGAAGATGTTCCCATTGAATACTGACATCTTCCATTTGATTCTTCCTAATTAACTGGTGAAAGTTGTTCCTACAATTTATTAGTAGGACAAGGAGATCCCGGTCTCCAGAAGTCCTAAAGTTCCAATAAAAGGAGTGAATTTGACTATTGCGCTCCAGGCACTTTCTGTCAAACCAAGATGTTCTCTTTCTGCTTTTGCTGGGTTTCTGCACAGTGGACATCAAAAGACCCTTCACAATTTGTTTAAGGTCTTCAAACCTAGTAATTGTCTCCTGGGAGAAATCTGCAGCGAGAACAGTATTATATCAATATATTGATATGAGAATTTAAAGGATGTACTTTGGCTAAACGTGTGTGGTTTTGCTGCTTCTTTTTTACTTCCACTTGTTGGCTGCAGAAAAATGTCTTCTCTTGCGATAAAGGTATGGCTGCCTACCCAGTGCCCACAAGAGGAGGGAGGTCAGGGATAGTAAACAGGTGGCAGAAAAATAATCTGAAAGGATGAGACAAAAAGCTGGCAACATGGAAGGGGGGTGAGGGGGAAGGTGTGGATAGCAGTGCGAGGGAGTGGGAGGGGTGAAGCTAGGTAGGCTGGCAGTGGACAGAAGGAAGATGTCCGGGGCAAAGCTGTGTTCACTGGCAAGGCTGCCCTGCTCTGTCAGTGAAGGAAATTACACTAGAAGTATAGAAAGTAAAAGGAGAGCTTAGGGAAATACATCCATACAAGAAATCTTGCCCCAATAGACATTCATCCCTGCAGCACAACAAACACCTTGTGCATAATCAGCCTAGCTCTGAAGTATGGCTGCCAACTCTGAGTTGGAAAATTCGTGGAGATTTGGGGGAAGAAAAGTGTTTGGGGGAAGAAAAGGATCTCAGTAAAGATGTGATGCTAAAGAACCTATCCTCCAAAGCAGCTATTTTTCTCCACAGGAACTAATCTCTTTGGCGTGATCATCAGTTGTAATTCTGGGAGATGAACAAGTGAAGAAAATGAAATGCAAAAATCTTGTTGTGTCAGGTTCCTGGTTTTGGAGGTCATGCATACCTCTAATGAGAAAGAATGGCTACAGAATGTGAAATATTGTAATGGTTGTGAGAAGGATCAAATTAAAATTAAGTACTTTTAAAGCCTACTAATTTCAGTTGGCAAGATTTAAGTGTATGCTCAACTTTCAATAAGGCTAACAAAAAATTTTCTTCTAGAAATGTTTCTTCTTGTGTCCTGTATACCTTCTATTATGAGCTCATTAATTTCCATCATCCATCATTTCCTTTATTAGGCGTGGGTAAATTAATTTTGCTCATTAATTTTAAAAAATCCTTGTTAATTTTAGCTGGTTAATACATCATCATCCATGAATTCTCTGTGAGTTATGGAATGGTGTGTGCAACATACACAGAACTATGCATTTAAATAACATGCACCATTGGGCGCTACATTTACTGGTGATTCCTCTCCCCCTTTTGAGAATAGATGGAATGCATGAATACATTGTGTACAGAATATACATTTCCTAAACAAACAAACAAACAAATAAATAAATAGGAATACAGCCACTTGACATTCTTACATTACACAATACTGAATATAGTGGAGATGAATATGTAGATCTTTTTAATTAGCCATGAAAAGGACTTTGTAAGTGTAGGAAAACACTGCTTTGTCACATGTACACCTGATTAAAAGATATAGTATATACAAAATGTACATTTATTTCAGCTCATTAAGAATACTGCATTTTCATTAGACTTTTGTAGTAAAACATTGTCAAAAATAATGAAAATGCCTCAGCTCTTCAAAACACAATATACACAATGAAAATATCCAGGTGCTCAAAGAGACAGTGATTTTTCTGATTCTGCATTCAAGAGCACCTATTTTGAAGCAATTTGACGTAGGCTTGAAAAACACTTGATCTTGAAATGTGCATTGCTCAGATCAGTTTACACATCTTACCAAAACAAGAAAGTACTGAAAATTTATGACAGGAAAAATTTGGTGTGTCAGAGAGTTTGCAGAGACATTTATAAACTTGCTTCTACATGCATGATTTTATTTTCTTTGCTTCTGGTGAACAGTGAATTGTTGCTTCAGTGACTGATTACAGACTTAGACCTTTTCAATAAGCTATGACAACCTAAGAGTATAAGTGACCTCAGGTGAAAGAGAGCAGTTATTGCTGGGAGATATATTTGTTCAATAAATCATCATTTCAACAGCCAAGTTGCTTGCACTTACATCACCTGCTAAGTATGTTGCTTTGAGAGCTGTTGTTGAGGATAAATTCAAAATGTTGTTTCTGTTCCTCCTCTGCCAATTTCCTCAGATAACAAGTTATTTAAAGTTTCAAACAAAAATTGTTTTGAACCCCTAAAAGAATGTAGAGAAGCTCAGAGCACTGGGATTTAATAGCACCTTAAAGGGTCCACTGTAAAGCCATTAGAGATCTGTATTTGACATGTTGTTTGCATTATGCTCCCACTCCATCCACCACCACCCCCCCCTCAGTGGAGCTCTCTCTATTTCCATCAAAGTGGAACCCAAGCCACATCATCTTTTTGGAAAATTTCCAAAATTGCTTTGGAAATTTCAAAATCAGAAACACATTTGAAAAGTGAACTGAAGTAGGAACAAATGTTTATAATCCAAAAGATGACACAACTTGAATGCTGCTGACATTTGTCTTAAAATACTACAGAGTCAACAGTGCTGAACATTAAAAGAGTTTGATCTATTGTAGCTAAGAGTTTTAAAGTACTTTTGGCTTCTGAGATACCACCAAAATCAGTGAGAACTATTTTGGGTGAGAAATGTGGAGGTCACATATACACATTAGTGTGTTGGTGTGTTGTGGTTATATGTCAGCTCTCTGCAATACCTTCCTATCTAACAAAAGCTTCGTTACACTAAAGCTTTATGCCAGAGCTCAGCACCTTGTCCTCACTGCCTGCAGCATCAGTACCACAGGTATACTGGATTATCCTCTGGCTATTCTGTCCAAACTCACTACATCTGGGACCTATGAATGGCACTGCTTTAGATTTTGGAGAGTTAAGGCCAAGTCCTCACTCACCAAGCAATGAAAACAAGCAAGTGTAGCGAAGCATAGAGTACTGGGATTCATACTAGCTATGATATTAAAATACAACCAGAAGTTATGTGTTTCATAGATGTTAAAAAGATATTTGGACTTCATTCTCAGAATACTGACTCCTTAAAAGGGGAAGTGGTAAGATTCATGGCACCAGCCCAGCTCCTGAATTCTTAGCAGTCTTCTGAGCTGACAGATAGATATGACTGTCTTTGTTGGTTGAGGAACAGAGAATGTTTGAATGCATTATCAATATACAAGGTTGTTCCAATGTTTATGCAGCTGTTGTATAAATAGACCCCTGTCCTTTTGTTACTGCTCAAACAGTTTTGGGCTCATGCCCTTACCACTGAAGATTTTTTTAAAAAGATGCTTTCATGTGGCTTAAAAATCCAAAAGTGACAGAAGATGGCAGTGTTTCAAAGCACTTCTCCCAAGTCTGAGTGAGTAGGAGTAGTGAGTTTTTCCTGGGGTTTTGCAAAGCTTGTGTCAAAGTATCTTGTTGTTCCAAATGAAAATGAGCTGAAACACAATCTAGTTTGATCAATATATTGTGCATAAACAAGGTATTTTCTCAGTGTACTGGTAACACATTCATGTTGACAGCCATACTAGGATCAAGTGGGTCTCCTTCCCCATCTTACTTAAGCCCCGCTACTCGAGGAGAGTAGCGCATATCCCTCGGCGCTTCCCCACTGAGAGGCGCCATGGCCAGCAGCCACTCGACGCTGTGCTGCTGCCAGCGCCCCTTAGCTGCCATGTATTCCCTTGGCCTTCAAAGGGCTTTTGATGACTGCAGAGCTGGGTCGGGAGTTCCTGGCCAGGGATGCTGCGCTGAATTCATGTGGCAGCAGCCCCTCGAAAAGGTAAGTGGGGAAGGGCCCTGCGTTTCCTCCTAATCAAACAGATTCAGTTTATGCAGAAGAATAAATAACAAAGCACTCTTAATATTGTGTTTTTGTATAGTTGGATGCATCCCAGGGAAGGAGTTTCTCTTGGAAGTTTTTCCCATGAAGAAGGGGGGAGGACACCCACATTCCAATAAAGATACACTCAGTTGTTAGGAAGGGTCAAAACAGCCCTACAAAGGGCCCTTCTCCCTGCTTGCCTCCCCAGAACCAAATCTTGGAATACTAGCAGCAAACAGCGAGAAAATCTGTTTCTTAATGTTACAGGTGTTTCTTTTATTGTTTTTGCATTTTAAAACCCTAAATGTATTTTTTTTAAGATTTCAGATTTCTATGCAAAACTGGGGCATTGTTCAATGTTTGTAAAAAGACCATCTTGTCCATCCACAGCTCCCGTCACTGGATTTAAGTAGCTTTGCTACTCAAGATTTGGGCAGCTTTGCTATTGGAATTTAAGATGATATGACCCATTTATATATCTATGTATATAATATTAATGGTATTATTGGATAATTATCCATAAAATAAGAGTAGTAGTAACTGGAGTCTTAATAGTAATTTCAGCAGCAACAGCACTGGATTTATTTATTTTTAAAGCCCTGGTTTTGCTCCAAGCCATTGCTTTGTCTTATTCCCTAGATTCTTTGTGTCACTGCCGTCACAAAGGCTCCAAGTCACAACATTAAAAGCAAATAATAAAATATGAAACATACTATCTAAATGTACCCCAAACACATTCATTCTCTGCCACTAAATGCCAACTCAAATAAAAAACTTGTATATCACTTTGGTGAATCTTCAAGGCTGTGCTTCAGTTGCAGTACACGCCACGCCACACCACGCCTCAGCCCCACTCCCACTCCGAGGTGCACCCAGGGCATTGTGCCCCCCACTCCTGTGGGCGCTACGCCACTAGCTAGAAGGCAGTTTCATTAGCATTCTTAGCATCTGTATTTTTTCTTTAAGGTCAGTTCACACATTACAAAATCTTCATATCCGTGGGCACTCCTTCCTGCACAATTAAAGGGCAATGCACACTTTATAAACTACTCATATCATGAGACTTTAGATCAGAACCTGTTCTCCAGATAACTGAGCATTCCCATCAGTTCTCTCACCAGCATGGCCAATTGGCCATGCTGACAGAGGCTGATGGGAATTGTAGTTCCTGAACATCTGGAGAGCCGCAGGTTCCCTACCCCTGCTTTAGATGATACAGGCACTGGGAGTTCTTAATTTCAGTGTGGGACTCCCAATATATATCTGATTGAAAATCCACCTGGGGAACATGTGTACATGTAAACTAACCCAGTGAGACAAGAACACCAAGGTGTAACATAATCTGCCCATGGACTATACTTATGAGGGGCACTGTCTCTATGACCTGCTGTCTGTCTTCCAGTGGTACAGGCAAAATATCTCCTTCTTGACTGCTTTGTGCCTATGCTTGACCACTTTGGAATGGCAAATGCAAGCCACTGATTGCAGTCTAATACTATTGGCATTCTTTGAGTGCCAAAGCCAAAAAATGAGTAAAAGTCAGTGGTCTAATTCTACCTATCTTCTTATAATATCCCCTACCTCTCTGTGCCTTTTCTGTAACACTGTCTGTCTTATAGGGGATCCCAAACATCTGCCTCTGCTCGATCCATCATTCCAGTCTTTCAAAGATTGTGAGTAAACTGGGAATGTGAACCCCACCAACAAGGTGGTGCAAAACTGCCAAACCAATCTCTTATTTGACCTTTCTCTAGACATATCCTGCAATAGGTTGCCTACATTCCCATGTCTTACATTAAGATAACTGCAAATTACAAGAGAGTCATGTGCAAATACTCCTTTGATTGAATCATAATTTGATTGCAACTTGAATTCTCAAAAATGTTCTCTTTTTATCTAATGCTTGGAATTCTTCTGAACTGTATGGCAACTACTTGGAAATTAACATTTCTGCACACATTCCTCTGGTTATCACCTATTTCCATGTGAACAATCTGCCCCTCAAAATAAACTTGTAAAAAATGTGTTTTCCATCATTGTCTCTGTTCTACTGAGATGAAAGTAAGGAAAAACTACACTGATGGCTCCTCTAGTACTCCAGTGGTGCCCATCTTGGCATTCTGCATCTGACAACCTGCCATGTTTGTGTTCAATTAGCATGGATCACTTATTGGATTAAAACACTTTGTACTTCTTGAACTTCTGCCTAAGAGCTTTCATTTGATCCAGTAAGTTCTGTCTCTGCCAGTGCAAGAAATTCTGCAGACTCCATAGGCACAAAATACCCTCCAGCAATTCTTAAAGGATACATGTCCATGATGAACTTAGGAATAATAATAAAAATTTGTGCTGAGGCAGATGATCTATTAAATTACAATAGTCAAAGTACATAATAACATATGATTGCATCAGCAAGAATACATTGTTATACATTACCAAAATTGTTTTTATCAGCAAAATATGCTGTCAAAAAGTATGAGCAATACAACAAGACTTATATGAGCAAGATTACACAACCAAAATTGTTTTCATCAGCAACATATGCTTCATATGTATATGTAATGGATTGCCTGTAAATTATAATTTTTAAAAATGCAATTTTGTCTAAGTAAGATATTGTTTACATTCGGAATGAGGCAGAAAGGTCTAGGAATAGGAGGAGCTGATTGGCCTCCTGCACCAGAGGCATAGCTGGGCCAAACTGCGCCCGGTGCACATTCTATATTTTCTGCCCCCCATGACCCTCCCATGGCACCCCCATGTGGTGCCCCCCAGCGTCCCCTTCCCCCATTTACCTTAGTTCCTTTCCTTTTTCTAAAACTTTTTCAGGCTGCAAAAGGCCTGTTCACAGTAAAAATGGCCAGATGGGAACTATACTTCCCATGAGACCTTGCGAGCCCCAAGGTCTTCTGGGAACTGTAGTTCCTCAGGCCATTTTTACTGCAAACAGGCCTTTTTTAGCCTGAAAAAGTTCAATAAAAAGGAAAGGAACTAAGGTAAGTGTGGGAAGGGGGGTGGGAGGGTGCCGCAGGGGGGTGGCGTGGGGTTCCTTGGGAGGGAGGGGGAAAGTGGGAGGGGTCTGGGAGCAATTTTCTGCATCCCCAGGCGAGCACTCGGTGCACAGTGCACCCCCTTCCCCTGGTAGTTCTGCCACCGTCCTGCACTCTGCACTCTGATTGGTCAAGTAATTACATGATGCCCAAGGGGGAAGAAAATATCTCACTTATTACAACATTCAGAGAGGCTTTTTGAATTCTGAGTTTCTGATATCTGTCCTTGCTGTGAAAAAACATTACCTCTCTGAGGAAAGTAGTGGCAAACAGTGTGAGATTCTGTCTGGTCCTACTTTTGTAACAGTTCTGAGTACTGTAAAAGCATATATACACAGAATAGGAGATCTGGGATATTTGGGGTTACTAAAAAGCTCAGGTTGAGAGCTATATATATAACCAATGTCAACAGACATTTTTCAGGAGAGGGAAGAAGACTCCTAGTCTGCTGTATGGGTTTTTGCTTTTTTTTTCCTTTGAAGAAGAAGAGAAGAAGAGTTTGGATTTATACCCCTTGTCTGAAAGATATGCTAACAAATCACCTAATTACCAGTAATTAGGTGCCTATTTCTAAAGTAACAAAAATGTGCAAACTTGGTTAAGTTCTTTATTGGACATCTTATTTGCAAAAATAGGAAAATCTTCTATGATTTTTTTAAATAGAAATGTTTTTGTTGTTGAACAATTCAACCTTATACTTAACTCTTCTATGGTTTTCTTTTTTTCTGGTTAAGGGGATATTTTTCTCCATTAAATCAGTGAGAGTTCAATGTGATTAAGCAGATTACACTATAGTTCTTGCTGTTCTTGTTGTTTTTGTTTGTTTGTTTTGTTTTTACTTTCTTTCTCAGTGTCTAAGTCATATGTTTCAGGTTTTCGTTGTGTTCTGGAGTCAGAAGCAGTTACCAAAATTTAGATGTATCTCCCTTCATTCAATTTACCAGTTTGGCATCTTTCAAGAGAAAGTAAACCACAACAACAACAACCTTTATTTGGCATTTAAAAATAGGTTCTAGGGCAATCTGGCTGCGACATCTGTCACCCCATTGATCGCCAGGGTTGATTCAAGAGAAAGTACTTCATTCTGTATTAATTAGCAATTCGCAAGGTCTCAAAATATATTCTTGAAAATAGCTGTTTTATATTTTAAAACATTTCAAACTATCTCCCCTTTGATATAAAATAGGAATCGCATTTATGAATGATGGCTGCAGAATGAACTGAAAATTATTCTTCATTAAGAGTTGCTATCGTTATTCCTGGTCAGATGCCAAACCAAGCATTGTGGCCAGTGACAGTTTTAAAAGCTTTTACCTGCAGAAAAAGCTAAATAAAGTCTTGACGTGTTATTAGAAACAGCAGAATCCCTGGGATAGATAGACTTCATTTTTAGACCTGGTGTCGTAGACCCCATAGCCTCTGCATTACCTCATTCCAACATACAATTTCATTTTGTCCTCCAGAACTCCCAACCCACCTGGTGTGGTATAATATTTGTTGTTGCTCATTTTATGAACTACGGCAGCTAGTACCCAATGAATCCTTAATTATAGTGTAAACTGCCTCTATGCTACAATACTTCCTGTCTTTCTCCACAGGGAATGTGTAGCATTTTCATTGAAGCAAAAAATTTGGTTTAATGTTTTGTTCATGCCTTGTAAAGAATGTCCTTCCCTGTGTAACTCTCCAGAATTCACAACACTGTTTATAATAATATTAAAAAATAAGCTTATTATTTCCCCTTTAACAGGATGTGGTCATGGCTGTTTTGTAGATGCTAATCCTTCTAATTTATGCAGGCAATAATCAACAAAGGTGCCCTATGGATTCAATCCTCAGATGCACATGAGCTGTGCATGAGTAATCCACAGGAGTTTTATGAGCAAAGTGGGCAAATCAGTAACATGAGTCTTCCCATGTAATTGCTGCTTTTGATAAAATTGTTACAATTCTGGAGGGAAGCCTATATAACAAGGCCTGCCCACGAAACTGTGCAATTCACAGACCACCCCCAACAATATGTAAGGGCATTATGAAGAGCAGCCCCCCTCATGACTAGGACCTTGTCTGAAAGATAGCTACATAATGACATGTCTTGACCCTACATCATTAGAATTCTTTCAATATTGCTTCTCCCATTTGGGACTCAATGGCTCCCTATTTGTTTTACTTGTAGTAATAATGACATTCAAATGTTTGTCAACAAAACATTTTAGAAATGTGTAAACTAGGAAGCAGTCCTGAGTTGCTCTACTAATACTCGTACCATAATTATTTGTGATAACTGGCCTCTCTTACAGGACGAGTTACAGGTCTGGTAGATCCTTGGCAAGATTCCATTAGATGGACTGTTACCACTTGATGGTTGTTCAGTACTGAAGGGGACTGATAAGACACATTGAACAGATAAACAAATGGCAGCATAGCCACTCCTGGCTGACACTGCTATTCTGCTGCTCACCCCCATCTAATGACGGCACACGGTCTATTGGTATTTATGAGTAGTAGTTGGTGCTACTTGCTCACTGAGGGCATAGAAGAAGAAAAGGACAGGGGAAGGACAGCAATGGCAAGCAATAGACCACAATAAACATTGCTACCATATACATTAATGCACTCATGCCCAGGGAGGGGAAATGGTTTATTTTTGATGTACATGTTCAAACCAGTAGTGGTGCCAGAACATCACAGCATCCCTGGCGATTTCTCTGCCAGAGAACCAGGAGGAACCTATCAGAGTTATGCATGACCTCACTCCACATTTTGTGGCTGGCTCCACCTGCAGCAGCCATTTTGAAGTTGTATCCACCACCTCATGTCAAAATTCCAAAGATGCCTGCAGGCTCAAAATGGTTAGGGATCTCTGGTCTAGCGTTATTCAGATTCGTTTGGTTTGTTCCCTTTTAGGTTGGGGAAATAGCAGGGAACAGACCTTGCACTGTGAGGGTGGTGGTGGTAACTGGGATATTTTCCACCTATGTTTTTAAAGAGATTTTTTCCATAGAAATCTGCAGTAAACCAGAAGTTTAAAATTTTTATTAACAAGCCAAAATAATAAAGCGTGCACTCGTAGGTTGAAAAAACATATACACAGAGAGTTTCAGAGAGTCTAAGGTGTAAACAGACATGAGGGAATAGATGTGAATAGCAGTGGTCAATTCAGGGTGGCTGATCTTTACTGATCTAGAAGAGAAGATCTGCGGAAGTGAAATCCAAGCCAGCACTGAATACAGATATATTACACCAAGCACAATGGAACCAGAGCAAAAGGAAGCTCAAGGTCCCAAGGGCAAGGAGAACTTGTTCACAAGGCCCAGATAGGGGAAGTTTTTGCCCTCGAGCAATGATAAGAGGGCAAAGCAAGTTCTATAATACTATGGAAAGATGTCTCAATTAGGTCAAGCTGGGGAGTGCCCCATTCTTAATTAAATTTTGGGCAGAGTTGATTAGTTTGCAGCTGAGGGTATTCCAATTCAAGGGGTTCTTGGGATTTGGAAGGTTAAATCACACTCTGATAGTTGGATAGGAGAATTTTTAATTAGACCAACTAGAGAAAGTAATCAGGGAAACTGATTGTGTCAGAGCTGCGGGGTATTTGCATACCCTTTGTGAGGATGAGAACAGGTGTGGTTTTTCCAAGACTGTGGCTTTGTTATCTGGATTGAAATGGCAGAGGCTTCAGGAAAGGCATTGTTCCCTGCTATGCATATTTGATTGGGAGGGGAAAGCATGTTCAGGCAGAGCTCTTCTCTTTGTATCAAAGTCCAGAATTCAGTTTTGGTATCTATCTTAGTCTGAACTTTCTATGATACTAATAGAAATGAGTGGTAGGGTACATCTTAGAAAAAATGTTCCCCCTGTCCTGCCATGGGTTTGCAGGCCGACACTGGGCCATGTTGTATGTTTAAAATTTAAAATTTCAGGCAATTCCACTATGGATTTTGATTAATTTTTGATAGCTGTGAGTATATAGCAAATAATTATTATGCTAAATAAAAATAAAATATATCAGAACATTTGGCTGAATTCAGAAAATGGTATTTCTTGATGGAAATTGTAGTTGATGTAGGCACAGGGCCTAGGACTGGAGAGTAAATATTATGTCATCTTTTCAAAAAGTCCAGCCCCATGCTGTCTCAGCTGAGCTCTTTGAAGTGATATTTTTCCCCACAGAGCTTCTGTTTGTATACACTAGAGATCACTCAGGTCGTTCTTAGCATAAAGAGAATAATCTGTTATTCTATAACATATGTCACTGTTCACTTCAAATCTTTTTATTATATGATGTTGCCAAAATTCTCTTTGATCAGGTCCAGTATAGAGGACTTCTGAGAAATTAAGACTTACAATAAAGTCAGAATTTGTAAATGTATGCCATATGTTCTGGGTAGATTTGTCAGCTTGGGGTTGGGAAATACCTGGTGATTTTGGAGAAGGGGAGTGTCTGGGGAGGGGAGGGACCTCAGCAATGAAGAATGCCATAGAGTCTATGCTCCAAAGCAGCCATTTTCTCCAGGGAACAGATATCTATCACTTGGAGATTAACTGTAATAGTGGGAGATCTCCAAGTGCCATCTGGAGATTGGCAACCGTGATTCAGGGTTACCAAACCCATCCAGCAAGGTAGAATATTATGGGTCACTGAGCTAACCAGTACCAATTAACCCAGTGCAAAGTTACAGTAATGAAAAAGTAAAATCCAAAAACACTATTTGCTGTATTCAATATTCATCCTTACTCTAAAGATGGTTCCTCACCAGGGAATTATACCACAATCACCATCAATTGTATATGCGATTATAATAGTGGTTCCAGGGGTTACTGATAAAATTTGCTGTTTTCCTATTTTTTCAAGATAACTTTTATTTATTCTTTCATTGTTGTGGAACAGGTGTGGATCTTCCTGTTCACTGAAACTTTCAGTCTGGTTGGCAGTTACCAGAGATGAAAATTTTCTGGACATATTATAGCCAAAAATAAAGCCTGGGTTAAACCCAGA
The DNA here is from genome assembly GCF_021028975.2 of Sphaerodactylus townsendi. Taxonomy (NCBI): domain Eukaryota; kingdom Metazoa; phylum Chordata; class Lepidosauria; order Squamata; family Sphaerodactylidae; genus Sphaerodactylus; species Sphaerodactylus townsendi. The sequence goes on along the minus strand of NC_059432.1, from coordinate 49,136,057 downwards.
CATGTGAGAAAGGCACCCAGAAATTTAGGGCAAAAATTATTTATTTATTTATTTATTTATTTATTTATTATTATTAGTAGTAGTAGTAGTAGTAGTAGTGGTGGTGGTGGTGGTGGTGGTGGTGGTGGTGGTGGTGTTATATTTGATAGACCGCCTAATTCCTAGCACAAAATTGAAATATATGTATATTTAACATACTCACTCATTTAACAATGTAAAATGTATCATTTATAGTGCAGCATACAAAATTGCCCTAGTTGGCATAGTTATGCCTTCTTGCTGATAGTTTTGCCTATTTTATGACTTCTGTTCCTTGAAAAACTAGGCTGTTTGCAGAGCCCCAGGAACCCCCTGTTAAGCTTCAAAGCACCTATATAGATCAGATGCTTGAGACAGAGCTGAATGTCATCTGCATATTGGTGACAATACAGCCCAAATCTCTGGGTGAGCTGAACCAAAGGTTTCATGTAGATGTTAAAAAGCATAAGAGACAGAATGGAATCTCATGAAGTCCAAAGTCCATGGGACTGAGCAGCACTCCCCAACATCACCTTCTGAGGCTTGCCCTCCAGAAGGGACCTGAACTACTACAAAACAATGCCTCCCAGTCCCAGCCTAGAAAGGTGGTCTATAAGGATCTATGGTACAAAAAGCCACTGAGAGGTCCAGGAAAATCAATAGAATCGCACTCCATGACCCAGTGCAGGTCATCCACCAGGTTAGCCAAGGCTGTATCAGTCCCACAACCAAGCCTGGAACCCAACTGAAAAGGATCCATCCAGGAATGCTTCAAGTTTTCCAGCCACAACTCTTTCAATCGCCTTGCTCAAGAATGGAAAATGTGATTGATAGTTATTGATTTGGTCAATAGTTATTGAAATCTCCTGGGGCCAGAGAAGGCTTCCTTTGTAATGCATGCATCATAGTCTGTTTCAAGGCTGGGAAACCAACCCTTATCTCAAGAAAGCATTCATTATTTCTTGGAGCCAGTCAGCCCAACCTCCCCTGCAGATTTAATTAGCCAAGAAAGGCAAGGGTCATACAAACAGGTGGTAGGTCTAGGGTTGCCAGCCAGCAGCTCACAATCATCAGGAGTCAAGGTGCACAGGGACATAAGAAACACCATCAGGCAGGCAGCATTATATCACTTTAAGAATCCAGCATTTCCTAGAGCAATATGATGTCACTCTCAGGTTTTCCCCAGAAGTGACAAAAAGCAGTTGCTCAAAGGCAGTTTAAAATTTTGTTTTCCTCTGGCTAGCTGTTGAAGTGCCAGTGGGCAATGGAAACTGGGTGTAGAGAGCTCCCATCTCCAGTGAGCAAATGACAAACTTAAGTAGGCCTCAAACCCTGACACACTGCATTGGTATGTTTTCCATCCTCTCCTGTATACTGATAACTCCTTTAGCTTATTATGACCAGGCATAATTTTCTATGCTATTTGATCCCTTTCTGATGCCCATTTCAAACTGTCAGCTTCAGCTTTTAACAGTTTGCACAGCTACACCCTTCAGAAATCAACATTTGTGGAATCTGCATTTTACCTGTCAGGCATTTAGCACCTTGAACTGATTGACGTGCTGACTGAAGAGCATACAAGCTTTGAAAAAGCTTGATCCCTGTTGCTATTCATTGCATTGCCATGAGCACTTCATCTGATCCTGACATACTTCATTCTTCACTTATCCTCTATGGCAAAATATATAGTGTTATTTTCTGTTGGAAGACAAATAATACTAACAAGAATGGGAGAAAAAAAGCAAAGGGGAAAAAATGAAGGAAAAAAATGACAGCGAGAAAATTCCTTATATATTAGGCACAAGTGGCCACAATTGGATTGTGTAACAAAAACAAGCATCCCAAGTGTGATTGCAACTCACATCCTTTGTGCATGTGAGTTCCAATTCCCACATTGCTTTCAGGTTAATAGGTGAGCTCCTAGTATGTTCTTTGGCAAGGTATATCCAGTGAAATTTGTTCTGCCTCTATGCTACCCAGTTGAAACCCAGGGTCTAGTTCCAAGGCAAATGGAAATACTGTGAAACATTTTTGTTCAATGCGGGATTTGTCATCATTGCCTGCTAGTCAACCCCTGTCTGTCTGTCTCTTCCTTGTAAGCTAACATGTACTAATGTTATGGGCTCAGTAGTATCCTCAGTAGTACTATGGAGTATTTTTCCAAACTAAACTTTAGAATTCCAGGAAAATTCAAACAAATGTTTAAATCACTTCGAAGCTAAGGCTAATGAGGGGAAAAGAAAACTTTCCCATCTTGTACAAAGCTTACCATTCGTCTGTCCATATACCACTTTAATCTCCATCAACCAGAGTGATTTGTCCAAGATGACACAAGGCAAAAGGCGGTGAAACAAGGTTAAAATGAATACATTGCAGGAAGAGAGATTATGAAGTACTTTCTGTTTCATGGCAAAATATAATGGCAAACATCCAATCTGAATTTAATAGAATGCAGTGTCAAGATTGAAGGAGTAATTGGGCAATATAATTTAACCACAAGATGCCTTTATACAAAGAACTCCACAGGATTCAGAAAGCATTAGATTGGCACATTTTGCTGGGATTGGAGTATGTGGTGGCTGTCAGTAGTCCTGACTGGGTTTGGCTGAACATTTTGTCTTGCCATATTGATTTTGGTGTTTGGAATATACTGCCACAGGAGGTGATGATGGCCACTAACCTGGATAGCTTTAAAAGGGGCTTGGATAGATTTATGGAGGAGAAGTCGATTTATGGCTACCAATCTTGTACCTCTTTGATCTGAGATTGCAAATGCCTTAACAGTCCAGGTGCTCAGGAGCAAAAGCCGCAGAAGGCCATTGTTCTCACATCCTGCATGTGAGCTCCCAAAGGCACCTGGTGGGCCACTGCGAGTAGCAGAGAGCTGGATTAGATGGACTCTGGTCTGATCCAGCTGGCTTGTTGTTATGTTCTTATGTTCTTACTAGCAGCTCCAGCTGGGTCCAAGCAGTAGCTATTCATTCATTTTTCCAAAAATTCACGATTGCAAAATCATTTGTCGTATTTAGACTGCTAGTAGGGTATTACTGGACTACAAGTTCCTAAAAAGCTACCTTCAACCATAGGAATTTGTCCAGTCTATAAGATCTTTCTCCAAAGCCAACTCCACATTCTCTCGCCTTCAAAACCCAGCAGGTGATGACTGGTAAATATCTTGGGTTGGATTGCAAGATATTTACTTTTTGTCTTTTGAAACTACGAATGCCAAGGATTGTGGGACCCTCATTGCAAAAAATCCATGTGAAATGTGGGTAGCAGTGAGGAGGGGAGGGGAATAATTTAAGCTAGCCTCTACTCACAACAGCAGGAAAACTGAGGTTCCAAGCCTTTGTCGGTGTTAATAATACCCTCCCACTCTATGAAACACCTATCCAGCCACATTAGTACTGCACCAACTGTTATCTTTCAAGCACCAAGTTAAAACTATTGTATTCACCCAGATGATTGAGGTTCCCACCTATGTTCCAGCTGTTGCCCTGTTTGCTTTTCACTGTTGGTAGGTTTTAGGGTTTGAAAATGCTTGGAGATTTTGGGGGTGGAGCCTGAGGAGGGCAGGGTTTGAGGAGGAGGGGTTCTTTTATGGGTTATAATGCCATACAGTGTACCTTCCAAAACACCTTTTTCTTCAGATGAACTGATCTCGGTTGCCTGGAGATCAGTTGTAATATCAGGATATCCCCACTCACCACCCGGAAGCTGGTAACCGTAGTAGGTTTTTATTTATTGTTTATAATTTTTAGTGCAATTTTTACGTAGCTGGATTTTTAATTTTTTTTGTCCTGACAGCCACCTTGAGAAATATACAATGGAAAGCAAGTGATTTACTTATTCCAAAGCATATCTTTTTTTTACAACAACCCCCACCCTCCACTCCCGGAATCAGCTTTGTATCACAGGGAAAGGGACTGGCACTCTTATGTTATTACCCTGGTTATATAATTTGCATGTTTGTAATCTGTGAACTGGATATATCTTTTTCAAGGGATTTTTTACATAAATTGCAATCTCCCTAGAATTCTTCAAACAAGCTAGGTGGTCTATTCAAAAGACTGAAATCCCACAAAGGGACAGCTACTCACATATAGGTATATTGAATATCGAGTGAGAACAGCAGTTTGGGAGAGTTTGAAAATATCAAGTTCTGTTTGTTCAATGTTGAACTTACTGCTTGCTGTAATTGGAAATATAAGAACCTGCTGAGTTTGTTAGGTTAGTGGAAGCTGGCCAGAATACTGGAATTTCAAGGAAAGTCTGCTAAAAATGTTCTTTAACTATGGTTCTTGTTGTTGTAATGTCATGCCCTGTACTGTCTCTCACTATCTTTCCTACAATATGGTGAGATCAAAAGTTCAGCACAGTATATGGTATAGTCTGCAACATGAATATCAGTGGGACTGACATGCTTGAAAATGTCCTTTCATTTTCTGCCTCTTGTTAGAAGGGCAATTAAAATCCTTCTCCCTGATGTTTTACTTTTTTTCAGGGCAATCCCCCCACAAAAACAAGTAGTTCTTCCTTGTGCACATCCCACAATAATATGTTCTCAGGATAGTGTCGTGTGTTCTTTTTCAGTTATCTCTAGAGTTGCTACCATCCAGGTGGTGGCTGGAGATCTCCCACTATTTCAGCTGATCTCCAGGAAGCAAAGATCAGTTCACCTGGAGATAATGGGCACTCTGGAAGGTGAATGTGAAATTTATCCCACTGATGTTCCTCCCCTCCCCAAATCCCACTGACCTCGGGCTACACCCCCAAAATCTGCAGGTATTTCTCAACTTGCAGCTGGCAATCCTGGTCATCTCTGTTCTCTTCAATTTCAAAACAGGTTTGGATTGGCTCTTGCCAGTTTCAGTCTGGCCAGGATTGTGGATTTTTATAATCAGGTCTACTACTCAAGCCTCCCTGCCCACCCCTCCCACCAAGGCTTTCCTTCTTTTGATCAAATTATCACAGCCAAAACTAAAACTCATTCAACATCCAGCTGCAGGTGAATTGTTCAGTAGCAAAAGCCATATGTTTGAGACAGATAGGCAGAAAAACAAATTGTAAAGGCTTCATTGTCAAGGTGAAGTTCTAAGCACACTAACTTAAAATTAGTGAGATTTTCTTTGGGGTAATCTTAATTAGGCTGATGTCACAAGAATTCGCCAGAGATAGCAAATCCTCAACACTCTTGGAATACTAATATTGCTTGGAATATTCTATTACACTATTCCACTGGAAATTGTTATGCTCCCCTTCCACCCACATCTCAGAACACGCATTCAATCCGGGATTTTTATGGATACAATATGCATTTGAGATATATTTCTGATATATATTAATGCTAACAGACATATATGGTGTGGCGCAGGATAAAATAGGCTAAAAGCAAGCCTAGAAATGGTAAACAGTCAGTAGAAAGCTAATCTACTCATTTGCTCTTTGATGTCCACACCCAAGCCAGAGCTACAGTTAATGGAGTTGTAAATGTGTACTATCCCTTGAACTAAGATGGTGCAACTTTCTTTCCCTTCAGCCGTAAAGTGCTCCCATCCCTGATGTAATCTCGCTGCCTCAGCAAAATTACAATAGCTAGAGACTCACTCTGCCGACCACCTACTCAAGGTGTTCCTAATGTAATCAAGAGAACAATTGGCTACCAATCCCCTGGGTTTAGAACAATAGATAGAGCTGCTAATTAGCTCAGCCCTGCAACCCAGCACAGATGCAAGAAACGAAACCTAATGCAAAGGGTCTCTTTTCCTGCCAAACTAGCGATCCACCCTATAAAAGTCCTGCTCACTTTAAGCTCATTGCTCATGTCTAACCTGAACCTCCCTTGGTCAAGTTGGTGTGAGACACGATATCGTCCTTCTATGGGATCTCTGTGCTGGCATAGAATCCTTGCCTTCTCCTTCGTCTGCTGTATTGGAACCATTAGGTAACGTATCACCCTGCTGCTTCCCAACTCCCTTTCTATCATCCAAACCTATTTTTCTCACCTTGTATGTATGTGCCTCCATATCTTACTTTATGTGTGCTTGAAACCAAATTTATATAAACATTTTAAACTTGATTTGGACTCCTTGTGTTACTCAGCGGAATGCTCCTTGCCATATTTCCCCATATACATAGTCTCAAAGATCCTCTCCTAGCCTACTCTCGCACTGCCAAGCTAAGTTATCACCCCAAAGCATTGCCAAGTGAGTTATCTCCCCAAAGCTCTGCCAAGCTAAGTTGCTCTCCCCAAAGCTCTGCCAAGCTGAGTTGCTCTCCCCATTGCTCTGCCAAGCTAAGCTCTTTCCCCAATGTATTTGCAAAACCGAGCTATTCTTCCCCAGTGCTAACCCCAAAAGAAATCCTTCCCCCTATTAAGCTAGGTAACAAAATGGTTAGGCTATTTCACACCTTCTTCTAGCCTAGTCAGTTCTTAATTTTCTCTTCTCCAAAAAGCTTGTTACACAGTGGTGCAGTCAGATGGCTGGTTATTCTGATTACACCCCAACACACTGGTTGTGTTGGCTGTCAGACTTGACATAACTGACCAGTGCCTTAATGGGGTCTCAGTGGAAAGGAACTGTGCATGCACTGCTCCATTTTGTACACATGGAAGCCATCTGAAATCTGTGCTCCTTCCATGAGTAGATAGTTTTTACTAGTTTAGAATAATGCTTGACTTTCATTCTTGAACAACTTTTTGGAACTTTCAAAGAATTTTCCTTTCTACAGTACTAAGAAAAATATGTGTTCTATATTGTTCCAAAGCCAAAAGCAGAGAGAATTATTTGTTTCATTATTTAAGGAAAGCAAGGGTATTGTAATTGGAAAAATGGTTACCCTAACAGTGAGTTGTTTTTTTTATGCTATCTTACTGGATTTTGCATGTGTACATTGGATTCATATTACCATAGTTTATGTCAAATGTATTACAGAATCTTGAATGATCTTAACAGATGTGCATTCATTTTGGGTTGTGGTTAATCATTTTTTCACTATGAAGAATTGCTGAATTATACATCTAAATTCCTTTTACAGCAAACAAGCAAAACATAACAAAGGTGACAACATGTTTGGAATCATCTTGATCGCTTTTAAAATCCGGCCTAGCTGATAGGTTTTCATAATTTTTGTATTTATTCAGTGTCATTGCAGTCATTGATGCTCAAAATTTGTCAATTGCATCTTCCCCATTCCATTCAAAATGCCACTCATAGAAACAACCCTGGTGGCCTCTATTTATTATTGTGAAACTTAATAATCCTTCTCAGTACAGTTCTGCAATTAAGTCAAGTGGGCCAGAGGACAAAGAAAAGCAACTCTACTGGCCTAGATAAAGTGCCAAATGCTAAAGAAGCAAGTATGACTGACATCATCTTTCAGCTAATATGCCTTGTTCTTCTATTACAAATTATCATAATTTTGAAATGCACTTAATATCTTGGTTTTTTAAAAAATAGAAAAAATAATTTGAAAAGTGAGGTTAAAAGGGTACCTGTAAGGCATGAACTATACATAATTGTTTGCATTATTAATTGAAATAAGCTTTCAAGAGGAATGGCAAACTGACTAGTCCTACTGAGCAGTACATATCTCATGTGTCAACATATCACATGTGGTATACTGTTTGAGCCTAACAATTCACTCAGATTTGTCAGCACTGGGATAAGCCATGATTATTGGGGTTCTTAACTTCTACTTGACAAGCAGATACAATGGCTTAAGAAATAAACTAACCAGTTCATCAGTCTTGAGTATCTGCAAAGGTTTTTGGGCTGACTGATTAGCCTGTATTTGTGGGCATGGATACATGCTCATGACCATAGTCTGCTATGCCTGTTTTTAGTTAATATGGAGCAGTTTCCCATCCTATTGTCTATACCAGCCTGGAAGATATGCAGGACAGCCCAGTTTTGCTGAATCAGTCAGAGCAGTTCAACAAATATGCGATATGTGATCTGATCCTATTAATTTTTACTCAAAAGTAAGTCTTCATAATTTCAATGAGATTTATTCCCTAATTCAGCAATTGTAGGTGCTAGTGTTGTGTTAGAATTAGTAGTATCTATGCTTTCTTCTGCATCCCATAATGACAGTACAGCTTGTATATTTGTAAATAAACAGTTTATTTCCACACATATTTCTATTTTACTGCTTAGAAAAAGTAGGCAAAAAAAACTTTGTTATGAATATTCCTCCTGTATTCCCAAAGATTTAAGACTAACTTTTAACTGTTCCCAGAGATATGGGTAAATGTGATGCAGAGATAACTACAGTGACATTAAGTGCAATCAGGCTGCAGTTGAAATACCATCTTGCTGTACTTCATGACATACAATCATTTTTTGGGGAAAACTAATGTCAAAAATTAGGTGTGTGGAATTGTGCTACTGCAGATGACTGTGGAGCAGATAAAATACCTTGGAATGCTGCATCAGTGCCTGAGATAGCTGCAAATTACACAAAACAATTTACAGGTTATAATAAAGAAGGCAAAATGCCCTTTTGATTTCGGCACATATATTTCTCTTTTACTGCTTCAAAAAGGTAAGCCAAAAAAAAAATCTTTGTTATGAATATCGGTCCTGTATTCCCAAAGAGTGTGCTGTGCATAATACATACACTTGCTGTTACGTGTGCAAGAAGCAGCATGCTATTTTCCAGCATCTGCACAAGTGATCAGAACCCCTTTAAAAACCACATGTTGGGAGCAGGCAAATACAAGAGGTCCCTTTTGTAACAAAATAATGGCCCACATGTATTCAGAAGATCACACAGAGTGCACTTTCCTGGTATATGAAGTAGATGCTGGTATAATAAATGAAGTAAATGGTGTAAAAGAATGAAGTAAATAGTGTAAAAGATGAAGCTAACCATAAAATGACTAACAATTCTACCTCATAGTGTATTTCCAAAGCAAGCACAGTTGATCTTTGCTAAATTACTCTATACTGTGAGATACAATTATGTGCATATTTACCTAGTTTTCTACTAGCATCACACCCAGTCAACAAAGAAGCTGTAACATTTTTCTTGTGTAATGATTATTACCCAACATTTTATCACTGTTTTTGCATGCACAGCATAGAACCCCCCCCCTCCCCCAAGGAATATATATATTGAATATATATATTATTGTTTCCAAAAGCATTCATGCAACTTTCCAGGTAGCTTCCATATAAAAAAAAACTTTCAATGGTACATAAAAGAGGGAGCAGAGAGTACACTTCACTTCTTGATTAAGGAGTCTGTAGCTGAAGCCAGGAAGTCCTAGTAAACGTTTTCATTGAGTGACTGCCAGCAGCTTCTCATTGCTTTATCATGAATAGGCCTGGCCATTTATGTCTTTGGCCTCAGCTCCACTTGTTTTAAAGTTTTTCTTCTGTGCTTAAGCTAGCGAAGACAGACCAGCCTTGCACAGCATTCTTTCCCTTTACTTCTGTAGCACGCTTATCTTAACAGAGTCCAGGCTGGGTGATTTCATAGAAGTCATGTTATCTGTGTTATGCTTCTATATTTAAACAGGGAGGAGCTGTGTTACTAGGCTAATATAAAACACAATGCTACTAGGTGACTGGCTTGTAAAGAGAGAACATCTATCACTTTTATGTGACTGTTCAAAAAAGGAGGCATTTAATAAGGCTGAAAGACCAAGCCAAGAGCCTCAGTTAATATAGAACCAACAGTTTAATTATTAACATTTCTGAGTACTAAATCAGCTTATGGGAGGATGAAGGCAAAACATTACCAGACTAGACAGTGTGTTGCTTGGGGCAAAAGGTATAAAATAGCACAAGATAGGGATATAGTGTTTTGGACTTTTAAAAAACATTTGCTAGTGATTGGAATTTGTGTTGAGTCTTGCTTATCTAAATTTCCTCCTTAATCATCATACAAGCATCCAAGAATTTCTTCATAGCACTGCTGCCCAACATGAACATCACTCCCATTCATCTACATTTCTGATTATTTTGGATAATTCTGTAGGATAGTAGTTACTGCTAAATATCAAAATCCAACTGAAACCCATAAAACCCTACATTCTTCTTCTCAGAATGGTTTGGCTGTTTCCTCGACAGACCTCTTTGGAACAGGAATGGACCACGTTATAAATAAGATGTTCTAACTGAAAGCACATGTAGGCAGTGGCACTGGGGAGAAGGGATCTCTTGTTTCCTTGTTCAGTGTTAAACTGTGACTTTGCCACCTTGCCTTTAAGTAAATGTGAAAGATGATGAAACCTCTTTGTGACCTTGCTTTTGGTGGAGCCTCTTTGTGACTCTGCATGCTGACAAATGCTTGGAGAGAAAAAGTGTATTTTCTACCTGGTGACTGGTATGTTCTAGTACTTAGCTGGCCTGGCATAATAAGAAGTTTGGCATGAACAAAGGTAACCTGCTTTGATTGAACTTTCTCAATCGCACATTAAGTTCTTGATTAGATCACCTTGATGGCTTTTTGTCAAAACGTACTCAACCATAGCACCAAGCAATTTCTTGCCTGCATATAAGCAACTTGTGTTACAGGAACAAATAGCAAACTTGACTATGGTATATCTTCTCAGTTCAGGGAGAAAGGACATATATCCCTTATGTTATGAGACAGGCCTGTATTGGGACATGGTGACTTGTTTTTAGGAAGCAGTGCCCCCACCTGTTTCTCCTAGGGGTGCCCTGGCAATATAGGTCAAAGATGAATGTCATTGCCTGAGTTTTACCTTACTACCTCTCCCAGCTTCCACATCGGTATGCATACCAGACAGGTATGCCTTCTCTGCAGCCACTGGGAAAGCAACAGCCAAACTCTGGGGAATACTTTGTCCTGAGATTCAGGAGTATCCAGTCTCTGCTCACAAAGGATATGCAAAATCCAGCCAAGCCTAATACAATCAAGTTAGCTATTCTCTACCTCTTTAATTCTATCACTCCTTTCCTGCTGTACTTCTGGGAATGACCACCTCACTTTGAACTAGAATAACTCCAGAATTGTGATTTCATCAGTTCTATCCTAAAATGTAATCAACCACATGATGCTCCCTGACTTGAGTCATTAAGCCAAATGTCTACTGCATTGTCCTCCTCCGAAGGACAAGAACTTTCTTTGTTCAGGAAGATTAGCTTTCTTCATTGCTAGAGGGCCAAATTTACCTATAACTAGCTCGCTTACCCTGCAGTCTCTATTTTTTGGACTACTCTCTGTTTAGTTGCACTGTTCCTAGTGCTGCTTTCACCCCATCTTTAGAATCCATTGGACTCTGACCATGGATCCTCTTCCTCAGTAAAAAGTAGTTATTACCCTTCTCACAACACCCTGCTCTGTTGCCAACCTATCCCCTCAACTCTTTATATTCTAGGATTGTGGGAATACTCTGTGTGCTTGTGTTTTATTATTTGTGTGCTTGTGAGTTTACTATTTTATTTTTCCTCAATAAATTGTTAAACTTTACTTCTCTGACTCCTGCAGATTTCTTGCAGAAACCTGCCATCATAAATTCCAGTGGCATCTTGCAAAACCAGGTCTGTCCTGCTAATTTCCCACTCTAAAAAGAACAGACCCTACCATTTTGGATAACACTTAGAACCATGGATGTCCTATCTGATAAAGCTGGAAACACCTTCAGCTTATCCTTTTCTTGCACTAGCATAGTTGGACTGCATCCTTTAAACAGTTAATATTGGTCACATCACATTGTCTATGTTTTGCATTTGTGCAGCCAGAAGTGTCTAGTCAAGAAGGGATCACAAGAAGTGATAACAAGTTACTGTGGTTCATGAACAAATACACATCAGAATTACACATAGTAATAAGTCTCAACTGAAATTTCTTAATGGTTTTGTCCTTTTTAAGTTTGTGCTTTTTTAAACAATTGGGTGTTGTGTTGGACCTAAAAAGCAGGCAGAGACAGAAAAACCAGAATGTAAAGTGTTAATCGCTCACAGAATCTCTGTGTGTGAGTGATTCTGTGTTAGATCTTTGGACAGGATCTGAAAGAGGTCAACTCTGAGATCCAGAGAGATCAGACATGTTTAGTGTCTATGAAAGTCCTGTGGTTTTGATGGGAAAAGAGTATTGGGGGAAGAGAGACCCTATTCTAGCCAACAAGGGAATGTACTTCTAGAAAGGGAAGAATTCCTAGCCCAAGATCTTAGAACAGAGCTAATTCTTCTGGAGAGTGGATAGAACTGAGGAAACTGACTGAGAAGGAAGGTGTCAGAGAGGGACCATTCTCTTGTCAGAAGGGACCATTCTCTTGTCACAGTACCCTGTGTGCTGATGAAGAATTCCCATCCCTAGTTCTTCAGTAGGACTTACTTTAAATACTGTTTGAGAAGTCAGAAAGGGAAAGCAAGTTGTGAAATACTCTTTTCCATATAGTTTATAGGCACCAGAGTCAACACTGGGTGCTAGCTTGGATATACTCAGTGAAACATCTTCAAAGTCTGTAACATTTTAAAAGCATTAAGAATTCCATGACAAACTGACATCTTTTCAAAAGTCCAATTACCATCTGTGCTGAACTTTGAAAACAGTTTAGTATCTCCAAATAAAAACTGCTTTTTTCCTTGTTGACTACGGTATATTCCCTCCTAACTTATTCCTCTGAAGTTTTTAATAAAATTCTATTATTTATTTGTTAAGCTTTATAAAGCTTCTTACAAGGTTATCTGAGGTAAAACAGAGAGAGAGAGTGAAGTGGGGATGACCTCAATTCCCTGGACCACAGTGTACTGGACCACAGTGAAAAACTCCTGCTATGCCAGCGGGGTTGGATGCAGTGCAGGATTGCTGACATGGTGCTCAGCACAGAACCCAGATGTCTTGGAGGGCCACAGTAGCCCTGTGCCACCTCCAGGAGTTGCTTCTGCTCTTCCCATCTAGATTAGGCTGTAACATTTACCTAGAAGTCCACCATATCATCTTTTAAAGCTGTCTAATGACCAAGTCAAGACTTTTCAAGTCTTCTTTTCAACTGTTTACTGTTTCTTTCCTAATTTTTCCCATACTTTTCCTGTGTCTTTCTCCCTACAGTGTCTTTTACTTGTTGCCAGTTTTTCTTTTGACTTCTTTAGGTGTACTCTTCCCATAAAATTTTTAAACTTTGTTGAAAAAAAGTCAGTATACCATATTCCATTAATATAGAATGTGTTTGAATGTATCAACTGGTCTATAACGATTTTACGAATATTAACAGACTTCTCTCTGTGATACACCTCTGAAGATGCCAGCTACAGATGCAGGCGAAATGTTAGGAACAAGATCTACCAGACTACACAGCCCAGAAAACACACAACAATCAGTTACAAATATTACTTTGTTTTTTAAAAGATGACTGTTGATGTAAATTACTACTTTTTCCTGTTGTTCACTTACACTGGGTAATTAATTTTTAAGTCTTTTTCCATAAGCAGAAGGGTACTTCCATTCACGCCTGTAGGGCTACTTATTCAAATTCTCTGTGCTCACTACAAATCCTACATTGCACCTTATGCTGTTTTCAAATGATCCCTCCACACACACACCCTGTGCATTTTAGGGAGCACAGCAGAATCAGCAAGAAGGAGGTGGGAAAGATCTGTGAACAAATCTTATGTTTTGCAATGAGCAAAATTTCAAAATGTGTGCATGTAAATGAAATAATCAGATGAAGTATGTCTATTTTTCAGTAATTGATGCCTGTAACTTGGCAAGCCTCCTTTCCACAGAAAGCCAGTTAAACAATCCCCATTGATCATTGTGCTATGGTACATTGCAAACATGCAGTAACGTTTGACAAGGACCTTGCTGCTTAGCTAACACCTGAAATTTGGTGTAGTTTTTGTTTTATTTCCTGTATAAGAGTAGAAAAATAAAATACATAAACCATGTGTGATGATCATAAAACTGTAAAATAATTATACAAGTCACATGATAAAAGAAATCAATGGTTTTTTAAAACCCTACATTGGTGTATAATCCATGCAGGAAAAGTAAATACAAAATCCAGAAACAGAAGCCCCATTGTTCCTTCTATTAGGACCAACCAAAATGACCAAAAGCAGCCCTTGGAATAACAAGTTGGACCGTTCAAAAGAATTTCATAGTTTTAGAGTTTTTCTTGACATTATATTAAAAAACTGGGCTTTTTCCCTTGCTGACTAATTCTTTCTGTAAGCCTCAGCCTCATATGTTTGTCATGCTTTGCCCTGATCCTTTTGCTCACTCAGTAATACCAACCTTATGTTCTCAGCATACATCAATCACAGCATAAATCTCAAGACAAAAATAATCAATGTGTGTGGCTCTGAGGTGCAGTTGGAGTCACAGGCTATTTCTAGAACCCAAAGCGGAGTTATTTTAGGTTAAACGTAGGCTTATTCCCTACAGCAGTCTGTCTTTGCTGTCAATCACTGTGTGATCTGTGGACAGCTTTGAACTATTATCATTACAAAGACTAAAAACGACTTGTCTGTAGAGTGCATTCTAGCCCTGCAAACCAGGTTCTGAATGACTTGCCCAGGAGCAGAAAGGTGAGCTCTTGATTCTGAGGTCTTACCTGTCCCATTAGCAGCTCTTTGAAACTGTCACTTTCACTTTCTAAGTATAAAAGACCAAAGATGGTAATCATAACCTACTGCCTCTTAATACAGCCCTTATTTTTAAGGCATTCTTATGAATAGATATTTGCTACTTCGATTACAATGAAGCAAGAGCGTATAGAAACTGGTCAACTCTTCCAGAAAGACAAAATCAGTCAGGGTTGCCAACCCCCAGGTGGGACCTGAATATCTTCTGGAATTATACCTGAAATCTTCAGACAACAGCAATCAGTTCCCCTGAAGAAAATGGATGCTCTAGAGCATTAACGGTTTGGCATTATGATCTCCCAAGGTCCCTCCCCCTCACTGCAAACCTCACCCTCTCCAGGCTTCTCCCATGAATCTAAAGCAAATAGATCGGGGGTGGGGGGGGCTAACCTTAAAACAAAATGATTAAATAGCCAAAGGTCAAGAATAGATTCACGTTAAGGGCCAAAAGATTCAATTATGAATCTTGATTGTTGATGTTGTATATTAAATAGCAATATATTCGACATTATATATATTTTTAGTATTTATATAATTTTTGTAGTTGAGTCTTTTGGCCCATAATGTGAATTTGTTATTGGCCTTTGGGTAGTTAATTCCTTCCACAAATCTCTAGGAATTTCCCAACAGGAGTTGGCAACCCTAAACTCTACTTCTGAGGTGCATGCTGAAGCTGAGATATATACATCATTCCTTTCAGAAGAAATGGCATACTAAGATGCTCGACTGTGTTCTGTACACATGATCAAAATTAATGAATCAAATGGTCTACAGCCCAATCCAGACAGGACTGGCGGGCTGGAATGGGGCACTCTGCCCCTTCCACAAGGCTTTCCCATGGTGCAGGAAGTCCAAAAAAGTAAAAAGAAAATGCTCCAAAGAATCCTTCATAGGGAAGAATAGGGATTTCCATGGCATGTCTTTGCCAATGTTTCTGCTAGCACACAGGGGCCTATGCAGCCTGATTGTAACTCCAGGAGATTTTTAGGCCCACTGGAATCTGGCAACCCTATGTGGGGCATGAGCAACTCTATGCCCAGATAGAGTCATGCTTGTTGCTCAAATTAAATCCTGTGGCTCAACTTGAAAGTGCAAATCAGACATACCCAAGGCCATGAGCTGTCCCATAGAACTGTTGACCTCTCTGAACAGTAACACCCAATTATATCAGTTTCTCAGACTCTCTTCAGTTTCAGTAGCAATCTCATGGGATGACGGGAGATATTGATAATGTAGCAGCCCAAAAAATGTTGGGTATATAGTACTAGTTGCCTTTTGATCCATGTCTTTGTATATGATTGGTATTCTCATCCAATCATAAAAGCGTACTTTTTTCTTTCCCATTTTGTTACTTCTTTAGATTTGATTTTGTTAGTCACCCTAAAGGCCCATTGGGCCATGTGGTAGAATATAAATACAATACATAATTTAACAACATGAATGAATCTGCAAAATTATTTGATCTACATTCTGCATAAAAACAAAGATTATGGTCACTGCCCACACAAGCCTCTAAAAACAGATGTCCTAGCAACCTTCTAATTGCTGTATTTAAACTGTCATTCAAAAATGTAGCAGTCTTTCAAATATCAGAGCAAAAGAAAATCAATTTGACATTAACCTGGTCTCTCTCGCTCTCCTTCCATAAACGTATCCAAAAAAGACTTGAATGTTCTCTCTGAAATCTCTTCAAAGAGTGAGTAAATGGGCCACTATGAAGTCAAGAGCATTTGGTTATTAAGGGTACTTTTCATTTGCTTGAATGGGTAACTACTACACTGCACTATGTAACAATTCATATAGACTTGTGTCATCACACACCAGAAATGAGGTAAGATGTTTGGGAATGGAAAAGTAAAGAGTGTGGTCTTGTATCCCTGAAGTTATGCTCAAAAGAGTATTTCTTCACCTGCCTGTCAAAAGCTCAATTAATGATGACATATAGTAAGTTCCTTCAGAGAAGGAACCCTTAATGTTTTATGTGAAACAGAACACTGAAATAAATTTAACATAGTTTACCTTTCCCCTCATAGCCTGTCAGGTTGAAAAGAAGCCTCACTGTTCCATTGCTGGCATTGTACCTGCATTTAAGCTGTAATTTTAATATAATCTATATCATTCTACATAGGTGGGCAGGTTAGCAGAGGTAAATAATTCACCTCCCAAACTGTGTTTCAAGCAGTGGACCACGTGAATTAGTGGGGAAGCAGCCACAGGACTGTGGACAAACCAAAAAACCCTTCTCCAGGCTTATTGCAGTGGGTGCCGTTGAGAGGTTCTGTGCAAAAAATTCCTGGGGAACTGGAAATTGTGTTGTTTCCACTGAAACCTTCAATACGCTCATCTAAACCCAGCCAATGTTCGTAGAATTTGTATGGGCATAGGTTCTGTTATGCAACAAGCAAGGTTCATCTTCCCCATTGTTTTACTGAAAATTGTGTTTCCTACAAACAGAGCTGTGAAGTGCAAACAGCAAAAAACAAAACTTACAGTAGAGTGCTTGTTCACATTGACAAAATAGATTATCCAAAACTGCAGTGTAATTAAAGCTGTTAATTCAAAACTACCTGTTTCCTTCCAAATAGACAACTACAAATTGACTAGACAGAAATAACATAATTCCAGAAGGACTTCTGAAATACGGGAAGTCTTGTATTTTTTTGGCAATACTTTCCATATGAAATGAAGGAATGTTGCACGTTTTAAAAAGTAAAGCCTGTAGTTTCACTAGCTTTTGATTCTGAGAATGTGGTAGGTGAGTTCTTCTATTAATGCAATACTCCAGTTCCTTAATATCACTGATTTATATTTGGGGCATCTGCTACTTTCCAGACTTGCAATATTTCCATTGCAGACTGAGGGGGCAAGACAGGGAGGGAGGAAAAAGGGAAGAATAACCAGTGGTGATCTTTTTAACTTACAAAGCATGGCAATCACCCTCCATAATCTCTCTCCCACAGGTTCAAGGTTACAGGTAAGTTAGGCAGCCAAGCATACATATAAATTTATAATCCTGTGTGCTGTTCCTTCACTTTGGGTGGCTGTTCTGGCATCAACCAGAGCCATGGCCTTTTCTGCTTTGCCTGTGGAATAGGCCCCCTGAAGAAATTAGGAAAGATCTGCAGATGGAAGATCTTTAGGCAGTACTGTAAGCCATGTTTGTTTACCCAGGCTTTTGGGGTATGAAAGTATTAGGGCTTTTAAAAAAATGATCTAGTTTTAATATGCAATGTTTAAATTATTAGCTGTGAGCCATCTTGAGCCAAGAGGATAGGTGGGATACAAATATTTTAATAAAATAAAATATATGTGTGTTGAATCCATTCCAGTTAGGTATTAAAATTTCTACTTGGCATATGCATATCAGCACAGCCTAATTCTGACTGTGCATGTTTACTCCACTGACCAGTGCAACTTCCAGCTAAGCAAGTGAGCACTGAATGGCCTAGTTGGCTACAACTGTGTGGGAAATGCTGTATGGGAATATGAAACCTCTGTCTGGTGACTTAGGAGTTGTGATGGCATTTTCACATGTGCAGACTGACATTTTGATGTTGCAAATACTACGTGATAAAATGGGTGTATGAATGCACACACAGTGTGAAATAGCACAGTAGGAATTCATGCAGAGTGTAAAGCATTTTAAGATATTTTACAGTATCCATCCTTCAGTTTTGCAGATATAGGGAACAAATGGTCAGGACTAGGGCTTTTATTTTTCTTCAGTTTGATTCATGGGATGACCCTTAAACACATTTTAACCCTTAAATGTGTCCTGGGGCCAGTTGAAAATGGTCACTGTCAGCATAACCGCATTAGTGGCAGGGAATTATAAAGAGAATGTAGTGTGGTATAAAATGTTTCCTTAATTTCTAGTTTTTGAATTTATATGCTAATTGTATCAAAGTAGTCTAACTGCAGGATTATGTAACCTGCAATAAATGTGCCTTTTCATTTTTAAAAATTATAATTTTATATTTTTATATATCTCTGACTCCATCTGTTTTCTAACTATTACAATAATGCATGCACTTCAAACATTAAACACCCACCAACAGAGAACTAAATATCATTGTACAGTAAAAAAAATCTAACCAACATGTTGCACCTTATAAATTTATTTTTCTGGCTCACATGTCATCAAGCACTAGTAATTTGGGTGGTGTGAACAGCTATGTCATAGGTACTTGAGAGATTATGATCTTAAACATGTAGGAACCTGACTAGAGATTACAATTATTTTAGACTTTTAGGGAAGAAAGGAACAGATGTACAGGTTGTGTGTAAATGGGTCCCAGATGCAGAAACACCTGGAACCAGCAAGTAAACATGGGCAAGCAAGTAAATCATGCACACTTATGCTACTATTTTTCAGACAGCAGAGAATTTACAGAGACTGTGTATGAGGACAGGAGATGGGGAGAAGAGCAGGACCACAGTGGAAGGCTCTGTCCCTGACATGTTGCATTTTACAACAGACCTACATGTGTACAACTCAAGAGATCTCAATGTAGATAACACACATGTGGAGTTTAGATTCAAGACTCTTCTGAAAATTAACGTATACATGATCATTGTTAAATGACACTTCTTGGGGCAACTCTTTCTTTCCAAGAATGTATAAATTTTCTTGTGACAGGTGTTGTATTTGATATATCGTGAAATTAAAGATGAGCTGACATACTCATTTATTTCTTGCCATATTTATAATAGCAGTAGTCACAAGAGATAAAAATTAGCTTTCTGCAAAGTGTAAAATATAGCAAAAAGAGAGCACCGCCTGCTTATATAAAAAATATCACATTAAAATAAATGGGCCACACCCCACTTACCTCGTCTGAGTGCAACCCCACAGCGACCCCTCATAGAAAAGCCTCCGTGGCTTTTGACAACGGAGACATTTGTTCCCCACTCATTTTCCATTCAGGAAATAGCCCGGGGTTCCACATCAAGAGTCAAAGAGGCAATCGAGCGTTCTGATTGGCTGGCACGTGTGTGCATCATTTACACGTGGGAGTTGCAGCCAGCCGAAGGCGGGGCTCCATTTTGATTGGCTGACCCGAAAAGTTCGTTTGGATAAGCTGAACGCATTGTTTTAAGACGTCTGCACATGCTGACGTCACTACCTGTTGCAAATTGCTTGGGCAGAAAAATGAAAGTAAATATCAGTTTCGGTTTACACCGCCGACAACCCTGTGCTCAGCAGCACTTTGCCAAGCTGCAAAACAGTGGAGCTCGAGCAAAAAAGAGCAAAAAAAGAGCAATGTTGGCACGTCTTGTTGTGCACACGTCTCAATTTCCAAGCACTTTCTGACGGGAATACCCTTCCTAAACAAAATGGCGGTTCCTGTTTCCTGATTGGCCGGAAGCTGCGCGTCAGAGCGAATCAGCCGCGTGTAAACAGCCGAGGTTCCCCACCCCCCTGCAGCACCTGCAGGGTTTTCAGAGGACCTAATTTGCTGCACGACAAGGAGGTGGGAGAGCAGCAAATTAAGGGCAGCTGCGCAGTGGGCGCTGGTGACGTGGGGAACGTCCATCCTCCTCGTGTCTTTTAAAGAGGTGACCCCGTGGCTTATGGTGAGTGGGGAGTGGCCCAAATGTTTGGAAACAAACATCATTAAAAGCCTGCCAGAAGAGGAAGATCCTTACCCTAAAAGGCAGGTGTGTCCTATGATGGGTGGCAGTTCTATAATGTTGTAGCAACTACTGAGAAAGTCCTGCTCTGAGAAGATATAACCTGGCATTCATTATGATATTAACTGGAAGACCATTTCCACATGGCCAGCTAAACGGAGGTGCATCGGCATAGTTTATACCAATGCACCCCTCGGGACCGTTCGCATGGATGGTCCCGCTGGGTTCGCAGCCGACAGTACAGCCTTTGCATAGGCTGTGCTGTCCCCAAATGGCTCTTACCTTCTCCTAGCTTCCATTGTGTGTGGAGGCCAGGGGACACGCCCCCATAGCCAGAGCGAGGTGTGTCCCCTGGCCTCCACAACGCAACAGAAGCCAGGAGAAGGGGAAGGTGGGGGGGGACACACAGCCTTCCACCCACTGCCTTTTGCACAGCAGCGGGTGGAAGACGCCATTTTTGGAAAACCTCGCTCATTGACGTTCAAAAGCAATGTTTTCATGCTGTTTGACCGGCACGAGCATGGCTCTGCTGCAGTGCCTCAGGGATGGTGTTTTTACCGTCACTGGGATGCTGTTATTGGGCTGTGCAGAAACAACCAGACATACTTTTGATAAGCCTCCAAGCTTTCTGACCATCCTTCTTCATTCACATACCTCTGTTATAACAATCTTTTTTTTATCTTTCCCCTCAATTTTCTCTCTTCCCCACATAGTTGTATTTTTCTGCCTCCTCCAACCCTCCAATCTCTGGTTGGTTTTCCTCCCCAAACCTCTCAACACTGCCCCTGCTTCTTCTTTATCCTTTCTTGTTTTCTTAGTATATGTCTCTCTGTATCCAGTAATAAACAAGAAACGTCAACATACATTTTGTGTAAGTTTTTTTCCAGGTCACTTAGTGCTAGTAATCATTTTAAACTTCCCAGCATGCCTAGTTCCCATCTTGTGTAACATATATACACAAACCTATTAATTCTCAATATATATTCTATACTGTTCATGGATTTCAACTGTTTTCCCTTATAGACTCCATTAAAAATAATTAATTGGACAATCACATCAAATATTTTGAATGTAGGGAAAGTTTCCATAATAGGAATCATTCCTTAAATGTGTTTTTTTCTGGTCTGAATGCCCATCATGCATTGCTGACTTAGGCCCAGCACAAAACTCTCATAATTACTTTTCTTCATGTGACTTATCACAGACTCCTTGTAAAGGAAAGTTGGCATAAAACGTTGGCAGAATATAGCAGCTGTTGAGGCAATTAAAGTTGATTATGTGATACTCTGGCCATGTTCACCACATTTTATTTCGTGTTATCAGTAACATCCAGCCATGACCCACAAAACAGCAGTAAATAAAATAGTGTAGCAGTTGTAGAAGATGTTGAAATCACAGTTCCAAGAGGAAAATAAAAGGATGTAGGAACAGCCAGTTCCCTGTTGTCATCTCAACATGCAGATTCACTTGGAAAAATCTCAAAGTACAAAAAATATTAGATAGACCAAAATGTTGAATCTAGGATTCCAAAGGGATGCCATGATCTGAAGACTTCCATTATCTAACACATCTACATTTCTGATACTGGCCCTCACTATAATGCCAAACCGATAGAAGATGTTAATTTGTCCCTTTTAGAAGTGAAATAGTTACATGTCTTAGCCATACTGATATAAATGAAAGAGTTTTAGATCACTCTTATAGCATTTGATATATAAAAAGTCTTACTGTTAATTTCAGATTCTGGGGTAAATATGGATTAGACAATGGCCAAAACAAGTTGCTAACCCTTGGCATAGCTAATGTATTCCGTGCTAGCCAGTGTCACATTAGAATTGCCAGGCAGCTATTGTTCTCCAACTAGAAATAAGGATACATTGTTTCTCAGGGCAGAAAGTGTGTAAATACATGTGCAACAAAGGTCATCACTGCCCCATGGGATGTTGTCATATCATGATGTTTACTAGGCAGACTATGTGTTGGGGGTGGTTTGCCATTGTCTTCCGCAGTCATCTACTCTTCACCCCCAGCAAGTTGGGTACGCATTTTACTGACCTCGGAGGGATGGAAGGCTTAATCAACTTTCAGCTAGTACTTAAAACCAACTTCTGTCAGGATTGAACTCATGTCATGAATAATGCTTTGACTATAGACCTGCAGCTCACCACTCTGTGCCACAGGCTGTGTCATTAGCAGGACCAGGGAGAGCATGACATGACTTAGGCACTATCTAAAAATGGTCCAACAGCACCAAAAGTCATTCTGCCTCAGTGAAGTCTCACCATTGTCCCCTGAAATAGTCACAAGGCCTCCATTAGGCAGGGCACAAACCCAGATCCATACCCTCACCCTCTGGGGACACTTTCAGGAACACTGATGGCAGAAGGCCCAGGCCATGGAGGCAAAGTGCACAACTGGCTACACACAATCCCAACCCAGAGCCAGGCAGTGAGAACAATAATTATTTGCAGGTTCCTGGCCAAAGCACAATGCAGCCACAGGAGGTCAACACCTGCCAGCTGACAGCTGAGTCTGATTACTTTCCAGCTGCCTTGCTGGATCAACTGGTCCTCTAGGTGTAAGCCTGTGTTCTGACCCCTGCCCCTTGCTTCCAGCTCCTGTTGACACTTGAATCTCCACATTCCAAGCTGGAGAGCACTACGACTTGAAGGGACCTGACTGGCCCTGCCCACAAAATACGGGACAGGAATAAGTTCCATTCAGTTTGATAATAAACAGGATTTGGGCTGTCAAAATGCTGTCAAAATGCTAACTACAATGAATGTTAAGTGGAAATGTTCAATTAATTGTAACAGCCAATAGCTCTGTACATATGTTATTGTGAATTATGTATAGTCCATGTACAGAGTGCCCATTATTCTTTGCTGTACATGCACTGACTAAATCTTTAATTACATTCAACATATGTATAGCTTAACATGTGAAAACCCTGCATATATTCAGCTACTAGTTTTATCTTTAAGGTGAACATGTGTCAGCTCCTTTATAACAGATACATGACCATTTACTATGACGCATTCAGAACCAAGTTAATGGTATACTTGGGTTTGCTTAACATTACATCTAATATTCTTTCTCTGTGAGTTAAAAAATAACAGGAACTGAAATGAACTCTTGCTAACAGCGATAATATGATCTCCTCCAGGCAAAACCTTAACTATTATATAAATCTGAAAAAAACTAATCTGATTTTGTTTTGGCAATAATAATAAAAAAAACGCCAAGCCAAAAAAAAGAGGGTGGGGGGGCCTTAGCAACCATGCTTATTGTTTACATATTATTCTTATTCTTGCCCTTCAGGCTTTTTAATCTCCTCTCCCAGTTTTTGCTGCAACTTTTTTCTTTATGGTAATCATTAGTACCTATAATACAAACTCTAGACATGCTGGGACAGAAGGATACAAAATTTATTTATTGGATTTATTTATTTCTGGATTTAATATGCTGTCCATTTCCTTCCAGGCTCAGCAATTTCTAAACAGAACTCAAAGCCATAGACCCTGTTACAATAATTTATTCACGAATCCTGTGGGTTTCATGGCTAAGCCACTGTATTGCAATTGCCAAGAAATCATCATATGCCCATTTGATGTTCTAGCTGTTCTAGTTAAAAACCAGCATTTTATTTTATGCAGTTCAATTTGCTGCTTCTTTGAAGCAAAGACAGCATTTCAAACTCAGTTGGTTGTCTGGCCGTATGAGACAGTTTCCAAAAAATCAAATGGAGGATAGGTAACATGAATCTAGGAAGAAAAACTGGTGAAGTACTAGAAGTGGATGATTGATAAACATTGACTCTATTTTGAGATTGTGTGAGGTGATTTGCTGTTTCACTGCCACCTTGCATACACATTTGTAAATATACAGCATTTAATGAGGTAGCAGATTCTTGCTAATGTAGCATGAAGTATATTGGCCTCAGTGGCAAACCATTTCTTTCAGCCTCACGTAAACGTGAATAAATTCAGCCTTTATCTGCAGGCTTTTCCACAAGCTTGATTTACTTCTGATTTTCTTGGGAGTCAATCCACAAGCACTAAATTCAGTTGTTCCTTAAATAATCAGGATTTTCAAGGGAGGGAGTTGTTGTCATTGATGGCATCACAGCACACACACACACCATTTTTTTGTTTATATCATGAATGCATGTTTTTAGAACATGCCTTTTTCTTTATATATGTGCAAGGGAAGGCAGCCCAATTCAAGGAGCCAGGTGCTCAGCAGTGGCACTGTGGCTGCTCTGGGGCACTGCTCCCAAGGAGGTTTTCCTGTCGTGCGGAGAGGCTTGCAATGTGAAAAAGCCTCCCTACCACTGGAAGGCATCCATTGGGCTTAATGGATTATGTCACCTTTTTGGCCATGCCCTCAGCCCACCCCCTCTACACCAGCAGCCACTGCAGGAGTGAGGGACACTGACATTATGTCCACTGCCAGGCAAGTACCCCAAAAGTAGTAGAAAAAATCTGGGCGGGGGGGGGGGAGCAAAAAATTAAGTGAAAACTGAAGGCACAAAAATGTGCAGAAATCAGGAGGTGAACCAAAGCAGTACAGGGCCAGAACTGACAAAAAAACCCCTAGCCAACCACTGAAGAGGTGATAATTCTGTCAAAGTTTTTATAAGCTGGGGCTGGTATGAGAGGAGTTTGGATTATGCTACATACACTTCCTGGTACTAACCTCCATATTATCCACATATAATATGAGGATAAATATTACTAAGGTAATGAGATAAATAATTACATAACTGATATAATATATGATGTATTTGGGAAGTACTTGCAGGATTCTAGAAGTGCTAAGAATTAAGGGAATCGTTGTGTGGCTTCTAGTCATGTTAATAAAGCTTGCCTAGGAACTTTGGGGAAGTTGGCGTGTAACCATTTTAATAACTGCTGTTCATATCCTCAACTACATTTTGGTTTCAATAAAGTCTTTTATTCCTTATTCTAATGACTGGATTCTTTAAACCAAGGTTTCCCCACATTTTTTTATTTCCTGTTGCTTGTCAAGACTTAAGCATTTCCTTTTTGGCACTGATTTAGTACTCAATATTTATTTTATTCTAAACAAATTTTCTGATGATAATTAGATTTTCACCACTCTTTGGTGCCAAGTGTCTTTGATAATAGGGGTAGATAAAACACATCCCCACCTGAGACAGACAGGAGAGTAATTGCTTTGAGTGCTAGGAATAGTAAGCTGGTCAAATTACTTTGTTTAGAATTACCCACAGTTTCAAACTATGCTGCAAAAGTCTTCACCACATAATTTACTGGCATGAATGTAATGGTACTAAATTTCCTCTCATTTGTAAGAAAACGTTTAGTGATAAAAATAATGCAGATATGTTTACTATGTAATAACTGTAATTTGCAGTGGAAACAGGAAAACATCTTCATTATTCAATCATCAGACTTCTGAACTGAGCCGGCACTGTGTAACCACAGCTATCCCAGTGGAAGCATCAAGTTGAACAGCAATTAGAACTTCTCTTTGCCAGGTGTCACGCTGGGTCTTGTGAACACTTTTTTTGTTGCAATATAGTGATAGGGTTATGTCAACTGCATTTGAATCAATTGGTGGTTTGCCTTGGATTTACTTTCTGTCTCTTGTTATCTTTGGTGGAGTAAAGCTGAAAACCAACAAAACATAAAACTTTAAATCTTTAGCCTTTTCCACATGACTTGTTTACAATGTACCCTGCTACAAAATGCTCCATTTTTCTTTTAATTCCACATGTGTTTTTCTCCATTTGATTCTGGCAATGTTTTCCCTTCATTTTCCCTCTGTTGTTTTCTTGAGCACTTTTACTGCAATGTTTCTTTTTGATCCATTTCCAAGCCAGTTTTCCTTAAACATGTGATCATGTTGAAACATTTTTATTTCTCCACCAAATACCTTTTCCCTATCCATGCCTTCAGGTGGTCACCCAACCTCCCCTTCATTTTCTCCTTCCCCTCATTCCCCCCCCCCCAAAAAAAACACCTATCCCTTATCCATAGCCCCAGAAAGTCAACCAACTTCCCTTTCCCCTCACGGGGCAGGTCAGGGTTTTTCAATGTACAATGTCCTTCAAGGACATTTCGAGAGGCACAAGAATAAACTAATTGCAGAGCATTGTCCTCCCTGATTATAACCATTATTGTACATTGAAAAACCCTGACCTGCCTTTAACAGCCGCGAAGTTTAACGAGGCCAGTTAATTATCTAGAATCTGGCTAAATGTAAACAATTTTTCCAAAACATTTTGTTATTGTTTGTAAAATTATAAAATTATTTTGGTTACTTATAAGTAAATTGCTACTCCAGTGGGAGAACTAATTTTTGAAGTCATTATTGTAGCCTGGTTGATACAAGTTTTCAGCTATGAGATGCAGGCAGGTTCCAACATATTGAAAAAGTGCAGTCTGAGTTCCTGAGTTATTGTGGTGAATTCTAGGTTGAAGGATATTTCTCTGCAAGGAATGACAGGATTCAAATTAGGAATCCTCAGGAGTTGGTATCATCTCATGATAAATATTACTGATTTATCAAGTGATTGACAAGACATATACTGTAGTTTACTGGATGGAGGTGGTGGTGGAGCCTGTGCAGCAGCACTTGTACATGGTCAGCTTTCAGACATGCACTGTATCTTTTATATCCTAGTATCACTATTACAAAGAAAAATTATTTTCTCTGCCATCATGGCTGATTCTGCACAAGCAACTCAAATGGGTTACATGAACCCCTGTTGCCTGTGCTGCCGTTTGCACAGTGGGTGCAGGGGCTAGCTGGGATTGCCTGGGATCCTGGCTGCCGTTTGCACAGTGGGTGCAGGGGCAGCTGGGATTGCTGGGATCCTGGCTGCAGAAAGCAGTACAGTTCACACAGCAAACACTGTGTTTCCATGTAACACAACTGAAAATCCCTCGTCTGAGAATCCACCCCTTGAGAATCCACCCCCCCCCCCGAGAATCCCCACTTACTCACCTGCCGACACAACATGGCAGCTGCCTATTAGAGAATCCACTCTAATGGCAGTTTTCTGGGGAATCCACCATAATCGTGGACAGGAGGGAGTGGCCATAGAATGCTTCCTGCTTGTCATAGTTTCCAGAAGCAAGCAGGAAGGGTTTGAAACCCAGGTTAAAGGGTTTCCGATTAATTTTCAAACTTTTTCTCATTACTGAATTCTGAGGATAACTGGTCAGAATGGTTCTATTGTTTACAACATTGCTTTTTTTGCAAAAGAGCTTAGCGTGATAGTTACAGTTACTCATAAAACCAGGAATGGATTTTGAAGAACAATGGAATGGATTTAATATAGTCTCTGCCAGTAGAATTCTTGGTCCTTCATCTGAATAGATCTGCTTAAAGATGGAGACAGAGGCCATAACACCCATGGAAATATCCCACCCAAGCTGCAATCCTATCTTTCCTGTTTGCAAGAAAGTGATAGGACAGCAACTCTCTAACTACAAGAGTATGCCACTCAGTAAGCCTTTTCTCTTAATTTCATATTTTTATTTTCTTCACATAGTGCTGATAAACTTTGCTAATAAAAACCCTGCAAATCTATGCATGCCTGCTTGAGAACAATTCTCAAGAAAAAAATGAGAAGTATAATATGGCAGAATGAGCATACAATTCTTTTTCCTGGGAATAAGCTCATTAAATGGCAGGGGACTTGCATTTGAGTAGACCACCTTGGAGATAGTCTGGGAGACCAAAATAGCCCTGGAAAGTACTATTTCTAATCATACAGATAATCTCTTTAGTTGAGGGTCTGTCTCTCCAGGCTTTGGAGATTGAACTGGTTTCCTCAGTTTTCCGTAAGTCCCATTTCATTCAAGGAGTCTTACTGTTCCTAGGAAGGAACAGTGAAACTCATTCTTTTAGGCAAACCCTTTGATGTGTACCCTTGGTTTTATGATCTGTTCCTTGTTTTATTTGCACTTTTGCACCTTGTTAATTGAGAGATCAGATCAATTACCTTCAGCTTCAAGTACTGTTTGAAAGCAACGTTCACAAGGAGATCTACCATTTGCTACACTAATGGATCAGCACATCTGATTACCTACCTGCAGTTAAAGTATGTCCACCTGGTGAATTCATTCATGGTATCTCTAGTTCAAAACAAGCTTTGAATCCATGCCCTTTACCATATCTGAAATATACAGGCACTCTGCATACATTCAAATGCATTTTCTCAATTATTACTTGTTTCTGAGGCTGCCCAAGAAAGGAATTCCCTAGTTGGGGCTCGAAACTGTGGAATATCCTCCTCAGGGAGTTTGGTTTGCTTTTCTATCACTGCTTATTTTTGTTTCATTTGGCATTCGTTATTGATTCTCCTTCCAGTATATTTTCATTGCTGTTTTACACAGATATCTTGTTTTTAATTTTTAAAGATATTTTAACTGCTAGCTCCCTCCAGTGCCCTAACTGAATAAAAAGGTAGGATTATTTCTTTTAAAATAAAATAAACATGTTCATCCCTGACACTGGATCCTGGATCAAACTGAGCCTACCAAAGTTAGATAATTCTTTTTAAGAATTATAGAATCCAATTAAAGTGAAATGCTAACAGCTAAATGCAGAACAGACATAAAAACCTGATTTTCAATTAATTAATTAATACATTTCATACAGCCAGTGAAGTGCAATTGTTAGTTTGTAGGGCTATAGTCAGGGAGACCTGGGTTCAAATTCCTATAGTGTTATGAACCATATCGTGTTATAGTAGCATAAATTTGCAGTGTACAGTTTTTATTAGCAAAGTTTATCAGCACTATGTGAAGAAAATAAAAATATGAAATTAAGAGAAAAGGCTTACTGGGTGGCATACTCTTGTGGTTAGAAAGTTGCTGTCCTATCACTTTCTTGCAAACAGGAAAGATAGGATTGCAGCTTGGGTGGGATATTTCCATGGGTGTTATGGCCTCTGCCTCCATTTTTAAGCAGATCTACTCAGTAGAATGAAAGAAAAAAAGTGACAGCATGCTGCATTGCTGCAAAGCATCCAAAACAAACAAACAAAAAGAACAAATTATTCAGGTGAGGGTGATTTGTAATTCCCAAGTATCTTGGTTTTGTAATCCTGTTGCAGGACACTGTAACAACCAAACCAGTGATTTACATGTATATTTTCAGCTCTGAAATTTTGTTACGCACATCTCTAAGGCTGACAATTCAGTACTGTCTCCAAGGCATAAAGCTTTTCAATCTCATGAATAAAACAGTGATATAATTAAATGACCCACATCTGTTTTTAGATTGATTTCCACTAGTTCTTAACGAAAGAAACCAGCATAGCAAGGTTTGAGAAATAGTTGCTATTGAACATGCATTATAGTCACATGGTCCTGAAGTCTGAACAGTCATTAAAAAAAGTTTTCTCTCATGTTGCCACTCCCCAGACCCCATCTGAGAAAAAGTTCTGTTTCAACAGTACTTTCAGGCCAATGAGGGAAAAAAATCTATCAATGCTAGTTGATGTAGGTTTCCAGTGTCCTACACTAACAATGAGACATTCACAATAGACAGTAAATAGTAGTGACTGTCGTGCATAACCAGTGTTGACTGCAGTTGAGCCACTGGCCCAAAGGTGATAGCTTCTGTATCTCATTATCCCTATCTAGAGCCCCCTGGACTCCATATGTACGAGGAATTACAGCTTTACAGATCAATCTTAACTTTCCTGAAGAGAAATATAAAAAGCAAGTATAGCGGACACATACATCATAGGATCTCATAAGGCTGACAGGACAGTATATCTTGTGCTCAATTTGATTGATTTCTTCCAGCAATCAATTCAGCCTCAGAGCCTTTATTGGTACTTTCCCGACCATTACACATTCTGCCAGGGGAAAAAAAATCACTCATCTCAGATCATACTTTCAAGATTAGTAATTAGATATTTCCTCAACCCAAAATACATTGGCTCTTTATGCATGCAGAAGTTATCTTTAGTCTGTGCGTTCTAAAGTGGGGTTTTCTCCCTTTTTTTTCATTTACACAGAACTCCTGCCATGCCAAGCTGCCAGTTTGCCCACCACCTTCCCTGTGCTTCCCTGTTGTTTCTGCAGCCTCCAGAAGGGAAGATTGTCTGTTGCCATTTTGACTCCTGTGATAGACTTATATTGTTTAACAGTCACCTCTAGATTAGACTACTGCAACTCACTCTGTACAGGGCTACCCCTGAGCCTGCTCTGGAAACTCCAGCTGGTACAGAATGCAGCAGCGCAGGTCCTTATTGGGTGCTTTGGCGAGCACTTATTCAACCTGCTCCATCAGCTGTATTGCCTCTGGGTGAAATACTGTATCAAATTAAAGGGTTTGATGTTAATCTTTAAAGCCCTAAATGGTCTGGGACCAGCATTCCTATGGGATCATCTCTCCTGGTATGTCCCCCAAAGATCACTGAATTTGGCTAATGAAAACTTGTCCAGTTTGCCTCAACCAGGGCCAGGGCTTTCTCTGCCTGGCCCCAATCTGGTGAAATGCTCTGTCTAGTGAGATCTGGGCCCTACAAGATCTGAGGAAGTTCTGCAGAGCCTGTAACACAGAGCTGGTCCACCAAGGGTACAGTTGAGGCAGTTACAGTTTTCATTATCTTGGCTTCCCTCCTTCTCTCCCACGCAGGGGCGTATCTGCAAGAGGGATATGGGAGTCAACTGACCCCAGGCACCACCCACTAGATCAGGTGGGGATGCAAAATCTCCCCCACGCCCCTCTTGCAGAGATGCACCACCACCCGGGCCAGGAGCTTGCCGCCGGCTTGCCTGCTGCCCCTCAGCCCAGCCCCACCAGGCTGCCTGAAACAACCCCTTGGCCCGGCCTCACCGAGCTGCCCAGGACCGCCACCACCCTCCTCCACCAGCTGAGGCATGTGAGCTGCAGGAGTTGTGGGGAGGGGTGCAGGGGAAGCAAAGGGCATTTAGATGGCGGGAGGTTGCCCTAGGAGCCATTTATTGCCGGTGCGCCTGTGCTCCCACCTTTCTACTTTCTTCTTTGCATGTTGATTTTTATTGTAATTAAATTTCCATCTGTTTTTTAGATTAGATTATGTTTTAAATTGGTTATTGTATTTATTATCTAGTGTTGGAAGCTGCCCTGAGCCCACAAGGGAAAGAGTGGCATATAAAACCAATCATCATCATCATCATCAAAAAACTTTTAAGGTGCTTGTGTTCTCATTTTATGTAACTGTGAGTAAAATAGCAGTTTCACAGAAAGTATCAAATAAAGTGTTAAAATAAAGGCATGTTTAAAATATATGCTCAAGCTTTTTGTTGTTACATTTTCCCACAAAAACAGTGTTTTGTAAGTTGAACCACAATGGCAGATAAGGGAAACTTCTTGAACTTATGAATATTTTCAATCATCAACACATTCCCCAATTAATCTCTCTAAAGGTTAACATACCCTATTCTTCCAGGATTTGTCTCCTCGGCTATTGCCATCTTTTGATTTTTTTCCTCTGACTTTTTCCAGCTTAACCATCATTCTTTGCCAAGATCCAATGTTATCAAATTCCAAGGCATGGAAATGCTGGCAAATCGCTCTGAGGAAAAGTATTGCCCTGAAAACAATGGCCCTTTCTGCACAAACCTTTTAAAACATTTTCAGGCAGGAAATGAAATATTTCCTCTGTAAAGTTTTTCCTCTTTGGTTCTGAAAATGTATTATTTTTTTCCAGCCTGGAAACATTTTATCTGAATCTCCCTTTAAAATGATTCTTTGGTTTGAAACATTTTCAAAATGTCTTCTCTTATTCTGCAAATGTTATTTAAAACATTTTATCTTCCCCGCTGCTGTTTTCCATGCCTCTGTGTTGTCCCCAAATTTCCTTAACAGCACCTTTTTATCACATCCCTGAGCTCCCGTTATTCCCCCTTACCTCTTTATTTTTGTCATTTCTGTGTTTTTTTCTTTGGGGGGGGGGTTTAAATCTTTGAACCATCAAATACTTGTAGTTACAGAGAATTGTATCTAGGAAGCACTGGAGCACTGAAGCAATGGCCCTTTCCGCACAGCGGAAAGGGCGCCTCTCCACCAGCAGAAATTATGCTGGTGGAGGGGAGGGGGCAGTTCGCACGGGAGCGTGCAAGTGGCCCCCGCAGAGGCCAGCACAGAAGAGGCGGCTCCACATGGAGTTGCCTCTTCTGCGTCCCCCCCACTCACCTTGTCCTCCAGCGTCGGTCTGGAGGGCTGCAGGGACCCACCCATGCTGCCCTCCGACCGACGCTGGAGGACGAGGTGAGTGGGGGGGACAGAAAAGCAGCGCCTTCGGCACGGTGCAGTTTGCACTGCGCCGATGGGAAGGCGGCGCTTTCCAAAAACCTCCCTCGGGAAGGGAAGTGGAAAGCGGCACTTTCACACTGCTTGGGGCCACACAGGACGTTGCAGCAGCACTGCCTGTGCAACCAGCTGCCCAGGGACGGCGTTTTTGCCATCCCTGGGTCGCTGTAAATGGCCCATGCGGAAAAGGACAATGATTCTATAAATTACCAAAAACGAGGGGAAAAAACCCCTCGAAGTGGCCATGAATCATTTTGAGGGGGTGAATGTGTCAAACACTGTGGTAAAGAGGAGAGGATCAAAAGTATTTTGCAAATGTTTCAGGTGGCATGTGCAGAAAGGACCAGTGCCTCAAAATTCCCATTGCAAATCTCCTAGGCTCATTCCGCACATGCAGAATAATGCACTTTCAAACTGCTTTCAATGCTCTTTGAAGTTGTGCGGAATGGCAAAATCCACTTGCAAACAGCTGTGAAAGTGATTTGAAAACGCATTATTTTGCATGTGCAGAAGGGGTCCTAGTCATAGAACTTCCAGAATTTAATCCTAATATGTCATTATATCCTAATAGGCAGTTTAAATAGACAGCCCTGTTCTTGATCCTGCTTACAAGCTGATGCAGCTAGGCTATCCAACCTACTGTACTCCCTCACTTTACAGAAATGCTGGCAGTGAAAGTAGAGGACCTGGAGTTAAACAACCTGCATTTTCTGACTTCCTATTAGCTCATCATCATAAGAAAATTGAGACACTTCTGGAAGTGTCAGACCATCCATTCCTGCCAGCTGTACACAAAAGCCTCCCTCACAATACTGTTTTGCAGGTTGAAGTATTAGGACAGATTTATACTACAGTACAGACTGCATTTTTCTCAGTTTAGGCCAAGTAAGGAAGTTTTTCTAACCCTTTTTTTAAAAAAAATTGGCAGTCTGCTGAATGCTTTTTGCATTTTCTCATATTCATCAAGTTTCCTACTGATATTACTTCTTGTTCATGTATTCAAACCATATATTTTAGTTTATCTCAGACACAGAAATCTTTTGCCAAACCTTATAACCAGTGGCGTTCCTGCCTAGGGACAGGGGGTACCCTCTGTCCCCGGGCGCCCCCATTTGGTCACGTGGGGGGGCGCCAACATTTCAGGGTCGTTTGTGTGTTTTTAAAGTTTTTAAGTGTTTTTTTCATGTTCCGGCCTGCAGGGGGTGAATTTTTAAGGCTAGCGGTACCAAAATGTCAGGGTACCATCCAGAGACTGTCCTGATGATACCACCCAAATTTGGTGATGTTTGGTTCAGGGGAAGCAAAGTTATGGACCCCCAAAGGGGTGCCCCCATCCCCATTGTTTTCAATGGGAGCTAACCTGAGATGGGGGCTACCCATTTGAGGGACCATAACTTTGGTCCCCCTGAACCTAACTTCACCAACCTTGGGTGGCATCATAAGAATAGTGACCAGATGATACCCTGAAAATCTGGTGCCACTAGCTTTAAAAATACACCCCTTCCAGGCACCCCACCCAAGAAATTGCTGCCTCCAAGATTCTTTTGTTTTTTGCAGTGACTCTTTGTACTCCATTGTGTAGCCAATGGGGAATTTCTGAGATGTGGTAGGCAGGCTGCACATTTTTTTGAAGATAGAGAGCACCAGACTTTCAGGGTGGCTCCAGGAGGGCCTCCTGGTAATAGCAAGCATCCAGGTTTGGAGACCTTTGCTTCTGGGGGTTCAATTTTTATGGGCCCCTAAAAGGCTTATTTTAGTTTCAGCTTCCTGCACATGAAAAGCTCTGCCAGGGCTGAGTTCTCTCAGAAACTCTCTCAACTCCCCCACTCCAGAAGCAAAAGCCTCACCAAGCTTGGATGCTATTGCACTCAAGGCCTCTTTGGAGCCACCACCTTGAAAGTCTGGTGCCTCTATCTTCAAAATGTGCAGACCAGCGCATACACACCTCCAGACATTCCCCAGAATCTGCCAGGCTCTTTCAGTTAGGTGTTCTGTGGTGGGAAAAATTACTTTTCCTTTACCATAGACTATCTAATATGGGGCTTTTCTGTTATAGCTCCAGATAATGGCTCTGTGGTAGAGGTTTCCAACAGGAGGCACTGTGGTAGGGATCTTGGCTCTGGGTGGGGGCATTTCCTGTAGCTGCTGGTGTGAGTCTCCGAAAGGAACCAGCCAAATTTGCTAAAATGTGTGTGGAAGAGGAAAATGCTGTGGGCACTTAAGTTGAAGGTGAACCTGATGCCCACAGCATTGCGGCCCATCACAGGCAAACCTTTTAGCAAAGTTGGCTGGATCTCTTTCAGGAAGACTTTTCATTAGCAGTTCTGCAGGAAAATAAAGCGGGCACTTATTTCCTGCAGGGCTGCTTGTGTGAGTCCAGAGAAAGACCACTACCACAGTGCCTCCTGTTGAAACCTGTACCACAGAGCCATCTGGGCATAACAGAAAGCCCCATTGAAGTCTTTATCTTTATCTTTATCTTTATCTTTATTAACCTTTAATAGGCATAGAACCCCATTGAAGTCTATGGTGGGAAAAATATTTTTTCCCACCACAGAACTTGCTGAAAAGCCTGGCAGATTCTGGGGAATTTCTGAGTGTGTAAGCAGTGACCACACATTTTTGAAGATAAGAGGCGCCAGACTTTCAAGGTGGCTCCAAGAGGCCTTGAGTAATAGCATCCAAGCTTGGTGAGCTCTGCTTTTGGGGGTGGGTGGGGGTGCTGAGAAGTTCTGAGAAAACTCACCCAGCAGGCTTCATGTGCAGGAGCAGGGAAACAAAATAAGCCTTTTGGGGGCCCATAAAATTGGAAGCAAAGGTCTCTAAGCCTGGATGCTATTACCAGGAGGGCTTCCTGGAGCCACCTTGAAACTCTGGTGCCTCTCTCTTAAAAAATGTGCAGCCTGCCTCAGAAATTCCTCATTGGCTACAATGGAGGAAAGTCACTGCAAAACAAAGAATCTTGGGCAAATTGCTTGGGGTGCCTGGAAGAGATGTATTTTTAAAGCTAGTGACACCAAAATTTCAGGGTATCATCTGTTAGCTATTCTTATGATGCCACCCAAGTTTTGTGAAGTTAGGTTCAGGAGGACCAAAGTTATGGTCCCTCAAATGGGTAGCCCCCATCTCAGGTTAGCTCCCGTTGAAAACAATTGGGATGGGGGCATTCCATTTGGGCGTCCATAACTTTGCTTCCCCTGAACCAAACATCGCCAAACTCGGGTGGTATCATCAGGGCAGTCTCTGGATGATGCCCGGAAATCATGATGCTGCTAGCTTTAAAAATGCGCTCCCTGCAGGCCAAAAAACACCAAAAATACCACCCCCCCAAGCCCAAATACCTTGCATTCACATTTGTTCATATTTGGGCAGGACATAATCAGACAATTTTTGTCCGAATGTGTCCTAATTTGCCCAGATTCCAGCCAAATCTGCTATTTGTTTCATCTGAATCTCCAACCCTCAAAAGTGATGCTGTTTCAGGGTGCGGGAAAATCCGCCCCCAAACAGCATCACTTTCAATTTTGTTTTAACCGGGGACCCCAGATTCTCCCTTTAAGGTAGATTTAAAAGAAAAATCCTAGTTTAAACACCATTGAAAGTGATGCTGTTTGGGGGTGGATTCCACTGGAGGTGTTTTGTGAGAGATGATGCTGACATTTGTTTGGTAAATGTTTTGCTGGGGGTGATTTGTGAGAGATTTACATGCTTAATACCGACTTGCACTGGCTTGGAGTTGTTTCTCAGGCTAACAACCTACCTCATAGGGTTGTTGTGATTAGGAAATTAGGAAAAGAGTTGGTGGGGAGAGAGCCATGTATGTTTTGCTGAGAGTGGGAGGTGTTTTGTGAGCTGGTACAAAAAATCATTGATTGGTCATGGTGGGGAAGGGTGGCTGCCGATACGCCGGGCCGGGGGGGGGGGGGCGCCAAACTCAGGTTTTGTCCCCGGGCACCAGTTTGCCTAGGTACGCCCCTGCTTATAACACAATATGTTGTTTGGCAACTGACAATCCTACGGCCAAATCCAGCACTTGGAAGACTGGGGCCTAGCCTGTCATTTGTGAACTTTCTCTCTCAAACACTTTATGCCATTAGGAGAATTGAAAGGTGCATATACCGTGTTTCCCCGAAAATAAGACAGTGTCTTATATTAATTTTTGCTCCCAAAGATGCGCTATGCCTTATTTTCAGGGGATGTCTTATTTTTCCACTCCACAGCTGCATGCTCTGGTGTTCCGTTCGACGGGCATGCTGCCAAACAAAAACTTTGCTACGTCTTACTTTCGGGGGATGCTTTATATTGAGCACTTCAGCAAAACCTCGTCTACATCTTATTCTCAGGGGATGTCTTATTTTCGGGGAAACAGGGTATAACCTGTAGTTTAAGAAATCTAATACAGATTTAATGAGAGCAGATCAGGAACAAAAACAAGTGGAAATTGGATTCCTTTACCTTAACTTTTGCTTTTGTGCCAATAAAGCTCTGTTAACTCTTATTAAATGTTTCGCATCATGTGTTTTATACATAGTCTCG
The DNA here is from genome assembly GCF_021028975.2 of Sphaerodactylus townsendi. NCBI lineage: Eukaryota > Metazoa > Chordata > Lepidosauria > Squamata > Sphaerodactylidae > Sphaerodactylus > Sphaerodactylus townsendi. Next base: position 49,098,999 of record NC_059432.1, on the reverse strand, counting down.
TGAGCACACGTTCTGTGTAGTCCAATAAAATACATCCGGTGAAGTTATTTATTTCCCATGAATGGTTCCTACTTAATTCAAGCGCCTTCCTTCCTTCCTTCCCATGTTAATGAAACCAGTTGCTTTATGAATTCATTATTTAGATGTCACTATTCTTTAATTATAATGCAGTTTATTTCTGTTATGTTTCCTTTCCCCTGAAAAAAAGGATCTATCACACAAACCCAATAGAAGATCTTTCTGACAAGATTAGAGATTGAAGCCTGCAAAGGGGCTCAAAAGGACACACAGACTTGCCAGTAGTGGCTACTAGTTCCTATCTGTTGCACTGTGTGGGTGGGTGTTTTTTAAGGATAGATGTTTATTGAAAAGCACAGCTCTATGAAGCATTTTCCTTCATTTAACAAATGCAGTAAATATAATTCCTTCATTTTCCTTCATTTAACAAATTCAGTAAATATCATTCAGGATTACAAAACAAATGACAAATGAAGGGCAATATACTAAGACTAGCAGAATTTTTAAAATATGGAGATAAAGAATAAATATTTGTAGTATGCAATGAGGATGTACTAACCATTTGGCCTATGGATAATTACTTCAACATTCCTGAACAGGCCATCTTTAACTTGTTCATTTTACAAAATATAAAGAATATAAAGAATATGAAATATTTAAATATCAGGTTTTTTTAAAAAAAATTTTTGTCGTATTTTATTCAACTATGTAAGTTATGTTGAATGCAGATTGTCTACTGCTATTTCTGATGTTCAGTAAATTTGGATTGTGAGACCTTTTTTGACCTAAAGATTTTGATGACAAGTTCATGATCAACTATTGTCGCCACTGGTCTTGCCTGGTAAACAATATAAGATATTCAGGGGTCATAAAGAAAATTTGTTAGACCATTTAAAATATATTGTGTTCATTTTCCTGTTGCTAGCAAGCACATTGAGAAGCACTCAGTCCTCGGATTTAAATATGAAAAACTTTTTGATGTTGAGTACTGAAGTGCTCGTATATGGTACTGTTATACCAACACAGCTGGTAAAAATTATTCAACTTTCATCTGTGCCTAGGAATAGGTTGTTAGTCACTGACCATGCAAAATATCAGCCCCCTCTGTGTTCTCTTAAGACATGACAACATGAAAAGAAAGCGTAATGACAGAGGGGGACAGAACATTCCCTGTGGTGTGTCTTGTTTCACACTGTTGAGTCAGTTGGGACAGAACAGCTAGCATGGTGTAGTGGTTAAGAGTGGTGGACTCTAATCTGGAGAAACGAGTTTGATTCCCCACTCCCCAACATGAGTGGTGGACTCTTATCTGCTGAACTGGATTTGTTTCCCCACTTTTACACATGAAGCCTTCTGAGTGACCTTGAGTTAGTTACAGTTTTCTCAGAACTCGCTCAGCCCCATATACCTTACAAGGTGTCGGTTGTGGGGAAAGGGAAGCAGTTTGCAAGTCACTTTGATACTCCTTATGGTTGAGAAAAGTGCAGTATAAATTCAAACTCCTCCTCTTCCTCCTCTCTTCTTCCACTGTCAACAATGCCTCTGCTTTCTGCATGTCATACGCTGTGCATGGATTGCATAGCTGAGAACTGAATCCAGTTTTCAAATGGGTAGTGTAAATCTGAGCCACAGCATTTGCATCTCTAAACCCCAGGTGCAAGACAACTAAAGTTTGTTCCACCTCCAGGAATGCCCCAGCCCGCTTCCCATTCCCAGACAAGGCAACTTTACTTACTTCAATTCATTTACATTACATGCATGTGACACACAGATTTCAGGCAGACTTTTACATTCAATGAGATCCTGAAGTCTGACATTAGATTTAATCAGTGCTTTTTGTTGTTCTTTTGGTAAACAAAAAGGTAATTTGTACTTATCTGCCAGGTTGGCAGTGCGTCCTGAAATGCTCCAAACCTCATGCGCATTAGCTCTTCAGACACACACACGTAGCTTCTCTGCTAGGGGCTGGGCCAACTGCTTAAATGTGGCTTGGACCACCTTTCTTGGACACTTCATCCTTGTGTTGTACTCACTCGTCATTTGACAGAGATGCTGCCACCTGCTGTCTTCTCCATTGCATTAGTGGCTGAAACAGTTCAAATCAATGGTAGTCTCTGGACTGTGGCCCCAACCATAAAAGTACACTAGACTGGTGCATACCATCACACAGCTTGATTCCATTTGCTGTATGCCACTTTTTATGGGCCTAGGAGAGAAATCTGCAATCTGATTGAACAAAATGGGATTAGACTAAACCTTTGCTTAGGATGGCATTCTAGCACCCTCTTCCCCTATGGTTTTCTAGTGCTAGCTAAAACAGCTAAGTTTTCAGACAAATAAAGCCCCAGATTTCCATGACTTAGAAAAGTGGTAACTAAGCAGGGTAACCAGACCTTCTGCAGGCACTCTACTTTGCCTGCTGCTACTCTAAGCAGTGATGGGAGCCATAAACAAACAAACAAACAAAATACAATCAACATCCCCTTTCCTCCAACATACTTCTTAATGGAATTGACTGGCAGAGTTCTTGGATGGGACTTCTTCAGATTTGACCAGCAATTCTTTTTGACAAATTGAAGTTTAGTCTTGGGTAGCTCATGTTCTCTAAGCATAACTAATCTTTTCATGGAGTTTTTAGAGGAATCTAAGATCATTAATAATGCAGCAAGTCCATTATTACATTTGTATTACATTTTATAAGAGATATATTGATGACATCTTTGTGGTCTTTTCAGGTACTACATGCTGTGAGGTTTTTGCTGAATGTTTACAAGGAGTTCATGTGACAATTAAGTTTGGTTATCAGTTTAGTAAATTGTAGATAACTTTTTTGGGATACATGGGTTTATAAGAACAGCCATAATGATACATAATGATACATATTAGATCTTATCATAAACCTACTGATAAAAGATCTTTTATGTGCTCTTAATCTTTTCATCATAATTATCTTAGCATGAATCTTCCCTATGGCCAATTTCTTAGGGCTAACAGGAATTCCTCTGTAGTAGCATAGTGGATGCACAGAAATTTGAAAAACAATTCAGAGGGCATTCCCTATGCATGCAATTAGACTGGCTGTGTGCAGGCTGATTTGAAATGCATACAGCAGTTGTTGATGGATAAGCAGGCTAGTACTAATAACAGGATAACATGGTCCAACTGACCAACTGTATTTTAAAAATTATAAATTAACATTCAGTGAGATCCTGTCTGGGATTTCTGGGTATGAACAACCATTAATTGGGTTTAAAAAGATGAGTAGCTTTAAAGACATTTTGGTTAAATCTGACATCTTTAGAGATACAATGACCATCAGTGAAGTGAAAGGACATCATTAATGCAGTCAGTGGTGTGTCCCTTCACACTAAATGTTAAGAAATTTGAATGGCCCCAAGCTTCTTTTCCCAAAACTTAATACAATTTACAAACTACAATTCTAGAAGGATTGTTTATGGGATCATTTGCCCATGTAAAAAACTCTATGTAGGTTATGAGATCATAAAAGACCAGAATCATAGAACATAGGTTTAGAATAAAAAACAAGGAGTTGATTCACCCATAGTTTTGCACTTTATGCAAAATAATCATTCAGAAATTACTGCTTTGTTTGAAAAGGGGTTTGTGATAATATATATTATTTTGACTGTCCTGAAACCCTGATTGTGTTGAAAAGACTTTGAAAAGACTGAAGATCTTTCAGCACCATGGTAACACCTGTTTGCTATTAATTAGAGAGTGTTCCTAGGCTGAGGTAATTTCAGCGGAGTTGGAGCTTATAGTCAGCTAAGATAACTTCAGTTACTAAATAATTAGTGTTTTGGTTTGGAGAGGTAGGTGATAGTGGAGTGGAGTTTTGGTATTTCACTGATATTTTTCTGATCTGGTCTATGACTGTAAATCAATAAACTTACATTAGTTTTGGGATATAAAGTATATTCTATAAAGGTACTGATAGGGCCTTGACCTATGTTTTACATTATAATTTCTTTACAGCTGATAAAGTTTGGAATGCACTATGTTTAAACCCTATACGCTGAACTGAACCACGACTTGAAACTCTGGTACACTTATCTGTTTGGACGAATGCATTGACAAAGACTTGCAAAACCAGAGAGACAAATTCTGCAAACACCTGTCTGCAATCTATTGCCAGATTTTAAATGTGGATTTAGTCATTGTCACAGCTCTGCAGTGACCAGCTGTCAATGGATCAGTGGTATAGGGACAGTGCTGGTCCTTGGGCCAGCATGGAAGTGGGCAGGCTGGGAGGTAGTTGGCTCCCCCACATCAGTGCCCCCACATCAGCAGCTAGCAAAAAAAAAATAGTGCATAGGCAGTGGTGGGATTCAGAAGGTTCGCACCACTTCGGCAGAACCAGTTGTTAAAATGGTGCTTGTAAACAACTAGTTGTTAAATTATTTGATTTTGTGTGGAGTGTGGTGGAGTCTCCTTCATTGGAGGTTTTTTAACAGAGGCTGGATGACCAACTGTCAGGACAAAGGCGTAGCTCCAAGGGGACGTGAGGGGCATGGGTGTGTGTGACACACCGGGCATGTGCCCCTGTGGGGATGTGGCAAGGGCATTTCAGGGGCGTGGCAGGGACACTCTGGGGCAGAGGCGTTCCAGGGTGGGATGGAGCAGACAACACACTGGTGCACAGGGCGCTTTCCCTGTTTCACAGGGCGCTTTCCACATAAGGCCATTGCGTTCACATCCTACATGTGAGCTCCCAAAGGCACCTGGTGGGCCACTGCAAATAGCAGAGAGCTGGACTAGATGGACTTTGGTCTGATCCAGCTGGCTTGTTCTTATGTTCTTATGTTCCCCCCTTGCTACGCCTCTGTGTCAGGAGTGCTTTGACTGTGTATTCCTGCATGGCAGGGGGTGGGACTCAACAACCCTTGTGATCTCTTTCAACTCTATGACTCTATGATTCTATAACTACAGGTGGAACCAAACACCACCCTCCCCTGAAGCAGCCAAATCCCATCCCCAGCACCCTATTGCTGCCTCCTAAAAGTGGCAAAGCTGCAATGCGGAGGGGGGTGCTGTGCCCCGGGAGCACACCATTAGCATCACATGGGGTGGAAAATCACCCCCCAGACCCCTTCCCAGGGGTGTGGGTGGGGTGGGGTGGGGTGGGGTGTGTAGGCAGGGCGGGGACACAGACAGGCTGGTTGTACCCCAGGCGCAGTTTCCTCTCCCTCCGTCCCTGTTCCCTAGCCCTACAAAGACCCCAGCCAGGATGCCCAGAATCAATGTGGAGCATGTGGTATGGAACTCTGTCTTAGAGCTCCTTGTCATGTGATTTTAGAGCAAGTCACCCAGCACTACCAGGTGAGCACTTAGCACTAAAAGCCAAGGAAAGAGCAAAGTCCATGCTGTGTGGCATCATATCTCATTGCAGAACTCAAGTCCAGCATTGTTTTTGTGCACGGGCAGCATGAGCCATGACCATTGTATATCATGCAACGGCACCTTCCATGCAATGAGAAAAGATCATGGGGAAGTTTCCCCAGTGATTGTGAAGGTGAGAGGAAAGTTTGCAGCCTGACATTGGGCTGTTAGTGCATTCCATTGCCTAGAATCCTCTCCATTGGCAGAGGACAGGGCTCATTGGTGGTTTGGCGGGAGGTGTCTGGCAGCTGCCCCACTTTACTCAGTGGAACAGTTTGCTGGGTGACTCTTGCAGTCATTCCCTTGTGTGATCAGACCATTGTCAGCTGGGTTAGTGGCTGGGGTGGATAGGTCATTGCCAGTCAATGAGCACATCAACACAGGATAGGTGCATTTAGTGTGGATGAATCATCCTCTGCCTCAAGGGGTGTTTGAGGCAAATTTCTTCCCCATGGGCCTAGGATTGTGTATCATGCAGAGGTGCCACATCCACAGCTAAGCCCAGCACAGCAGTTGTGTCTGGTTGCCATCAGTGTTCACATGACTGACATCATGCACCCCCATTTCCCATTCCCAATCCCCTTGCTGGTTGCCGGGTTTGGTCTGGAAATACTATTAAGTCTTTTAAACGGTATGTTATGTATCTTGAGTAGCAGAATATACAGTGATCTCCTTTTATTTACGGCAGACTAGAACAAGATTTTAAGGGTTTCTCATTGACTTTAATAGTTTTAAGATAAGATTTTTTGTGTATATTTTAATTTGTCAGCTTCCTTGGTGGCCCTCGTGATGCAAAACGGTAGAGTGTAAACTTTGTAAAATAAAGTGAAAATAAAAAATGGGCATTCTCATTTGAAATGACCTGTTTCTTACTCGGCTGCTATTTTCTCAGTGTTACAGTGGAACACAATCTTTACTTATTCCACAGATTTTTCCTGCCCTTTTCTACACATCTTACCTCCCCTGCCACCATTTTCTCTTTCCAATTTTTGCACAGATCTTGGAGTCCTCACTGCACATATCTACACTCCACAACATTTTAATAAATGTAGTAATGGAAACTTCCCTCCTTTTGTCTCAGCGGTGCCTCTTAAGTTTTGTTGAACAGGTCAAATAAACATGTGTCTCTTGAAATCAGGGTTTCATAAACACATCCGTTGCTGCCTGACTGGAAACACCTTTCTCTTCTTTCTGTGGTATTTATACAATTTACAACAAGCTGTCTTGGAAAGTTGACTGATGCTCTCCAGCATAGCCAGGAGCATCTAAACTCTGCATATTAGATTAAGAAATTTCTGTCAGGTGTCTCTCTCCCTCCCACGTTTTCACAAGTTTCTACAGGAGAATGATTTTTCCCTGAAGCTTTGTTGCCTCCAGCACTCTATAGTATTACATTTTTTAAATTCTGATTTGGTGCCACATAGAAACAAAATACCAGGAACAGTCTGTGCCCTGTTATTTATTTTCTGGTTTGTTGTTTAAGTGATACTGGTTGAATCCTCTTAAAGTTCAATTTAATGCTAAAATGTCAAAAAATAATATTACCACAGTGCTGCACTATATTGCATTGGTTAGTCTGATAAAATTCCATGTTAAATTGCAAAGAGTTGATTGACTGGTGATTTCCGAAAAGAGATCTGAGATGAAGAGGGATTCTCTTCTTCAAGGAAGTATGCCTTGAAAACTTTGCACAAAACAGTTATGGTTACTCAGAGATGAAGGGAAGGCACATGTACAGACCCTTTAATTTTATTTTTTTTAAAAAGAAATCTGTGTATTCTAACACAAGGCATCAGAGAACAAATTCTGAGTCTGGATAACATTATCATTTTGCCATTACCAACCCATTTGGAGACAATTCATATAAGTGTGACAGACTCCTGGCTACAAGTAAGCCAACTGAACTTACAGAGATAAGAGGGGAATATACCAGAAGCCTAAACACAAATATGATTTAGGCAACATTTAACATTTACTGCCAAGTAACTTTTCTTATAAAATCTGTTCATGCTGCTTTCATTTGTTTACTTATTCCAATGCTCTCAAGTCAGAAATACACCCTGCATCTAAGAAACACAGTTATCCTGAGGCAGCTGAGCAATTCTTAGGAATAGATATAGTTTGCTACAGTTTTTATAGGTCCTCCTTTTTTCGGAATCAAACCCACAGGAGAACTGAACACTCCTGTATTGTGTAATGTAGCTGTGCATGTATTTTGTTAGTTCTACAGTGGAGACTGTAGATGTTTATCACGTTTGTGAAACTGTAGGATTATAAAAAATATATGTGAAAGAAAGTCTTCAGTTTCTTGCCTTTTGAATGACATGGAGTGGAAAATGAAATGCTAGGTTCTCTTTATAGCCATGAGGATCCCAGTCCATAGGACAGAAAACTTTTATTAATGTTATTTTTATATAGCTAATCTTCAAAATTTTGTACTTTACTGATGCCTATAAAGGTTTACTGATTGACTGAGGAAATGCTGGACAAATTAAATGATGAGACTTGAGGAAACAGATATCTATTAATATATTAAGTGAAATTCAAGAAACACACTCCTTTCAAAACAAGTAGTTTTAAGTGACGTCTACATTATGTCTTTCACACAGATACTGTCCTGTGAGGTTTTTAGGTGATCAGATGAAGAGTTAGAACTCAGGGGAAAAAATCTATGCACAACAAAAAAAGATATGACAGCCGGGTTAGAACAAGCAGGTCTATAGCTGAAGCAGGTGTCTTCTAAGGAGAGGAAAGGTACTTGTCAGAATCTGCAGCACATGAATGGAAAGGAACAGCCCAAGGGCTACTAAGTGGGATGTACTGTGAATGATTCAAAGGCTTGGAAATTAGTAATTAGTCATTTCATGACAGAGGAGACAGGAAACCTAGACAAAGTACTTATTAAAAAGGATCCATTTTTATGTTTGGTTCAGGCAGGCTTGGACAAGAACGGAGTTTTAGAAAAACTCCAAAGTATGAAGATGCCAATTTGACTTGAATATAATATGTGGCTGTTTTTGTTAAGTGATCCACTCTATTTATATCCTGCCTTTCTATCAATAGGCACTGAAGGTAAGGGGAAACATTCCCTTTGCTTCCAAGTACTGTATACTGTGCTTCAGGAATTAAAACATGAAAGATAATTCCAGGTGGAGCTGGATGTCCTCCATGCCAAATATACTCAGTGTTATGACAGGGCAAACTGTACTACAACTGTAGCAAAGTAAGCAATGTGAAGTCTACAAAGACATGTGTTGTTTTTTCAATACAATATTAATCTGGAAGGAGTTTCCAAATATTCTGTGCAAAATTTGAACACTAGCATGGATAGAAGGCATGAATTAACAGCAGGTATATCAAATAGTGGTGCAATTGAAATGATAATAATTAGCTAGGGCAGGGGTCGGGAACCCGCGGCTCACGAGCCGCATGCGGCTCTTCCGCCGCTGTTCTGCGGCTCCATGAGCGGAGCCGCCGGCCCCCTCTTCGCCCACCCTGCAGGAAGCAGGGCGGGCACATCTCCAGCCCGCGGCCAGCGAGGCCGTGCACGGGGGCTTTGGCTCCTGCCCGCCCCGTTGCTTGCGGGGGCGGGTGCTCTCCCGGCGGCTGGGCAGGCCGAGCTGCCGGGCCCCTCTTTGCCCGCCCTGCAGGAAGCAGGGCGGGCACATCTCCAGCCCGCGGGGGGGTGAGCGGGCGGGGGGGAGGGCGAGCGAGCAAGCAAGTCGGCGGGGGAGCGGACGGGGGGCGAGCGAGTGGGTGGGGGGGTGGGGGTGAGCCAAATGGCTCTTTGGTGGTGAGCCAAATTTGGTGGTGAGCCAAATGGCTCTTTGAGGGGAAAAGGTTCCCGACCCCTGAGCTAGGGGAAATGAGAAGCAGTAAAGCAAGGTTAGTGTGTCACAGGCAAAAGGAGGGTGGAGCCCATACGGACCAAAAACAGCACCCCTGGAATGGTAAAAACACCTTTCCAGGGGCTCTCTTCACACAGCTGCTGTCTCTGCATTGAGGCAGCGCTGTGCTCTCCACCCCCACCCCCCACAGGGCGGAAACACTGTTTTCCTGTCTCACTCAATGAGCGAGGCTTTTGGGAAACAGTGTTTTTTAGCCGGCGCCATGCAAACTACATCAGGTTGGAGGCACCTCCATGGGCTGTGGCTGCTCTGGGGCCACTCGCACCTCAGCGTGTGAATGGGCTCAGGGCTCCACCAGTATAAAAAATGCTGGTGGAAAGCCGCTGTAGTGGCCCGTGCAGAATCTACCAAGGAGGAGATGGCCAGAAGGCCATATGGTGCTCTCAAGGCAAAGCATTGGAAGAACAACCAGCATGCTCAATGCCTACTGCTTCAGAATACTACAGGGCAGGGCAGGGCAGGGCAGGGCAGGGAGCTTGCAGAGATCTGCCTTGCTCCCCACTTGTTATCAACGACTTGCCCACCCACTCTCCCTATTCTCTCGGTGGTGATTGCTTATGTTGTCCAGGTTGTAATGTTTGGTATTTTGTTTGCTTTCTGTGATAGCTTGATGGGCGTTGCAACAGATCCTTTTGGGGAAAGGTTGTTTCTGTGTGCCTGCCTGCCCACTGTTGGGAGCCCCAGCAAGGGGCTTGAGGTGTGTAGCCACTTAGCTGCATGCCAAGGAGGGGCAATCGACTGGTCTACATATACAGGTGGCAAGGAGATCATAGAAAGGCCAGCACCCATATGGCTCCCAGTTACTTGCTATTCCATAGAATTTCCCCCAGTAGACAGGGGGAAGTACTTCATCAATGAGAGACAGGTCTCTTGATGCCAAGATCCATCCCCAGGCAGTGACAACAGTGCATCAGAATATTCCCCCAATTTCCTGCCATTCACCTCTCTCCCACATTAACAGCTGACTGGCTGACAGCAAGGAGGGCAGGTTTACCCAATGCTTCTCAATGGAAGGTTCTCTTATGCATATCTGCATAGCTACAAAGGTAGCTCTTAAAAAAAAATTAGAAAAACTATATATTGCTGGAATCTGCAGCTGAATACAGCCATGTACTCTTCAGGCTGAAAAGGTGCTCAGGACAGGAGCCTACAGAGCAAACATCCTGGGGCAAACTTCAGCAAATGGGGACAGGGAGAATCCCTTCAGAAATACACAAAATGGTGGGCACAAGCTGAGGAGGAAATTAACCAGAGGGCTTAACAGTTGGGCAACATAAGACTCCTCCTGAGCTCCTGAACTCTGCACAGCCAGGCAGGAAATGTCTTCCAGATGACATGAAGGAATAATGTCCTCCTTTTAGCATCTTCAAAATAAGACAGCTTGGTCTGAAATAAGGTGTTCAGAGGACATCTTGGGGAAAAAGCTGTGCAGAGTTCCTCGCCAAGATGCCTTTTTTTGCATCCTCAGGACATCTTATTTGTGCTGTGCAGAACAGACCCATATTTGAGTTGGCATAGCTGGCAGCCTTCATTATCTTGTAAACCACCAAACCTTAAAGTTTATGGGGAGTTTTGACTTTCTGATTTGGCATGGGAGGCTAAGCATCTATCTTTACTCATTCAATATCTGTTTGTATGTTATTTGATAAGATGGCATGAAAGTCTTTTGACGGTGTGAAATATAGCTGGGAATAATTACCCTCAAGTACATAAATGCTGACATTGGGGCAGTCTTAGTAGAATATGCTGGGAGAGAAATATATCAATGAACAGAGCTGCAATCTGTTTAACTCTAAAAGTCAATTTCAGCTTGACAAACTGACTTTTTCTATTTTAAAGCATGGGCACTTATTTGAAACCTTAACATGATCATAAACTACCAAGAATTGCAATAAGGTTCTCAGGGGCTTAGTTCATAAACAAATGTACTGACAAAGTTGGTCACTTTGTTTCATGAAGTTTTATGCTACAGGCAGGGCATGAATTCCATGCATGATTAGCAAAGAAAAATGGTCAGTTGATGAAGGCAGGTGCCAGCTAGGGGGTGAGGTTAGGGAGTCTCAGCATGGGAAAAAAATAACTCTTTTACCCATTAAAATGACTTAGTGCCGTGTCAACAGTGGAAATGATGCTGTTCCACTGAGTCCCCTAGAGCCATCATGCAGATACTTTTGCTGTAAGAGGAAAAGGGAAGGGCAATATCAAAAACACCTGACTGCTGAAACGTAGACTGTGAGGTATAAATGGAAAATCCTTTACAAGGAAATTAAGCAACAAAAAATATGCTATCAATTGCTCATTTAATTTCAATCTCATAAATATGGAATTTGGACACAAGATTCCAGTTAAATCGTAACATTTTGTTTGCTGTTCACTCTAATTTAAATTTAAAGCCAACTTGAAAGGTAAGGAAGAAATCCCTTCATGTGAACTATTTAACAATTCTGTGAAAAGCCCAATATTCTTAGAGGAGGAGGAAGACGACTTTGGATTATATTCTGCCTTTCTCTCCTTCTAGGAGTTTCAAAGCAGCTTACAGGTTCCTTCCCTACCTCTCTCCACAACAGACACATATGAGGTAGGTGGGGCTGAAAGAATTTTGAGAGAACTGTGATTAGCCCAAAGTCACCCAGCAGGCTTCATATGGAGAAGTGGAGCAACAAACCCAGTTCATCATATTAGAGCCTGTCACTCTTAGGCGGAGTCCACAAGGGCCAAAAACGGTAAAAACACTGTTCCAGGAGTGCTGTTCGCATGGCTGCTGCCTCCACAATGAGGTGGAAACAGTGTTTCCCTGCCATGGGAACAGCACTGGGTTGGAGGCACCACTTTTCGGCACCTCCATTTCCCCCCACGTTTACCCTCTCTTCCTGCAGAGCTCCACAGGGACAGAGAGGCACGCCCACTCTGCCCTTCAACCCCCGGGGATCAGAAGGCAGCGTGGGTGGGCCTCCCTGTCTCTGTGGAGAAGGTAAGTGTGGGGGGAAATGGAGACGCCTCCATGCAGAGGCACCCCCATGGGCCGTGGCCACTCTGGGGCCGCTTGCACCTCAGCGTGTGAATGCTCCCGGGGCTCCACTGGTGACACTGCTGTAGGGACCCATGCAGAATCCGTCTTAACCACTACACCACACTAGCTCTCACAAGCAAAGAGCATGTGAATAAAAACGTTTGCATCCTGGTACTTTAAAAGGAATAACCTGTAGCAACGTGTGCAACACTCACCTTTGTCTCTCTCCACTATTTGTCAAGATATAAAAATCAAGATAGAGAACAGCAGATTGCCTCCTTTACAGTATTGTTTACAGTCCTTTAAAGAGGACCATCTGTGACACAGTTCCCAATATGATCACTCCCAGCCCCAACTCTGTTGACAAGTGCTGTGCCAAGAAAGAAGGCAAGCATAGTAATTTCACCCAGGAGGGACTGCTGTTCCAGAAAAAAACACCAATACTTTTAACCCACCATTACGTTTTTACATAGTTTAATTAGTTGATGTTTCCATGAATATGAAAATAAACCCCTTTAAAATTGCAAGGAATAATTAGTCAACAGTTCCTTGCAAATTCTTAGGATTTTATTCTTGCTTTTAGCTCTTGTTGGCTGTTTCAACATGTGGGGAGGAAAAGGCACCCTATGGAAGCAGCAGCAAGTGGGGTTGAGGCTGGGAGGGGGTGGCCTCCAGTAGGTCCTGTCTTTAGGCCTCTTGGTTGTTCTTCTTTCCCCTTTGTGATCTGTCATATTGATGTGGAAACACTGAGGTGACCAAAATCTAATTCCTCCCCACAGGGCAACTGTCCCTTTCTTGTTCACAGCACAGCAGTAGCATTACTCCTCCACTGGAAGGGGGGAAGTAAATGGGCCTCTTTGTCCTTCACAGATGAACATGATGAAAAAAAGCTCATTAAAGAGCTTAAAAGGGAGAAGTGGATTCTAGCTTCACCTTCATCATTAGATTTGGTATAGGCAGAAATCCTACACAGAGGCTCTCGCATCCATCCTGCACTTCAAGTTAGCACTGAGAAGGTTTTTCCAATACTCTTTAAGCTGGAGCAAATGGAAAAAAAATCCTCTTTCCCCCCTAAATTTAAGGGAATGTCCTGGGAGCCAAACATTCTGTTCTCAGGGAAAACACAATGTTTGCTACTAAAAATCAGGGACATTCAGTGGATCACATGGGTCAAAATCCTCAGATGGAAGAAGCCCTTCAGAGAATGTGAGAACAACTGGAAATGGTAGTATTGTGATCTTAAGTGAGAGTCCTCTGCAGGGACAGAGGGAGAGGGAACTGTGCCCAAAGCATGACTTGCTTGTGCACTCCCCACCCCGCCCACACCCCACCCATGGGGAGGGGAGTCTGGGGGTAATTTTCCACCCCCACGTGATACCAATGGCGTGTGCCTAGGTTGCAGCACCCCCCCGCCCTGTTGCAGCTTTGCCATTGGTTCTCTGACAGAGAGTTCCCAATTCAGAAGAAACTAGTATACCTGGGAGAAAGGCTTTAACTTTGCCTTCTTATGAACAAGCCAGGCTTTTATGTTCATGTTATTTTTGTTTGAAAGAACAGTTAGTCATGAGAAATTTTGCAAGAAGTCTGAAGTAGTACAAACTGAGACACAAGTTTACTTCTATAAAGCCAAACTGTATGTGACACTAGGAATCCTTGGTGCTGGGGATTGAGACATGTCTCACCCTGAATGTGGAAGTAGGTATAATGCAGATACCTGTCTTTTCCAAACATGGGCTAAATTTAATCCCCCTACCTATGCAATCTATATGCAGAACATATTATAAGAATAGCTAGATTAGATTTAGATCAAAGTCGAGTGAAAACTGGGTGGAGGAACATTAACAATTTGAAATATGCCAATGATACCACATTCCTGGCAGAAAATAGCAAAGACTTAAAATTACTGTGAAAGTTAAACCAGAGAGTGACAAAGCAACACTACAGCGGAACATCAAGAAAACAAAAGTAATGAATACTAAAGGATTATATGACTTTAAGGTTGATAATTTCTATTCCTTGGCTCCATCATCAATCAAAAGGAAAACTGCAACCAAGAAATCAGACAGAGATTAAAACTGAGAGGGGTAGCCATGGGGGAGCTAGGAAAAAATTCTTAAGTGTAAGGATGTATCACTGGCAACCAAGATCAAATTAATTCATTCTGTAGTATTTTCTGTTACTATATGGGTGTGAAAATTGGACAATGAAGAAAGCTGACAGGAGGAAAGCAGATTCCTTTGAAATTTGGTGTTGGAAAAATGTTGTATAGATGTTATGGACCATTAAAAAGACAAATAAGTGTATTATAGATTAAATGAAGCCTTAATTGTCCCTAGAAGCTAAAATGACTAAACTAAAGCTATCATGCTTTGGTCACATTATGAGAAGACTCACTGGAAAAGACAATAACACCAGGAAAAGTTGAAGGCCACAGGAAAAAAGGAAGACCCAACATGAAATGGATTGATTCTATAAAGGAAGCCACAACCCTCAGTTTGCAAGAACAAGTCTATTAGCAATAGCACATTTTGGATTACATTGTATTTTTAGTTACCGTGAGCTAGAAGAGACGATGGAAGTTAACACACACACACACACACACACACACACACACACACACACACACACACACACACACACACACACACACACACGGCTGAACACATTCCAAATAATCATTCTCAATCAAAAAATATACACAGGAAGAGAAGAACTAATCCCCCTTCCTCAGCACTATGATTCCTCAGCTGAAGTGTCATTTTCAACACCCACCACATAAACGTAAGAGAGGCAACACTGAAACAATGTCTAGATATGGAGTACTGTACCAAAACACAGTTATATAAGAACAAGAAGTGTTTACTCTCTTATCAGTTCTTTGTGTTCAGTTAATACAACTGCAAAAGTTGTAAACTCAACTGCCAGACATCTGCAAAGGCCAGCAGTCTACAGGTTGAACACGGCAATCATGTTTTATGTATTATAAATGATAAGAAAGCAATAAAGAGGCAGAGGCAGCTGCTGGATTCTCTGCTCTGCAGGTGTTGTTTATAGGGAGGCAGACACCTTTCAGAATGTTTCATGACTTCAGGTCAATGTAACTGCAACAGGCCATTGTCTGTGATGAAAGATCAGCTGAGTTCAAATGAACATCAACAAAATGTAGCTTTACAAATAATTGTGCCTACCATACTTATGGCTCAGCATGCTTTGACTCATGATTTGTTCTTATCAGATCTGCAAAGCCATAATTGGACACTAAGTAATTTAGTACATCACTTAATTGCACATTGAAAGTTTGGCCAGAATGTATCATTGGTTTGGAAACCTTCCAGGAATATCTTGAGCAATGAACAGAAAATGAATGAAAAACAATCAATGTTCAAATCCAAGAGGGCTACGCCACCCCAGGAGTAAGAGTCAATAAAGAATAAACCACAATTCAACATGACATTATATCATCATATATACTTGGCCCTAGTATAAAACCACACAGTGAGCAACAAAGTGACAAGCTAGGGACCCACATAATTCACAACAAAAGGGAAATTCTACCCTCCATACTGCCACCCTTTCTTTGAACAGCTTCCCCCCTTTCTTCAGCTCCCTGTCCCTTCTGCTTTTTCTTTCTTTTCATCCCCGCATTCTTCCTTAGCTGCTTTTCCTCTCCCAGTTTGACACTTCTCTCTTAATAGCTTTCTCTCCCCAAAGACCCTCCCATTTTTCATTCCCCTCCAGTCCTCCCCACATCATTGTTTGTGACAGGATGCAGTCAGGCAGGAGTAGCCTTGCTATCCAAAGCAACACCATCATGCCAATTCTGATCTGATGCACTTTCATGAGATTTCAGTTAGTATTGATCATGTTTGGGGAAAAAAATTCTGTCATATTTTTTAAACATTTAATGATTTCTGGGAGTTTCTACAGTCTGAAGAAAATAGCCAAAATGTATATGTTACTGATTTTTTTTAAAAAAATCTATAATACTTTGCAGAGGAATCCCATCCTTCCCTCTTGCTTGCTTAGCCACTCACACAATGAGCAGCCTGCCCATCATATGTAACATCTTATCTGTAAACCTGGCTTATATAGCAGACAGTGGTAGAAGCAGCAGCAACAATATTACAGCAGTGTGGCCACATGCCTGGCTCCCACCACTCCTTCTATTTAAAAAAATCAAAGGATTTTCAGTGATTTTTTGATGGCACAATGTGCACAGGTAGCAAATAGGGCTTCATGTTGGTATTTTTGCAAGGTCTGTCATACTTCAATTATGAAAGGGTTAACTATGTGTATGTAAATCAGTTACTGAGGTCACTGTTTTATGACCTGCTTTATTGATTAGCTATTGGTCAGCTAGTTAGACATTGCCTACGTGCTAGTGGTCACATAGTCAGAGGTTATAAAGTTAACTCTGTTTTCTTTGTTTGAGCAGAAGCCATGTGTGAGACGCCATCACGATGTGACCACATGAGGTAGCAAAATGTAACCAAGTATGGCAACATAGGAAAACATTTCTTGTTTTTGTTCCCATGCAACACTCCCTAATAGTTAGTAAACTCATTTATATAAAAAGCAACTGTGTATCAGTCTTTTCTGTGATACTCTGCTAATTTATCCAACACTTCAACATAGATAGAAACTTCCTCAGATCTCATACATCGATGAATTGTCACTAGTATCACTGAAGCAAGTTTGAATTATCTCTTCTTAACAAAAAATAATTTTATCTGTTCAAAAATCAAAGTCAACATACACTTGCTTTAGTGACCCCTTGTGCACTGACTTTCAATGTGAGCAGATGTTCTTAGCCTTTCATTCCTCCAGCATGAATATATCACAAGTTGATTTAGGTCTTTATTCTTTAGTATCTCTACTATCAGGTTTTACTGGATGCTACTCTGTTTACATGCTGCATTTACATGGACTGATGGAATATTTCAGAATATTTAGCACTACATAAATATATTTTGTTTTCTAAAGTGAACTGTTTCACATACTGATTCGTTAATAAATTATGACAGAAATGGCTGTTGAGAAAAATTGTTCTTCAAGGCTCCTGAGAATGGTATGGTATATGGTACGTAGCATATCAGACTAGGACTAGAAACACCTGGTTCAAATCCCCACTTGACCCCCTGGTTCAAATTCTTCAAATCCCTCATTGCATTGCTTTGGCCATATCACTTACTCTCTTGGCCTATTAAGTTTGTTATGAGGATCAAATGAAGGGAGCAAAGAATCATTGCATACCAAGTTCCTTGTTAAAAGGGTGATATAAAAATAGATAGATGGTATAACAATTTGTGCATTAGTTCTGCACAAATACCTGATGTAATGTTCTCTGTCTATAGTACTTAAATTTATTAGATTTTGGACATTCTGTCTAGTCAGCATAAAATAAAGATTGCTTCCATGTTGTATATTTTTAAGCCATGTGGAAGTAGGGGTGGGTAGCGTGGTGGCCAAGTTTGCGGATGATACCAAATTATGTAGGGTGGCGAGAACTGCAAAATATTGCGAAGACCTCCAAGCGGACCTTTATAAATTAGGTGAGTGCGCTAAGAAATGGCAAATGCAGCTCAATGTAGCAAAATGAAAAATGATGCACATAGAGGCAAAAAATTCAAACTTCACATACACACTACAGGGGTCAGTGCTATCAGTCTCAGACCAGGAAAGGGATCTGGGCGTCTTAGTTGATAGTTCCATGGGAATGTCAACTCAATGCATGGCAGCTGTGAAAAAGGCAAACTCTATGCTGGGGATAACTAGGAAAGGAATTGATAATAAAACTGCAAAGATTGTCATGCCCTTATATAAAGCAGTGGTGTGACCACACTTGGAGTACTGTGTTCAGTTCTGGTTGCCACATCTCAAAAAAGATATCAAAGAAATTGAAAAAGTGTAGAGAAGGGCAACGAGGATGATTGAGGGACTGGAGCACCTTCCTTCAGTTTGGAGAGGAGACGTCTGAGGGGGGATATGATTGATTGTCTATATGATATGATTGAAGTCTATAAAATTATGCATGGGGTAGAAAATGTTGACAGAGATAAACTTTTCTCTCTTTCTCAGAATACTAAAACCAGGGGGCATACATTGAAAATGCTAGGGGAAAGAATTAGGACTAATAAAAGGAAACATTTCTTCACTCAACGTGTGAAATGGTTTTTGGAATATGCTGCCACAGGAGGTGGTGATAGCCACTAACCTGGATAGCTTTAAAAGGGGCTTGGATAGATTTATGGCTACCAATCTTGATCCTCCTTGATCTGAGATTGCAAATGCCTTAGCAGACTAGGTGCTCAGGAGCAGCAGCAGCAGCAGGCCATTGCGACATCCTGCATGTGAGCTCCCAAGGGTATCTGGTGGGGCACTGCAAGTAGCAGAGTGCTAGACTAGATGGACTCTGGTCTGTTCCAGCAGGCTCTTTCTTATGTTCTTATGTCAAAGGTTATAAGGTACACTGTGTAAAAACATTCCATAGAAGAGTCAACATAAGCATCTATTTTGTCTGTCCCACAGAGTGGCAGTGATTGTGAGAACTTTAGGATTTTATAGCAAGTTGGATTTCCATAGATCAGTGATGGCGAACCTTTTCGAGACCGAGTGCCCAAATTGCAACCCAAAACCCACTTATTTATTGCAAAGTTTCAACGCGGCAATTTAACCTGAATAACCCCCTCAAGCAGGGGCCAGCCTGCTGTAGCCTCCAGCATGTCCCACATGCACCGCTCTGTGCCTCTCTAGCATCTCTGCTGCCTCTGCCCCCCGCCCCTCCCAGGCAGCAGCCACCTGGAGCACAGGTACCAGGCCTGCCAGCCGAGTCCTCCATGTTCTCTGAGTTGCACGCACATCAAGTCCAGCGGCCCAGGCCAGCCTAGATGTTTGTGTGGGGAGGCAATTCCCTCTGGCACCTGTGCCATAGGTTCGCCACCACTGCCATAGATGGTTTCTCAAACCAGAAAGGTTTCAGTTGAGCTCCTCATAATGCACCAGAAACCACAAAAAGCTGAATTTGTGCTTTTAAGAAATGAAAAGAAGGTTATCATGGTATCTGAAGTTACCATTGCCTAGATGCCCAAGACAATACACAAAGCACTCTATCTCTTGGTCAGTTTCCAATACATACTCCAATAACATTAGCTTGTTAATGGGAGCTGGTTCAGACCTCTGCCATACTCTTGTACTGCTTCATTTCATTAGGGCTTATGCGGAAGAACATCTCAGAGGGTTTGTGGACTGCAAAATTAATATTTAAATCTTATAACACAAAAATAAAAGCCACTAAACATTTGGTTCTAAAAACATCTTAAATTTTGAAGTCTTTCTAGCAAGCATGTTCCTGTTTTCATCTTGCCCTGCTTTGATCAGTTATTCTAGCTCAGCTGCACTTTTATAAAATAAATTAAATCCATATATTATTTTAAATGGCCTTTTAAAAAACAAGCCTTTTATGTCCTGTTTTTTTTAAAATACAAAGTAGCTTAATTCTGGAACTGTCATGCTATTGGGAAATAAAGACTATGAAGTAAAATCTAAGCCCCATGTAATTCAAAGCATTAAATTATATGGTCATGAAAAATGAGGGTTTCGAATGGAAATGGCAACTGACAGTCAACTCAAAGCTTTGTATTGGGACCATTATTATTTAATTTATTTATAAATAAGTGCTTAAGGCTCATGGATCCAACTTTGCTTTTTGAGGTGCATGTAGGTATAGTAGCCAAAACTGCCTTCTATGTGCACCTGTTAAGCATTGTTACTTGTTACCTTCTGCACTTTCAGGCTGGGCATCTACTAGAAACTGTTGTACTTAGTGGTTGCCCCCATGATATGAAACAATTTCTAAGGTGGGATGGAGGTTTCTTGGAAAAGCTCCAAGGGATTTGAGTGCAACCTGAACTATTTAGACTAAACTGCTTTAATGATCCATGTATTTTATACTGATGGTCTTAGTAGAACAATTTGTAAGCTGTCTTGAACCACAGGAGAGAGGCAGGATAAAAATATGTCATTAAATAAAAAATAAAATAAAATAAATAAAAGTGATATTCTGAGTGCAATGATAGAATATGATACAACCATCTTTATAGCCAGCTGTATGTGGAGAAATATTACCTATTTAAAGTGCAGATGGAAATAATGGCCTCAGTCCAAACAGGTAAGTCTGAAGGGATAGCTCTGCTGATTATCAATGTAATTCAATCAGCATACAAGTTTATAAACAGAATATAAGTGAAATGTTTAGCATTAAAATTATACATGTTTTTAGCCAGGATGATTTAATTCAAAATATTTTTAAACATCAATTCTAATTCAGATATGTTATGTTGGCAGCAGGATACAAATTAAATATAAAAAATGCACCAGCACTGAGAAAAATATTGGTAGTTTTGCAGCCCAATCAGATCAGGGAGGCCAAACATGCACAGGGACTAGCACAGGGCTGCACCAGGGCATTTGCCCCTCCACTGTGTAAGGGGCATCGCCACTGGCAAACACAGCAAATGCACCAGTGGCTAGCCATCCCTCAGGTCCAAGGCAAGTGGACCTGGAAGTCTGAACAGCTGTGGAGCTGCATTGACATCTGGAATGGATGCCTGTGGGGGGTGGGCTGGGGTGCTCCTGGAGGTGAAGCTGACATTAGTTGGCTTCCACCTCAGTTGAGCAGCAGCCCCAGCCCAAGAGGGCTTTCTGATGGTAGGGAGCGTTTTTGCACCGTGGAGGGGGGAGGGGGAAATGGGGAGGGGCCTGGGGGCGATTTCCATGCCCTTAGGTGTGTGCCCGGTGCACGGCACACACATACCTTGGAACTTCGCCACTGCTGGCAGCTCTAAAGGTGAAGCTGTCAATTGCCGCCCGAGGATGGGACCACTCTTCCTGGAGCCCTTTGACCCAAATAACCATGTTACACTCCTGGCTGGGGTAAATTACTTGGCCATAGCCAACCGTTTATTGTGCAGTAAGAAGTGTGAGGCACCACATTGTATTTTTGATCTGATTTGTAACACTGGGCAGCCCCTCCTCAGGGGTGCCTCCTGGGCAAGCTGTTCTTCCTGCTGCCTTGGTGGCTGGGTGGATGCCCTTGCCACTGCCACAGAGTTCCAGCGGATGGTCGGCCTCTTACTGGATCTTAGCTGTGATGCTCAGCTGGGTGGTCAGCCTCTTGCTCTAGCATACCATACCACACTGGAGGTGGGGATAGCTCCATAGCTTCCCTCCCCTGGCCCCTCAGATCAATTCCCATGTGCCAAACCACTGAATGGCTATGACAAAGCAGAATGCATTAACACATCATCAAAGCATAAAGCAGGAGAAGTGGGCAGGCAAGTTGATGGCCGGCCGGAGCACATGGCTGGCACAAAGGCCTTTCCAGCCTTTTATAAGCTCAGGCCGGCCTCCCCCGCATGATGATGCATATGCTCTTAAGGGGCATGGTGGGGAGGCCCCCCCATCCACCCTTACTAGGGCAGATGCCAGGGGCTTCCTCCTGCCCATCCTAGGCAGCAACTGTGACCGCATTGATTCCCGGCCACTCTTGTGCTGTGTTTCAGACATGGCTTGTGTTCCTGAGCTGGAGTGCTGTGGGCACCATTCAACAGTTTCTGCTTGCAACCGCTCCTCTGTTATAACTGCAAGTTCTCCTCTATTATCAGCCTGGGGCTGGGACTGACCTCCTCCACCTCTTCCTCATCTGAAGAGATCTCTGCAGCAAATCTGTTGTCTTCACAGAATTCTATTAATTGCTCTTCTGCTCATTTCATGCTCCAACAATATTTGATTTATTGTCGAAGACTTTCACGGCCAGATTCAACTGGTTGTGGTGTGTTTTCCAGGCTGTGTGATCATGGTCTGGTGGATCTTGTTCCTCACATTTCACCTGCATCTGTGGCTGGAATCTTCAGAGGTGTATCACAGAGAGAAGTCTGTTTCACACTGTGTCTAGTGAGAAGGGAAAGTTTAGTGGGGTTTATTGTCTATGTCCCAGGGTGGGGAACCAATCAGTAAGTGTTTGGGTGGAACTTGCTATGCAAAGGTGTGTTTGAGTGCATTGTATTGCGGGTGGGGTTATCAGTCCATTTTTTAAGTACTGGTAGCCAAGCTTGGACCTAATGTGTCATGTGAATACTTATGCTATACTTCAGTTCTTTTTGGTGGCTCCAGACTTCTAAAATCCACATGTGTTGGTTATTGCATGTCCCATTTTGTTGACTGTACTGACTCACTATGTGAAATCTGCCTGAGATAAAGGCAGACTATAAGTAATGTAAATAAAAATAAATATAAATATAAAATTGAAGAGAATTACAAACTAAAAGTTTGCTTATTCAGTAAGTTGCTCTGCCCAAAAGAATCTGCTTAAAAGAAGTTAAAATTAATAGTCTTGAACTAAAATAAATAGAATGGCCAGTTGCAGTGCAGAGTGAGTTTGCTACATGCTCTGGTTTGGTTTTGGGTCATGTGAATTGGCCCTAGTATTGTAAGTACCGGAATTTCTCTCTTCCTGTTTGATATCTCAGTTAATATTTCCTTTAATAATTTTTTTAAAAAACATGCTAGGAATGCATAACCAATAACTACATCACCCTTTGTTTGCCTTGTCATAAAACTAATAGGGCCTTGCAAGCCATTTCCTATCTAGAGCACATTTTTAGTTACAATGAGTTTGTTTCTTTCAATTAATCTTCTTTAAAAGGGTGAAACTGGGTGAATTCAGGAAGGTCTGGATCGGTCATTATCTGTAAACTGTTTAAACTGCTTAAACTATTATACGCAAACAAAATTGGGGAGAAGGGATTGTTAGATCGGGGAAAGAGTGTGTTTGTTAACAGGTGACTGAGAGGTCAATAATGCTAGGATAAGCATTTGATAAGCCAAAAACTGTTTGAAGTGATGGCTCCTTTGATCTGCCAGAGCCCCTGGCACTAAAAAAAAGTGCTAGTGTGCCAAATACCCTCCTAATATTTTCACTGATGCAGCCAGGATACGGGAGACAAAGGACCCAAAAAAATACAAACCCTCTCATTTAACTTCAAATGGCAAATTTTGAAACCAGAAGACAATCCTTTCCTTCAAATATGGTTGAACAGCACCTGTTTGTATTAAAATGAATATGCCGGGTAGCTCTATGAAAGCCACCAGGCTTTTGTCAGAGAAGAATAATCTGAAGAGGTTTGCTGAAGCACTGTTCCCCTGTACTACTAGCAGCACTACAAGGCTACCTGGGCCACAATAACAATGAGTGGCAGAGCTTGCCCATTGGGTGAGCCTTACCTACAGCTAATATGGCCATGGCCTAGCTCCTGAACTCCTACCAACACCACAGTGACCACTTAGCCTTGTTTGTTCCAGGGTTATTTGGATGGACCAAAAAATGCTGCCTTAACAAGAACATATCCTGGTGAGCATATTATCTGAATCTGAATCTGCATGGGTCTCCAGTGTATTTCCAGTGTATTTCCAGTGTATACTCCTCTTCTCACTTGCATCCCCCTTGCAGACCCATCTACAGCATACAGCAGTTGTAATACTGTAAGAGAATGTATACAAAGTAATTGAAACTATGAAAGTGCATGCTAATGCTAAGTATTATTATTACTAAATTGTAACTTAACCACAGTAAACTTGTCATATGTATTTTCCAGCCAAGTGGTAAGGAAAACCTTGCCATACCTCTGCATTTGGTAAAGAAAATCCATAAAGTTGTAAGATTCTTTTTACTACTTGACATAACAATGTGGCTGACCTGATTACCAAGTAGTGAGAAGAATGCAGTGGTAAATTACTACTTCATTAAAGATAATCTGTATTTACCCAGAAACATTACTGCTAATTGCTACTTATCAAACAGATGTTAAAGAAACAGCTAAAGGTCAGTTCAAAAATTAGAACAGGAGGAATCATGAGCTCTGGGAAGACTCTCCCTCCCCCCAAGTGTTTTGATGGATTCCTTTTTTGTCTGGCTTTAGAAGGCAAGTGATAGCCTTCCTTTTAAAATCAGCTTTTGGCAAGTGACCTGATTAGTCTTTACTTGATGGACCTATCCCAAGCAATTGTTTTAATTTAATTGCATTTTAATTGCTTTGTGTTTGTTGTAGGTTTCTATGGGCAGGGCTTCCTGGAAAGGTGACTAATGAATTTTAAAAATACATAAATGGAAAAACAACAACAATCAAATAACTATGACCCAGCAAATCTAAGATCAGTGTTAGCAATAATGGTATGTGCATATGTCTTTAATTGTTATGGATTATTAATGAGAGCCGGAGTGATGTAGCACACACACACACGGTAATTCATACTGTACCTCAACACCTCTAGAGTTAGAAGGCAGGTCATTAAAAAGTGGTATGGCTTCCATGAAAGCTTGATATGTAATACCTTTCTTTGTTAGAACTTTTTAAATGTTTGCAACTTCTGCCTGATGTAGGTTCATGCAAACTTGAAAGTTTGTACAATATTTTGTGTTTTATTGGTTAACCCTACTAAAAAGGAATGACATGGTCTGGTTCTTTCCTGGTCTGGATTTTGTGTGTGCAAATATAGCTGTTTATAACTTTCCCCCCCTGTTCTTTCTATTCTTGTCCTTCCAATGTGAATGTCAGTTGTGATTATTGTATCATACTTCTTATATATGCAGAGTTTGAGCAATAAAGAAGTAGAGCCAGTTGCTTACTGTAAATAAAGTTTACTAACTATAAAAGAAGGGAAGGGTAAACTTGGATACAAAAAAAGAAAATATCTTTCTAACTGGCTAGCTCTATTAGCTAGCTTCTGCTTGGCTATCACATGGCTAATAAAGACGTCTGTTAATCACCATGGGACGCGGTTGCTGCTCTGGGTGGGGGGAAGGCGAAACCAGCGGATGCCACCTAGGGAAGGGCTGAAGGAAATGGGAACCATGCTTGTAAAGGGCTAACATCACCGGAAGAAAGGAGGGGCAATCCGAGTCTTTTAAGGGGCTCCCCTCCTTTGTCCCAGCCATGTGCTCGTTGGCTGACGATTTGCCTGCCCACCTCTCCCTACTTTTCTTTATATGTTAATGCATGCTTATTTTATCATAACCTAGATAAGTTGGCAGTTTGGCGCATGGGTATTGATCTGGAAGGGGAAGGGGAAGGGAACTAGGGAGCTAGGCCTTCCCCTTGGGAATGGCAACAGCAGCAAGAGGCAACCACCCCTGCCAAACTGGGCAAAGGGGGGGAACATCTCTTGCCAGGAGCTTCCGCCTGGCATAGCCCCACAGTAGAACGAAGCTCGGGACAGGACACCCGCCCTGCAGAAGCTTCAGTACGTTACCCGCATGACCAAATCCAGACCCATGCTTAGCCTCACGTTTCTGCTCAATAAAATGGCTATGGCCAATTTATTACCCCAGCAATGGAGTGGTGTGTATTATTAGTAAGGGGTTTCGCAAATAATGGGTCCACCCTAGGACAGCAAACTACTAGAGAGAGAGAGAGCCTGTGCAGAGAGTGAACAAAGGATATATACCTATTGCCTGTGTGCAGATCTGCACGTATCTCATGATGGGTCTGCTAAACCAATGGGGTCAATTACCTGGTCACTGACTTCTGACCCCACTAACTAATTAGCATGCACAACATTAACTCCTTCATTAATGGATTGTGTGACTGGCACATGCCAAATACCAACACTTTCCCTCCCAGCACTAATAACAGCCAGGGAAAAGGGGAAGTGTCAGGAAATGGCACTGGAGGGCAGGGGGTAGTCATTTTTTAAGTGTCTGCTTCCTCCTGTGCAAACCTTAAAAAGGTAAAGATAGTCCCTTCACAAGCACCAACTCATGACTGACCCATGGAGTGACATCACATCGTGATGTTCCCGTCTTAACAGCTGGAGTAATATCTGTTAGAAAGACCCATTCACAGACCCATTGGGTTTTTGGTTGAAAAGAAAGAGTAAGATAAGGGTATGGGATGTGTGTGCATGGGGGACTGCACAAGCTTAGCAGCCAGAAGAACTGGTCAGATTCATGTACTGGGGTACATATCAGATGCAACACAAAGCATTAAGTTCTTTCTCCTTTCCAGGTCGTTAGAATAAACACTTCCTCCCATAATTATATCACATCAGTCCCTGTTACTCCACACAGAACATTTGTATGCTAATTTAGGAAGGAAATGATTCCCCAGCACTTGGAATAGGAATGTAATTTCTAAAGGTCCGCAAGAAATACACTGTACATATGGGTAAGAAGAGATTTTACTCTGGATGAAGTTCATCCAGCAGCCAAAAAAACAAGGTTTACTCTATCAGCCACTTACAGTTCCCATTGACCTCTTCCTGATGACAGTTTATGGTTTTCTGGTTCTTATGGACAAATGCTATGTTTAGATTGTGTCCTTACTTCCTGTGCATGTGGGGTTCTTACTACTCTGATCTGTTTCTCAGAAACAGCTTTCGCCCACCACCCAGGAATGTTTAGAAATGTTTATTTGTCTGCCTGTGTATCAGCATGTCTATGACTCTATGGGCTTGTGTTTGTAAGTTTAACTCAGTTTAAGTAAACTTTCTGGTTTGACGCTGATAAGGGTCAGATGAAAGTAATCACTGTGTTAAGCAATAATTACCAGTAAGTAGAATGCCTTTGTCCTCCATGATCATCTCTTGAAGGTGTGTTTCATTGACATTAAAACATAAAATTGAAAGGTTTACAGCTGAAGATTATTACAGTAGACAGTGTATTATATGTGCAGTGCTACTTGATCAGCAAGATTGCATCCCTATGATCACACATATTTTTTAAAAAGGGTAATTCTGACAAATCTCATATATAGCATCATGGATAGAGTTAGATTTGATGTCAGTAGCACCTTAAAGACCAACTAGTCTGCCAAGGTACAAGCTTTTGAAAGTCAAAGTTTTCTTACAGCTCAATCTGGCCAGAGACGGTGCTGCTTGCATGTTTTCTCCAGAGAGCTTCCAGGTAGCACTGAGAGGCAGCAAACAGAAAAAAACCCTGGCCACCTGGAAGCCCTCATTAGCTTTTAATGGAGTTTCACCACCCTAAAGGCCAGCTTCGGCATTCTTGGCCCTAAATCCTGGATGGAAGTCAACTGAAGTCAACCCCCCCCCCCCCGGGAATGCTCCAACCCACCCCCCATGCTGGTAACCTATTGGAACTGGAGTTCCTCTGTGGCAGTGACCATTTTTACCACCTCAGAGCTCAGGGTGCCCGGGTGCTGGTGCCTTTGCCCACTCCACCAGCAGAGGTGCTCATTGCACTGGCAGAAGGGGCAAACATATTGGTGCAGCCTGGCACTGATCCTACAGCTCATTCCCCCTACCATATAGATTGGGCTGTTAATCTGACAAAAAGATTTTTGACTCTTTCAAGCTGATACCTTGGAAATCTTGTTGGTCTTTAATGTGCTATTGGAATCTTGCACTTCCACTGCAGACCAACACAGCTACCCAACAAAAACAGAGAGCATTGTAAATCTTCATTTGGGATCTGGAGATCTCCCAGAATTACCACTGAACTCCAGGCTACAGAGAAAAAAACCCTGAAGAAAACTGTTACTTTGGCGTGTGGACATTATGTATTATAACCCACTGAGGTCTCTCTCCTTCTCAAACCCCACCCCCTCCAGGCTTACCCCCAAATTTTCAGGAATCACCCAAAATGGAGTTGACAACCATAGTCACAGAGCAAGTGACATCATTTCCATGTGGACATGTGGATAATGTGACATCACTTTCTGTTGACTCTCTAGGAATCCCCACAATCTCTATGGTCTATATCATACAGACTGGAAAAGTCCTAGAGAATCCCCATCAATGCTATCTTCCCCATTTTATACTTCTGCTCCTCAGATCATTAAGGACAGGGTGCTGGGGATGAGGGTAAGGGTTTGCATGACATTGGCAGGCCAATGGCAATCCTATTTCTAGCACATGATGTTTTTGAGCCTGCACAAAAATATGTTTGATCTGAAGTGTCAATATGTGTTGGAGATAATTGATTGGCCGCAATGTTGTACATCTGTGTATATCTTGCACAATGTGTACATCTTGCACAACGTTGTACATCTGTGTACATCTTGCATAGGATTAGACTTCCACCAAATGTGAGTGTAGGTGAAGATATAGGGCAGGAAACCAATCATTCTCATGAGAATCCCAACAGTTGTGCCTTCTCCCCTGCTCATGAAGAGACCTAGCTCATACCAGGTCACAAAAGAGAGGGAGAAGCACTCCAAAAGAAATACCAGCAGGAAGAACAGGATGAAAATGAAACTCACTTAGCCACTCTCCTCTCTGTAGAACTGACTCTGCAAGAACCTGAGAACCTCCCCACTCTCCCAGTCAACTCAGTAGAGGAAATGGGCAGCAGAATGATCAGGCCGACATTGACAGTGAGAGCAGAAACCAAGAAAATAGAAAACCGTGGCAAAGCAGGAAGGGAGTACAATGAGATAGAGGAAAGGAAACAGAGAAGAGGCCGTTTCACCAGCAGGACAACAGTGAATACAAGTATTTAAAGGGAAGAAACTCCCAAAGCCTTTGGAACTTGGCAGCTCAGATAAGGAAGTAGAGAAGATGGCCAAGAGACAAAGCCTCAGTTAGAAGAGGAACTTGACTGGTGGCAAGGTGTCACAAGTTAGGACTATAAAAGAGGAAACGGAATCTCTTGTAATAATGGTGAACTCCTGTTAACTCAATTAACCTCATAAGAAACTAAAACTTACCTCAGTAGAAACTTACTTAAACCTCAATGAGATGTATCATATGAACTATTATGAGATAAACCATTTCCACTTAATATAAAGAATAAAGGCTGCTGTTAAAGCATCTTTGAGTGCTTATGTTTACTTAAATATCTGCTATACCTTAGAATGCTAGAAAAATACTTTTCAATGTCTGCAGAACACCAAATGCTCCACATAGAAGACATACACTTCCAAGGTGTCATTTTGTTGTAAAATATCATACACAGCTTTTCAACTAGTCATTTACTGAAATGTGATGAGCATATTCTCTCATGTTTGCTTTGGAGTGTGGAGTTAATCATGACTTTTCACTGAACTGAAGCCACCAAGATTTTCTGAGAAGGAAACCACAATTGGGGGGACATTCCAATGACCATTATATTGCCTACACTCGGTTGCCTACACTCACAACCAAAAAAATGTAGACATGTTAAAATAACAGTGCCATCTGTATAATTATATTTAATGGTTAACCTCAAAAACTGGTTGCCAGGAGGTTCCTGGTATCCAATGACTGTATGAATCACACAGGATTTCTTGAGCACTACTTTATATACTTGCAAAGCCAAATTCCAGGTATAGTCACCCTGACAACTGAATAGCATACCAAGGATACACTTTCCAAGACAACTGATAGTTCATCTAAAGAATCAGTAGGGAATAGCAACAGCATTTTAAATAGGTTGCCAAATTCCCTAGCAGGGATTCCTCTATTACTTCATTAAGAATTAATCTGATCAGTGGCTCCTGTATATGTAGGGCTGCCAGACCTCACATTGTGGTGGGAGGTGTCTTGCTGGCAGCCCTTCTTGTTTACTGCAGCAATGGGATAAACAAACAAAACCAAACAATAATGTCGTCACATAGATATAAATAGATGAAAAACAGATAAAACTCACAGATCAATTCAAATGAATAAATGGAAACACAAACCTCCATTAATGCCTGGCTGCCTGGGTGTGGTGGAAGATTCTTGCATAGTGAGAAGATGGTGAATCTTTACAAAATTCTGTGAATTCGTCTAGGTGCTCTCTTTTGGTGTATCCCAGGCTTTAGGCCTGAACTGTCAATCCCCCAGCCGATTAGCATATAGTTAAAAATAACACTGAAGGAATTAAATAATCTGCCTGTGAGAAAGCATTCCAAGGAGAAGTGCTGCCGTATGCATGCAATTAGGCAGCACCATTTTTTAAAAAGCTAGGTAAGCCTCAAGATCTTTGGATCACTCTGATTGATGGGGAACTGCCCAGCAATTACCCCATGCAGTGGCATCTCAAGAGAACTATCAGGGATCCCAAGCCTTCAGAAGAGGGATGTGATAAGCTTACCTTTGATTAATCTTGTATTGTTGTATAACTATCACCCTGCTAATAACATATGGTTAAACTTTAACAAATACCATTGTAATCACAGGGAATTTGCTCTCTTTTTGGATATCATACAAACCTAAAAGGAGAGTCTAACAGGCTTTGACTTTGAAGTACAAAAAGTTATTTTAAATGGCTCAGCTTTGCCTTACTTTTGAAACTGTAGCAATGAGAAAGCTTTCTGCGTGTATTAGATATGTAAGGGCCATCAAGCCACAAGGCAAACTCAGCAAGTGGCTTTCAAGGTAACTGAGAAACAGAATTATCTGCCATTGCATTCCTCTGCACAGTGCCTTCCTTGGTGGCTTTCCACCCAGGCTCTCATTCTGCTTGGCTTCAGAGCTCTGCTGAACTAGGGCTACACCATGCTGCCTTCCCATCTCATGTATTACAGAAGGCTATTTGATAAGGAAGGGGCAACCATAGAAAAGACCAGCGAACAGTGCAGGTTGATCTTACCTATTTCCATGAGAGGACAACCTACAAGCCATGATTAGAGGGATAAAGTTGCCGCTTGAGTTCACGTGGGAAGAGCACATTTTTCAACAATGTGGCTCCTGACCCAAGAAGAGCTTTAAAAGTTCTTGACGTTAACACAGAAATCTAATGTTGGCTAGTGCTATGTTCAGCACAGGGACGGCATGCACATAATGGCTTGAATCAACCAATAAACTGGTGTTTGCATTTTGCACCTGAGTAGTTTCCAGATTATTTTCAATAATAGCTTAATTTCTCATTATTGGCTCTCCCAATTCATCATAGAATGATTTTACCACTCAGGATGGTTGGAGGTAAAGGCCATATATGGTGATGCTCATAGTGTCCAGGATTTTGTCAACAACAGGTAATCTTAAAGTTATACATACACATAAAAAGACCAGATGGCGCTCCAGTCACCTCTAGTATCTGAATTATTTTGAATTGGCATTCAGGATGCAGTGTATCTAACACAGGGGTCTGCAACCTGCAGCTCTCCAGATATTCATGGACTACAATTCCCATCAGCCCCTGCCAGCATGACCAATTGGCCATGCTGGCAGGGGCTGATGGGAATTGTAGTCCATGAACATCTGGAGAGCTGCAGGTTGCAGACCCCTGATCTAAGAAATTGTACAAACAAAGAATCATGCAAGAGAAGTATGAATAATTACTAGTTTCTTTACATTCTGGATCTCCCATTAAATGCTGGACTATTCTTAATAATTGAGCTGAATGAAATTCCTCTGACCCAAAGTTTTGAAAAAAGTGATAGTTCTCTGCTGCCCTCACTGCCACCTCATGTGCTCTACAGCATGCTGTGTCTGTACACATAGGTTAGGTAGATAGGAGAGAGTGAAAGACATTTAGAGATATTTACTGATCCACAAAATTGCATACAATTCTTGCCACCAGTTACATTGCTAGATCTGTTGCTGCAAGGTGTGTTTTGCCATACTATGCAGAAATATTTTAATTGCTACTGCAGAAAAAAGGCATAAATAGAATTGTTTGCAGAATTCTCTGTGTTCTAATATTATTACACTGAGCATTTTCTTGCCTCTACCATACAACACTGGGTGCAGACAGATAGACTGGAGAAACAGTGTAGAGTTAGGAAAGGAAGAAAGGAAGTCAGTTCTACATTATAGAAGGGAAGGAGAGAACTCTAAGCATGGCTACCAATTCTGTTGGCAGCCTCATAACAGCAGTTCATCACACCAGGTAAAATAGTCTGTGGTGAGAAAGCTTAGCAGGATGCTAAGCACAGACCCACCCAGAGGCCATATAAGAGGCAGAGCACAAAAAACTGAGGCTATCAGTCTCCAGGAGTCAGCCCTGGTGCTCTGAAGAGAGAAGCAGTGCTGTCAGGCTGACTCTGTGGGGAGATTGTGGCCAAACTGCAGCCAGTTTAGGCACAGGTGGCTTGCTTGGGATATGTCTGATGAGGGAAAGGTACCTCATCAGACATATCTGAAAGGAAAAACTAGTCAAGAGAAAGGAAAAACTAGTCAAAGAGCTGAAAGGAAAAACTAGTCAAGCACACTCCAAGGGAAAGCATGCACACTTAGGCATGGTTTCAAAAGCTTGGATTAGATATAACTCATTTTGCCCATTGGGACCTGTAATTTTGTACTCATGCTACTTATGAAACAAGAGTAAAAATAATTGGCAATTTGTTATTGTGTTATGTGGCTTCTTGGGTCTTCCTCACCAGAGGGTGGAATGCTGGCCTCTCCCCAGCTTGCACCACTCCATTGTCTCAGGGTTGATTCACAGATAATAAAGAAGAATCAACCAAGAATGTCTGACCATCTCATGTAAGTTTCTGTCTCTAGGGAGAAGCCATGCATATCCCCATACAGAAATATACAACTTTCCACTTCACATAGAGGTCCCTACAAAAAATCTTTGGTCCGAACAATATTTTCAGCTTCCCATGCTCTCATTCCTTCTAAATATGCAAGGGGAAAAAAGACATTTTGATGTATCCATCCCATCATTATTCATCTTAAAAGAGCTTGTGCAAGTGGCCCTTTAATTTCAAACAGAAATTTCTAATTTCAGGAAGCTAATTTTTAAATATTCACTTCAGCTCCGAAGAAACAATTAAACTGGAGTACCTTAGTTTTGCTCTGTAGGCTATGTTGATCTGTTTCATAACACAGCTGGCTTTTGAATATATGGTCATGCTTAATTCCTTGTTTACTTTCTGATGATTTCATTCCATTGCTTGTTTTGCACAACATGGTTCAGTGACTTCAACCTACCAATCACACAGCTTGAATTCATCTGGAATGTACATGAGGATGTTTGCATGTGGGTTGCATTTTTTAAGCCCACAGGTTGGAAAAACATAAATATGTTCTATTTTTCAGGACAATAGAGAAAAATATTCTAATTCTTCCAAACTATAAACAGGGACTTTTGCAGATTACTACTGTCAAATCTGCCTTTATTATTATATTCTAAAAAAATATATAACAAATCCACTTATTCAGAGATCTTGCTAGTGAAAGAAATCTGTCATGTGTAATGTGGCAGTTTTGCCTTCCCACATCTTGATATCAGAGCCAAGATAAATGGAAAGAAATGTGTTTAAAAACATGCTGTGTTCAACCCAAAAGTTCAGTGTGTAGCAGCTTCAAAAGATGTTTTCCCACACATCAGAATGAAGGCATGTGATACCTAAGGATGGGCTAAAGTAGGCTTTATTAATGAATACTTTGCATAATTATTCAAAACTCTTTCCTTCCAGCTTCCCCTGCCCCCCATGGCATAGCTAATGAGTGGCTGCAGGATCAGTATCAGGTTTGCATGGGCCCTGGGCGAAAGAGTACAACTCAGCCTTTTTCCAATTTGGAATAGCCCATGTCTGTGCTAACAACATCCCCTCCATTTGGAGCCTCCTATTTCCCATTGCCTTTTTCTTCTTCAACCACTCCCATGTTCCATTTCAATTTGCTTACTCTGGTAAAGATAAATCATACCAAATTATGTTTCCACAGTTATTTATATTACTTTGTCTAAAACCAGAGAGTACAAATCAAGTCTTCTACAATTTTATTTGGTGTGCTAGTCAATAAAATTGGCATCATTTGTGTAAAGCAATAAACATTGTTCTGAAGGAACTTCAGTTTCAAGGTCAGTGGAAAAAAATGTCCACTCTCATCACTGAATGTTGAATATCCATGTTTGTCTGTAACAGTAGATAAGAGCAAGAATTCAGTAGCACCTTCAAGACTAACAAAATTTCTGGCAGGGCGTGAATTTTTGTGAGACCCCACTCACTTCTTCAGGTATCTGAAATGCTATTGGACCATGGAGCATGGTGATTCATTTGTCCTAAGAGCAGGGACAAAAAATGCCATCCACTCCTTTGTAATGAAGAATGGTACAGAGCATGTCATCCTTCCAGGAAGAATTCCAGGAAGTAACATCACAAGGGATGGGGTTTGAATGTGCAGTGATAGGGCTTGGAAGTCACCCTCCTCTCTTGGAAACATCACATGTTCATTACATATCATGGGTTGGATTCTGTCATCAGTGATATGAAGCTCATTATGCAGGACTTCTCTGCCTCACCCTTCTTGCTGCAACCCTCTGAGCCCCCCCCCCCATGCTACTCCTGCAATAATCTTTTGGCCCCATATTTCAAATGCCCTCCAGTGCTATACATATAAATATGACAACTTCAAATTGCAATGTTTTCATGAGAAGGCAAAGAACAGTGCTCCAGAATGCCTATAAAGAAGTGATTTTATATTCTTATTTATTTTTTGTATTCTTAGCACCTGCAGTCTGAGTAAATTAGTGAAAGGTTGTTTTTGGTAGCCAACTCTTCAAACGCTTTTGTTTGTGGAAGATTTCCACTATGTGTCATATCCTTAATTTCAACAGCTGGCAAAATATTATTTATTCCTACCTTATTAAGCTTTGTAAGGGAGCTCAGACCTATGCTTGTACTTGTAGTTGGACCAACTACATAGGAAGGAATAAGATGGCTTTCATTTCCACCTTCTGAAGAAGCTTTGCTATTGCTGGTTTTGTTAGGGTAGATTGAGAAATATCACAATATTTCTGTAGGGCAGAGAATTGATTACACAGAGAAATAAATAGACACGGACACAGCCACTTGATTAACAGGATCTCATTGCTACAGTTACAGTTAAGAACATAAGAACATAAGAACTAGCCTGCTGGATCAGACCAGAGTCCATCTAGTCCAGCATTCTGCTACTCGCAGTGGCCCACCAGGTGCCTTTGGGAGCTCACATGCAGGATGTGAAAGCAATGGCCTTCTGCTGCTGCTGCTCCTGAGCACCTGGTCTGCTAAGGCATTTGCAATCTGAGATCAAGGAGGATCAAGATTGGTAGCCATAGATCGACTTCTCCTCCATAAATCTGTCCAAGCCCCTTTTAAAGCTATCCAGGTTGGTGGCCATAACCACCTCCTGTGGCAGCATATTCCACAAGTTGTTTTAAGACAAAATGTGTTGGTTTCAGGAACTAGCTATATTGGTAGCACTGAATTATGGACTGAGGAGTGGCATTGCTGTGTGCTCACTTCCTCTGCCTCTATCATTTCCACATGTACAAGATCAATGTTTTTCAAAAATCCCTTATGTACATGGAAGTGACAGCAGCTGAAAAAGTGAGCACTGGATGAAAGAAAACCTTTGCAGCAGCCACAAAAAAGTGCTTGGGGGATGATGTAATTGAACCATTACGGGGAAAGGAGGAGTGGGCTATAAGTTAGGGATATGTATTCAGATACATATCCACTCTGAATATATATTCTGCCCCGCCCCACCCAAAAAACCAACCCCTCATTGGTCTCCAGATCGTATCTGAGATTTTCCAGGATCCTGAAAAATCTTGGAAATATTCAGGATTAGTTATGAATATCAGAAGTCAGCATTTGAAAATGTGAACATCAAGAAGGGCCTTTTAAAATCAGTTATGGTGGAGTTGTAGAAAAGAATTCTGAAGGTAAATACATACAATAATCTAAAATATTTTAAAGAGTAACATACAAATGAAACCTGAGACTTATGTGCTGGGACTTATGGACAGATCTCTGAAAAGAAAACACTGAACTTTGTTTTTATACATGAGAACATCTTCAATATATATTTGCACAAATGGAAAATTCCAGCTATACCTACAATTGAAGAATGGTGGGTATTAGAGCTAGCTGAAATGGCCAAGTTAACTTCACTACTTAAAAAAAAGAACTTAAGTTCAGGGACAATTGGAAACCCTTGACAGAATATTTAGACAAAGCAAAAAAAAATATTGATGACTAGTGGTTTTAAAGGTGAGACATATCATTTTGATGCTTAATGGCCAAGTGCTGAAAATTTAGGGTTTAAGAGTTAATATTCAATGCAGAAGAAATTGGAAGCAATGGCAATACATCAAAATAGGCCCCTCCCCCTTTGCCAGGATCCCGTAAATTATGTTTTTGTAAATGATATTTTTGTAATTGTGGTTTAAAAATATTTATTGCTGTTTTATGTATTGTTTTACCAGTTGTAAACTGCCCTGAGCCTTCTAGGGAAAGGTGATGAATCAATCTAATAATAAATAAATAAAAGTAAAGTTTCTGTTAAATAAATACTTTATAATTTTTGTCTTTGTGTACATTTTGGATTTTGTTTTTGAAGTGCAAATAAATCTGTTACTTAAAAAGGCTCTCAGGACTGTTTTTTTTCCTGTGTGTCTTCCTTGGTAGGTTGCTGTGTTGATTTCATTTTTGATGACTTTTGTTGGTCTTTCAACATTGTAATCTTTGTTCAAGTTGGTTTGTGCTGGGTTTGTGTTTTGTGATGGATTCTTAGGTTCAACATTTTTTCTGATTCTCAGTTGCACATTGGCACTTATGCTCTTATTTTACATTTGTTATGCTTATGGAAACATTCCTATTCTATTTGACATGGATAATTCTGTTTTGACATTGGTTTGGATTCTCAGATTGTACATTGTTCATTGTTTTGCTGAGATTCCCTGGTTCTACATTGGTAGTGCAGGCTTGTTGCTTCTGCCTGTTTTGAGAGGCTGTGAAGAGTTCAGGAACATTCTGAAAGTGTCAGTTGGAGGATGTGGCTCAGAACACAGGAAGGGCAGTTAGTGAGTGAGGGTTTAACTGAAGCTGAAGCCCAGTTCGTTTTTTTCCTGAAGTTTTCTTTGGTTAATTAGTTAGAGCAACTTGTAAGCTTGCCTGTTATATGTAATAAACTACAAAATAAACTACAAAAAAGAAGAAGAAGTTTCTATGAGTGTATTGAATCAATAAGCAATTCAAGTAGAAGGGGACTGTGGAGTCTTCCTTGACATGGTGGCAGCGGTGGGATTTTGAAATACACTCAGTGAGCATTTTGTTGGCAAGCAAAGAGTGTAAATTTGCTCTAGTACAAACCACAGATTTCAGTTGAATGTGCAGATGGACGAACCAGTAGTGAAACCTCGATCTAAAAAAGGTGAATGAAGTGCAGGTCACTAACTGGAAGAGCTCCAGAATATGCACCACCATTTTTTTCCTCAGCTGAGCCAGAATCAATAAGCAGCAGAGTGGTAGCTCAAGAGTTGGGAGCCACTGGACAGCTGTTGGAATGGCAAGGGAGTTGAGAGACATGGATGAGAATGACCAAGAAAGAAGTCCTGTAGTACACCCCAGAGGACTACCCAGAGTTAATGCAACCAGACGCGGGATAGTAGTAGATAGCAGACGCATTCCCTCAGTACCAAACCAGCACTGAGGGATGGATTTTCGAGGATGCTGCAAACGCTTATGCACGCTTAATAAGAAAACCACCCATGAACTTGCTGATGCAGTGATAGACAGAGGGAGCTCGACTTGCAGCTTGGCAGAAGAGACAGTTCCCCAGGTATCTGTAGCAGGGTGCGAGTCAGTGGAAAGTTTTAGCCTTTGTTTGGAAGCTGCCTTGAGAGAAAAATGAAGTTCCCAGAAGAGAGCAAGTGAGGGCGTTACGGCTCCTATGCGTTGCTGGAGATTTTAGGCTCAGTTATTAGGTGAACTTACACTTGGGGAAGAAGCTACCTATGAGAATTTTAAAAGGCAGGCCTTAGCCAGATTTGGAAAATCCGAGATCCAGTTGAGAGAAGAACTGAGAGGAGCTTTCCCTAAGTGAGGAAGGAGAGCTATGGCGTTGCTTTTATGGCTCCGATTGAAAACTTCATAGTTCAAAGCAAATGGTATAGAGCTGCAAAAGGTTCAGTCCAGTAGAAGACTTTTGCAACTCTGATAGCAAGAGAGCAATTTTTTCAATAACACTCCCCTAAGAAATCTCTCAGCTCTTGTCTCAAGCCAAGCAAAGAGAAACTTAGATTTATTCGACTTTGCTGCTTTCGCTAAGACTGCAGATGGCCGCCATAAAAAAAGCAAGGAAAGAAAACCAGCACTGCTTTTGTATCAGAGAGAAGAGAGAATTGTTTAAAACCAACCCGAAATATTGAGCTACATGTGGGTAAAGCATGGAGAAAAAAGTTTGCTTCCAGAGAAAGGACTTCTTTCCAAGGCCCAGTAAACCGGCTGAGATCCATATACACCAAGGAATATAATCTGCTTTTGTGTGGGAGAGAGGGGTCACTTCAAATCACGCCAATGTGCAAGAAATAAGAGAGAAACAAGAGTGCAACATGTTGGAAATAATCGGTTCTTTGGTGCAAAATGAAGATTGGGAGGAGAGTAATGATTCACCAGGTGAAGTTCTGCTTTGTTCCAGTGAAGGAGAAGAGCCGGTCACCGTGGTGATGAAGAACTCTGCTAAGTCCTGGAGGAAACTTCTGCGCTGGACAACTAAGAGATATAAGCTGGTGATGAGGAACTTGTTAAATCCACTGAACAAGAACCAAGAGTGCAGAATGGGAGAGTTACAGCTTGGTTGATGTAAATAGTGTGATATCTGGAGGAACAGAGACAGTGGGTTGGAGATCCTTAGGCTAAGTGAAAGTAAGTTACTTGGGGGGGGAAGTTAGGTGGAAGGTTCTGTTGACACAGGGCAGATATAAGTTCTTGTCAACAGAAAGTTGTTAAAGCTAAAATAAGCTTTCATCAGTTGGTG
Organism: Sphaerodactylus townsendi; assembly: GCF_021028975.2. Taxonomy (NCBI): domain Eukaryota; kingdom Metazoa; phylum Chordata; class Lepidosauria; order Squamata; family Sphaerodactylidae; genus Sphaerodactylus; species Sphaerodactylus townsendi. The sequence continues at coordinate 49,059,990 of NC_059432.1, read as the reverse complement.
GGAAGGATGCAGATTAATTCCCATATGAAGGACCCCTATGTACTTAGATTTAGTACCTCGATTCATATCCAGACTCCCAGAATTGAAAAAAAGGCTAACATATATGCCATTGTACATGATGTTTGATATGCCTTTATAATTGGAGCAGATGTGTTGTACCAATCTAGACAAAATGAACGCAGTAGTTACTTGAGGTCAAAGGCTAAAACAAGCACTGAGAAAAGAGAGAAACAGAAGGCTCAAAGGGGGGAATTAGAAGATGTGACATGAAAAAGTTTCCAACTAGGATTCCTGCAAAGCTGGAAAAAAAAACTTAAGTCAGCCTATAGGTGAGCAAAAAAAAGAAAAGTGGGGTGGAAGTGGAGCTTGACAGCAAAAGCTGAGTTAACTAAGTCACAATTGGAGGGAAAAGAAAAGATGAGTCATTAAGCTAACTCCTAGTCCAGCTTCATGGAAGTTGAAACTTTCCATTTTGAGGATACAAGAAAATGTATGTCATGAAAGGTCTGGAGCAGCTTAAAACTGAAACAAAGATCATGTACTACTCTTTAAAAGAGTTATGTGAAAGGGCAGAGGTTGCTTCTGGAGAAGTATCTAAACAGAAAATCCTGAGAGATTTATATATGGCAATCTGGCTTATTGTATCGCCAAAAATGGAGGCAGGGCTTTTCTGAGAAGGGAAAAGTAACCTTACAGTTAGTAATTCCAAGAAAGTACAGGGAAGAAATTTTAGAACTGGCTCATAGTGTCCCATTGGCTGGACACCTAGGAATAAGAAGGACTATGGAAAGCAATTCCAAAGCTAAGCAGTTTTTTTGGCCAGGGTTGACTAAAGCAGTTAAGGATTTTTGCAAGACATGTACGATGTATGGTCAACGCGGGTTGGGCATCGCTTACTGGATAGAACTAGGTGTGAGCTACTTATTCTACCCAGTAATTGGGATGAACCCTTTGCAAGGGTCAGTTTGGACATTTTAGTGTCCTTTTACCCAAAAAGTAGTTCGGGAAAACAGTATATGGTGAAGTTATAGTTGACCATGCAACCAGATTTCCTTGTGCCTTTTGTTAGTGAGAAACATTACATCTGTGTCAGTAGCTAAGGCCTTAATGGAATTTGTGTCCACATATGGTGTGATGAAAGTGTAACTAATGACTGATCAAGCTCCCCCTAATTTGATGTCACAGGTGATGAAAAATTTTCGTGAGTTATTTGAGGTTCAGCATGCTCCCTGTAGTGGCGTATAACCCTCTCAGTCAAATGGTTTAGTGGAGAGGGCCATTCAGGAATCTACGGACAATTGTTGAAGTCTTATGTACTAAAGCATTCAAATTCATGGGATCAAGCTGTACCATATTTGACGCTTGTTTCCTCCGTGATCTCAGTCCAAGAAAGCCTATAGGATTTAGCCCAAATCAAGTTATTGTTTGGTAGAGATATCAGAGGTCCTTTTGGGCTTAGCTTTTAGAGCAAATTGGGAAGGCTTTACTGACAACTCTTGTCCCAAGGATGTAAATGCATTATTTCTGTGAGCTGCAAAAGAACTCTGCAGGAAGTAAGGACAGCTGCAGCAGAGGAATTTGAAGCAGGCTCAGCAAAAAAGCAAAAAAAAAAAAGACCTACTTTGATGTTAAGGCGTCAGACCACGCAGCTTTGTGCGGGTAATAAAGTTTTATTACTGCCAGTGGATAAGCTCTCGTTAAGTTGATGCGGCTAAAGGGACCTTAAGGTGATAATATTGGTACTTTACCCAATGACAGCCATTATCGTAATCCAAGAAGATGATGGGCAGAGAACTGTCCGCTAATAGGTTGAAACCGAGATTGTGAGAGATCTGTAAATGACTTTTCCAGTACAAGTTGACACTAACGCAGATGAGTTTGTGGAAATGGAATTTTGAGGAGCGTTCTGATGTGAGTAAAGTTCGAATTTCAGATGGTTTATCAGGAAGGGCAATGTGTAAGCAAGTTAGACATTTCCAGAGAAAGCTTAAAGGACTTTGGAATTGTTGTTTACTGAACAAGCCCGGTTTGACTCGAACACCTGATTTCGGCACTCACATTGACACTGGAAGTGTCGCGACCTATTAAAAAAACCACACCATACCCTATTAACAATCGGGGATGAAAGAAGTTGTGGAGAAGCTGAGGTTAAACAAATGTTGAAGTGGGATATTATTGGAGCCTAGTAACAGTGCATGGGGAGCACCTATAGTACTAGGTGAAGAAAAGCAAGTGTCTGAGGGTGACCTCCTGAATTCAGACTGTGTGTAGACTTTAGAAAAGGTTAATCTAATCGACAACTCTTGATCCTTATCCCACACCCCGCTTGGAGGAATTGGTGGAAAGATTAGCTAGTGCTAAGTTTATAAGCTACCTTGGACTGTTCAAAGGGTATTGGCAAATTCCCCTAACTAAAGAAGCCTCTGAGAAAAACAACAGCCTTTGTATGCGGGCTTGGGCATTTTCAATTTTAAGAGAATGCCTTTTGGGTTAAACGGAGCTTCCAAAAAAAACCTTCCAGAGGTTGATTGATAAGGTTCTACTGGGTTAGATTATGCCTTCTTTGGTTATCAGGATGATATAGCCATCATGTCTGATTCCTGGGAGACCCATTTGAAACATATACTCTAATGGTTTTGCAGAAGGTTCAGGAAGCTGGGTTAACTTTGAGACCTGATAAGTGTCAATTTTGGATGGAAGGAGGTGATATACCTTGTCACTGTGTCGGCAACGGTCAAATTAAGCCTCTTGAAGCTACATAAGGTAATGCCAGTATTAAGAATTGGCCTATTCCAAATCCACACAAAAAAAAAGGATATTCAGTCCTTTTTTAGGATTAGTTGGGTTTTATAGGAAGTTCTATACCTTCAACCAAGTGAACTAGCTACACCATTATCAGACTTATGTAAAAAAGCGAGCTCCATTTAAAGTTGTTTGGAGCGATAGATGTCAAACTGCTTTTTTTGACGGGGTAAAAGGGCTGTTGTAAATGCTCCAGTATTAGTTGCTCCTGATTTTAACAAACCATTTGGAAGTGTATACTGATGCTTCGGAACGGTAGGTTTAGGTGCTAAGCATTAGTCTCAGAAAGGCGAAGACCAATTGATGCATCCAATAAGCTTTTTCCTTAGTAGAAAGCTGTTACCTAGAGAATAACGTGCATACTCAACGATCGAGAAGTTGGAATGCCTCGCCATTTTGTGGGCAATCAAAAAATTACATCCTTACCTAATAGGGTCTAAGTTTATTGTAAGATCTGACCATATAATCCTTTGGCCTTTTGAGCAAGATGAAAACAGCAATGCTCAGATGGAGATGGTCCTTAGCCCTACAAGATTATGAATTTGAGATTCTGACATGTAAAGGGTAGCGACGGACAATATTATTGGCTGATGCACTCAAGTCGCCAGGGTAATGGTTAATTATATATAATTGCCTGTATGATATGATTGGATCTAACTGAAATTTTGAGACATTTAGCCCCTAAATTTCAGCTGAAAAGGGGCATGTGAAGAGTTCAGGAACATTCTGAAAGTGTCAGTTGGAGGATGTGGCTCAGAACACAGGAAGGGCAGTTAGTGAGTGAGGGTTTAACTGAAGCTGAAGCCCAGTTCGTTTTTTTCCTGAAGTTTTCTTTGGTTAATTAGTTAGAGCAACTTGTAAGCTTGCCTGTTATATGTAATAAACTACAAAATAAACTACAAAAAAGAAGAAGTTTCTATGAGTGTATTGAATCAATAAGCAATTCAAGTAGAAGGGGACTGTGGAGTCTTCCTTGACAGAGGCCTTTGGTCAGTAATTGCTTTGCTTGCTCTTGTGTCTCTAGCTATTCCTTGCCCTGGAGAAACCATGAAATTCACACTCCCCATAGCAAGCAGTGGAGAATGGCCAAGAGACACCTTGTTCAGGATCCCATTGAATAAAACCTCTTAGTCCAATTGAGGGTCATTTAAAGGACAGTGCAGTTGTGGTACAATTGGTCAATAAAGAGCCCCTCTGGGTCTCTGAAAGATTCCCCGTTGGAAGTCAAATAATATTGCAATCCTGAAAAAAAGCACATCCAAATACCAAATGGGAATGGGAATCAGGAAAACCGGAAATAAAAATATTTCTCAGTTCTCTATCTGGATCTGAAAAACACTGATTTTTTTCAGCTGCACATCCCTAGTATAAATATTTAAATAAACAAACTATCCATCCTTTAATATAATAGCTCATGCCTTTTTCTTGACAACCAACAAAAAGTATTTCCTATCATAAAAGCTCTTATTGTTCTCATTGTTGCTATAGGTTGGTATATAGCTGCATCTTTTTTTAGATCCTTATCGTGAAAGCAATGTCCAAAACCTCCTTGAGAAAATTACACTAGTATCAAAACTGGTGTGGCTTCTCTACTAATTCAATTGATGTGTCATCTGATCACCACAAATTTGCTTCAGTTTTTCACTTTATATCAAATTTAGCAGGAACTCTCATTATATTGTTACCCTGAATTGGGAAATGGGGTGAGGTACAGATTGGAAGATAAAGGAATCAAAGTCTTCTAGAAATCCCATGGATGGGAGAGGCATATAATGTTCCAAGTATAACCAGAAGCTGAGTCTGTTAGTTGAATATGTGGCATGTTCACATAGTTTAGTAATGAACATTTACTCTAGGATTCCCTATGGACGTGAGTATGATTGTTGGAAGAAGGAATACAGACATATTTTGGAAAACAAATCTAGTTGTCTGTGGACTGTTTTGTAAAATTTCTAGAGATCCTGGGTGTAGCAAAATTCTTGTTCTGTCTAAAAACTAACTGAGAGGTTCTTTGTGGACTTGCCCTTTTGGTAAACATGACATCACTCCTCCATGTCTTAAATCTCCTGCATTGAGACAAGAATCAACTGGTTTACAGTCTTGCTTACAGAGGCCCCAGCATTTCAAACAAAGTTAAAAGCTTTCTGCGAGACTCTCATGCACCAGTGACTGCTGCAATTGAAATGCAGACATAAGCTAGATCACTCAGCACATTTATGATAAGGCAAAGAAAACAGGAAAGAAAATGTTGATGCAGGATTTTTAAAAAATGAATATTGATAGGAAAATACATCTGAGGGTGGGGACTACAAAATAGTATTTTGTAACTTACTGTCTTTCAACTGAATGAACTAGGAGGAAATTATTTACATTAACCCCAGGATGCTTTGGAAATCAATCAAGTTACATAATTCTATCCATTTATAATATCATTAAATATTGTTAATATTTTTGTTCACTAAATATAATTGGCTCCCATGCTGAGCACCCTTGTGTCCTCTGTAGCAGATGGAGGCAGCAAAGTCCTTCAGGCCGTTTCCAAGCATCGGCGAAGCGGAAGCGGCGAGGGGTCAAGCAGGCTCGATTACAAGGCCGCCGACCTGAAGACGCTTGGGACCATCCGCATGGATCTGTCCTTGAAGCAGCTGGGGCAGCCGGGCGCCGCTGAGCTTCAGCTTCCATCGCCGTTGTCCTCGGTTTTCCGGCCGAAGTTTCCAGAAGGCTTTGCCCTGCGCCCAGCCGACCTCGCCTGTCCCTCGTGAACCTTCCGGCGCCGCCGTAGAAGCCTGGTACACGCTTCTGGCCCCGCGCGCCTGGTGGGCCGCGGGCCAGGCAGTCCCCAGGCTCCGCTACACCGGCGTCCGAGAAGGTGCGTGAGTGCCGGGTGGGGAGGCGGCATGAAGCCGCTAAGCCGCTTCGCTTCCGCAGCGTTTCCATGCGCGCCGTTTCCCAAAAAAGAGCCGCTTGGAAGCGCTTCTGGGGAAACGCCGGGCCTTCAGGCCGGGCCGGGCGGGCGCGAGGGCGGCTGCTGCGTTGCAGTAGTCTGCGCCAGGAATGCGAATGGCGGCCTGGAGACGGTGTTTTTACCGTCTCCAGGCCGCCATGAATTGCCCGTGCAGAAACGGCCTCATTCTAATGTGCTTCTCCCCCCACTCACTTCAATTCATTATGAAATTTGGGTTCACTATGAAATTTGGGTATGGTTTTGGTTTGAAGATTGTTACACATATTTGAGAGTAGTAATCAGTAAGGAAGAATATTGAGTTATGCCTTCTCTCTTTTGTGCTTCTAGATTTAATCAGAAGGGATAGACATCTGGCTGTCCCTATATTGGGGGAAATGTTTCTCATAGTGGATTTGTGCATTGTTTTTCTCATGAGATCTGGAAGTGGGAAGAGAAGAAGTACCACCTACTCATTTTGATTTTCTTGCTGCTGCTTTTGAAAATGCAAAGCAGCACTCAGATATTTCATGCAGCTAAACTCCTCCCAGCTAGGTTTGGAATTGGGCTTAGTGAAAGCACCTAGTTCCTCCTAAAGTGGAAAACAGTTTTTTTTTCAGAGCCTAATTCTAACATCTATATTACACTGTGCTTCTGATTATATCATTGAGAGCAAATGGTTTTTTATCCCATATCCTCTTTGAGCAGGGAAGTAGAAGATCACTTCACTGTTTCTCTTGAACACTGCTGCTTAGTGCAAGGAACCCTGGGAAAGGTAGTTTGTAGGATGATTTCCCTTCATTCTAAGGTTCTTGGTGTCATTAGCAATGCTCATGGCATCAGGCAGAGAGAACTCTCTTGAGATGTGACCTCCTTACAGATCTTCTTATTGTGGTTGCTGTTGAATGACCAAATAACCAATTAAGAAAACAGGAGAGAGTCAGGAAGGCAGTATTGGAAGTGGCGGACTTTGCACTGTCTCTTTACCTCAGGCTTCAGATGGGGACTTGACTATAGAATCAGAGAGATAGAGAAGTCAAGGCACTGGGCATCCCTTCTCTACTGCTCTGACACTATTCCTCTGATGTGTAGATATCTGTATTCTCAGGGAAACTTCCTTCCACACTTTCTTTCCATCTTGCAACTATGAGGGCAGGGTGCAGGTCCTGTCTTTTCATCCATCCTAGTTATTTAGACTAGTTTAGGAAACTATATTTACTCTATACTATCCAAAAATGGACTTCCTACAATAAATGAGTTATATTAGTTTGAGTAGGCAAAAAAAATGCTTCTGAGTAATTTTGTACCTGGCACACACAGATTAGATGGGCACTGCTGCACACAATAGCCATGTACACTCTGCTATAATACCAGATCCAAAATCTAATAGGTTGAGGGGACCACATTCTGAATCTACCAACCAGCAGGATTCCTTTCCAGTTCAGACTGCATCCCATCCCAGAGAAGTGTAATGCTTGCTTCATATTGAACACAAATATTATGAGCCATCCAAATTCATATCATGAATCAAATAAAACTAGATTGGCAACATCACTAATTTCAATCTAAATTCAGGATAATAATGTAAGAGATAATTATTATGTATGATTCCTATATTCAGTCATAAGGCCTTTCCAATATACCTCTTTTCAAGTTATCTCCACTGCATCTTTTCATAAGACACGGAACCCTATATTCCAATAGATGCTTGTTCATTTTTTTACAAGATTTTCCTCTCTCCACCACTGGACAGTTGTTACTGCTCACTCCTTTCTAGCCATTTCACAAGAACAACTGAAAGGGGCACTGTTGTGCTTAAGACCAAACTCTCAGTGGTGTTGCTACAAATTAATTTGAATGTACAAAAGGCCAGTGTTTGGTTATCCCTGCTGCAATACGGCTGAAATGTCTTTGTCAGATACATTTCTAGTAACGTAAAAGTGGAAAATTAGACTTCCTGCTCTGAAAATAAAATTGAAAATAGAAAGTTACTACTCAAAGATAAACAATGTTCATATTACATTAAAATATGCAATGACAATAAGGATTACTTTCTTGGGAAGTGCACATTTTATAGGATTGATCACCAAACAATATGGGATGCTTGTTGTAACCAGGGACTGTGCCTCACTTAGAAGACTTGTGAGCTCTTCATGAAGTCTGTACAGTCATCATTGAATGTATGAAACTGCCTTTTACTGAGCCAAGTGATTGGCTCATTTGCTGTCAACTTCAACTGAGCAAGTATTAGAAAGAAAATGATTGTTAGAACATAAGAACATAAGAACAAGCCAGCTGGATCAGACCAAAGTCCATCTAGTCCAGCTCTCTCTGCTACTCGCAGTGGCCCACCAGGTGCCTTTGGGAGCTCACATGTAGGATGTGAACGCAATGGCCTTCTGCGGCTGTTGCTCCCGATCACCTGGTCTGTTAAGGCATTTTCAATCTCAGATCAAGGAGGATCAAGATTGGTAGTCATAAATCGACTTCTCCTCCATAAATCTGTCCAAGCCCCTTTTAAAGCTAGTGTCTGCTACCTAGGATTCTTGCAGCAGCTACTGTCTGCTACCTAGGATTCTTGCAGCAGCTAATACCAGGACCTGAACCTGAGAAGTCTGCATTCAGGATAAGTGCTCTGCCATTGAGCCATAGACCTTCCCCTTATGAGGTCAGTGAAACATCACAAGTTGAATTACACAAGGAGTGACATAGAGTCTTTGTCCAACTGCAAAAGATTATCTTTGTCCAACTGCAACTGAAAGCAGAAGTGTTGCACTGAAGATCAGTCTGTTGGTGATGTTGCTACAAATTAATTTGAATGTACAGAAGTTTTGTGTTTGACTATATCTGCTGCAATGCTGCTGTCAGATAGCTTTAAACCTAACGGCCTGTCATTAGTTTCCACGTTGCTTATCAATTATCTGCATTTGAATCCCATTGCCCTGATCCCCAATACTCAGCTTTACAAAGATGTTTCATCAATACCTGGAGCACAGCTTCTGATAGCTTACATGACACACTGGTGGATTCTGCACAGCATATGTATAACTGGTTGCAGTTTTTATAAAGAAACCCATTTTCCATTTTCCCATTTGCGTGTTTGTCCTTCACCAATTCAGGCAGCGACTGGAGTCCATGAAAACAATCTAGGTTGCTTTCATGTCTTCACACAGAGACACTTCTCTTTTTTTAATTTCCTGAAACACATGCACAAGCATACAGAAAGGAACTCCCAAAGCCATGCCAATTGTCCCACAATCTAATTGGCTGCCTCTGCAAAGTGGCACATGTGCGACATACAAAAGAAAAGAAAAAGGGAACTCCCTGAAATGGCCAGACAATAATTAGCATGTTGCTGTAGATGGTCATACTCGCTACGACAGGGGGGGAAACATGCTTGGGGGGACTTGGTACACTGTCAGGTGCTCAGAGAATCTGCCCACAACATGCTGGGTGAACTGCACAGAATGGTGGGTGGGCAGATTCTCCATGACAGTGGACAGTGTAGAACTTAAAGTGAACAAGTGGAAAGGAGGGAAATAAGATGTCCTCTCTTCCTGTCAGAACATCTCTAAAAAAATAAAGTATCTCTGGCCTGTTGTGTTCGTGTGGGAGTCCCTCCAACCCAGGATTGTGCAAAAGGATTGCTGGTTTAGTGATTTTTGAAAATCCTGGGTTGAGGGGAATAAAACAGGCCAGACTTGTTTTGGGAATAGGACCTGTGCAAAGTCCCTCCCTCCCCCCCTCCCCGGTCAAATCTATATAAACGCGAAATACCACTCACTGCCTGACTGACTCATCAAAAGAACTCAAAAACCTCCGAAACTACAAAGTTGACATTTGGCACACCAGTTCGTTATGTGCTTCAGGTGCTCGCTAAGAAAGGATTTTCTAAAATATTCACTTCCACTCGACTTATTAGATATTTACTGTTCAACTCTGGCCATCTGCACAAACATTCTAAGGGTGACAGTTACAAACCACAAGTTTCATGTCCTTCAACATGGTATTTTCGATGGTTTTTGAGTTCTTGTGATGAGCCAGCCAGTCAGTCAGTGAGTGGTATTTCGCATTTATATATACAGCTTCGTTTCACAGGACATTTCAGTGAAGGGCACTTTGAAGCTCTAACTCCATTTGTCGCTTCAACAAGTTCTGCTAATGCCCACCAAACAACAAGCACGATTGATCCAATGGTGCGCCAACTGCATTCTAACACCGCCCTCCTCAATGCATATGAACCTGTTCCTTCTGCTGAAACCGCTAAAGGGAGAAGAGAAATTAAATGCAGAAAGCAATTTACACATTGCTTTAGAAAAAGACAACTACAGGAAGCTGCTGCACAATATGCAAAAACCAACCCGTCAGTCCACAGATAGGCTGTGAGGAAATATGCTGCATGTCACCCAAAGTTCACAAACGACCTGTAAAGAAATATGCTGAATGTCACCCTGAAATTCATAGAGAGGCTGTGATGAAGTATGCGTAGCGAAGCATGGGTATTCTGCTAGTGGTTTATATAACATCCTACACCCATTATAGTTGGCCTGTGTGGAATCCACCATTGACTAATCAGAGAAGGTACTGTTGTGTAAAGTGTCCACTTGGTAGCTGTGGGCTTTCTATCACAAAAATCCTGTTTTGCACCGCTTTTTACTAAGACTATTTTCAACTGAAGTCCTGCAATTTACTAGAACAGCCTGCAAAACCAAGAGCAGGCTAAATATTTGAACTTGCTTAAACAAGACCCTGTTTAAGGTAATTTGTTTTTAAAATGTGCATCAAAGCAACCTAAGTCTTTAAAGAATAAACATAATTACATGGAGTTAATGCCAAATTGCCTAGAGACAAGGTATAATTCCACTAGCCTTAGGCCTGCCGCATAACACACCCACTTGTTTCTTCTGTAATACAAAGTAACACATCTTGTCCACACAGTTTATCTATATACTCATAATTCTTTTATCAAGAGCCACATTTTAAGTTTATTACTTCTTTGTTAAACAGTTATCTTGGTCATTTGGGTTTGGTATTTGTTAAGATACTTCTTCTAGATACCAACTCAAAGGTCACAGAGCATACTGCAAAGTTGTGTGCTGTTTAATGTATTGTCAAAGGTTTTTGTGCCAGATTCCATTAGGCTAAGGTTAACTTTGAGTACTAGAATTTTGAAATCTTTTATACTTTTAATTATAATTTTCTCTATGGGTTTATGTAATTTTAAGTGGATATTATTTCAGGGGTGATTATTTTTATTTTTTGCATCAGGAATTTGCCAGCTAGGACATAACTTGTGCAAAGATATAAATTTTAATGCCAAGACTCAGTCCCAGGACTCAGTTCAGAGGATATTTCCCTCACCATTTATTTAAAGTCCATCAATATTATTCAGCAAAATGCCATATGAACTGGGTGGGGGAGAGCTTCCAGATTATTGTGCTTCTAGATTAATTGAACGCTCAGCATCTCTTTTTCCAACAAATTAAGCACTAGTGTGAATGAAATTGGAACAAGCACAATGACAAGCTCTACAAAGAGATAGATTACAAATAACTTTTTTTATTTTCCATCTTTCTATGCCATCTCTTTGGCAGCTTGAGGTGGACTACAACCTGAAGTAAATCCTAACCAATACAACTCTAAGAATAATTTAATAATCCAAAGGCATCTGTCAGTTACACAGCCAACGTGTGAGTGTGTGCCTTTATCTACCTCTTTTTTCTTTTCCCCTCTTGCTCCGTGAAGCAGCTGTGGAAGTTCATTACTATAAAAGGTAATTCGTCTTTTTTATTTACATTCACCAATAAGGCATTTCTCAGCTGAAGTCAGGCCAGCATGTTCCCTTAGGATCTATGCTGATGTATGAACAGACCAATACAGGAGCATAAAGAGCATAAGTAAGGGGTTTATGGGGTGGGGGTGAGGGGTGAGGGGCAATCCAGGTAGAATCATTCATTTACAATATTCCCCTATGGAACAATATTTTAATTTCACAGTTCCTCATAATGTTTCAGTTTATTTTATTGCCACTTCCATGAAAGCAGAAGGTTTGCTAGTATATTTTCTGATACATCAAATCTCCAGAATGAATAATACCTCCCTGTAAGAAAGAGCAGGCAGGTTTCATATATGGTATATACTGCAGTCCACATGAGGACTGCAAACATGCACATTTCAGTACAAGGAAATATATAATAGAAGCCCGAATCTGTTGTCAGACTATGAACATGAAGCTGAAAAACACAAATGTGATGACCACATGGAACCACAAATGCCGAGTTACCAGACAGTTTTCCTCTTGTGGCCACTTGAAAGATTATAAAAACTCAAAAACTCACTGCCTACCACACACCAAAGTAAAATAGTGGGTGGAATATGGTGAAATAGCAAAAATGCTGGGGGAGGGGGGGAATGAAATCAAGCAATTTCAGAAAAAAAGATGCAAGGGAAAGGAGGAGATGGAGGAAAGTGGAGACAACAAGGGATACACCATGATAAGGAAACGATTGGGGGCGGGGGGGCAGTAACCAAGAGAAAGGAAACTGGATCATTAATCCTTTCTGGAAGATACCAATGTAATAGTGGTGATCCATGGGATAATTATTTTCAGACATCCTATCTGCAATGCAAATCCTCATCCACAGGGATGTAGCCAAAAATGGTCTCCTATAGACAATGGCAAATGGATTCAGTAAACACACACCAGCTATAACTATGTGTGATGAATATGTTGAGCACTTTACACTTTACATTTGGAGTACTTTACGCTAGATTAGGCCTCCAGTAGGAAAGCCACTTAAATGGAGTCTGTTGGCTGAAGGTCTGAGCAGAGGGGAGCTCCGTTCCTTGCACACAGAAAACTAGTATGTTACAAAAAAATCTAAACTTGAATCCTACTTTCCAGAATGTTTTTTGTATTATTTTATATTGTTTTATTTTTGTAGCAAAAAAGCAGCTAATGTGAATCCACTACATATAGCCTGAATTGGTAGCAAATTAATATGATGGTCCCAGGGTCCAGTTTGAAGATAAATGGTATAGCAGTCTCGCAGAAGATAAGTCAGTCTACATCTGTTTAGTTCCTGGATGGAAGACTTGATTGTAAACGCCTACATATTCTGTCTTCCATTGGGATATAATTGTAAGAAACATACATAACCAGGTTTACAAACTAAATGGGAACTAGATCCACATTTCTGTCGGAAAACATACTAAAACTTCCTAAAAATATTTCTTCTAGCAGAAGTCGATTCTGATCTTTGAAGGCCAAAAAAGCAGAGAAGGCAGAAACAGAAAATATGCTTAGCAACCTTCAGATTTTCTACTCCTCCTTCCAGGTCTTGTTATTATATTGACCTTTAGAGCAAACAAGCAAATTTTGTGAGAAACAGATGCCAAAGGGGATTACTTCTGAGAAGAGGAACTTTTCTGGCTTCCAGGACCTCATCGTCAGATTTCCTGGCAGTCTGCAGAATTAGAACATCTAATCTCAAGACCTGAGTGTTGATTCATACAGGTCGAAACTGAAGAGACAATATTTACAGAGGTCAAGGCAAATATTTTATGCTGGAACAATTTGTTTTGCCTTTGGTTCAGAAGAGGACAAACATCTCAGCAACACATTAAAAACCCATCAGGTTTCACCTGTGCCCATGCTGCTGCTGAGAGTAAATGTGGTTTTGAAGCAAAACTATAAATAATTGCTTGATCAACCCAGTCCCAGACAGAGAAGAGGCCAGGGTTATAGTGTGATCTTAAACTCAGGAAAATCAGTCTCTCTTTTTAAAAAAGGTTACAGGATATTACAAAAAGCTACCGGGCAAGTTCATTTGGAGAAGATAATGGGGGAGAAGTTATAGGGTTGCCAACTCCAGTCTAGGAAACTCCTGGAGATTTTTTTGGGGGGGATGCCTGTGAAAGTGGGAATTTTGGAAGGTATTTCACCTAGAGTCTATGGTATATCCTCTGAAGTTATCCTATAGTCCTGAAATTTCTTCCATGAATAGTGCCATTATCTTTTTAAACAGCAGCTTCAGACATTACTTATTAAAAATAATGGTCTTGAATTCTGAAACCACATGGATTTGAACTGCAAACCAGTAATATTCTGCCCCCAAATAAGCAATCATGCTAAAATCTGCCCCTCATCCAAGTAATAATGATTTTTTTTCTTGGTGCACACCCTTACTGTTAGGCATGGCTAGACTAAATGTAAAGAGAAAACACACAATTCAGTTGAAATAATTGTGGTTTTGTCGCTTCCAAATCCTGATCCAAAATTTCTGGTGGCTGTTCCAAAATTTGCCTTGTTTTTGATGAGTCTATTTACAAACCAGCTATCAAAGCCATATGTTTGTGAAGCTAAGTTCAGGAAGAACTTGTCTCAATATGTATTATAAACAGTGTCCATCTCATTATAGTGTTATTCTAGGCCAGGGGTAGGGAACCTTTAACACTCAAAGAGCCATTTGGACCCGTTTTCCATGGGAAAAGAAAACACTTGGAGCCGCAAATAATTTTTGACATTTAAAATAAAGATAACACTGTATATATTGGTTTTTTTTACCTTTTACTCCGCTCATTCTGAGAAGCTGCGATGGATGCTGCCCGCCTCTGCTGCAGGGCGTGGCAAGCGATGGGGCCAGGAGGCTCCGGCCCCTCGCTGGTCAGCCGGAGCGCCCGCCCCACTCGAACAGGGCGGGCGAGAGGTGAAGCCCACGGCGCGGCCCAGCCGGCCGCGGGCCATTGGTGCGCCCGCCCTGCTGCCTGCAGGGTGGGCAAAGATGAAGCCGGTGGCTCGGCCTCGCCGGCCGCCGGGAAAACACCCACCCCGCTCCAACGGGGCGGGCGAGAGGGGAAGCCCGCAGCGCGGGCCAGTCGACCGCAGGCAGTTATGCGCCCGCCCTGCTGCCTGCAGGGCGGGCAAGGATGGGGCCAGCGGCTTGGCTCGTGGAGCCGCAATGCAAGGGCAGAAGAGCCGCATGCGGCTCTCGAGCCGCAGGTTCCCTACCCCTGTTCTAGGCATTATCCATGTGAACTAAAAACTGTCCCATTTCTGCAGCTTATTCCTAATCCTGTGAGCTCCTCTGCCCACACAAGTCATCCAAGTATGGTTTCAGCCTCCAATGGACTTATATGAAAGTCTGCTCTTGGATCTCTGTTATTAATGTAAATAGCAAATGAGTGAGTGCAATGCAGACATACTCAGCGGCCTCACAGTTGCTGCTGATTCATCCTTCTCCATTTGTCTGTTAGATGGCGGTACTTGGCTATTGGATGGTACTTGACAAACTTACTATGACCATCTTGTAACTTCTCCTTCCAGCTGCTGCTGAGAATTCAAGTGTCCCAAAGATGAGATAGAAGCAGGATATTTCAAGGCTGACATACACAAGGTGCCTGACACATTCATGTCAGGTCACAGGTGAGCAGCATGAACTGTGCATTGGAGGAAACTCACCTGAAGCTGTGCTTGTTCACTCAGTGTTGTGAGGAGGAAGAACAGGGCCGTATCCACAAAGAAATGGTGCTGGAAATTGTCCCCCCACCCAAATATCCAACACCCATGTTTTAGTTTTCAGTACGTGAGTGGGACTGGATAGGGCTTTTCCCCAGCAAGGTTTCTGATTGTGCAGAGTTTTTAAAATGTTGCTTGGGCAACAATTGCCAGCACAGCACAAGAATCCCTATACTTAAAATGTAAAAAATATTCAATTTTAATGTAGATCTCCCCCACCCCAAAACCACATGGCTGATACCATCAAAACATAAATCAGAGGCTTCAAAAGGGGATTCCACAGATTCATGAAAGGCTAGGTCCATCAGTGGCAACTGGCCATGGTGATTAAAGGAAGAAGCTTCTAAATGTCCATGTGATGTGACACAGGATGCTGAATAAGATAGACCTCTGATCTGATTCATCAGGGCTCTTCTTCTGTTCTTAGGTAGTGCTTGAAGACCCCCCTCAATTCAAGATATACTCATATGCTAAACTAAGAGTTCCCCATCCTTGTTAAGTGTGTAGGTGCTTTTGGAATTCTGAGAACAGGTAGTGGGAACAGGCATCTCCCCCCGCCCTTTCTATTTTTGGGGAGATGGCAGGCACATTGTCTCCTGGAGAAAAGAAAACAGTCAAATCAGCCCACGAGAGGAAGGGCAGCATAAAAGCTTAATGAAATAAAATAAAAATAAATAAAACCATTGCATCGACATGCCTTGACATAGAGTGATTCCAGGAATGTTTACCCAAAACTAAATTCTCGTTTCCCTGGCTTTGTCCCCACCACCAGTCTCTTCTTGGCAACTTACCTGGCACTAAATTAAAAAATAATTAAAGCAACTTTTAGGCTTTTTCATTAGTGTGGGTGTGGGGAATGGCCCATGTTCTCCCACCGAAGAAGTCAAAAGACTGCTTTAACTATGGTTATTGTATTGCCAGGTGAGCAGCTGGGAGGACACTGGGGACGGGGACAAGGCCTGGGAAAGGCACCCTCCCAGCCACTCACTTGGCAACAAGTTAAGCATAGTTGTTGTTGTTGTTATAATTATGATTATGATTAGTAGTAGTAGTAGTAGTAGTAGTAGTAGTAGTAGTAGTAGTATTTATTCGATTTGATAAACCTCCCTATCCCCGAAGAGCTCAGTTAAAAGCAGTTAAAGCAGCCTTCAGGCTTCTTTGTGGTGGCAGTGGCAGGAGGGGGAGAAATGTGGTCCAACATGTCCCCCATCCACCAAAGAAGCCCAAAGACTGCTTTAATTATGTTGAACTTATTGCCAGGCAAGCAGCCAGGAAGAGAGTGGGGGGTGGGGACAAGGCCAGGGAAGGGGCAACTTCTTGGTCGCTCACCTTGCAATGTTAAACATAGTTAAAGAAGTTTTCTGCTTCAGGGGTGGTGCAGGGGGATGGCAGCCAGTGCATCCCAAGGCAACAGGCACTTGGGGCAAGAGCCCTGGCTTGCCCCACCTTTGTTACACCCCTGGAGAAGAAGGAGCTTCTGGTTTCCTTCTTACCCTGTTTTCAAAAGCAGAAATGGGGAGGGAGGTTGTGGTTGCCCCTTTCCTTTCTAGGGCATATGGAACCAGACAAAAAATTGAAAAGTACTACCACCATTTCCTCTGTCAAAAATGGAGTGAGAAGGATACCAGAAGCTCCCCCCGCCCTTCAATGCTCCCTTGAAGAGCTGAGTGAGCATGCACTGTTTAAGGTGAATTTCCTTAATGTATGTCTGACAGTAATCTGGCTGTGCAACTATGGCATGTACATGTTGAGTGTATCATACATACCTTAGGCAGCCAGTAGTGAGCTCCACCTTTCCAATATAGAAACAGGGAGGACAGGGCAGCAGAACAGCCAAAGGCTGTAGTATCTATGTGCTATGTTTGAATATATTCTGTAATCACAATAGATTTGGGGAGGGGGAGTGTATTGTGTATTTTTATGGTATCAAAGGATAAAAATATGTTGATGTTATACAATACTATACATATATTTTATGCTTTTCTGAGTTTCTAAACTTTTTCTGTGTTAGCTGCTGGCCTTTGAGTGTCATTTGTGACTACTGCAAAATCCCCAAATATCCCCACAATGGGGAAACTCACAATGTGGAAGAGATACCTATACTACCATGAATGTGAGTTGCGTGCAGATGTGCGGATGTTTGCTCTATAGACCACTGACACAATTCTTAGTTGGAACAGAATTTGGCCGCAGCCTGTTTATTAATAACAACGTAAGGAATCTGGGCGAGCATAAGGGGCACATCCTGGCCACCAGGCTGAAAAAGCTGAACCTGGCCTACGGGCAGCAATCGCTGAACCCGGCACCATCCCCCCAAGGGGATTGGGACTGAAAGTTACTAGGTGTATACCCATTTAGTGATACCCCTTCCTGCTGGGAGTAGCGATCTCGAAACAGAGCCTCTGTGGTCTGCGCCATCAAGCCCTCCACTACCCCCAGACCTCTTATTGAGGCCCCCAACCACAGGAAGGTCTGGCATGCAAGCACTGCCTTCCCAATATGGATGTGCTACTATGCCCCAAACCGCCCAAGCTGTGACAAAATTAACGAAGCTCATAACATTTAAGCAAACCTTAAATCTAGGGTGGGAGGGTGGGTCCTCTCACTCGTCACCCTTTGAAAGAGGCTGAGCTGGCCAGGCGCGCCCCGCTCCCTTGTCACATGATGTTCCCCCATCACTTGACTCCACTGCCGATCCGCATCTGGAAGGAAGGCTGACGTTCACTCCTTCCCCTGTCACAATGGCGCCTCAGGGTAAGTCCTGGGGCGCATTTTAACGGAGTGTCAGTTAAAGGAGAAAGGAGTGGGAGAAGAAATCAGCCAACTCTTGAAAGTTCAAAGAATTTTAAAGAATGAGATTTGAATGTCAGAGTAATATTTCCAAATTGTTCTCTCCTCACCAACACTTTTTTACAGGCACCCAGCTCATGGTCAATTAATGCTAAGGAAAGAAAATTGAATGGGCTTGAACTCTGAAGATGTAATGTAGCATCATTAAGGGAATGGAAAGCTAACTATAATTTGCCTTTTTAATGGAAAGCATACATATCAAACAGCTGAGGAAGTAATCCACAATTGTGCATTATTGTAATATTAAAACGGAAGGCAGCATACCAACTTGCACTTAAGTTGCTGGAGCAATTTTTCAAAAAATATCATGAGCAAGTACAAGATGAAGCTGAAGAAAAGACTGTTGTTCATTTTGTTAATCTTTATATTAAATCTTCCTCCCAAGGAACGGATGTAGTGTCAATTGCAGCTCTATCAGAATATTCTCACATTTTTGTGGATGTGCCAAGGTTTGTGGATGTGCCAAGGAATATGCAACTTATGGAAATACTGAGAAGTGCTTTAGAGACAGATGGAAGATACTCTCTTACATGTGTTTTTTTTTCCTGGAGGCCAAAGAAGACTACCATCACAGGGGAGAGGACAGAGAAGTAATCAGCAGAGCATTTTCAGCAGTTAAAAAAAATCACAAGTATTGTACAAACACCTTAACTGCTGGGGCAAAATGCCTTGAAATGGAAAGTGAAATAATTAAAACTTTAATTTGGAGGCAAGATTTCTAAGACAGGGCTCAATTCCTCCACCTCTCCTTCTTTCATCCATATTATATAAAAAGTAGATTACAGTAATGGAAATAGAAAAAATTATACAATGTTGCAAGTTGCCTCAAGAACTTCATAAATTATTAAATAAATAAAATACCGAGTTATTAGGGTTATTGTTTCATGCACTGGTTCCGGATCGCGAATGGATCTCATTATGATATTCCACATGGCTTAAAGCTTTTTTGAATTCTATTTGACATTCCCTTTAGTTGAGTGATTTGCTGACTATTCCAAATTTGTAAGTGAAGGCAGTAGACAAATGTCCCAGGTGCAGGCGTGGGGAGGGGGTGGGGCAGAGAACTCATGGACTGCATCAGGCTGCTTTTTTCACTTTAAAAAGGTAGATAAGGGGTGTTGGGGGGCAGGGATGTGGGGCAGGGTGTGCAGGGGGGGGGCCCAGCTGCCATTTTGCCCTGTGTGCCATTTCCCCTTCCTACAGCATTGGTAGTAGAACAAACTCTTGGGGATTTGATAGGAAAAGCGGGGATTAAAGGTTGCCCAAACAATTGGGAGGAGCTGTTAATTTAGTGTGAGTCCTGATAAGACAGCATGTTTGCATGTTGGATCACACATGATTAGAATTAAAGCAAAAACAAGGGCAGCTCTAACACCAAAGAAAGGAAGTTGAAACTGGCCATTTCGACAAGGGTTATTTGCCCTGGATTCAATGCTATTGAGAAGCGTGGATTTTTCCTACTTCCCCATGGCACTGTAGTGCATGTGTGTACTTCCCAGGGCTTCCTCAGTTCTTCTGTGATTCTTCCCAAACTTCCTCAGTTCTTCTGTGATTCGTCCCAAACCTGCTTTGCCCTGAAGTTTTGGGAAAGATTGAAAAGCTTGAATAGTTGCCATGTGGGTGGAAAAATTCAGATTTTCTTGGTCCTGCCCACACAGCTGTCATTTTCCCTGCAATGGCCATTTCCCACCAGCTTAGGCCTTCTCTTTGTTTTTTTTTGTAATCAGCAGCTCAGCATCATTATAGCAATACAGTATTATAGCAATGTGTGTAAAATAAAAAGTAAAAAGTAATTCTCTAGCACCTTTTGTTGTGGAAATATAAATGGAATGGCTTGTCTTTGCAACAAAATGGGCTACAGATTTACTTTTAAAAGTGAAAGCCGGGAATTCACATATTGTTCTCATGTTAGATCAATATAATTGTCATTTTAAAAATCCTGGAAAAGCCTTAGCAGCGCAAGTGATAGATGTCCAAGGAAACCATGTGTAAACTTTCAACTACACTGGTTTTCTGGACCATCTAAAGGAAATTGAATAGCTACATAGGCTAGCAAAGAGTCCTACCAGTGAGTAGGCTCTGTGTTGAGTATCAGCCAACCATCTGAGTCATTCAAGGAACCTAAAGTAAACAGGATCCTTAATATTTGGGAAAGAGCAATCCACATTTGTGTGTATGTGTGGGAGAGGGACTTACAAACATCAAACCAGTAAAAGGTGTAATCTTTCACTAGTATTTTTAGCAACTTGAATGTTTTCTTCAAAGAAATACATAATGATGTTTTTAAATTACACAACCATGATGCTGTCACAGTAATTTTAATTAATAAAAATAACTGCAGGGTCTCCACCTATGCAAACAGCCTTTGGGGAATTCAGAACATCTAATTTAATAAAAGCACATGTTGTCAGGTTTTTTAAAAAATATATATCCGGGAGGCATCGTTTATCTTGTCGGTTGGGAAAGGTTCCCTTCCAGGTAACTTATACCATTTCTTTAGATAAAGTACTTGTTAGGCTACTGCTGAGATTTAGCTATTGAACCACAGGGTGAAAATATTTTGTTCAACAGCAAGTTTATGGAATGTACTTCTTTATTGGCATAATCACGTTTTAAGGAGTGTCAGTTCAACACAAAAATGAAAATTACCTCCCGACATCCCTCTTTCAATGGATCGCATCAATTTTCTTGTACCAAAATATCAGTTTAGTTAGCATGCTGAATGTATGAAGAAAGTATAGGTTCTTTAATCCAATTCCATTTTTCTTAGTCATTCGCTCGGCAACTATTCTACTTTATCCTCAGAAAAGGGCAACTATTTTACTGAATTCATTCACATTTGAAGCTTTTTATAGAACAATTGTTGCTAATTGGTTTTTCATTATAGTTTGAAATAGAGCCTGCTGAAGCTGACATAAAATGGCAGGCACAATGATTGCAAAAGGCAAGTTCTGCTGACAGACTTTAAATGCAATAAAATGTTTTTTTAAATCAAAGTTGCAAGCTTATTAGTGCACAGAAGAAAGGTTTTGATGGAAGCAGTGCTTAAAATAGCTTTCTAAATGCAACCAGAGAATCGGGACTTGGGGGTAGGGGAGCAGAACTGGGCAGAACTTCCCACTCCAGTGAAGGTCCAGGAAGTGGCTGCAGACTGATTCCGCATTGTGGTTTTTTCTTTTGTTGAGATTGAATATTAGAGTAATTTCTGAATACTAGAGTGATATAAATATTTTCCCCCTGGTAAGCCTTGGATTCAATTTTAAGTCTGAAATAGTTAAAGCAGTTTCGGTGTCCTTTATAGACGAATCAATGGAAAATGAAAATGCATGTCATATGGTGAAAATATGTTGAACTTCAAAGAAAGGATTAGAACTAATTGTAATTTTAAAAACTGCAACAAGTTTCTGGTTTTTCTGAAGTTTAAACATTTTGCCAGATTTAACATTATAAAACATTCATATGTCTCCCTGTTGGAGCTCGTAAGGAAAAAAAGGATGTTTACAAAAATGGAACGTTATACAACTTGCTCTGTTGCATCATGCAACCCTCAGAGATAGCGGGTCCATCACTGCTCTTTCAGTAATGAAACTGGAGTCTGACAAATAATGCCACCCAATGTTATTTATATGCTTCTGTATTCCTTTTCACTGTCAAACAGAACCCCAGAGGTTCAAGCACCCAGTTATCTAAACTAGCTTGGTGTTCCTTTGCCCCTAGAACTATAGTTTCCATGAATAAAACTGTCTTTCTTTACAGTTTTGGTGCTCCTCTGTTTTCCAGAATGCAGCTGGAAATTTATATACTGTATTTGAATTTACGTCTGAAAAAAAATTACTTTTTTTATTACAGATGATATGGCACAAAGTTCCACTGGCTGCCACTGACTGGCTTAAATCCAAGAAGAGCTTAACTAATTGGAGAATTGGATAGCAAAGTAACCTGGAGTTTTCAAGTCAGATGTACTTTTTCAACTTTAGCTTCACTTCTCCTAAGGACTTTGAATTCATATGATTAATGACAGGAGTACTTTGATTACATTCAGTTAGTGCCATTGAGTAGGAATAAATCAATTTTGAATGCTTCACTTTAACTAGCTACTGGATCAGGTTTTTAAAAAGATAAACATATGCTTGCTTTTCACTGCTACAACACTTATGAGGCACAGTAGTCCAATAGTTTACATAGGTAAGCAAGTTACATGACTCTAAATTTATGTGCAGCAAGTTATAAATACACAAACATGTAATAATTTGAGAAAGTTGAATCAAGGGCTTTAGCAATTACTTCCACTCTCCTACCCCAAAGGACATATGTAGCTGTGTGTCTGTAAATTTTCTTAAGAGGAACACATTGAGAGTCACTGTCCACAGTTAATTTTTCCCCACATTTTCATTATCTATTGCAGCACTAGTTTCAGTTATTCTCCTAACTTTTCCTTATGGCCACATAATATTAATTTCTCTTTGAGGAGTGTTCTGCCAAAGGCTCTCTCTTTTTGCTCCAGCTTCTAATAGGTTTCTAATTGATTCTGGCATAACACATAACAATTATTTGATATTTTATCAAATACAGGAGCAGGAGTCAAGAGTTTGAAGGAGATCAAATTACCTCAAGTATACAGCCTTCTACAACTTTCTGCTGTAGTTGTACTGGTGAAAAGTTTAGAACAGCCCAATGTGTACTGGTGAAAAGTTTAGAACAGCCCAATCTGGATGAGGAGTGGGGAGCACTACAGCAGAAAATTCAAAACTATCCTGCTGCCCAAATACCCCCAAAGAGCAAAAAACCTTATGCCACTGTTTTGTGTGGCATAAGTCCATGACAGGGGAGAGGAATGTTTCTGGGCCAAAAGCTCATCCCCCAGGAATGCCCCTAGCCCTGCCCCAGTTGCACCAGCATCCTTTGTTATGCCAGCTATGCTCTGAAGAAGATAGAGTCATCCAGGTCAGGCATTGTAGAGCTGTAAGCACCCACCAGCCACCCCATTTGCTTTCGCCACCAGTATAGGTGACACTTACACAAAAAGAGTGGGCAAACACACCAGCGTGGGTTTGTACCAATTCCAGAACATGCATACCCCCCACCCTCAGATTGGGCTGCTAGCCAGTCTTTTCTTCCTCTGGATGTCTTCCTCAAGTAATAGTAAATGGTTTCCTTATCTTTTGTATTAGGCCGTTTCCGCACGGCCGTCGAGGCGCCTCCACGCCGGCAAGAATTCTGCCGGCGTGGAGGCGGAGGCCGTTCGCATGCAAGCATGCGGGCGGCCTCAGCAGAGGCCGGCAGACGGCAGGCGGCTCCGCATGGAGCCGCCTCTTCCCCCTTCCCCGTCCCACTCACCGTGTCCCCGTCGTCGGCCTGCTGGCCGTCGAAGCCCCGCCCACGCTGCCCTCCAATGGGGGGGGGTGGGGGGGGGGGGGGGTGGGGGGGGGGGGGGGTGGGGGGGGGGGGGGGTGGGGGGGGGGGGGGGTGGGGGGGGGGGGGGGTGGGGGGGGGGGGGGGTGGGGGGGGGGGGGGGTGGGGGGGGGGGGGGGTGGGGGGGGGGGGGGGTGGGGGGGGGGGGGGGTGGGGGGGGGGGGGGGTGGGGGGGGGGGGGGGTGGGGGGGGGGGGGGGTGGGGGGGGGGGGGGGTGGGGGGGGGGGGGGGTGGGGGGGGGGGGGGGTGGGGGGGGGGGGGGGTGGGGGGGGGGGGGGGTGGGGGGGGGGGGGGGTGGGGGGGGGGGGGGGTGGGGGGGGGGGGGGGTGGGGGGGGGGGGGGGTGGGGGGGGGGGGGGGTGGGGGGGGGGGGGGGTGGGGGGGGGGGGGGGTGGGGGGGGGGGGGGGTGGGGGGGGGGGGGGGTGGGGGGGGGGGGGGGTGGGGGGGGGGGGGGGTGGGGGGGGGGGGGGGTGGGGGGGGGGGGGGGTGGGGGGGGGGGGGGGTGGGGGGGGGGGGGGGTGGGGGGGGGGGGGGGTGGGGGGGGGGGGGGGTGGGGGGGGGGGGGGGTGGGGGGGGGGGGGGGTGGGGGGGGGGGGGGGTGGGGGGGGGGGGGGGTGGGGGGGGGGGGGGGTGGGGGGGGGGGGGGGTGGGGGGGGGGGGGGGTGGGGGGGGGGGGGGGTGGGGGGGGGGGGGGGTGGGGGGGGGGGGGGGTGGGGGGGGGGGGGGGTGGGGGGGGGGGGGGGTGGGGGGGGGGGGGGGTGGGGGGGGGGGGGGGTGGGGGGGGGGGGGGGTGGGGGGGGGGGGGGGTGGGGGGGGGGGGGGGTGGGGGGGGGGGGGGGTGGGGGGGGGGGGGGGTGGGGGGGGGGGGGGGTGGGGGGGGGGGGGGGTGGGGGGGGGGGGGGGTGGGGGGGGGGGGGGGTGGGGGGGGGGGGGGGTGGGGGGGGGGGGGGGTGGGGGGGGGGGGGGGTGGGGGGGGGGGGGGGTGGGGGGGGGGGGGGGTGGGGGGGGGGGGGGGTGGGGGGGGGGGGGGGTGGGGGGGGGGGGGGGTGGGGGGGGGGGGGGGTGGGGGGGGGGGGGGGTGGGGGGGGGGGGGGGTGGGGGGGGGGGGGGGTGGGGGGGGGGGGGGGTGGGGGGGGGGGGGGGTGGGGGGGGGGGGGGGTGGGGGGGGGGGGGGGTGGGGGGGGGGGGGGGTGGGGGGGGGGGGGGGTGGGGGGGGGGGGGGGTGGGGGGGGGGGGGGGTGGGGGGGGGGGGGGGTGGGGGGGGGGGGGGGTGGGGGGGGGGGGGGGTGGGGGGGGGGGGGGGTGGGGGGGGGGGGGGGTGGGGGGGGGGGGGGGTGGGGGGGGGGGGGGGTGGGGGGGGGGGGGGGTGGGGGGGGGGGGGGGTGGGGGGGGGGGGGGGTGGGGGGGGGGGGGGGTGGGGGGGGGGGGGGGTGGGGGGGGGGGGGGGTGGGGGGGGGGGGGGGTGGGGGGGGGGGGGGGTGGGGGGGGGGGGGGGTGGGGGGGGGGGGGGGTGGGGGGGGGGGGGGGTGGGGGGGGGGGGGGGTGGGGGGGGGGGGGGGTGGGGGGGGGGGGGGGTGGGGGGGGGGGGGGGTGGGGGGGGGGGGGGGTGGGGGGGGGGGGGGGTGGGGGGGGGGGGGGGTGGGGGGGGGGGGGGGTGGGGGGGGGGGGGGGTGGGGGGGGGGGGGGGTGGGGGGGGGGGGGGGTGGGGGGGGGGGGGGGTGGGGGGGGGGGGGGGTGGGGGGGGGGGGGGGTGGGGGGGGGGGGGGGTGGGGGGGGGGGGGGGTGGGGGGGGGGGGGGGTGGGGGGGGGGGGGGGTGGGGGGGGGGGGGGGTGGGGGGGGGGGGGGGTGGGGGGGGGGGGGGGTGGGGGGGGGGGGGGGTGGGGGGGGGGGGGGGTGGGGGGGGGGGGGGGTGGGGGGGGGGGGGGGTGGGGGGGGGGGGGGGTGGGGGGGGGGGGGGGTGGGGGGGGGGGGGGGTGGGGGGGGGGGGGGGTGGGGGGGGGGGGGGGTGGGGGGGGGGGGGGGTGGGGGGGGGGGGGGGTGGGGGGGGGGGGGGGTGGGGGGGGGGGGGGGTGGGGGGGGGGGGGGGTGGGGGGGGGGGGGGGTGGGGGGGGGGGGGGGTGGGGGGGGGGGGGGGTGGGGGGGGGGGGGGGTGGGGGGGGGGGGGGGTGGGGGGGGGGGGGGGTGGGGGGGGGGGGGGGTGGGGGGGGGGGGGGGTGGGGGGGGGGGGGGGTGGGGGGGGGGGGGGGTGGGGGGGGGGGGGGGTGGGGGGGGGGGGGGGTGGGGGGGGGGGGGGGTGGGGGGGGGGGGGGGTGGGGGGGGGGGGGGGTGGGGGGGGGGGGGGGTGGGGGGGGGGGGGGGTGGGGGGGGGGGGGGGTGGGGGGGGGGGGGGGTGGGGGGGGGGGGGGGTGGGGGGGGGGGGGGGTGGGGGGGGGGGGGGGTGGGGGGGGGGGGGGGTGGGGGGGGGGGGGGGTGGGGGGGGGGGGGGGTGGGGGGGGGGGGGGGTGGGGGGGGGGGGGGGTGGGGGGGGGGGGGGGTGGGGGGGGGGGGGGGTGGGGGGGGGGGGGGGTGGGGGGGGGGGGGGGTGGGGGGGGGGGGGGGTGGGGGGGGGGGGGGGTGGGGGGGGGGGGGGGTGGGGGGGGGGGGGGGTGGGGGGGGGGGGGGGTGGGGGGGGGGGGGGGTGGGGGGGGGGGGGGGTGGGGGGGGGGGGGGGTGGGGGGGGGGGGGGGTGGGGGGGGGGGGGGGTGGGGGGGGGGGGGGGTGGGGGGGGGGGGGGGTGGGGGGGGGGGGGGGTGGGGGGGGGGGGGGGTGGGGGGGGGGGGGGGTGGGGGGGGGGGGGGGTGGGGGGGGGGGGGGGTGGGGGGGGGGGGGGGTGGGGGGGGGGGGGGGTGGGGGGGGGGGGGGGTGGGGGGGGGGGGGGGTGGGGGGGGGGGGGGGTGGGGGGGGGGGGGGGTGGGGGGGGGGGGGGGTGGGGGGGGGGGGGGGTGGGGGGGGGGGGGGGTGGGGGGGGGGGGGGGTGGGGGGGGGGGGGGGTGGGGGGGGGGGGGGGTGGGGGGGGGGGGGGGTGGGGGGGGGGGGGGGTGGGGGGGGGGGGGGGTGGGGGGGGGGGGGGGTGGGGGGGGGGGGGGGTGGGGGGGGGGGGGGGTGGGGGGGGGGGGGGGTGGGGGGGGGGGGGGGTGGGGGGGGGGGGGGGTGGGGGGGGGGGGGGGTGGGGGGGGGGGGGGGTGGGGGGGGGGGGGGGTGGGGGGGGGGGGGGGTGGGGGGGGGGGGGGGTGGGGGGGGGGGGGGGTGGGGGGGGGGGGGGGTGGGGGGGGGGGGGGGTGGGGGGGGGGGGGGGTGGGGGGGGGGGGGGGTGGGGGGGGGGGGGGGTGGGGGGGGGGGGGGGTGGGGGGGGGGGGGGGTGGGGGGGGGGGGGGGTGGGGGGGGGGGGGGGTGGGGGGGGGGGGGGGTGGGGGGGGGGGGGGGTGGGGGGGGGGGGGGGTGGGGGGGGGGGGGGGTGGGGGGGGGGGGGGGTGGGGGGGGGGGGGGGTGGGGGGGGGGGGGGGTGGGGGGGGGGGGGGGTGGGGGGGGGGGGGGGTGGGGGGGGGGGGGGGTGGGGGGGGGGGGGGGTGGGGGGGGGGGGGGGTGGGGGGGGGGGGGGGTGGGGGGGGGGGGGGGTGGGGGGGGGGGGGGGTGGGGGGGGGGGGGGGTGGGGGGGGGGGGGGGTGGGGGGGGGGGGGGGTGGGGGGGGGGGGGGGTGGGGGGGGGGGGGGGTGGGGGGGGGGGGGGGTGGGGGGGGGGGGGGGTGGGGGGGGGGGGGGGTGGGGGGGGGGGGGGGTGGGGGGGGGGGGGGGTGGGGGGGGGGGGGGGTGGGGGGGGGGGGGGGTGGGGGGGGGGGGGGGTGGGGGGGGGGGGGGGTGGGGGGGGGGGGGGGTGGGGGGGGGGGGGGGTGGGGGGGGGGGGGGGTGGGGGGGGGGGGGGGTGGGGGGGGGGGGGGGTGGGGGGGGGGGGGGGTGGGGGGGGGGGGGGGTGGGGGGGGGGGGGGGTGGGGGGGGGGGGGGGTGGGGGGGGGGGGGGGTGGGGGGGGGGGGGGGTGGGGGGGGGGGGGGGTGGGGGGGGGGGGGGGTGGGGGGGGGGGGGGGTGGGGGGGGGGGGGGGTGGGGGGGGGGGGGGGTGGGGGGGGGGGGGGGTGGGGGGGGGGGGGGGTGGGGGGGGGGGGGGGTGGGGGGGGGGGGGGGTGGGGGGGGGGGGGGGTGGGGGGGGGGGGGGGTGGGGGGGGGGGGGGGTGGGGGGGGGGGGGGGTGGGGGGGGGGGGGGGTGGGGGGGGGGGGGGGTGGGGGGGGGGGGGGGTGGGGGGGGGGGGGGGTGGGGGGGGGGGGGGGTGGGGGGGGGGGGGGGTGGGGGGGGGGGGGGGTGGGGGGGGGGGGGGGTGGGGGGGGGGGGGGGTGGGGGGGGGGGGGGGTGGGGGGGGGGGGGGGTGGGGGGGGGGGGGGGTGGGGGGGGGGGGGGGTGGGGGGGGGGGGGGGTGGGGGGGGGGGGGGGTGGGGGGGGGGGGGGGTGGGGGGGGGGGGGGGTGGGGGGGGGGGGGGGTGGGGGGGGGGGGGGGTGGGGGGGGGGGGGGGTGGGGGGGGGGGGGGGTGGGGGGGGGGGGGGGTGGGGGGGGGGGGGGGTGGGGGGGGGGGGGGGTGGGGGGGGGGGGGGGTGGGGGGGGGGGGGGGTGGGGGGGGGGGGGGGTGGGGGGGGGGGGGGGTGGGGGGGGGGGGGGGTGGGGGGGGGGGGGGGTGGGGGGGGGGGGGGGTGGGGGGGGGGGGGGGTGGGGGGGGGGGGGGGTGGGGGGGGGGGGGGGTGGGGGGGGGGGGGGGTGGGGGGGGGGGGGGGTGGGGGGGGGGGGGGGTGGGGGGGGGGGGGGGTGGGGGGGGGGGGGGGTGGGGGGGGGGGGGGGTGGGGGGGGGGGGGGGTGGGGGGGGGGGGGGGTGGGGGGGGGGGGGGGTGGGGGGGGGGGGGGGTGGGGGGGGGGGGGGGTGGGGGGGGGGGGGGGTGGGGGGGGGGGGGGGTGGGGGGGGGGGGGGGTGGGGGGGGGGGGGGGTGGGGGGGGGGGGGGGTGGGGGGGGGGGGGGGTGGGGGGGGGGGGGGGTGGGGGGGGGGGGGGGTGGGGGGGGGGGGGGGTGGGGGGGGGGGGGGGTGGGGGGGGGGGGGGGTGGGGGGGGGGGGGGGTGGGGGGGGGGGGGGGTGGGGGGGGGGGGGGGTGGGGGGGGGGGGGGGTGGGGGGGGGGGGGGGTGGGGGGGGGGGGGGGTGGGGGGGGGGGGGGGTGGGGGGGGGGGGGGGTGGGGGGGGGGGGGGGTGGGGGGGGGGGGGGGTGGGGGGGGGGGGGGGTGGGGGGGGGGGGGGGTGGGGGGGGGGGGGGGTGGGGGGGGGGGGGGGTGGGGGGGGGGGGGGGTGGGGGGGGGGGGGGGTGGGGGGGGGGGGGGGTGGGGGGGGGGGGGGGTGGGGGGGGGGGGGGGTGGGGGGGGGGGGGGGTGGGGGGGGGGGGGGGTGGGGGGGGGGGGGGGTGGGGGGGGGGGGGGGTGGGGGGGGGGGGGGGTGGGGGGGGGGGGGGGTGGGGGGGGGGGGGGGTGGGGGGGGGGGGGGGTGGGGGGGGGGGGGGGTGGGGGGGGGGGGGGGTGGGGGGGGGGGGGGGTGGGGGGGGGGGGGGGTGGGGGGGGGGGGGGGTGGGGGGGGGGGGGGGTGGGGGGGGGGGGGGGTGGGGGGGGGGGGGGGTGGGGGGGGGGGGGGGTGGGGGGGGGGGGGGGTGGGGGGGGGGGGGGGTGGGGGGGGGGGGGGGTGGGGGGGGGGGGGGGTGGGGGGGGGGGGGGGTGGGGGGGGGGGGGGGTGGGGGGGGGGGGGGGTGGGGGGGGGGGGGGGTGGGGGGGGGGGGGGGTGGGGGGGGGGGGGGGTGGGGGGGGGGGGGGGTGGGGGGGGGGGGGGGTGGGGGGGGGGGGGGGTGGGGGGGGGGGGGGGTGGGGGGGGGGGGGGGTGGGGGGGGGGGGGGGTGGGGGGGGGGGGGGGTGGGGGGGGGGGGGGGTGGGGGGGGGGGGGGGTGGGGGGGGGGGGGGGTGGGGGGGGGGGGGGGTGGGGGGGGGGGGGGGTGGGGGGGGGGGGGGGTGGGGGGGGGGGGGGGTGGGGGGGGGGGGGGGTGGGGGGGGGGGGGGGTGGGGGGGGGGGGGGGTGGGGGGGGGGGGGGGTGGGGGGGGGGGGGGGTGGGGGGGGGGGGGGGTGGGGGGGGGGGGGGGTGGGGGGGGGGGGGGGTGGGGGGGGGGGGGGGTGGGGGGGGGGGGGGGTGGGGGGGGGGGGGGGTGGGGGGGGGGGGGGGTGGGGGGGGGGGGGGGTGGGGGGGGGGGGGGGTGGGGGGGGGGGGGGGTGGGGGGGGGGGGGGGTGGGGGGGGGGGGGGGTGGGGGGGGGGGGGGGTGGGGGGGGGGGGGGGTGGGGGGGGGGGGGGGTGGGGGGGGGGGGGGGTGGGGGGGGGGGGGGGTGGGGGGGGGGGGGGGTGGGGGGGGGGGGGGGTGGGGGGGGGGGGGGGTGGGGGGGGGGGGGGGTGGGGGGGGGGGGGGGTGGGGGGGGGGGGGGGTGGGGGGGGGGGGGGGTGGGGGGGGGGGGGGGTGGGGGGGGGGGGGGGTGGGGGGGGGGGGGGGTGGGGGGGGGGGGGGGTGGGGGGGGGGGGGGGTGGGGGGGGGGGGGGGTGGGGGGGGGGGGGGGTGGGGGGGGGGGGGGGTGGGGGGGGGGGGGGGTGGGGGGGGGGGGGGGTGGGGGGGGGGGGGGGTGGGGGGGGGGGGGGGTGGGGGGGGGGGGGGGTGGGGGGGGGGGGGGGTGGGGGGGGGGGGGGGTGGGGGGGGGGGGGGGTGGGGGGGGGGGGGGGTGGGGGGGGGGGGGGGTGGGGGGGGGGGGGGGTGGGGGGGGGGGGGGGTGGGGGGGGGGGGGGGTGGGGGGGGGGGGGGGTGGGGGGGGGGGGGGGTGGGGGGGGGGGGGGGTGGGGGGGGGGGGGGGTGGGGGGGGGGGGGGGTGGGGGGGGGGGGGGGTGGGGGGGGGGGGGGGTGGGGGGGGGGGGGGGTGGGGGGGGGGGGGGGTGGGGGGGGGGGGGGGTGGGGGGGGGGGGGGGTGGGGGGGGGGGGGGGTGGGGGGGGGGGGGGGTGGGGGGGGGGGGGGGTGGGGGGGGGGGGGGGTGGGGGGGGGGGGGGGTGGGGGGGGGGGGGGGTGGGGGGGGGGGGGGGTGGGGGGGGGGGGGGGTGGGGGGGGGGGGGGGTGGGGGGGGGGGGGGGTGGGGGGGGGGGGGGGTGGGGGGGGGGGGGGGTGGGGGGGGGGGGGGGTGGGGGGGGGGGGGGGTGGGGGGGGGGGGGGGTGGGGGGGGGGGGGGGTGGGGGGGGGGGGGGGTGGGGGGGGGGGGGGGTGGGGGGGGGGGGGGGTGGGGGGGGGGGGGGGTGGGGGGGGGGGGGGGTGGGGGGGGGGGGGGGTGGGGGGGGGGGGGGGTGGGGGGGGGGGGGGGTGGGGGGGGGGGGGGGTGGGGGGGGGGGGGGGTGGGGGGGGGGGGGGGTGGGGGGGGGGGGGGGTGGGGGGGGGGGGGGGTGGGGGGGGGGGGGGGTGGGGGGGGGGGGGGGTGGGGGGGGGGGGGGGTGGGGGGGGGGGGGGGTGGGGGGGGGGGGGGGTGGGGGGGGGGGGGGGTGGGGGGGGGGGGGGGTGGGGGGGGGGGGGGGTGGGGGGGGGGGGGGGTGGGGGGGGGGGGGGGTGGGGGGGGGGGGGGGTGGGGGGGGGGGGGGGTGGGGGGGGGGGGGGGTGGGGGGGGGGGGGGGTGGGGGGGGGGGGGGGTGGGGGGGGGGGGGGGTGGGGGGGGGGGGGGGTGGGGGGGGGGGGGGGTGGGGGGGGGGGGGGGTGGGGGGGGGGGGGGGTGGGGGGGGGGGGGGGTGGGGGGGGGGGGGGGTGGGGGGGGGGGGGGGTGGGGGGGGGGGGGGGTGGGGGGGGGGGGGGGTGGGGGGGGGGGGGGGTGGGGGGGGGGGGGGGTGGGGGGGGGGGGGGGTGGGGGGGGGGGGGGGTGGGGGGGGGGGGGGGTGGGGGGGGGGGGGGGTGGGGGGGGGGGGGGGTGGGGGGGGGGGGGGGTGGGGGGGGGGGGGGGTGGGGGGGGGGGGGGGTGGGGGGGGGGGGGGGTGGGGGGGGGGGGGGGTGGGGGGGGGGGGGGGTGGGGGGGGGGGGGGGTGGGGGGGGGGGGGGGTGGGGGGGGGGGGGGGTGGGGGGGGGGGGGGGTGGGGGGGGGGGGGGGTGGGGGGGGGGGGGGGTGGGGGGGGGGGGGGGTGGGGGGGGGGGGGGGTGGGGGGGGGGGGGGGTGGGGGGGGGGGGGGGTGGGGGGGGGGGGGGGTGGGGGGGGGGGGGGGTGGGGGGGGGGGGGGGTGGGGGGGGGGGGGGGTGGGGGGGGGGGGGGGTGGGGGGGGGGGGGGGTGGGGGGGGGGGGGGGTGGGGGGGGGGGGGGGTGGGGGGGGGGGGGGGTGGGGGGGGGGGGGGGTGGGGGGGGGGGGGGGTGGGGGGGGGGGGGGGTGGGGGGGGGGGGGGGTGGGGGGGGGGGGGGGTGGGGGGGGGGGGGGGTGGGGGGGGGGGGGGGTGGGGGGGGGGGGGGGTGGGGGGGGGGGGGGGTGGGGGGGGGGGGGGGTGGGGGGGGGGGGGGGTGGGGGGGGGGGGGGGTGGGGGGGGGGGGGGGTGGGGGGGGGGGGGGGTGGGGGGGGGGGGGGGTGGGGGGGGGGGGGGGTGGGGGGGGGGGGGGGTGGGGGGGGGGGGGGGTGGGGGGGGGGGGGGGTGGGGGGGGGGGGGGGTGGGGGGGGGGGGGGGTGGGGGGGGGGGGGGGTGGGGGGGGGGGGGGGTGGGGGGGGGGGGGGGTGGGGGGGGGGGGGGGTGGGGGGGGGGGGGGGTGGGGGGGGGGGGGGGTGGGGGGGGGGGGGGGTGGGGGGGGGGGGGGGTGGGGGGGGGGGGGGGTGGGGGGGGGGGGGGGTGGGGGGGGGGGGGGGTGGGGGGGGGGGGGGGTGGGGGGGGGGGGGGGTGGGGGGGGGGGGGGGTGGGGGGGGGGGGGGGTGGGGGGGGGGGGGGGTGGGGGGGGGGGGGGGTGGGGGGGGGGGGGGGTGGGGGGGGGGGGGGGTGGGGGGGGGGGGGGGTGGGGGGGGGGGGGGGTGGGGGGGGGGGGGGGTGGGGGGGGGGGGGGGTGGGGGGGGGGGGGGGTGGGGGGGGGGGGGGGTGGGGGGGGGGGGGGGTGGGGGGGGGGGGGGGTGGGGGGGGGGGGGGGTGGGGGGGGGGGGGGGTGGGGGGGGGGGGGGGTGGGGGGGGGGGGGGGTGGGGGGGGGGGGGGGTGGGGGGGGGGGGGGGTGGGGGGGGGGGGGGGTGGGGGGGGGGGGGGGTGGGGGGGGGGGGGGGTGGGGGGGGGGGGGGGTGGGGGGGGGGGGGGGTGGGGGGGGGGGGGGGTGGGGGGGGGGGGGGGTGGGGGGGGGGGGGGGTGGGGGGGGGGGGGGGTGGGGGGGGGGGGGGGTGGGGGGGGGGGGGGGTGGGGGGGGGGGGGGGTGGGGGGGGGGGGGGGTGGGGGGGGGGGGGGGTGGGGGGGGGGGGGGGTGGGGGGGGGGGGGGGTGGGGGGGGGGGGGGGTGGGGGGGGGGGGGGGTGGGGGGGGGGGGGGGTGGGGGGGGGGGGGGGTGGGGGGGGGGGGGGGTGGGGGGGGGGGGGGGTGGGGGGGGGGGGGGGTGGGGGGGGGGGGGGGTGGGGGGGGGGGGGGGTGGGGGGGGGGGGGGGTGGGGGGGGGGGGGGGTGGGGGGGGGGGGGGGTGGGGGGGGGGGGGGGTGGGGGGGGGGGGGGGTGGGGGGGGGGGGGGGTGGGGGGGGGGGGGGGTGGGGGGGGGGGGGGGGGGGGGGGGGGGGGGGTGGGGGGGGGGGGGGGTGGGGGGGGGGGGGTTGGTGGCGGGGGGGCTGGGGGGGGGGGGGGGGGGGTGGGCGGGGGGGGGGGTGGGGGATCCCCTGCCAGCATCATGCTGGCAGGGGATGATGGGAACTGTAGTACATAACATCTGGAGGACCACAAGTTTGACACCTATGCCCTAGTCTATTTCAGAATAGCATCGTTTTAGAAAAGTCTTTCATGTAAGCAAACATTTTCTATTTTTATTCTGAATCTATCTTTATCCATAGTCAGAATGCTGTGTTGATGTGTGTGTATCCTACAGTTTTGGAAAGATAAACCCATCATGAAATGATTGGCAATATTTTTCTTTTGCTTGAACACCTCAAATTCATATGAATAATGGAAAAAACTGGAAAATGAAAATACTGGAAAAAAACTTGCAAACTCTCTATCATTTTTCTGTCACATTTTATTATTTACTTACTTCATTTATATCCCATCTTTCTTTCCAGCTGGGACCCAAAGTAGCATATTTATTACACGTAGAGACTTAGGAGTGTAATTTTTAATTTTTTTTCCGGAAATAAAAAGAACAGATGGGAAGACCAAGAAATTGGTTGTGTTCAAGATAGAAAATTTCCTGACCTGGTCTTTATTAGATGTTCTATCCCTCAAATTTGCTGCAGCTGGCATGGGACCTGCACAATCTCAGAGTTCCATGAAAGACAGGAGAAGAAACATAGCAAGGGGAAGGGAGGCAAAGGCATGCTTACCAGGTGGTATCCACAGCTATAATTGTCTTCACATGTGAACATGTGTTGGCAGTTGTAAAGAAATGCTGAGTAATTGCACATGTGAGACATCTTCTCTTTTAACATCCTCAGTTGTGTTCAAAGGCTTTTGTTGTTGTTGTTATTGTTGTGGTTGAGAAAACACCCCCCTGAGAATGGAATTGTGGCCTTTTGTTTATACTTAACTGGATGCTATTTCATGGTAAAATCTAATTAGTTGTATTTGTGCAGACTCGTCTTCTAAGTTGAGCCAATGTGTGTAGGGTGTGGGGGGTAATCCATTTCTAACCTCTTTTCTGTTGCCTGAAATGGCCTTTACAGTCCCTGCTTCCAAACAGGATGAGAAGAGGCAGAACTATCAACTCTGCCCCTTTGGGCTGAAGGCTGTTATTAGGAAGACTGATTGATCTCCTGACCATGATTAGCTCCTATCTACTGTGTGGTTTACTCTTTCTAAATAGAGGTGCCTCACTGCCATAGCCTTTGATTAGGAATGACTTCCTGATATGTAAGAGCAAATGATTCTCTTTGCTCATTTACAATAAAAGGCACACTTCCTTTGTCCACTTTTCATTAATATGGTATACATTCTATAATTGAGGCTAGTCTGGGCAATAGAAGCATGTAATGAGTGTCAGCACAAGTATGTTTCTAAGAAACCAGTGACTAGGCCTTCCAGACATGGGGAAAAACTCTAGTAGCTGTTGGGTGGGACACAGAGTTGGATCAGGGCCGCGGTATGGACATTTATTTCTTTATCCAGTACAATTTTGCTAAGTAAAACCAATGCAATTATTAACCCAGCAAGGAAAACAGGCAACATAGTACAGTGATTAAAATGTCAGAATTAGGCCTTCAGCATAATTAGAAGAATCAATGGCGTAGTGGTTAGAATATTGAACTATGACTTGGGACCACCAGGCTGGAACCACATTGTGCCAAGGAAGTGGGGTGAGTGACTTCAGTCTAACTTACTTCTTGGGGTTGTTGACGTGAGTAGAAAGTGTATGTGAAGAAAATGATATGATCAACTACTTTGGATCCCCCTGGGAATAAAAGTGGATAAAAATAAAATAAAAAACTATATAAAAAAGGCAACTTCTCCTGGTTTTGATTCTAGAGGGTGTGGTTGCCAGGTTATCCACTTCATCAGGTGAATCTCCTACCCTTTGGCCCCTACTCTATCTGATGATTGAATGACCAGTGAGTGCAAAATGAAAAAAAAACAACTATGCAAGCCTTGAGAAAATATAAATTCCATATCTCATAAGTTATAATTAGAGCCATATTTGTCTCTCACTGAAAGGTCAACAACAACATAAATAAAAACAAAATAAAAATGTTAACAAAGTTGACCGCTTTAAACATCTTTCAGTCGAGAATGCTTGGAATCAACCCTGTAGTGACCTGATGATCTTCATTCCATTTGGGGCTCATGAGCAGGTGCAGTTATGAGTGAGTCAGCTGCACAGACACTCTGTGAACAAGGCAAGCAACTGCCATGACAGTATTTGCTCTTTGCTGTCTGAGCGAAGTAACTAAAAGCCCTCCCACCTGTTTAAACCTTACATTAAAACAGCAGCCTAATTTTAGTGGTAAAAAGGTTGGCCATAGCCTTTTATTAACCTATTAGTTCAAGATAAACAGAAGCATAAGACTCAGCATGGGGGTCTGATCTGTGTGCTGGGCAGCCCAAGTTCTGTCCCCCAGCATCCTAAATTTTCCTCCAGCCCATCTGCTGAGGAAAATGCATTGCTTTGGAGCAGCTATGAGAGATTCAAGATGGGCGGTTGTCACTCCCTGAAGACTCCTCTTGCTGCCAGGGGGGCAAACCATATAACCCCACATCTGGGCATGCAACCCATTGGCTTGCTCTACCCCAAACCTCTTAAGGAGGTTCCTTAAAGTGGGTATTTATTTTATTTATTTTATTTATTATTAGTTTTATATACTGCCCACCCCCTGAGGGCTCAGGGCGGTTCACAACTGGTTAAAACATACATTGAAACATAAATTAAATACCAATTACATAAAAACAGAACCCATTAAAAATGTGGATGGCGTCTGGCTACCCCCCTCCCCCCCTTGTGCCCACGGGAGGCCAGATAACACGTTAGATGTATTTTTAACCAGGCTGGCCAAACGCCTGGTGTATCTCACCTGCTATCCCCCACCTATAGATCAGTCCCCCATGCACAATCCATCAATAACTCTAACAAATCAACATGCATTAACAAACATAAAAATTCCAGGGAGAGGAGGGCGGGACGCGTCTCCTGCCACAGCGAACAGAAGGAGAGCGAGGCCGGGCCCAGCCATATAAGGGCTGCCTGCCCCGCCTCCTGGTGACATCAGGGTGACCTCCCTGACGTCGTTTGCCCTGCACCCATCTGCTGGCCATGCATGTGTGGCTGGCAGCCAGGGGCCTCATGAGGCGGCACAAAGCCTCGCAAGGCCAGCTGTCCTTTCACCTGCAGCAATGGTGACCACGTTAATTTTTTTTTTAATTGAAATCTTTTGTTTTGCTAGATAGGCACCATGTGAGATCACATGATAGCCTTTATTGGCATTCCAAAATACAATAAATACAATAAAACAATAAATACGATAAAACAATAAAACAATTGTCCATAAAAGACAGATAGTTACAGCAGCCATTCAGAGTCTCATCAATAGTTTAGTCCAAATGGACTCGTCAAAAGTGCCATTCCTATACACCCCTCCACAGACCTGACTAAGAACCCACCAACAGAGCCCAGGCATCACAACAGCATACAGTGTCAACACTCCACTATAAGACCACGTTAATTCGCAGTCGCTCCTTTCTTCACTTCATTAAGGGGTGGGGTAAGGGAAGGCAAGAAGACAGATCTTCACAGGGCTGTTTGTGCTTCCTAGTCCACCCTCGAATTTGGGCATGTCACTCCATCAGAACTGCTAATCCTAAAATGGGCCCTCAAATTCTCTCAGAATTAGGGATGCTAAAAGCTTTGTCTTTAAAATGTTCAACAGTTGAACATATGATGAACAGTGTAGATCAGACATGAGCTATTCATCCAGCATGCATCAAGATTTTTGCAAAAGTAGAAATACAAACATGCTGCCAATTCAAGATACCCATTAAGATCCCTAGGGGACTACCTAGACCCGTGGTGGCGAACCTTTGGCACTCCAGATGTCCATGGACTACAAATCCCATCAGCCCTTGCCAGCATGGCAAATTGGCCATGCTGGCAGGGGCTGATGGGAATTGTAGTCCATAACATCTGGAGTGCCAAAGGTTCGCCACCACTGACCTAGACCAATGATGGCAAACCTTTTGGCCTTGGTATGTCAAAAATTCAGAAAATGCCTAACTTGACTCTGCTGATGTGTCATACCCGTCCCCGAACAAAAGAGAAACAATTCTTTACATAATTCATTAATTTTTAAAAGAATACAATCCATTCATGTGTGGTGCTATGTATTTTACAAAGAAATGTCAAATAATTACAAAAATGACTCAAACAAGAAGAATAGTTGTTTTCAGGTGTTGTGAATGTTGGTGTGTCACCCAAAACATTTTGGCGTGTCACCCTTGATACGCTTGTCATAGGTTCACCATCACTGACTTAGACAAACAGTAGAGTGCAATGCAGCATATTTCCTCACAGCCTGTCTGTGGATTGATGGGTTTGTTTTTGCATATTTTGCAGAAGCTTCCTCTAGTTGTCTTTTTCTAATGCAATGTGTTATTGCTATCTTTCACCTGGTGGGCTCCAAAACTCATGTGGAAGTAGCCATTGTATTTTTGGGATGCAGAAAGGAAATGTTCTGCCATTGGATGCTGATGAGTGAGAAGGCTCTGAAGAGGTTCAGGGTAGGGTTGAAGGGCAGGGAGCTGGACTGTACCGCCACTGCAGCACATTCCTGGGGACTCATCCCACCACTTCAGAGCACAACACCAAGCACAGGGCGATCAGAGGCCAAGAGCAATAAACTTGTCTCCACAGTAATAAATCTGATGTCCATATGCAAAACCCAACAAATGTTTAGTAGTCCAAGGTGATAGTGTGGTTTGTAATCTGTTTTGATAGTATTTGGCTGTAGCGGTGTTGTTAACGTGAGGTTGGGTGGAGGAGTACTTTTTCATAGCCTGTCTGTTAACTTCGGGGTGACATTCAGCATACTTTTTTGCAGCCTGTTTGTGAACATTGGGGTGACATGCAGCATATTTCCTCACAGCCTGTCTGTGGACTGATGGGTTTGTTTTCAAATAGGTTCACATGTGTTGTGGAAGTGTGTGTTAGAGTGGCGCATCATGGTGAAGGACATGAAGCTGGTGGTGTTGAACTGTCACCCTTAGAATGTTCTTGCAGCATGTGTGTGAACTGAGGGGCTGGTTTGCCCTTAGAATGTCCGCGCAGATGGCCAGAGATGAGCAGTGAAAACAGTAAATGTGTAATAACTCGAGTAAAACTGAATATTTTGAAAAATCCTTTCTTAGTGAGCACCTAAACCACATAATGAACCGGTGTGCCAAATTTCAACTTTGTAGATTCGGTGGTTTTTGAGTTCTTTTGATGAGTCACTCAGTGAGTCAGTCAGTGGTATTTCACGTTTATAGATATAGCAGTGAGTCAGTCAGTGGTATTTCACGTTTATAGATATAGATTTCATGATTGATTTTTTATTTGTGACTGATCTAAAACTCTATTTAAGCACTTTCTATTTAAGCAGTTGCGCTTCAAGAATGGAGGGCAGTAGAATTCAATTGTGATATATGAGAATGACAAAAAAAAGTTGAATGCCCTCTACAGTATGCTAGGAAGAAATATGGTGATGCAACTTGGCCAAGAGTCACGTTGAATGGGTCTATAAACCAGTGAACAGATTGTGACCCAAACTGGCGGCTGTTCAAACTTTCTTACTGAGAATTAAATCTGATCTACAGACTACAGTTTCTCTGGATGAAATGGCAGTTTTAAAGGGCAAACTCTATAGTGTCTCATCTTTCCCTCTCTTTTCCAAACTCCTTCACTCCTAGGCATCACTCCCATATCTCTAGGAATTCCTATTTTGTCCATTAGCTGGCCTAAATTCCCAGCTTGCTTTTTTTAAAAAAAGAACAAATCTCTTTATCTCATATCAAGAGACAGAAGGCAAAATGTGCAGACTATGCTTAATTTCTCCAGTGGAAAGGTACATATTCTGCCTTCCCTTTGTTCCCTGACAGTGAGAGAAGTCACAGCTGTGATTGACAGATTTTGTTTCCTGCAACAACAAATGATTGCTCCATTTGTGATTTCCACTTCTTAGACTTTAAT
The DNA here is from genome assembly GCF_021028975.2 of Sphaerodactylus townsendi. Lineage (NCBI taxonomy): Eukaryota > Metazoa > Chordata > Lepidosauria > Squamata > Sphaerodactylidae > Sphaerodactylus > Sphaerodactylus townsendi. Next base: position 49,020,499 of record NC_059432.1, on the reverse strand, counting down.
GGGTTGTAAAAGGAAGAATATTTTTTTTGCAAAAGTATCTCATGCCTTCTTGTCATTTTGCAACCCGCACCCCAACAGTAATTTGTCCTTAAAAGTATAAAATGGAAGTCTTTATCACTACTTTCCCCAGCTACATCTGTTAGGTTAAATGCAGCAGAAAAACAAAGAGATCTTTATGTTTTCAAAACTTCTTTTTTTAAAAGGTACACTAGCAGGTAAAACAGAGCCTAAATGGGGAGCATTATGTAATGGATGAAAGACCTATAAATAATCTACATACTTCTCCAAAATATCTTAAGGAAAAATAAGGAAAAATCTTCTGTGGATACGATTATTTTCATCTTTGTGCTATTTGTTGGTTCTAGTAAAAGTTTCTTAATCAAAATGAGCATGGCATGGCTTTTGTGTGTGTGTGTGTGTTGAGTCACAAGATGAACACTGTTTAGCTCTACTCATGAGTCATAGTGATTGGACGCATTTATTGCATGTGCATATGTACATTTGCTTGCAAGAAACAGCCAATGTGGGTTCACTTTCCCAATGAAACTGGGACCAATACTTCAAAAATGTGGGGTTTGTATCACAAGTTTAGCTGTATATGTGTTGAATATAATATAATATAATATAATTTACTCCACACACATTTAAAGACCAATCTAATGAACAAGTCTGTATCCAGACTTTATGTAAAGGACAAAAAGGATGGAGAGAGTGATTCCTAACCTCACATTTGTAAGTGCAACTCATATTTGGAAACATTATTTCCTTTATTGAAAGTCTGATATTTGCCTTTAGATGTTGAGGACAGGTTGACCTACCCTAAAATCTAAATAATGGGACAGGTTTGCAATTATTTTCTTTTTACATTGCCCAGCTTCGAACATTTATTTGTTGGCCTGGATTTAGGAATATACTCCGAATGCCCATCCAAATTTTCAGCCCAATCCAAAGGGCTCCAGTGGCCAAGGACAGCCCTGCTGCCATGTTTCCTTCAGAGGACTTCTACGGTGTGCAGGAAGGCAACAAACACCAGAAAAAAAATAGGGTAAAACAGACTTACACTATCCTTTTGGTTGTGATGTCACTTTATATTCAAATAAACACTTTAGAATACACTTGACTGGACAAAACTACATACTATTTAAAGATAATTATGAAAAGGCAGAGATGAAGATATAAGAGGATATGCAAAGATGGTCCAAACTTAAAATTCCATTAGGAAGAATTTCCACTGTAGAAATGAATGTACTGTCAAAAATTTTGTATTTCAAATGATACTAATTCCTATTTTTTAAAAATCGCTGAAGGAATGGCAGGGACAGATAAACAAGTTTATATGGAATGGCAAAAAGCCAAGAATCAGATTTAAAGTTTTACAAAATAAGAAAGAGAGAGGACTACCAGTATCTAATATTAAATACTACTATCAAGCAGCTGGTCTGGTTTGGATTGTGGATTGGATTAGAAACCCAGACCAGGTAGTATTAAAATTAGAAATGGCAGATCTTAAAGAAGGACTACAGAACTGTTTGTTGACAGAAAAATCAATTAGGGAAAAAATGAAGCCATGTAATCAGAGGATTGTTTAAAGCTGCGCGCGCGCATGCGCGCGCGCACACACACACACACACACACACACACACACACACACACACACACACACACACACACAAACTAGCCCTCAGGCATCCAGTTTGAACAATGGCATAGGATGCTTGATCTCAGATTTGCTCTGAGATCTGAAGTTCCAACTTGCAGATTTAAAGAGAGCTGCATGCCTTTCTGGAGCAAGGGGAGAGCAGGAGAAAGCAGTGCATGCTCCTTGGTGCTTGTGTGTGTGTGTGTGTGGGGGGGTGTTGCAGGGTCTTGACTTATCTTCCCAAAAATTGCTAGCATGAGTGGCAGTGGCAGTGGCAGTGGTAGAAAGATTCCTGGAGGAGGGGTTGCCTGGAGAGAGGCAGAGACCTGATATCTCCTAGGCATATGGGTGAAACATGCCCTCCTGGAGACCCAGCTCACCAAGAGCCACTGGAATAGGGAGGGGAGGGAGGGGTGGCATGCAAGGGAAAGGAGGAAAGGGGAAGGGGCCTGGCATCTGGACCTGGCCCACCCACCCTAGCAGAGGGAGGGAGAGGAGAGGGAGTGGTGGCATGGAAAGGAAGGAGAGGGAGGGAAGGATGGCATGCAAGGAAAAGAAGGGAAACCCCTCCCTCCCCTCCCTTGCATGTCACCCCTCCCCTCCCCCTCCCTCTACTAGGGTCAGTGGGCCACGTCCAGATTCTGGGCCCCTTCACTCCCTCCCCTTCCCTTGCATGCCACCCCTCCCTCCCCTCCCCCTCATTCCACTAGGGTGGGTGGGCCAGGGCCAGATGCTGGGCCTCCTCCCCTTCACTCCCTTGCATGAGAGGATGACCTCAGAAGACTGGGTCACAACCACACAGTGCCACCAAATACAGAATAAAAACCAAGACCTGCCCCTTCTATGCAGAGCTGCACTGAATTCTCAGAGAAGATCGCAGCATCAGGTCTATTTGGGTGGCAAAAAGCTTAAAGTTGAGAATTGAGGCAGGCCCAGTGCCCCCAAATCCACCAATGCCAGGATCTGAGGAGTCTTTTTTCACACAAACTCCAGACAATCAATGAGGAGGACATCTGCCCTACCCCAAGCCCCCATGAATCAGAGAGTGTATTAAGCAGAGGATGAGCTTGTTCCCCCTCGCTCTCCTATCCATTAAGGAATCTCAAAGCAGCTTACAAGCCCCTTCTCTTCCCCTCCCCAGAAAAGACTCCTGGTGGGAGCTGTAAGGGTTCTCCAAGAAATGTGATTGGCTCAAGGCTACAACTAAAAAAGGTTACCAAAACATTAGTAAACACAGCATGATAAGATAAACGATAGTGCACTAATCTGACATAATGTGGTTACATACTGAATGAAACCATTGGCACCAAGCAAGATAGGCAAGGAAAAATAAGGTCAACATTATACAAAGGCTCAAAGCATTATTTAGTAGATGAGGGCATAATCTGGAGTGAGGCATAAGAATTCACTTACCTGATCAATACTGGGACAAAACTGGATCACCCTCTTGAACAGCACAATCTCCACTGCCTGACAGAACATGATCACAGATTCTGCCACAGTGGTCAGACATACCCTAAACTGTTCCTTTACCTTATGGTAACAGTTAGCACTTGCAAAAGTACCAAAAGGCAATGCCCATCTGCTTCTTGACTGACACTGCATGTTATTATCTTGCCAGCGCAGATGGGGTTTTAGGGCTTCCACAATCTGCATGAAGGTTATCCTGATTAGTCGGAAGTTGGCAATTCCTGTTTGTATCCCCAGAAAGCCATCATGAAGTTGTCCCACCAATCCCAACTCCTTCGGTACACCCAGTACTGAGAATGGGTTGGGGTGCTTGCCAGGGCAAACCAATGGCTTTAGCAAATACTTCTGCAGTTAATAAATGCCTGGGAAGGAGCTGAGAATGCTTTGTTAAGCAGGTAAAAACAATGGTTACAAACAAAGGTCAAGCTCCTGGGCTTTTGGTAGCCAAGGAGTCAGTTGCTCTGATTGAAAGTCCAGCTCCAGCCCCTGGTATTTTGCCTGATAAAGGAAAATCATTAAAAGGGTAATTGTTTACAATAAATAACGTTAGAAACAGGCAGAAGAAATTACAGAGCATCTGAAAGGTCTCCAGATGTTCACATGCCACATCCTGTTGACATGCTGGATTGCGCAACTTGAGATGCTGCATCCAAGAGGTGGAGGATGTTTTGGTGCTCCTCTAAACTTTTCTGCCAAAATTGAAGATGTTTAGTAATTACTCTGGAAATTTTTGAGGCAAATATATCTCGATTCCTATTATGGATGGGCTGCAGTCTTTGCTGATGGGATCATAGCTTTGGAGGAACACAACACCTGCTATTCATGTGGTAGAGAGCAAGAGCGAGACTGCCTGCCCCTCTCACCTAGCACTCCTGCTTTGCCTTTCAACATCTGTGTGGAAGTCTAGAGACTGAATCTGGTATTGGAATGGAAAGATAACCTGGTAAATTCTTACTCTCTGCTATTTTAGAAGTGGAACATATGAAGTTTCACAATAAGTAATAAATATAAGCGTGAGCAATCCTACATGTCTTCTTCTAATCATCTAATGCACCAGCAGGAATCTCTGCATGGTTGCCACTTGGGGTACTGGAAACTGTTCACCTCTGTCAATACCCTTTGTATAAAGCACCTCTGAACATGGTAATAAAATTAGGCTATCCATCATTCCATCAATGTTTCGATTGGATATAATGGTCTTTTATTAACATCATAGTTCTAAGGACAGGAAGCCCCAGGCAAGTGGGGACCGTGTTGCTGCCATGCCAGCCCCTCCAGAGGGCTTTTTGGTGGTGTGGGGAGGCAAAAAATACCAAAAAAAACCCTGCAGCAGGAAAGCGCTCCATTGGGCTACATGAACTTATGCCACCTAAAAGGCTTGTGTAAGTTGGAGCCTGGCTATGGCATAACTGGAGGCAAAGCTGGGATGGAAACTTCCTAATGTCAACTCCACCCTAACCAGGCCTCTGGAATGGCCCTGCAATGCTGGTGGGGCTGGCAGTGGTGCAGGAACACTAACATGGTTCTCAACTGCATGTTCAAATATCTTGGAGGGCTGCAACGGCCACCTGCTGGCATATTTGGCCCTCTGTCCAGGTAAGTGCCCCAGAAAAAGCAAATCTGCCAGTATGCACCCATGCCACCTCCAGAAGTTGCTTCATCCTCCCCACCCCATCTGGATTAATCCATAAGAGAGGAAACAAAATGTCATATATATATATATTAATTTATATATATTAAAAATGATTACTAATATGGCCATTATTGATGTGAATTTTAATAATCCAAAGTAGGTAAAAAGAACTGATGAATAGTTATACATTTCTAAAAAAAATTCTTACAAAATTAAAGTTCATTTGGCATATTATCTTCTTTCACAGTGTGGTAATTGTTCATCTATTTTCCTTTAAATCCCCTTTCGATATAATATATATCATGAAGGTTATTGATAATTTATGTACATCATTTCAGAGATATCCTTCACATTTTTCTTTTTTTTTCTTTTGTGGAATAATATAAATAATATGTTTTCCATTTGTACTGAAATTCTTTGATTGGTCGTTAATTCACAAAGTTCATCCATTTTGCCATTGCTGTATTCCAAACAGTTTCACTAAGTGGATATTCATAACATTTACAGCAGAGATTATTTGGGTAGATGCTGTCAGTTTGTGCTTTGCTTTTTCAGAGTTTCTCTTCTGTATGCCTCTCTAGGGAGGCTATTTTTCTCATCGTGAGACTACAGAGGGCAGCATTGATGAGCTGTCAGAATTCAGTAACACTGACCAAGATTGAATGACATGATAAAGACAGAGGCATCTCCTTATTTGTTGAAAGATTCCACAAAGACAAAACTTGATCTATGAGCCCACATAACTGAGGTTCTCAGCAGGCATTTTTTTAAAAAAAAGTTATATACATGTAAATTATTATTTTAAAGCTCCTTAGACTTTTCATCATTGAGCAGAAACCCATTTTTGACATTACAGAAAAAGAGTAAATTGTAAGGGCAATTAGGTTTCATTTTTAATTATGGAAAGTCTCCACTGTAAAGGAATATATGATGTACCCTAAGGCTGCCTACATATTTTATTCTCAAGTTACTACTAATTTAGCTATTGAAATGCAGAGAAGGAATTCTCAGTCCATCATCCAGTCCATGTTAAGGCTGCTTTGTATTTTAATGTGAGGGTATAATCAGTTATGTTAGTCAAGTGGAAAGGATACCTGGTTTCTGCCTCACTGCTGTAGTGTTCTATCCAGTAGTGGGATTCAAATAATTTAACAACCGGTTCCGGTGGTGGGATTCAAATAATTTAACAACTGGTTGTTTACAAGCACCATTTTAACAACCGGTTCTGCCGAAGTGGTGCGAACCTGCTGAATCCCACCACTGGTTCTATCCTATATGAAACCATACTGATACAAAATATTTTGAACAATAATACCGTTACACCTTAGATAAAAGAATGCAAGAAAGAGTAATTCGGTGGTTTAATTAAGTTTGTATTGTGTGCAGAGAAGTCATTTATTAATATGTATTACAGCAAGGAAGACTGTTAGGATTTGCAGGGGAAAGCCAATTTTTTCCTCCTACCCACTGCCAGCTCTTGCGCACGCATGCGCACTCTCTCTCTCTCTCTCTTTCTCTCTCTCTCTCATTACACACACACACAATATAGCTCACTTCCACCAGATTCAGTTTGTTCCTCTCCTAGACTTGGCCTTGGAATTCTAATTGAATTAAACTGAGCTCCAGACAACAGAGATAATTTCCCTTGGAGGAAATAGCAGCTTCAGAAAGTGGACTCTATTGAACTACATCCCTGCTAAGTCCCCTACAAGAATGCTTTGTGATCTTCACTGGAGGTGGTTGCTCTTTAGTGTGTATACACTGTATTTACCCTCACATTGCTTTTTCTACAAACATGAAAAAATCTCTGGGTTTGTCAGTCTCAAAATAGTACTTCTGACTGGGCCCATGTACAGATTTGCATATCCATACCAAACTTTTGCTATTCATTTACTTAATTTGATTTACTTTGTTTCCATCCCACTTTCTCATTGATATTCAAGTTAAAGTGATCTGACAAAACATGTAAATAAACAATCTATTAATAAAGGAAACAACAAATATCTAAGTGAAATTATTTGTACTGGATAGGTACAGGTGAGATCCAGTCTGGAACTGCTCTATTGCTACATTCATCTGATAAAATGGAATGTAGCCAGAAAAATTAATGCTACAACTGTTACTTTTTAAAGAGCCACATGATTAGAGATATAAAATTTGTCTGGTAGTTCTCTGGCATCTTAAAAACTAACTATTTTCTATTCCAGAATAAGCTTTTGTGGACTAGAATCCACTTTCTCCGATACATGACAAGACTCTTCAGTTGTCTGACTTCCATAGACATCATAAAGAGGAACAAAGAAAAAAAAGAATAGAAAGACAAGCAATCTAGGGTCTGATATTATTTTGTAAAATTTAAATACAATCAAGAAAAATACAGTGACACACTAGTAACAATTGGTGATAACAATGGCCCTTTCTGCACAAATCTCCTAAAACATTTGTAAAACATTTTCAATCACCCCCCATTTTGTTCACAATTCCTGTCCACCATTACATGATTTTCCCCCTTTTAATTTTTTTTAGTTCTGTGTTGAATTGATGCTTCAATGCTTCACAGCCTGCTCTGCATTTCATATACTTGATTCTTTGAAGGCTGGCCTCCCGAAAATAAAAGAACTAACAGAGAAATGCTGCAAAGAAACAGGTGAGGGGAAAATGAGTGAGCTCAGAAAACGGTGCCAAGAAGGAAGTTCAGGCAAGCAGAGAAACATGGGAAATATAGCCAATAGATTGAACAGCAACTGAAGATGTTTTCAAAATGTTCCAGCTAGACGATCGTTTTAAAGGGGGATTCATTTTTAAAGTTTTGAAGCAGAAAATAAAATGTTTTGGGGTAAAAACAAAGCAGAATTCCATGGAGGAAACATTTTATTTATTGCCTCAAAACATTTTAAATGAATTGTGTGAAAAGCCCACAGTCTCTGCAGTTTTGATAAGATGCTAATACTTGCAATGTACTCTACCTGATGGACTGCTACAGAAGATTTTTTTAGTTGCTTCTAGGGTCCACTATGAATGTGACACTGCTATCATTTGTCTTACCCAAACTAGTTATTCATGCATCAATGCATTCTCTCCCATAAAAGTTGTGTTTTCTTCTGAAATCTAATCTGGAAAATGTAAATTCACAGGCATTTGCTGAACATGGAGGGGTAATTTTAAACTAGTCTGTGAATATCAATAGAGTGCATATTATACATTTGTTCTTCAAAGCTGTGGGTATAACAAATGTTATTTGTGATCTTAGGTGACGTCTCACCACAGAGTCCATGCATGTTTTCTGGATTCTTGCCATGATATGATCCCTACTGGGTCACTGCTGTTCACATAGTTCATGCATACCATACCCAGCAGTCTGTTTCCTTTCCTCTTTAAAAGAGAGCCTACCGATATTTAGATTCATTTCAGTAGCAATAATGCCCATAAACCACAGTAATTAAACAGATAAATAATTTTTTTAAAAAAATACAACCCTTAGTAAGTTGTTCAAGATGAAACTTCAGCTTTTTATCAACTCCATTTTATTTATTTTTATCAACTCCATTTTATGTTTTCCAGATGGCAATAATAAAAGTGCGTGACAAAAAAATCTTACCCAGATGGAACTGGCCCTTTTGATGTTAATAAAGGGAGCAGTGTGTGTGTGTGTGTGTGTGAGTGAGTGAGTGAGTGAGTGAGTGAGTATGTGTGTGTATGTGTACACACCCAAATGTGCAAGTGATAGATAGTTAAGGATAACTGGAAAGGAGGAGGATAGGAAGATCTTGATAAATATGCAAGAAGTTGATCCACCAGCCAGCTTGTGGTTAATTTACAAGTTCAATCCCATTTCATTATGATAATATTCTCAGTAAACCTATACTTGCATTATGGTTTAATTTGAGACACAATCTTTTTGCAAAAAGTAAATTTTATTGTGAGAGTTGGGCACTGTGGCACCTACAGAATCTGCCTATGACCTTACACTAAATACCTTACACTAAATACCTTTCATTCTTTGTTGAAATGTATGCATTAATGTTCATCACCTGAGAAATTTATCTGGACACAGGCTTGTATCTGGACTCAATACCTGCTGCACTGAGGCCATGCAGTTGAAATACTTTGTCTGTAGCCTCAAGGGGGAAGGAGGAGGCAGCAGCTCTTCCCAGGCAGAAATAAAAGAGACTTTTCTTGGCCTTGGTTAATGATATCATCAGCAGTGCCAAGCAGCAGGCTGCTTGCTTAAGGAATCTAGAGAATCACCTGGAGCAGCTGATTAAAGAGGACCACGTGCCCAAGAAAACAAGAATGGTTGGGCTATAAGATGCAGGACAATTGGGTTAATGGGAAAGGCTCCTCAAGAGTAGAGGAGGTAGGGCAAAACCAGGAGGGAGAAATAAAAGGAGGCCTCCACAAGCAGGACGGGGAGGAAGGTGACAGTACAGTGTTGGGGGTTGATGATGAGTACTATTCCAAATGAAGAAAGGAAGGACCTGTGATGCACACTACTAACCCCCCAGTTCTGGGTCCTCAGAGCAATTAGTGGGGAAAACGTGATGATGGAGAAGTTGGATTGCCAGCTCCCACAAGGGCATGCTCATGGATCTCAACGTTAACACATATTTTTGTGCACAAATAAGCTAGCATATCATCTCCCATAGTTTTAACATTTGTTCATGAAGTCAGTGCACACATTTAGCTGCCAATTTTGAAATGATGAGTTGTCAAACAAGAAGAAACGGTGTGTCTTATGTGTGCAGCATTACAAGATCTTAATACAACTGGAATTAGGGAGGGGCACCTTCTATGGGACATTCAGAAAATATAAAATTACTAGCAGTAAAAGCCCATTGTATAAACAATACAATGGGCTCTAGAAAGCTGTTGGTGAGACTGGTGCCCTATGAGGGGGAAACTTCTCCTGTCTTTCCTCCCCCTTGGCCCTGCTGGTTCCCTCTCTTTGCAAATCTGGGATCCTACTTTGCAAATGGGGGGAGGGTGCCTAAGGAGATGAGGGAACTCTCTCTCATCTTCACAGGAATGGCTCCCCAGCAGCCAGCCACTCTTTGCAAGGCCAGGATCCCAGATTGCAAAGCACTCAACAGGGTGATGAAGAAGGGGAGAGTTCTCCCCAAATCCATTAGCACCCTGACTCCTGGTTTGCAGAGCTGAATCAAGACTTTTTCAAAGTGGAGGGAGCCACCAGGAGCCACTGTAAAGATGAGGAGAGTTCTCTCCAGCACCTTGGCTCCAGCATCATTAGCAAATCTTGGATCTTGGCTTTGCAAAGCGGGGGGGGGGGGGGGCAGCAGGGTACCTGTGAAGATGGGGAGAGTTTTCCTATCTCAATAGGCTGTCTTTCCCCCCTCACTTTCCAAGGCTCCCAGGCTTTGAGAAGCGGGGTAGAGATGGTGATCTTGCATGCAGGACGGAGCTATTATAGGTCTGTCCTGCATGCAGGATTGTGCTGTCCCCCACACTTTCCAAGACCCCCAGGCTTTGCTAAGTGGGGTGGGGAAGGCGATGCTGCATGTAGGATGGAGCTAGCTCTGTCCCACATGCAGGATTGTGCAGACTTTCCCCCCCTAAAGCCTGGGCCTTGGAAAGTGGGGGGGGGGGGGAGAGAGAGACAATCCAGCTTGCATGCTGAGTTCAGCATGCAGGATTGGACCCACTTCTCTCCCCCACACCTTGCTTCCTGAGGTCTGCAGGTCTTGGGAAGGGAGGCGGGGAGTGGTTCGAATCGAGGGACATGCTTCCAACCTTTGAGCGGGCAGGACTCACTTTGTGTGTCCTACATGCTCATTCATTTGGGGTGCGTCATTATATATTCCAACCCATTGGTTTGGAGTTTGTCATTGTATATTTCAATCCTTGGCTAATATGTACAAAGATTACACTTTCTTAAACAACATTTAGTACACTTTTGTCAGCAGCAATTAATTATGCTATTAAAAACATGCCTAGCCTCAGATATTAAAATCATGCCCAACTATATATATATTTACTGCTTGTGCAGAGTTTCAAAATGGTGTGGTGGGTGTACATCATCTGTTTCAATTCTTATCACAACTCAGTAATGTAGGACCATATCATTATTCCCATATTGTCAGTGGGAACCGGAGGAGGGAGGACTGCAGTGGCGAGAGACACTGGCATGAGGCGAGAAGAAAAATTTGAATTAAGGACTTCCTTGATCCCTGTTCAGTGTGTAGTGGTTGGTATGTTACACCCACTTTCCAAAAAGTAGGAGAGGCTTGTCTCAAAGATTTGACAATGTATTCCTCTCTTCTATGTGGCACTCTTATTTTGTGTGGCCATTCATTGCTTTAATATTTTTCAACGTGTATAATGAGATTAATAGCTGGGATAATGAACATTCTGGCAAGTTGCAATAATAACAGTGAGGAGAAAAAGAAAAGCCACATCTGAAAAATTAATGACCCATTAAGTGAAGACTGGCTTCTGAGTAGATCCTGCATTGTTCATTATTGCGTAACAAAAGTAATTGACAGTGATAGATTCAGCCAAGAAGGGAGCTCATCAAAAAAAATAAGCAAAGCCCCTGTTTAACTCTCTAGGCAGACAACCTCAGAATTAAAGAATAATTGAATTACTGTTTTATTACTGGTATTAATCTTCCATTGGTATGCCTGGACTACAGAAATATCCTCTGATATTTTATGGAATGATGGGAAGTGTGTTGTTCTATACAAATACTGGGCACATGAGCTTTTCAGGCTATCACTTTTCTAGAGGATAAATGCCTTTTCCAAGTGAGAGAGGCAAAGAAGCCACCTCCTCAAGCTTTGCACCACCACTATACTGATGCCTTAATGGCCAAAACTTGCTCCCTTCTCTTAAATGTGTTACAATGTCATGCCCAGTCAGGACAATACAGTCTTATGTGATACACCTTCAGAGGTGTATCGCTGAGAAAAGTCTGTTTCTCCCCCTAGAACATAGATAATATACCCCACTAAACTTTCCCTTCACACTAGACACAGTGTGAAACAGACTTTTTTCTGTGATACACCTCTGAAGATGCCAGCCACAGATGCAGGCGAAATGTTAGGAACAAGATCTACCAGACCATGGTCACACAGCCCAGAAAACCCACCACAACCTTTGACAATACATCATTTATTTGTCTTTTTGGAGGTCTATAGTATCCATAAAATCTTCCTCCAATGCCACATTTCAAAGGAATGAAGCTTTCTTCATTTTGAAACTTTCACACCCATACATAGTAAAAGGGAATAATATGGCATAAATTAACTTGATCTTAGTTGCCAGTGTCACATCCTTATACTTAAAAATCCCTCATAGCTATCCTTCCCATTCTCAATCTCCTTATGATTTCTTGGTTGCAGTCTCCCTTTTGGTTGATGATGGAGCAAGGAATAGGAAGTCTTGAACAATTTCAGTTTCATTGTCATCCTTAAAGTCGAGTAATTCCTCAGTAGTTATTACTTTTGTCATCCTGATGTTCAGTTGTAGTTCTGCTTTGGCACTTTCTGTTTTAACTTTCACCAGGAGTCATTACAGGGCTTCACTATTTTCTGCCAGTTATGTGGTTATCAGCAGCATATCTCAAATTATTAATGGTCTTCCTTCCAATTTTCACTCCACCTTTTCTAATTCTAATCCTAATCCAGTTTTCCTTATGATATATTCTGCATTTAGACTGAAGAGATAGAGAGATAAAATACATCTTTGTCTGGCACCTTTGCCAATCGGAAGTCATTCTGTTTTTCCATATTCTGTCCTAACAGGAAACTCTTTCTAGAATACAGGTTATACATTAAAACAATCAGAGTACAGGCTACACTTCAAACAATCAGATGTTGTGGTACACCCATTTGCTTTAAGATCAGCCACTCATGTGCCACTCCTGTGTATTGGCTTATAATGCCTAATTTGTGCATTCAGAAATCATGTGATGTAGCTTTCGTAAGTCTATACCATTTCATGAGTTGACATTGCATGACTGTGTGCTCCACCATTATACAAACTCACTGGACATTAGCCAGTTGATGGGACAGAGCTTTCCCCAAGCACCACCTCATCTTATATTAAAAGTCTTCTCTGAGGGTTACACGGTGCTTGTCAACAAAGAGCATAGGATTGCAGGAAAGACAATCTTTTTCTTTTTCTGGTGCAGTAGAGGCAGCAGGAACTGATTCCAGGAAATGTTTCTTTTTGACTGCACCCCCTTTTCCTGAATAATTCAGATACTAGTCCAAATCCTTAACGACTACAAAAGTGTGTTGCAGAAGATTCCTCTGAATCATTTTGGGGGAAAATATGGTATTTAGGTGCAGGCTGATCCATGGTGCAATTCCTTGTGCCCACACTATGCTCATGTATCTCTGGTGAATGGGGATGATGAACTACTTTTGGGGGATTTTTATAATGTACTGGGGGAAGTGGAAGGCAGGAAAGGATTCAACGTGTCAGTTCCCAAATGTGTTTCTGCTGTATCTAACCCACCAACAGTAGACAACTAGCATGTCGTGTATAGAAGGCTAGCCTTGCCATAACATGTTTATTTTTGTGTGAGGAGTTTTTAATATGAACTAGCGAGCCTGGCCATGCGTTGCTGTGGCAATTGTCCTTCTCATCACAGTCCGCAACCCACACAGGTGTCCATGCAGGTCCAATGATCCGCAGCATAGCCTTTTGGGGTGGTCAAATGGAATCCCTCTTTCCCTTTTCAATTCCCATTGTTATTTGGTGGTGTCTTGTTTTTTTAGTATAAGGTAACCCTTTTCTTTCCACAACGGAACTGTCCAGAGTGCGAATCCCGCTGTCCATGAGGCTGGATGACATACACAGTCCTGGCTTGGGGAAGGCAGAACTGGGGCAAGCAGGGTATCCCAGTCAGGCAGCAGAGGCAGGGTGGTGAGGCGTTCAGATCGAGGCCAGCTCCCTGGGTTCTTAAAGGGCCATGTGCAAAAGAAGCAGAGCCAGTAGTGTTGGTTTGCCCCCTACTCTGCGGATTTTCTTAGAAGAAAAAGGCAAACTCCAGCTCGCTTTTAGTAAAAGAGAGCTGTAGCGACTATGGGTGAGGAAGTGGGTAAGTGGTGGTTGGATGTGAGGGGGGGCAGAGTGAGGTGTGTGAGGATGAGCTGGATGTGTATGAGAGTATGTGTGTTATGTGGTAGCAGTGGGTGAGGCACAGAGAGTGAAAGTTACCTGCATGTGAAGGGGGGGGAACCCCACCTGGTGTCTCACATGGCAAAGTGTGTATGTGTTTCACTTCCACTCGTATTACCTAACAGTGTTACCTATTTACTGTTTTCAATGCTCATCTCTGCCCATCTGCGTAAACATTCTAAGCCCTCATACCAACCCCTCAGGCCACAGACAGACAGGCTGCACGAACATTCTAAGGGTGACAGTTAAACACAAACAGCTTCATGGCCTGGTGCGCCAGGAAAAAGACGTTTTACCTGGCTCAGGTATGGACTTTTGGCGATTTGAATGTCCGATTACCTGCCCGCAACAGGGAGGAACGTCATGTGAAAATTTGGGGGCAATCCGTCCAGCCGTTTCGGCGTTAGGGAGTGACTAACAAAGTCACTGTTCGCTTTTTACATATATAGATGAACATTCACACCTGATCATCCTCCTTCATTCTGAAGTGGAATAGTTACAGAAGGACTGTTTTCCACATGTTCTCCTCCCCCTCCCCAGTGTATGAATTGGCCCTCTTAATGCTAGTGACATTTAACACTCAGGTCTTTATGAATGCCCTTTCATACTCTCCTCTTAAAGGTTAATCTCTTCCAAATTTAATTTCAGTACATGCTTAAAAATACATTTTCTTTTATGACTACCATATACCAATACGTAGTATTCAAGGTGGCACCTTTCCTGCTCATATCCTTACTGGTCTTGCTATATGATCACACAAAAGGATCTTTGTTCAATCCACTGCTATGTTATTAATATATTATCCCAACACCCCCCTTGGAACTAAATTCTTTGCTGTGGTTCATCCTTCAGAGATTACTGTATGAGTAGAGGAATCCAGAAATGAGCACATCTGCAGGGGTTAGAGATTTTTTAAAGATTCCCTGGGAAACACAAAGTGAATTTCATCTAACCTGAAACTTTGAAGAAGCTGCAAGTGTGAAAAATGTCAATTTAATGTATGATGTATACATACACATATGTATACATTGGGAAGCATTCACATGAACTGTGGAAAAAAATCAAAATACTTTCATTGAAACTGCACTATAGGCTGTTTCACAATGTAGCTAACTCTGTGGAAAAAACTGGGCACAGAGAGGAGCTTTGTATCCTCTGTATTAGTACAACAGAGATATACAGCTCCTGTCAGGAGTCAGAGAGGTTTATATTAGAAGGCATGACCCTAATAGGGCAGATATACAAAGCAGCGCTGGTTGGAAACTACTTTCAGAAGTTCTTGTTAAAAGAAAGAAAGAATTCACCATGAAAGGAGTTAGGGTTTATTTGTTTTAACGGTATATCAAAGAAATAAACTGTAGCGCACCAGATCTAGATTTTTGAATAAAACTATTCAGATGCTTACCATCATCTTATTTGTTTTACAACCCACCCACCCCCCAAAAAAAACTGGCAGGCAGTTTTAATGTGCCCTCTCCCCCACACCTCATGCCTTATTTAACATTAGTCTGATCATCTGATCTTTAAAATATCCAGTCACAGATCTGATATTTCAGGTGAACCTGACTGTGTTGAGAGGCCATTTGAGTTCTCCACATTTCAAGTAATTCCTGAGTAATTTTATGCTGCATCATAGAGAACCCGTGTCATACTGCTTTGCACCAGTTCTGCCCCCCTGAGTCACTGATAGGCCTAGATAACCTTTTTTCTGCTCTTCTGGTCCTCTCCAGTACGTGCAGCTGCACTTCACAGGACTGCTGTGAAGCTGAGCAGGGAGGGTGAAAAGAGAATCTGAGGTCACTACAATAGCCCTTTGTGCTTTAACTTAAATTCTCTCTCTCTCTCTCTCTCTCTCTCTCTCTCTCTCTCACACACACACACACACACACACACACACACACACACACACACACAGCTCGTTCATGACATTGCATTAGCAAAATAGTATTGCATTTGTAAATTGTTGAGGGCCCAATGCAGCTCCAGATTCAGGAGAAAATAAGAACACTGCTTGTCCAGCATCCTATTTTACTCAATAGCCAACCATTGCCTTGGACAGCCAAAAAACAGGGCACGCAGGCCAAAGCCTTCAACTGGTGTTGCAGTTTAGCTGGTGTAATGTATTGTATTGATTGTGAGGTACTGTATTGTTTTAAGAGTCTGCAGCTGTTGCACTGGAATTGGTAATCAGTAGGTGTGTTATATTGAGCACAGCTGCAGAGTGATTTTAGGCTATGTGTGAGTAGCAGCTTTGAAATAAAGCACCATGTTTTGTTCCTCCGACTCCTGATTCTTTGAGACATAACATATTGGCGACGAGGATAAACTTATGACGAGTCTAGCAAGTTTTTGTGAAGCAAGGACTGTGAGTAAATTATGGCTTTTCAAGGGCAGCTGGAACAGTTTAATTTGGAGTTTCCTTTGAAGTGGCAGAGTTATGAGGCCCGATTGGAATTTTATCTTCTGGCAAATGGCATAACAGACCCAGAAAGGAAAAGAGCCGTGTTTTTGAGCCTCTGTGGTGAAGGGGTGTTTGACCTCGCCTCAGCATTGATAGCGCCAAGAGACTTATCAGCAACACCGCTTGTAGAGATACTGACTACTACAAGGAACCATTTCATTCCCCAACCGGCCAGAAATAGCTAGACGGAGTGTTTTTTATAAACGTAACCACGAGGAGACTGAAAGCATTGCAGATTATGTTGCAGTCTTACGGCGGTTGGCACAACAATGTAATTTCTCCAATTTGGAAGAAATGTTAAGGGATCGTCTGGTCTGTGGCCTGAGAGAGGCACCATTGCAAAAGTTGCTGCTGGCAAAGACAGACTTGACTTTTCAAACGGCATACCAAGAAGCCTTGAATTTTGAACTTGCTGCAGCCTCTACTCGGGAGGTGCGACAAGCCAGGAGCCCACAGAAATTGCAAACAGCTGGCAGTGGGACTGTAGACCCGGGTAATGGTGAAATTCAGAGACTGCAGCATGGTGCAATGAAGATGGGAAGACCACCACAACAGAGGGGGAGGATGTTAACAGAGAAATGTATGAGTTGTGGTGGGCCCCATGAGAGAGAAAGATGTAAATTTAAAGAGGCACAATGTTTCTGTTGTAAACGTTGGGGGCATATTGGGAGAGTGTGCAGAGAAAAGGCATCAGGGACCAAGAAGACATGTTCCCGGCTCATCTGCTACACACTCTGTGGATGCACCTTGCTGTCCCCATGTAGCTGGCTTGACTGGCCAACCCCCACATGAGCAGTGTGATGGTGTTTACGCAGTTGATGTAATTAACCACGTGCAACCCGAGATCCAGCGTAAGTTGTCGGTGACTGTGAAGATCCAGGATGTCCCTTGTGTGATGGAAGTGGATTCTGGGTCAGCATTCTCCATCGTTTCATGGGACACTTATAAAACATTTTGCCCACAGGATGATTTGGACATTCAATCTTGTGACTTACCACTTATGGATTATCAAGGACATAGAGTACCTGTGGTTGGCATGTGTAATGTCCATGTGAAATATCATATGTTTGATGGATGTTTGAAATTGTTAATAGTGGAAGGAAGGCGGACGAGCCTATTGGGGTTGGACTGGTTTGGGAGGTTGGGAATTGTAATTACTGGAATTCATGAGGTTAGCAAGTTGACATGGGAGGTGCTAGTGGGAGAATTTAAGAGTGTGTTTGCTGAGGGACTGGGGCAGTATAAGGGTCCACCTATATCATTGCATCTTGATCCTTTAGTACCCCCAATACGTCTAAAATCACGGCGTATTCCATTTGCTTTGCGCTCTAAAGTGGATGCAGAACTAGATCGGTTATTGGAACAGGGAATATTGGAGCCAGTGGTAAATGCAAAATGGGAAACTCCAATTGTGACCCCCCTGAAGGCCAATGGGGATGTGCGCATTTGTGCTGATTATAAGTGCACAATTAACAAGGCATTGCAGAAACATCCATACCCAGTGCCAGTTGTCAGTCAGTTGTTAGCAACATTGGCAGGGGGAAAGGTTTTTGCAAAATTAGATCTAGCGCAGGCATACCAACAGCTGGAAGTGGATGATGCCACTGCAGAAGCCCAGACGATAGTGACTCACAGGGGGGGCATTCAGAGTAAAGCGGCTGCAATTTGGAGTGAGCGTAGCTCCTGGGATATTCCAGAGCTTGATGGAAGAAATATTAAGAAACTTGCCGGGAGTCATACCATATTTTGATGATGTCTTGATAGTGGGTGCAACTGAGGAGGAACTGATGACACGGGTACGGAAAGTACTGCAGTGCTTCTCAGATGTAGGCTATGCTGCGTTAAAAAAATGCGGTTTGGAGTAGCACAAGTAGAGTTTTGGGATACATGGTAGATGCAAGGGGAATCCACCGACATCAGCAAAGGTGAGGGCCATCCAGGATGCCCCAGCACCACAGTCAAAGCAAGAGTTACAGGCATTTTTGGGATTTGGCTAAATTTTACCATTCATTCTAAAGCATAAGGTCATTACGAGCGGAGCCACTGCACCGCTTATTAGATAAACGGGCAGTGTGGCAGTGGACAAGTCAGCATGAGACAGCATTCCGAGATGTCAACGCATTGTTGTCATCAGAAAGTGTATTGGTTCATTTTGGATGAGAGGAAGCCATTAATTTTGACGCGGCGATGCCTCCCCGCATGGAGTTGGAGCAGTGTTGAGCCATCAATTGGAGGATATGCGGGAAGCTCCAATTGCTCATGTGATATTCTAGGACGTTGTCTACAACGGAGCCGCAAATGTACTGCCAGGGAAATTGGATAAGGAGCGCATTGGCAATAGTGGCTGTGGGTTAAGAAGTTTCATGATTACGCAGTAATGGGCTTACCATTTATGATTGTTACAGACCATAAGCCGCTGTTGGGGGGATTTATTTTCCTCTAGAAGCGCCCAGACACCACAGATACAACCCCTAGAATGCTGCGCGTGGGCAATGTTCCTGAATGCATATGATTATGTCTTGCAGCACCAGTCGGAAAAGAAATTGGTCATGCGTAGGGACGCGCCGAGTCGCTTGCCAGTACCAAAGGGAGGAGGAAGATCATTCCCCACTTTTGGAGGTGCCTTTGATGTTGGAGAATCAAGCTTATCAGAGCCTCCAGTGCAAGCTGCAGAAATAGCAGAAAGGCTCAGCTAAGGGACCCAGTGCTTGCCCGAAGTTTTGAATTGGGCATGGAAGGGTTGGCCATTGGGTAAGTTAGAGAGGAAAAAAATTCAGACCATTTTGGAATGAGGCAGCACGTAGATATCTGGTCCACCAAAGGGGGGTGCTTACTCGTGGTGAAATAGAGTGAAGTGATCCCAGCAGCTTTAAGGATTAGGGGTGCTGGAGGCCTTACATGTAGGGCACCCCGGGAATAGTGGGAGAATGAAGGCATTGGCCTCAGAAGTTATGTGTGTGGTGGCCAAAGCATTTGGATAGTGAAATAGAAGAATGGGTGGCCAGGTGCAGGGAGTGTCAGGATAACGCCGCATCTGCCGCCCCACCCTCAGGCCCCTTACCTATCAATGGGAGTCCACAAAAAGACCGTGGTCAAGGGTACATATTGATTTTGCAGGTATAGGCCTTCCCCAAGGCCAGGTGTTTCTCATCAGAGTGGACCTATATTCCAAATGGCTAGAAACAAAGTGAGGTGCCAGTAATGTCAAGTGACATCACAAACAGGGGTTAGTAGGGCACTGGGCGTAGTTATTTGCAAACTCCATGGCCTCCGGATAATGTGAGTATCGTGGATACCGGGACAGCGCTTTGTATCCAAGGAGTTTAGAGTATTCCTGGCCAATGGTGTGACTATTCGCCCAGGTTACTTCGGCCCCTTTCATCCACGACTCACCAATGGGCAGGCAGAAAGGATGGTGCTGCATTACAAACGAAGTTGATGCATTGCAGCCCGAATAGTAGAGGGGGGATTGGGCACTGCCGTCGGTTGGCTTAATTTTTTGTTAACTTACAGCACATAACACCGCACAGCCACCGGGAGGAGTCTCCATGCCGGTTACTGTAATGTAATGAATCGGAAACTTACAACGCTAAGCTGGACCTAATGCATCCCTGACATTCAGCTGATGATCGGCCCACGGAAAGTAGAAGATCAGGGAAAGTTGAAAGCACTCTCCGGGACATTTGATAGGGATGATAATGGTGTATGTCCTAAAATTATGGAGCAGAGTCCATGTGCTGGGTCCCAGCAGTTGTAGAAGGGGCAGCCGACAGGGCCTTGGTCTTATAGGGTGGAAACTGAAAGAGGGGCGGGTGATCCGCAGACATGCTGACCAAGTAAGGAAGAGTGCCAGGTCCAACAGTAGATCAGGGAACCCCAGGTCCATCGAATCTAGGGCGTTAAGGGGCAGATGGAGCTGCAGGATACGAGAGGTAGCTATGCAATAGTCCAATTGTCCCAGAGGAACCTGGGGGGCGCTAAGGGCACAGGATGGAGATGCAGGATAAGGAAACAGCAAAGGGTCCAATTGTTTTGCAGAACCAGGAACAAACACAGACTCAGGAGCCAGAGTGGGAGCTGAGACGATCTCAGCTGGAAGAGAGAGGAATCCTGAGATTGATGCCATACAGGAGTTGGGGGAAGGGGTGCCAATGTAATTGTATTGATTGTAGGTACTGTATTGTTTTAAGAGTCTGCAGCTGTTGCACTGGATTTAGTAGTCAGTAGGTGTGTTATATTGAGCACAGCTGCAGAGTGATTTTAGGCTATGTGTGAGTAGCAGCTTTGAAATAAAAACACCATGTTTTCTCTCCTCCCACTCCCCTGGATTCTTTGAGACATAACAGCTGGTATTTGTAAGTTTACTTCACTGGCAGTGTATCAGTACTGAATTTTACACTGGCAGTGTATCAGTACTGGCAGTGTATCAGTACTGAATTTTACAGACTTCATGGAATTGCCAGATCTTTGCCTCCTTTTACCACCAATCGGATGGCTTGTGAGAGGACTTACTGGCTGCCAAGGGAAGCCTGGACTAGCACTGCAGTGATGTAACTTCCAGCACACACCAGAAGTGACATCAGATCTCCAGTGACAAAGAACACTGTGAAATTTGGGGAAAACTGTGGTAAAAAAGACTTATACCAGAGAGGTTTTGCCCAAATACCAAAACATCCCTGTGTGATGACATCATTTCCAGTGTGCCCTGAAAGTGATGTCACTGATAAAGCTGGCCTAGGTCTTTCTTCACTGCCAGTAAGTCCCTCCCACACTCCCACCTGCTGCTAGTTTCTGGGGGGTATCTGGCAACCCTATGAATCCAATGTGTATTCAAGACCTGTAGTTCTTATCATCACATTTCCACTAAGCCAAAGATTGTTAGGAAATATGTAAAATGGTGACACTGGCTTATATCTTACCACTCTGATCAGCTAACAAGGATACTACAAGCTGAAGAACCTCTTGTGTTGTAAGAAGTCTCCTTACAGCAGTGGAATGTGCCATCATGGGCAAGAATGTATATTTCCTAGAAAAGACAGTGTCCATTTATTTTCTTGCACTCTGCTTTTTCCATGGCTCATGTTCAGTCCTTCAAACGCTTCATCCATAGAACTTCCTGTCCCTAGGATTTTTTTTCACTTTTGGGATTTGCCTAGAATAAGCTTCTGCACTAGAGGAAAAACTGCTTGCTTGGCTACTCTGCTTGTGAAAGGCAGTGACAGGTTAGCCACGTCAGTCTTATCATGCATTCCCTAAGTCAGACAAAATTCCCACTGACATCAAAGGAGTAAAGAGTGCATAATTAAAGCCCATGTATAACTAGATTCTAAATTCACCTAGGTTCCCAGCTTCATTTGCGCACAAGATGAAAGTAAGCAAGTGATTATATGTTCTCAGATAATTGCTCACATTATTAGTCTTTGGTGTGAGACAAAGCTTCTTTATAAACAGAAAGTTTGTCACTGCCAGAGGTCCACTTTAAAGCTTTCAGCTGACCAGTTTCACAGGCTACCTAAAAATCTGACTCTCTGCCGAGCACAAAGTCCTTCACTCAAATGTAATTACCATCAGCCGGAATGTTTCAAAGTAATTTATGATACGGTGACGATATTGTTTTCGGAGTATAAAAAAAAGTTCTAATTTAATTTGAAAATAGTGCTTTGGCCTTTAAGTCATACATGTAATTCATCAACATCACAGTTGGTTTTACTGAGAGCTGTAAGAAACAAAGGCATTTCTCCACAACTGACCACTCAGTGTGAATATTTGTTTTGCTTTAGGGAGTTCTCATTAAACCAGACAAGTTATTTGTCAGATTTAATAACTGTTATTTTTTGTATATAACAGATTTACTTATGGCTCATGATTGGTCTGTACAGGTAGACCAGACCCAACAGCCTTGAAACTCTGGTGGGCCTAATCCTTTATTTCTTTTTGTGTCACAGTGGTATGAATAAAGCCAGTTCTGTATCTTTCTGTGTTCACAAAGCTGTTATCTTTACATAGACGTTTCAATGCACTGAAAATCTGGAAAATAAGGCAAACCTCTGTCATGGAGCTGAACAAACAAACATATAGAAACTTAAAGGCCACAGTGGAAATCAGTAACAGGTCAGAAACCAAAAGGTATCTCTCATGTTTAGATGTATGTGCTGTCCTAATTTGAAAATCAAACCATCTCTTTAGCTGTCTGCCTTTGAAATCTTATACAGCAGGTGTTCCAGTCATAGGCTCCTCCAGATAAAGATGTGGATCACAGCCTCTCTAACATCTCCCCTGCCAAGCTTGATGCTGCAGGGGATGATGGGAACTGTAGACCACAACATCTGGAGGGCCGCGAGTCTGACACCTATGCCCTACAAGGTCTCCAGAAACCAGTTGTGATTTGATGGCAAAACCTCCCAATAATCCTGTTAACTTTCATATTCCAGATTTCTTTGTTTTCAAGTCAAATCCCCTTCAACCATTTCTTAAAATTGTAATAGAAATTATAAGCATCATATCATGCTTTTACACATTACACGTACCAATCAGACCATCTACATCTGTGTTAATAATAATTATACCATAAACTGAACAAGACAAAGAACTGATGTAAATTCAGATATTGCATTTGCTTGTTTTATTAATGATATAACATATTTCAAGTAACAAAATAATAGGGCAAACTCAGTTATAGCTTTGTTCACTTGACAGGATGTCTTCAAAACCAGTTGCAGGACAATTGCACTGTGAATATAACCTGGTCAACACAAAAGCATTCTTGAGTAGGAAATATTGGCCTCATCTAGTTGAATAAAAATTGCCATTTCTCAGAAACAGCAGAAGCAACATTCCATTGGAACAGCAGTATAAACATGCTAAAATCGGAATTAATGAGAGGCTATGGTTCCAAAGCAATATAGTTGACAAGAATCAAAGAGCATTAGGCAGAACAAATAACTGGAAAAACACTGACTTCATGAAGTACCAAATACTTAACAGGCCAAAAGAAACAGGGGAAAATATCATTGAACAAACAGGAACATTCAGAAGAAGAGTTTGGATTTATACCTCACCTTTCTCTGTAAGGAGACTCAAGGTGGCTTACAAGCTCCTTTCACTTCCTCTCCCCATAACAGACACCTTTGAGGAAGGGGGGGGGGGGCTGAGACAGTTCTGAATGAGCTGTGACTCCCAAGATCACCCAGCAGGAATGTAGGAGTGCAGAAACACATCTGGTTCACCTGATAAGGCTCTGCCACTCAAGTGAGGAGTGGGGAATCAAACCCGGTTCTCCAGATTAGAATCCACCTGCTCTTAAACACCACACCACGCTGGCTTCACAGGATAGAGGAAACATTTTTAAAATAAATTTGTTCGTTTTTTGTATCCTACTTTTCTCTTCAATGGGGACCCAAAGCAGCTTATATAATTTCCCTCCCCTCCTTGTTATCCTCACAATAACCCTGTGTGGTAGGGTAGGCTGAGACATTGTGATTTGCCCAAGGTCACTCATGGCATGAGTGGGGATACAAACCTGGGTCTTCCAGATACTACTCCAGCATCTTTAACCACTACAAAAGTGTGTTGCAGAAGATTACTCTGAATCACTTCAGGGGGGAAAATCTGGCATTTATGTGTAGACGGATCCATGGTGCTATTCCTTGTGCACGCACTACGCTCATGTATCTATGGTAAATGGGGATGAGGCTATAGATGATCCTGTGTGGTGTAAGAAACAATAAGCTTAATTGTAAACATGTTTTCATCACACACACACACACACAAAATGGCAATTTTTATTCAACTAGATGAGGCCTGTGTGTGTGTGTGTGTGGTGTGTGTGTATGATGAAAACATGTTTATTCAACTATATATATCTGTGTGTGTGTGTAACACCTGTTTTCATAGCTGACAAGGAGGCTTAGACAATGTATAAAAAGTCATATATAGCTTGTAACCAGAATATTTTAAGGATCTGTTACTCCTTTTTTCCTTTTTCCTTTAGTCTAATTCCAAAATGTAGACACTTTTTATCAGAAATAATTATGAATTGCATCAGTTGGGGCTAGAAGAGATGGCTAGGAGACATGGAATTGGTAACTGCAAGAAAAGCAGGTTCACCATCAAATTCACGTTTATT
This sequence comes from Sphaerodactylus townsendi, assembly GCF_021028975.2. Lineage (NCBI taxonomy): Eukaryota > Metazoa > Chordata > Lepidosauria > Squamata > Sphaerodactylidae > Sphaerodactylus > Sphaerodactylus townsendi. The sequence continues at coordinate 48,996,027 of NC_059432.1, read as the reverse complement.
AGCCATGGCCCATACATGCATATATAAGACTTCGACCCTAGAAGAAAAACAGGTTAAGAGGGACCTGTCTCCTGTGTTTAATAAGCCTTCCCCACTTCTGGTCATTCTCTCCCTATTAAGGAAACATTTTGTTACTTTGCAAGGCAGTTGGGGGCAAGGCGGCATCAGCAGAGCAGATGTAAGTTCCATTTCCTCTTCGTTCCAGTGTTAAAGGGCTCTGGGTCTGACTCAGAATGATCAGACTTTAAGACCTTGTGTGGGGAGGAAATTACATTACCTGCCTTAAGATACAAGTGGGCACATCAATATTTTCAAAAAATAACGAGCTCCATCCCAAATTGGAAATCCATAGCCATCACTTATTACAACCATTACCCTATTAGCTACAGATTTTTGTTTTAAAAGGTGACAACACATTGATGGTCTGGGATCATTTTTAGAATCCAAATGACATGCACTCCTGCTTCAATCATAGTTTATTATTTTATTCAATTACCACAAAGAATTTAATGCAGTGGAATTCTTTTTTGCTTTTGGTGAAGTGCTGGGTTTGTGCTTTGTATTTTTATAAAATGTCAATGTGTTTTGAATACTGAATTCATTGCCAGTTATAAACTTTATAAAACCTCTCTTTTTGGGCATTTTTGCCAAAGTCAAGAGAAAATGTAGAACATGGCAAAGCGAAGAAGGTCCATGTGATTTGAATTAAATTTAGATAATATCTATGCTTTCAAAATATGGAAGGAGAGATCAGCTGGATATCTCCTTGGAGAATTGTCATTTATGTAACATTATTATCAAAAATTGCTAATGAATGCTTGCTTCAAACCAAGAGAGGAAGAAAAACAGTATAAACTCTTCAAAGAATTGACTATTTCGAAGTATGAGGTCAATATTAAATCTGAGCATAACACACAGTTTGCCTGATGGTTGCGGGGGGGGCGGGGGGCGGCAACAAAAGATATAAATGAAGATCTGCCTAACTCACAGATTTCTGGTCTGAAAGCAAGTAAGCTAACAATCAAAAGACTAATATGATAATCAGCCTGAGGCCTGTCCAGTGAAAGCCATTTGAATGTCTTATAGAATCAAGGGCCCTGTTGAAAGGAACAGATTGCAAGTAACAAAGACAGTGAGAGTGATTAGCACTAAAGCTAGTATGGACCACAGAAGAAGTGACAGTACTGATTAAATCACAATCCAGGCCCAAAAAAGCATGAATGTGGTGATTTTACTTAATTTTTCTCTCTTTTGTGTTTTTACACCTTTATAATTTATAATAAATAGTAAAAAGGTTATTCATCAGCTCAGTTTGGAACACCTCTCTGTCAGGCAGAGAAACCGATCAGAGGGAACACCAAAATAACCCCATTTCCTTCTGTCAAAAAATAAAAAGCAGAGGCTTTATAAACAACGAAACAATAAATTTTGATTTACAGGAACAAAAAAACAAAGATGGGTTTTTTTTGGCAAAGGAACAATTATTAATAAACACCGGACTGGCACTGAATGGTACTTATATACAAATAGTTATAGTATCTCTCTTCATAAGTGCTACAAGTTTGGCTCAGGTCACTAGCTTACTGTCTTAAAGATGTTACACCAGTTTTGATGACACTATATTCAGTTGTTCTTACTATTCAGTTGAAAAGACCTTCCTGTTACCCTCAGGTGTAAAAAACAGTATTTAAAAAACAGTTCCTTAAAACACTAACTCCTAGACAGAGCCGTGGCGAGGGGAAACTGCACCTGGGACAGGTGTGTGTTCTGCGCTCCTGCCACACTCCCGCCATGCCCCTGCACCGGCGCGTGCCTGGTGCAAGACATCCCCACCCTCTGGGTGCTATGCCACTGCTCCTAGACAATCCTCTGTACTAAATATGTCTAGCCCACATGCTTACAATCGTCTTATTTGTATTTCAAAATCATTCACTGGCAGGTAATTTTAATGTGCCCCCTCATTCACACCTCATTCCTTATTTAACATTAGTTAAATGCCTTATTTGCCAAATAAGGCAGTTAAATAACATTTGCCAAATAGTATTGAATACTGAGAGGTAAAATGAAATTCTAGATATAACCAATCTCTTCCTCATTACTGATGAATTTTCAGGAGCAATCCATTAGGATAAAAAGTTCTAGAGATTTATCCTTGACTCAATGAAGTCACAAGAGAGTTCTTGAAAACCTCTTTAAGAATGGATGTATTGACTTTTTGGATCAGGCAGGCAACTAATTCTGACAGCAATCAGTTTCTGATAGCAGTCAGCAAACCATCTTCTTATTGCTGAATTCTCTTTTTGCATGATAAATACAACAGTCAAATGGGACTAAACAACATTTATTTAGAGTGTTCCAGATGCAATAGTCTTTCCTTCTAGAAAAAGTACATGCAAAGCGTCAGTGTGGACATGGGGAATGAGAATGGTCCAGTCAGCAAACCAGCTGGATATATCTGACTAATCATGAAAATAACTCCTTTCTCCAGTGTTTGTCCCAAGCCATTTGAAGTCAGATATGTAACAACTCACTATACAGGGAAATTCTGAATAGCCTGAGCAAGTCATGTACAATTCAGCCACCATTTTTACACAAAAATTTGCCTTCCTTAATCCTGAACTAGCGTACCCAAGAAGGTTGGTTGCCTCCTTAATCTCGGGAGTTGCTTAGTTTCTCCTTCCTTCCCTCCTCCTCGCTCTGCCTCTTGAGCTGTGGAGGTTTATCTAGTGTAGAATCCCTCTGATGTTCAGGAATCCACTTCTCTTATCAGCTTGCCAGCATGGCCACCTCATGCTGATAGGGGCTGATGGGAATTATAGTTCCTGAACATCTGGAGAGCCGCAGGTTCCCTACCCCTGATCTAGTGAACCAGATTAGCTTGTGCACTCCATGCCAGCTGGGTGACCTTGGGCTAGTCACAGTTCTTTGGAGCTCTCTCAGCCCCACCTACCTCACAGGGTGTTTGTTGTGAGGGGGAAAGGGAAAAGAGATTGTAAACCCTTTTGAGTCTCCTTACAAGAGAGAAAGGGGGGGATATAAATCCAAACTCTTCTTCTTATCCTCTTCTTTTGAAAGGAAAGCACCAGACAAGTCTTCTGGGAAGTGCCCAGATTAACTGGTCTAGAAAAAGCATTTACCAGAAGAGCTGCTGGAAAACTGAAGAACCCATTCAGATGTTTAAGAATATTTATATATGTTCATTTGAGAAGGAAATGGGCTTTCTAAAAAGGAAAATTTGTTGGGATTTTTTCCCCAAACAACTTTATTTTGCTTCTAAATTAGAGTGTTTTCTGCATCAGTTATTCATATTCTTTTGGGTTATATAACCTGAAAGTGGGCTAAGGAAAAATAAGGGCATGCTTTTTTTTAAAAAAAATGCCAATCTCTGCATAGGTAGATGAATGTTATTTATCTGGAGCTGATTTGAATTTGTAGATACAGAGTTTGTGAAGTTCAACAGGGGGTAATTTAGGCCAGGCTGTCAACAGAGCACTTGTTGGCTTTCTATAATAATCTGTATGAAGTTTGTATGTTCATATAGGCAACAGTCCTTACCCACTGAAGTACTATGAACAGGCCAGAACTGGGGCGGGGTGAGGGAGGGGGAGGGGGATCAGTTGGCATGGGCCTGTGATTTTGAGGGGGTCTACTTCCTCAGGTATAGAGTTAAAGGGTACCCTTTGGTAAAGAATATTGATATTGTAAAGAGAATCCAGGGGGCATTCTTTAGCACGAAATATGTTAACAAAGATCCAGAATCAGATAAAATATAGATAAATAAAATATAGATAACTGAAACCAACATTTTTTTCAGATAATTTTTATGGGACAAAGAAAAAATATGAACCGATATGTGATATATAAACCATATGTATTTAGCACTGATTATAAAAATATTTAACGAACAGTTTGAAATAGGGTCTATATTTTCCATCTGGCCTGGGCCTACTATTAACTTTGTATGGGCCTGGATAAGGACCCTGATTAATTGAGGTTCCGTGGTAGAGGGAATTAATTAACAGAGCTATTTCAAAACACTATTCTGATGAATCATCAACTCACAAACTATGTACCTAACCACAGAATGGGTAATATATGGCCTTAGGGATGCAGGTGATCCCTAGACAATTGCATTCTGCATGCAAAAGATTTCTAAAATCATAAAATGCTCACACTATGTTATCTGAACTTAAGCATTTACTATACAATAATTGTATGAAGTGGGAGGAAGATGAAAATGTTTTGTGACTGTTACCTTAAAATCCTCTCTTGCAAACAGTACTTGAAACTTTTAGGATGCTGTTCCCTGAAATGGTGGGAGTGTGTCCTTTTAGAGTGTAAAATTAGTGAGAGCAGACTTGGCTGAGCAAAAGGTCAGGCAAGCTTGAGATCTTGGTTGCCTATGTATATAGAAGTCAGTTTTGTGCAAGAAATCTGCAGGACAGCAAAGTAAGTCTAACAATTGTATTAAAAGGAAAATAATAAAAAATACAAGCACACAATAATCAAAGCTGCAGAACATGCACACAGTCCTAGAATATTAGCAGTGCTGAGGGGACAGGTTGGGAATGGTGGAGAAACTGAAGGTATTTTTGAGAATAATAGTGTACCAGATCCTGAATTGACTTTGAGTTCATGAAGCAGAGTCCAGCAACCTGCACAGGTCTTCAAGGAAGTGAGGCAGAAAGCAGGTGGCATACAGCAGCAACTGAACCCAAAGGCAGGCGTAGAAGTTCTGAAAACTGAGCATTGGGTGAGGGGCTGTTTTATAGAGAAAGTTGGACCCTCTGGCTTTGCTAAGAGAGCCTTAATCTTCATGGATAAAGGAGAGTCTTGCCTTCCTAAGGGGGGGGGGAGTGAGAGAGAGAGAGAGAGAGAGAGAGAGAGAGAGAGAGAGAGAGAGAGAACATAAGTATTGGGACATTAGTCTAATAGTTTGAGCAGTTGGCTTAAATGGCTAAACTGGGAGTGTCCAAAAGAGGGAAGGTAGCTGATTAAATTACAGCTGTAAAACAATTACAATGTAAATAAGGTGGTCTTTAGAGAAAAAGTCAGAGGAAGATGTTTGGACAAACACATTAGCAAGTTTTTGTCTCAGTAGGGTGGGTAGTCCAAGGTTGGAGATGGGAACACTTTTCAAGGCAGAGGCATTGTTTTCTCTTAATCCCTTAAGGAATGGCATGAGGCAGATATTTTGCAAGGCAGATATTGGACAAGGACAAGTCCAGTCAAGATTTTACTGTCCTTACTGTTGTTGTTGGTACACTAGCCAATGCAAAGAAGGGTCTCCCCATTTTGGTACAGCTAGGCACCCCAAGGGTTGGCAGGATGGATAGAGACAGTGTTGTCTTAAAAACAGAGCCCCACCCCACTATGGATTGGTCTAGTATCAGTGTTGCTCACTGGAAAATGCCTTCAAACCTGAGTCACCATGAGTTGTTTACACAGAGGTCTGCTATTGATGTGGGAGCACCTCAAGCAAAACTACCAAAATAAATCCCAGCAAATCTCTTTAAGAGAAAGTTATTACATTAGTAAATAATTATTCCAATTGGCCCTAATGCTCACTAATCCTCTGGTTTACTATGTATTTGTGACATGGCCCTTGAATTAAACATATTTTCGGCAGTACCATGACAAATTCTGGCAAAAGTTTTATCTACCCGTGCTTCTTTATTGTCCAGTTTTCATCATTGCCAATGGTTGCAAGTTAGAATCAATGTACACCTTTTCCTTTGTTTTCTTTTTGTCTTCCTTCCTATACTCCACATACCCTTACCCCCTCCCTTCTTTTCAGCTTTCCCTTATTCCTCTCCCTGGGAGAAATCTGGCCAGGCTGCATGATGACTCCCACTGGGCCAGGCTGTGATGGCCTGCCAAGTTTAGGGTTACCAACCTCCAAGTGGGGGCTGGAGAACACCTGGGCTTACAATGGATCTTCAGGTGAAAGAGATCAGTTCACCTGAATAAAATTGGACACTTTAGAAATGGACTCTATAGCATCCTACAGCACTGAAGTCCCTCCCCTTCCCAAACTGCACCCTCCTCAAGTTTCACTCGCAAAATCTCTAGGTATTTCCAAAACTGAAGCTGTGGCCACTGGGCCAGATTTCCTTCATATACTATGAATATGCCAAGAAGCATACAGGCTAGAACTAGACTTACTGGCAGATTAGTTTTCTATGTGCAAGGAGTTTTTACATGAGACAGTGTTTGGTTTCATGATCCACTGTCTGCATCTGTCTGCATCCGGAAGTACTAGAATGCCACAATTGCTGAACCATATGATATTTACATGGAACAATTCTTCCATTCCAGATTTTATGAACCAAAACGTATTATGTAAAACAAGGACATTTGTTTAATTTGCATATATTACTACAAGTATGGATTTCATTTGTACAGAATTTTTAGTGTGCATATGTAGGGAACAAACTTTCTAAATTGTTCAAGATAATGAAATTTCCACAGACACACGTCTCGTTTATTACCCTTCGTTGTTTTTCTGCCATCATTTACTTAACCCTCCTTGCATTTCCACATATAAACTTCAAAAAATCATACATTTTCCTACTGGGAAAAAATTGCCAATTTGTTAGTTAAATAATTAAAGTAGGAATTGACAAAACAACATTTCTGGGGAGAGGTGAATATGTCCATGACTAATAAAGATGTGTTCCATTGTAAAGCCATGTCAACTAAGAGCCAAAATACTGACAAATATACTGAAGGCGGTAGCTTAAAACCCTTCATTGGTATGCTGTGGGCTGGTTAGCAGAAAGACAGTTGCTATGAAAAAAAATCTTTCAAACTCAAGGGAGTACTCCTTTAGTTTTCTTTGTAACTGTTTAGGATGTGTTTTGCCAAGCTGTTAGTCTTACATGTACGTGGAATAGATAGAATCAGAGAGCTATGTGAAGTTTAAAGTTCAAATGTATTTCTTAAACTGAATTTGATTCTTGAAACTATAGCTTTTTGGGTGATGGCAACTTCATTTCATTAAGGTTTTGACTCCGGCCATTAGAGAAAATTATATTGTACCCCTTTTTTAAAGGAGCATCACAAATCCAATCCAAAAGGGCTTTCTACTCAAGTTGGCACCAGCGATGCCAATATTCATGTTCTAGCTCTCTTTCCTACCGTTGCTCTATGCTTAGCTCTAGTTTCTGATTCCATATGGGAATTGGAAAAGTCATTGTGAAAGCAGCAGAGTGCACAAAGATGCATTCACATGCCATGTCTCCACACTGTTCACTCTCCCATGCCTCTTCGTCCTTATCACATTCGTACAAAAGCACCGACCCATGGAGAATGTTTTTGGGACCCTGAGGCCCAGCAATCCCATTCCCCAACAGCTGATATGCTGCTTAGCACTGAGTCACAGCTCAGTTAAAGAAGAAAAGAAGACCTCTGAAAATGTTAAAAATGGAGGCCAGAGCTTAGTGACACCATGTGAAACTGGCTCTGAGCTCCTTACCCCATTTTAGCTGTGGGCAGAACTTCTACATGAAAATTCCACTTGCACCTGGCATACTTGCACCTGGCATACCGCTTTAAGTCAAAGTACAGGTAGTTTTTATTTGCTCTGGCTTAGAAGAGAAAGTATCAACAGCCCCACAAGCCATGCTTGGAAAGAGTACGGTTTCATGAATTCTAAAATAGGGGCATGTATGTTGTAGTCTACTGTGGGGCAATTTCTGCAAGTGGAAACAGCCCACAGCAAAACAAAGGGGACTGCAGAAACAGGACAATCCATGTGGATGCTCCCTGAAACATTAATACAATAAAGGAGTCAACATGCAACAAAACATCCATGAAGAAACAGTCCTAGAGCCAGAATGGTGTAGTGGTTCAAATGCCTGACTAGAATCTTCAAGACCCAGGTCAAATCCTCACTCATTCATGGAAGCATGTTGGGTGACTTTGGGCCAGTCACACACTCTCAGCCTAATGTACCTCAAAGGGATGTTGTTGAGAGGATGAAATGGAGGAGAACAAAATATTATCAACCATTTTGGGTTCCCGTTAGGGAGGAGTATACATTTTTTAAAAATTAAACAAATAAATCTTCCTCCCTTTCTGTGCTATACAACAGGTGGAATTGGGAGGAGCAGCCAACAGACAGTCTTCTTAATTGGCATTCATTAAACCAACAAATCCCACCAGAAATCCAAGAAGACAGTACCAAGTTCTGGAAAATTTCCAAAGATACAAGGATTTCTGTTTACAGAGTATGATTTTCCTGCCTGCCCCCTCTGGCACTAGCTTGGGCATGTTGGTCCTTGTGCCCATGGAAACATTAGTCTGGATCCAACCTCAACCTCAACAGTGCATTTCAGTTTCTATTATGATGCTGAACAATTGTCTAAAACAATATATAGTTTAGTATACTGGGCCATGTTAGCCTAAAGAATATTGAGAAAATACAGTCGTCCCTTTAAAACCAACCAGGCTTTTATGTACTGATTATAAGTTTTCCCATATAGATGCCAGATTATAAGTTTTGCCATATATCAGATGCTAGAGGATTTTTAAGACTGAAAGCTTGGAAAATCTGTTGGTGGCATGGTACACTGGCTGACTTCCCTAGCTTGTAGCTAAATGGCCCACAAGCACCTGACAGAGCAGGTCCTATGAAAGGTTCTGCTCTGTAAATAAATATGAAGTAATACAATGATGCTATGGCCCATTACCCATGGAACGCTTACCTCGGGGTTGTTCTCTACATACTGGGCTTGCAGAGGGCTCTCCTCATGTTTCTCTATATACACATGAAGAGGCATGTGTAAATGCCTCTTCATGTGTCTCACAGCATCTGCTTGCTGAAGCCTCAAATGTACTCTGATCTCTTTCTGCCTATCAGCAGCTTTAAAGGCACAGAGCTCATCATATGGGAGCATAGGCGTAGCTGAGCCATACTGGGTTTTCCATACTCTGGGTTTTCCACACACACACCCAACCTTAGTTCAGTCTGAAAGGTTGGGAAAAGCGGCCTGTTCACTTGAAGCTGAAAACAGCCTGGTGGGAACTATACTTCCCAGGAGATCTGGTAAATGTGTGAAGGGGGACGGGGGGTGCTGCAGGGAGGCGGGGGGGGAGGATTTTCCACCCCCAGGCACGCACCCAGTGCAATGCGCACCCCTCCCGCCTCCTGGTAGCTCTGCCTCTATATGGGGTAATCTCAAAACTAGAGCTGATATTATCCCCCCTTCCTTCCACTCTCTCTCTCGTTGCTGCTACCACAAGCGAAGAGAAGGGAGATGCTTCTCTGAAATAAAGTTTTAAAAGCCCTCCTGATCATTGGTAGGGTGGAAGCCCTGCTTGTCCTGTGCCTCTCAAAAGCCCCCTCTGTTTTTATTTCACATCAACAGATATCTGGATATGTGCACCTATGTGCACTTAGAGAAGCAAAAAGGAGAGAACAGAATGAAGGTAGGCAAGTGGAAGGCATGCAAAGTGGCACTAGGAAGCGGAAGAGTTGACTGTGGGTGGAGGGAACAGGTCCAGGATAAAGTTGTACTCACTGGCAAATCTCTGCACTCTGGCGACGAAGCAAAATTAAATTAACGTCATTCTAGAAGTGGTCTTGCTTGCTGAGAGGAGAATGAAAAGCAAAAGTGGGGCTTGAAGAAATATGTCTGTACAAGAAATCTTGCTGCTACAGACATTCACCCCCACTACACAGTAAACATGTTGTGCATAATCAGCCTATGACATTCTTTACTTATATTTTCAAAATGACTACTGGAAACATTTCAAATGAAGAAGAATTAGACTGCAGTTTGTAAGCACTTTTCATGCATAGAAGAATATACATCAGTCAAAATTGTAACTGTAGTCTTTTTTTCTTTTTTAAGAAAAATCATTTTCCGAGAAAGAGGAAATTGCCAGTGTTGGTGCTCAGTGTTGACATTGGGGTTTGTTTGTTTGTTTGCCATCAAGTCATAGGTGACTCATGGAGACCCCATAGAGTTTTCAAGACAACAAATGTTCAGAGGTGATTTGCCATTGCCTGCCTTTGTCACAACCCTGATAATCCTTGGAGGTCTCCCATCCAGATTCTAGCCAGGGTCAGTCCTGAGAGTGCATGACTGGCCCAAGCAAACTTGGGTTTCCCCAAACTTGGTTTCCCCAACACTTTAACCACTGCACCATGATCATTCTTGATGTCCAGCTACAATGCAATAAAAGTCAGCAGAAATATTTGTCTTTGAATCAATCATTTAGGACCACAATTTTCTTTAGAATAGTTTTACAGGACATGACCCATTTAATTTTGACATTTTGTATATTTCACATGACAGGAAACTAGAGCAAGTTATAAAATAACAAACTACATTTTTTGTCTATAATAAAGTATGCTTTTATTGGAGAGAATGTACAAATTCCTTCATTGCCATTGCCATTCTTTTTTTAGCACTTACATTATTCTCACTAGCATTTAATTATTTCCCATAGCTTTGCATATTGAATCTGCTTATATTATGTCAAAATTTTATTTTATTATTCAGTCCAATATTTGTATTTTAAAAGTTTCCTATAGGTCTGTCTAAAGGACAATATATATAACTACATTATAATGATTTATGAGAAGATTTTCTAAAGAAATTCTAAGGAAATGGATTGACTAACATGAGTTGCTCTAACTGGAAAAACTGTGGGTCTGATGCAGAAATTCCACGTACATGCAGACATCTCAGTGAGGAGGCTCTGCAGATACCCAATCAAAGCAAGATCCAGATGGCCAGAGAATCAACGCAGGATTTGTTCAAATCCACACTCTGTCATGGAAATTTGAAAGGTATCTTTGTATGCCAGAGTCACTGTTTCTTACTCTAAGCTACCACACAGTGCTGTTGTGGCAATTACGTGAATAAGCTGTGGCTCTATAGTCTACACAGACAAAATCTATTTTTGTCAAACCATGGACAACCCAGATCACCAGTTGGAATCCAAAGATAGATGTGTAGAGAGCCTTTACAATTTTTTAAAAAGCTGATAGAGACATTCTGGGAATTCTGCTAGTTGATAGGTCCACCTCCATCAGCACCATGACTTGCAACAGAGGCTAGTCAGTGTTTTCCACCTACCCACCAAATATATCAGAAATATCACCTGGATAGTTCAGAAAAAGCACCTTTGATCTGGCCTCACAAGGCCAGTGGGAAAAGAACAGAGATGATAAAATTCCTGGGAGCAAGGAGGAGGATCTCTTTTTGTGCTGATTTCATCGAAGCAGACAGAACTCTTATTTTAGATCTGTAGGATATGGGCATTGTCATGTGCTAGCTTCCACATCTAAGCAGAAGCAGAGGTGGGATCCAACCAGTTCTCACCACTTCTCTAGAAGTGGTTACTAATTTTTTCTAAGTGCCGAGAAGGGGTTACTAAAGCAACCTCCCTGCCCAATAGGGACTGGAGGTGCGTGTGTGTGCGGCGGCGCCACTGTTTGAATCCCACCACCATCAAAACCTGTTATTAAATTTTTTGGATCCCACCACTGAGCAGAAGCTTTAAGATAGAAACCCTTTAGAACAACTGTAACCTTTTAAGCATAGGAGCCTACCTTATACTGAGATCCACTAAAGTGTATACTGAGGAAAGACAATGGAATTGCATTTTACCCTGTTATTTTTATCCCTTGTTCAGTCTGATTCTGTGCTGAGATAATATATATGGACATTCTCTTTTTAATAACTTTTAATGCTGGTATTGGTTTATATGAAAGGTATTTGACCAGTAGTTGTTGAAACATGTTGTGGATAGTGTCATTCCATACCCAGAACACTTAAGCTACTCCCAGCGATAGTCATACTGGCTTACAATGTCTACTTGACATTGGTCATTTATTATGCTTGCCATATTGCCCCATTTTTCTGCTGGTTCTTCATCGGTTCTTTGGGTTTGTTGGTTCTGTGAGTGGCTTTTGACTAATGGTGTGCTTGCTCTTATGTTTTTGGCTTGTGTCTTTGCCCTTGAGAAAGCATAAAATCCACCCCCACCCTCAATAGCAAGCAGTGGAGGATGACTGGTTGCTACTAGATCGGGGCCTATAGAATTAGACCTTTTGGGCCAATTCACTTGAAATTTGGTGGGCATTTAAAGGACAGACACCAGCCACTCAGTTGCAAATTTGGTCCAATTTAGCCAAAATTAGCCTCTCCTTCAGAAAGTTTCCTTTTATGGAATAAGAGAATTAAGATTCTGATCTGAATGCTAAACAGGTATTTGGGACCTGGGAAACAAGGAATGCCAATATTTTTAGCTCCGTGATATTCAGATCCAAAGAATATCATTTTTTTTCAAGCTGCACATTTCTAGGTCAAAACAGGACTGTTCTGCCACACTATTACTGTTTTATTTATTCCCTGATAATAGAATGGTTTACATAAGCATGTCACTGGCATGAAGGATTAGCTGCAGGGTTTAATAGCAGTTAGCCAAAGAAGGGGTGTTTTTTTCACAGGACATGGCAATGTGAATATAACCACTTTCCAATTTGTCCCAAATCCATGCTAAAATAGCATGATTGGAAAAGAAAACCTTCCTTTCTCTAACTCTCATGTCTGATTTTGCACCCCATATCTGGCAATGACTTATCCAAATAGTTAATGGGGACCTACTGATACCATTCACATTTTTTTTACAAACCTAGAATAAATATTCACAATTTCAGTAGAATGAAATCAACATAAATTTTATTAAGGGCGAAAATACAAGCAGCAGGCCAGTAGAATTATCTAACTTAAGTAGTCAAAAAAATACAAGACATTCAACAATAATATTCTAGCGTGCCCACTTTAAAAGTCAAATATTCCAAGAACCCACCCATATTGTGCAATTTTTTTAAAGAAGCAAAAGCAGGATGCCAAAGAGGTAGAGCAAGAGAGCAGTTAGTTTAGAGCAAGACAAAGTGCATTTGAATTACAGTGGGGTATATTTTAGTTTCAGAGTATATTCAGATGCCCATTTTAGGGCAAAAAGCTTAAGTTAAAAGCATAAAAACAATGAATGTAGTGTATGGAGTGTTGGACAAATCCTGGGAGGCCCAGTGTTGGACACATCCTGGGAGGCCCAGGTTTGTCTCCACTTTTACCATAGAGGCTTGCTGGGCGACCTTGAGTTTATCAAAAACTCTCACCCACCTCACAGGGTTGTTCTGGAAAAAAAACAGACAGGGGAGAACAATGTTTTAAGCCTCTTTGAGGTCCTACTGGGATATCAATAAGCAAATGCATAAAGTACAGTCCATCTGAACAGTTTGCTGATAGTGTGCAAAACTCTTTATATTCCTTTTCTACCCATTTGGACCAACAGGGATGCTTGTATGCAGAAGGGGTAGCCATAATAACTATAATATGCCAGCATAATGTCAAGTTGCACTAACCACTAGCATCCCCACCTTAATGATTCATGAACTGGTGCAACAACTCTTGGGGTGAGATCACTGTTTGCCAAATTCCCTGTTTCTTTCCTCATCAGCTCATTAATGCAACTTTATTTAAGCCTCTAGTTTATTCAAACCTTTGATCATCTTGGTGTTTTGAACTTCCTCCAGAGCTTGTGTTCTTTTCTTTTTTAGGCCACTGTTATTCATAGGGCAGCTAGAGAATACTTAATTATCCAGTCTTTAAAAGAAAAGAAAGCTTTGGAAAATACTATGTACTGGAAGCTCTCCATCATTTTTTTCATCTTTAACAAAGTAAAATATTTGCTGAGGACATTTCCAATCAGTTTAAATGAAAGGCAAAGTTTTTATTGAAACCACCAGAGCTCAGGTAAAAATGTTCACTTTGGCTGTTTTTCTGCAAAGGGAAGTGTTACAAGATCCAAAGGCAACATACTGTTGGTTGAACCACTGATTTACTAAGTGGTATACAGTTACATCAACTCTAATTGCATTTTGATTTGTATTTCTTCCTGATCCTTTCCTTCTCCTTGGTCTGTGAGGGGAAGACATTTTGGTAGGAATTAGTATGGTAAGTTTTTTTCAAGATTAGTTAGGGTCCAAAATATCATGCATGGAGATCTATATGTATATGAAGGATTGTTGTCATTTTTCTGCCTGTACTGGCACCAGCTGCACATAACTCCATGAAAGCCTTTTGAGGGTCACAGAGAACATCCAGAGGAGCACTTTGTGAGGCTTAGGGGCTAATAAGAAGTAAGAATTAGCTAACTCCATGCTTGTGTATTTCTCATAGACACAGAGGCTGATTCCGAATGGGCCAAAAACAGTGGTGTGAAAACGGTATGAAAACAGTATAAACCCTTTTACACTGTGTTAAACCCTTTTACACCATTTTCACACTGTTTTCACACTGCTGTTTTTGGCCCCTGCAGAATCAGCCAGAGACACAAGTTGGATCTTGACCAAGACTTTCAAAATATTTTAATGGAAATTCTCACATGATACTTTGGACAATCTCCGGGGTTATCACTGTTATATTACAGGCAACTTTTTGTTTCTTCTATTTCTAAAAATGTGCTTGGGCTCAAATTATCTGGAAATTCCTAATCTCACAAGCAAGCAAATTGTTGGTGTTGCAGAGTAGCTTGTACGTCTGTTTTTGACGTGCACAACTTGTAGCCCATCAACTGAATAAAGACTAGCAAACAAAATATGACAGACCCCACAGGCTTTGTTGTCCAAGGAAGGAAACAAGGAAAGAAGATATGTCAAGGTATTGCATGGCCATCATTGATTCACTTCATTTACATCACTCTTTTCTAACCAACAATAACCCAAAGTTACTTACAACATTTTCTTCTGTTCCATTTTAACCTCATAATAACCTTGTGATGTATGTTAGGAGGACAGCATGTGACTGTTCAAGAGGCATGAAGAAAGCTTCCATAACAGCAGAGGCGGGGCTACCAGGGGACGGGGTGTGTGCCGTGCACTGGGTGCACAGTTTTGGGTCGTGGGGGGTGCAAAATTTCCCCCTTCCCCAGGCTCCTCCCCCTTCCCCCGCAGCACCCCCCACGGCACCCCCATACCCCCTTCCCACACCTACCTTAGTTCCTTTTCTTTTCCTATAACTTTTTCAGGCTGAAAAAAAGGCCTGTTCACAGTACAGGCTAAAAACAGCCTGAGGAACTACAGTTCTCAGGAGACCTTGGGGCTCACAAGGTCTCCTGGGAAGTATAGTTCCCATCAGGCCATTTTTAAGCCTAAACTGTGAATAGGCCTTTTTTCAGCCTGAAAAAGTTCTAGGAAAAGGAAAGGAACTAAGGTAAGTGTGGGAAGGGGGGAAGGGTGGGCGCTGCGGGGGGAGGGGCATTGCGGAGAGGCCATGTGGGGCAGAAAATATAGACTGCGCACTGGGCGCAGTTTGGCCCAGATATGCCTCTGCATAACAGCTTGGGGATTTGAACTTGGGTCTCCTATACATCATCATTTGAGATAATGCATTCACAAAGCTGATCCTGGATAAGTTCAATGCACAGAGAAATTGTGCACATGGCTTCTTCATTAAGAAAGCAGAGTGATCTGACACTACTTTCAGAAACTGAAAAAGTCATGTGACTGAAAGGCATGCAAATCTAAATTGCTCACAGAATTATTAGTATAAACAAATATTTCCATCCTGATCTAGAGAAGCATTTTTGTCTAGATTTTCTCTACACCTGAAAACACAGCCTGCTATCACTGCCTTCCATTCTAACCATATTTGTTTCTGGGGGCAGGGAGATCTCTTCCTGTGATCACCATATAAACATGTTTGGTTAAAATTAAACAAAGTTTATCCCCAAACTCTAGCCCCAAAGCTCTTGTAAGAAAAGTCTGGTTTTTTAAAAAAAAAAACTTACGGGGCACAGGAAATACTGTCCATGGTTTACTTTATGTCTTAAAATATCTTTAATCAATCTTTTTGACAACAACTCACTCCCTGGAAAGTGCACAGGCCCATCTGAGCAATATTCACTTTTGAAAATTGGCAGCTTATTATTGCCATTAAAGCAGGAAGTGCCTGTACATTCACCTCTTCCACTGAAAAGTCTTGATAACCATTTTATTTAGTAGTGAATATTGGTTGCATGAGCATTTACTGAAGAAAGCAATTGGCTCCGTGTTCTTGAAGGCCTAACAGAGTAATAAAGAAGGCACTGTTTCACCTTTCATGACAAGCTGCAGAAACTGTGGCTGCTCTGGGTAAAAATCCCAAAAGCTTTTAAAATGTTTTAAAAGTATGTGTAATGACTCTGATTAATCTTTCTCCACTTACACAAGCAGTACAAATATATCAAAAAAGGGGCTAAAAATACTCTGCAACAGGCTTTGACAGTGTTAAGCCTGCTGTTTCACAACCTTTTCAAACTATTCTGCATTGCACACCTTCAGATGGCAAAGCATGGATTGGGGGCAGCACAATTATATGACTCTTGGCCACCAAGAGTGTTTTTTTACTATTTACAAGGGGATTTGATCCTAGGCCAATGCTCCTACCTCAACCATTGAATTTTCTCTCCAGTTGCCATTCTTTCATCTCACTTTCACATTTTTAGTTGGCAATTCTGGGTCTAGGATGGTCTCACAGGGAACCAAATTTGGCTCAGAATTGTTGACAACTAATTCAGGACAATCTGTAGTATTTTGTAGCAGCATGAGTAACTGAAGGCAACTACATCAACTCGGAAGACCCACCCTGCTCATGCACATTTCTCCTCTGTACATTTGTCCACTCACTGTACTGTGTGACAAAACTAGTTATGGGGCTATTAGACAAGAAAGAAAAAGGCCTACTAATTAATCCTGGAGTCACAGTGAAGGGACAATTGTAACATCAAGCAAATTCAGACTGAAGATCATACTTTTGATGGAATGTAATCTTTTAAAGAATCAAAGGACTGGTTAGAATATCTGGAAACTTGCTGTAAAGTCTCTATCTTCTGCATGATTTTTTTGTGAGAAGTCATACTTTCTTGATTCCAGTATTGACAGTTTACATACATTCCTATTTAGAAGCTAACCTCTTATGGTACTAGTAACATCAGATTTCCAGAATAATCTTTCAAAGTGACTTTGAAAAGGTTTCTCATGGTAGCTATGAAACTGTCCCTTAAAGATCAGAGCTAGGTACATGTGGCTAGCAAGAGATGAAGCCCTCATCAGAAAGGACATGAGCGACTATAATCTTGAAATCTTAAGAGAATTGAGGTTTATTGTGAATGTGGGGTCAGAAGAACTGGTTGACATGATGGAGACAGTTGTGAAAACTTCAGCATTCAGCATAAGTTTATTAACCTTGTTCCAGTCCATGCTGAAGTTTCTATTTGCACAAGTACCAAACCAAATCCAACCCACATTTGGCCAAGGCTGAGGTTCATTGCACATAAATTCACAGAACTCTACAGATGCCCCAGATAAATAGGGAGTCTTGGAGCCAGCTGAAGAACGTCAAGGTGTTCCAAGAAAAGCAGCTTGGGTATTGCCAAGAATATCTTAAATGGAACTAACAATCATTGAGGTCTGAAATCATTTTATTCTCCTGAAGTCATATAGTTAACTACAGCACAGATTTCAAATACCTTCAGCAGCAGAAAACTTAAGAAAAACAATGACTACAAAGCTTTCACTGGAAATTGATTAGCCATTCAAAGCTTGGTAATTCTGTTTTCCTTTTATTAAAGGAAGAGGATGTCAATTTTTCAATACTATTTTCACCATGTTTTCTTTTCTTACAACAGTGTTGCCCATCATAAAATGGAAGATGATTTATGGGATGGTGCTTGTTTGCTTTGTTTCCCTCTTCAAACTGTCAAAACAAGTACCTCACAAAGAAGGGGAAATGCTTCTATACTGGCAGTGACAGCATATTATTTAAATGAATAGTTTGACCTATGATATTATGGAACAATAAACAATTTCTACAACTTTTTATCATATAGTGTATTGCCAGGTATGAGGGCAGAAGATAATGCTGAATTTGACAGTGGGCATTTTTATGTCAGTGATGTGCAAATATATATGTATTTCTGTTTTTTTTAAATATTCGCATTAATAATGTGTTCTTTTTGGCTTTTTCTGTGGAATATGAATGTTCAGTTCTACTATTAGACAGGTGTGAACAAGGCACTCTTATATGTTGAGAAGTGCAATCAGCCAAGCACCACTCCAGTGGATAATTTTTCAACTGAATGAAAGCACAATGTAGACTTTGATGAAGCAGCCATTTTGTCTAGTTTTGGCTCATGTTAAAGTTTCTGTCTTCATCACTTCCCTTATAAAACTGATGAAGTTATAAAACTGATGAAGTTATATAAGTTAGAACTTTCTTTTAAAAAATCAGTATTTGCTGTGTTACAATTTGTTTCCAGCACACTTCAAGATGCTTCTGATGACATTTTAAGCCCTACATGACTTGGGATCAACATATGTGAAGGACTACTTCCTCCTTTATGAACCTACATGACCACTGTCATCACTTTCTGATTTGGATGCCCCAACCATCTGAGGATAGGTGGGTGGCAAGTCAAGAGAAGGCCTTCTCAGTGGTGGCATCAAAACTGTGAGAGTTACCTGTCCCCATTTTTTGCCATCTTCCAACAGTAGAAGAAGACTTGTCTATTTTGCTTAGCATTCCCTCAGCAATCCCACTGTTCTCCTCAATGTTTTAACTGCTGTTTGATCTTTTGTCCTAATTTTAAGATCTGGTTTTAATGAAGATGAGTTTTAATTTATATGTTTTGGTTTGATAGCCAACTTAGTCCTAGCAGTGTAGAAAAGTGGATGAAAATCTTGTTGTTAAGAAGAACATGAATGAATGAATGAATGAATGAATGAATGAATGAATGAATGAATGAATGAATGAATGAATGAATGAATGAAGTTGCATATGGTCTGGATCGATTACAAAAAGGCATTCGATTCACTGGCCTAAAGTTGGATCATGAAATGTTTGGAAACAATTGATGTCAGTGAAAACATTTGAGTATTCACTGAAAAAGTGATGAGACAGTGGAAAACTGAACTGACAGTTGGAAATTAAAACTATGGAACAGTCAACATCAAGCAAGGAATTTTCCAAGGTGATTCACTATCGCCCTTATTGTTTATCATTGCCATGATCCCACTAACAGTAATTTTAAAGAAAACAGTTGGATTACCAAAATGCCAAAGACTCTGAAAAAATCTCACATTTGCTGTACATGGATGATTTGAAGCTGTACAGGAAATCAGACTCAAAACTTCAGTCACTCGTGAACACAGTCTGAATATTCACCACAGACATTTTGATGGAGTTTGTCCTGGAAAAGTATGTTACAGTGGCAATAAAGAGGAGCAAGATCACTGAGAGTGATGGCATAGAAATGCCTGATGGCCAACTCAGCAAGTGCAGCCAAGAGGCAGCTTATAAATATTTGGGCATTCTGCAGCTGGATAACATCAAGCACAGGCAAGTGAAGACTGTAGCCAGCAGAGAATACACCCAGAGGGTCAGGAAAATTTTGAAATCTAAATTAAATGGCGGGAATACCATCAAGGCCATCAACACTTGGGCCATACCCATTAGCAGGTACACCGTGGGAATCATCAACTGGACACAGGCTGAGTTGGATGCATTGAATAGAAAAATTCAGAAGCTTTATGACAATGCACCATGCCTTATACCCATGCAGTGATACTGATAGATTATACTTTCCCCGGAGATCTGGTGGCAGAGGCTTACTGCAAGTATAGCAAACAGTGGAAGAGGAGAAACATGCTCTGGCCGATTATGTAAATGAAAGTCAAGAACAGGTATTGATTGAAGTGAAGAACAAACATTTGTTAAAAACCCAGAAAACCAAACAAGAATACAGAAAAAATGGTGATTAAAATGAGGACTGAAAACTGGCGCAACAAAACACTGCACGACCAATTTCTGGAGAAGATCAAGGACAAGGTGGACAATGAAAAGACCTGGCTGTGGTTAACAACTGGAACTCTGAAAAAGGAAACTGAATGCCTGATTTTAGCTGCTGAAGAGCAAGCCATTAGAACAAATTCTATCAAGACCAGAATCAAAAAAATCCTTGGATGATACAAAGTGAAGATTGTGCAAAGAGGCTGATGAAACTGAAGATCATGTCCTCAGCTGCTGCAAAAAGATCACCTAGACTGAGTACAGAGACACAACTCAGTGACCGAGATGATCCACTGGAATTTACGCAAGAATTACAACATAAGAACAGCTAAAAACTGATGGGAACATTGTCCAGAGGAAGTAATGGAAAATGAGATCCTGTGGGACTTTCAAATCCAAAGGGACAAAGTGTTGGCACATAATACACTGACATCACAGTGGTAGAGGAAAAGAAAGTGATCATCATTGACATAGCAGTACCCGGTGACAGTAGGGTCATTGGAAAAGAATATGAGAAGGTCACTAAATATCATTGAGAAGGTCACTAAATACCACTGAAAATCGAGCTTCAATGTCACAAACCAGCTGAAGTCGTCCCAGTGGTAATCGACACCCTGGCTGCCATTCTGAAAACACTAGGGCAGCACTTAAAACATCTTCAAATCAACAAAATTAACAGATTCAGAAAGTAGCACTGCTGGGATCTGTGCGAATACTATGCTGATACATTACAACTTCATAGGCCTATGGGTGAGGCTTGAATTGTAATGAAAGGCCAACAACCAGCTAAATATCTGGCAGCTGTGAAATCTAAAACAACAACAACAACAACAACAACAATAATAATAATAATAATAATTCCACTGGAATTTATGCAAGAATTACAACATAAGAACAGCTAAGAACTGGTGGGAACATTGTCCAGAGAAAGTAATGGAAAATGAGAAGGTCAAGATCCTGTGGGACTTTCGAATCCAAACGGACAAAGTGTTGAAACACAATACACCAGACATCATCGTGATCGAGGACAAGAAAGTGACCATCATCGACATAGCAGTCCCCAGTGACAGAAGGGTCATTGAAAAAGAACATGAGAAGGTCACTAGATACCGCGATTTGAAAAATGCGAAGCCTTCAGCAGTCTCATGGCACAAACTCCGCTGAGGTCAGATCCTCCGAAAGTGGTAATCGGCAACACTGAAACCATCCCAAAAACACTAGGGCAGCACTTGAAACATCTTCGAATTGACAAAATTAACATCTGTCAAATTCAGAAGGCAGCCCTGCTGGGATCTGCATGAATACTACGCCAATACATTACAACTTCCTAGGCTTCTGGGTTAGGCTCGAATTGTAATGAAGGCCAACAACCAGCTAAAGATCTGGCAGCTGTGAAATCTACAATAATATTGATATTGATATTGATATTGATATTGATATTGATATTGATAATAATAACAACAACAACAACAACAACAACAACAACAACAACAATAATAATAATAATAATAATAATAATAATAATAATAATAATAATAATAATGGGGCTTGAACTGTAATGAAAGGTCAACAACAGCTAAAGAACTGGCAGCTGTGAAATCAACCATAATAATAATAATTTACCTTGATTTGGCATTATTCAAACATACTATATATTTCCATCTGTTTATATAAACAACACCACATTTAAAGCACAGTAATGAGATTTGTGGGTGGCTTCATAAAACCATCTTTTTTAATGCAGCAGTTTTAAGTCATATAATTATATCTCCATAAATTATATCTCAGTACCCATTTTGAGAGTCTGAAAAGCCAATTAACAACTTTTGAATCACTAGGTCAGTGTTTATTTGCAGATGTGGATTTACTGGTATAAGCAGACCGTTGACTTTAAAAGTGTAATGAACTATCAGAATTTAAAATAAAAGCTGCCTGCATCTTCCTTCCACTGAAAAGCTTTGAAATGGATATGCAAATGATTCTCCTTTGCAGCTTTCCACAGTCACCTTAACAAATCCATCTTACTCCCTCTATTTTAAACAATGACCATAAAAGGTAATCCATGCTTTTCTTCTTAGACAGTTTCCTTTAACTCAGAGATGTATGAAATGTACATAACAACACTTCTGCATTATTATTTACTACATAAAATATATTTCTTGGTGCTGTTTAAGGAGGTTGAAAGCTTATCAGTTAATCATCATAAATAAAGAACCCAGAGAAAAACATTATTAGTGTGTGTCTCAGTTACTATAGCATGAATACAGACGACTGTTTAGAACTTGCTGGCCTTGGTAAACTTACAGCAAGTCACACAAAACTATAGAATGAAACAAACATGATCTCATCCAGATAACCAAATGGAAATATGGGGTAGCAAATGCCTGCTTTCCTTGTGGTGAATCTGTGAACTATCACATGTTAAACATGTGATGACTTTTTCATCTCTAAAGTGTCACTAAAACTTGAGCCTCCAGAATCAGTTCACATAGTCATGTTTATCAAGTGTTAACTTCAACTGAACTGAGCATTCCAATCAAATGTGTACAACACTTCTCAAAGGAAGGTTGTCATTTGATTGATAATCATTTCAGTGACTTGCTATCTTTTAGTGTTTTCAGGCACAAGTCTTTCAATATCTTTGTTTTAAAATCTGCCAGCATCCAAAATGTTGCTGGTGGTTTCAGACAAACATTGCACATTTTTGTGACATTATCTATTGTTTAGGAAAGTTTTATGCTACCTCTCCAGACCTACTCCAAGTGGATTAAAATAAAATGACTAAATGATTTAAAAAAAACAGTCAAGGTCTCCCAGTCTTGATTTGGAAAGCACTCCACAAAACAAGTGAATTTACCTTAAAATAGTTCTGTTGCTACATAGGGTCTCGAAAGCTGTCATGGGGAAGAGTGGCTTTTGCTTGTGCCATTTTTGCTTGTGGTAGTGGTGGGGCTGTTTGCCCCTTTCTCTAGCTCCACATGTCCTAAAGAAAACAGATTCCATCCTCACAGAGTTGCTTTTGCCAGAAAAAGCAACTCAAGAGGGAAACTGGAAGCCTCTTGCAGCGCTTTGGAGCCCAGTGAAGCACTTTTAAGGTAAGCTTCATGGTCCTTTGGGGTGACAGCAAGTCAGAATGAGTGCCTATTTCCTGACACATATCAAAGTTTACATCCAGAGGTGGGATCCAGCAGGTTCTCACAGGTTCCTGAGAGTAGGTTACTAATTATTTGTGTGTGCCGAGAGGGGGTTACTAATTGGTGATTTTGCCACGTGATTTTTGCCTTAGTTACGCCCCTCCTCTCAGCAGTAGCGTGCAGAACTTGAAGCAGTCTAGCAGGAGGTGCACCGGCGTGTGTGGCAGCCTGCGCCTGCATGCATTCGTTTCCCGCCCAAGGACCGGTGCAACGGCTGCATCCTGGCCACAGCCCCGCCCAGGAATGCCCCGCCCCTGGAATGCCCGGCCACACCCCCATCATGCCCTGCCCATCCCCATTGGCGCTACGCCACAGTTTGAATCCCACCACCATGGGAACCTGTTACTAAAATGTTTGGATCCCACCACTGTTTACATCCCATTTGGACTTAAGGTTCTGGCTTGGAGTGTTGCCCTGTAGCATGTGAATGTTCAGAGGAAAGAAACCAAACTTGATTCATAATATATTGGGGGGGGGGGCATCAAAACACTGTTGATTTTTTTTCTTCATTTTTTTCATTTTTAACATTGGAACATTAACATATCACAGAGAACAGATCACCCAGAAATTATCTCATGTGCCCTGACCTGGATGCCCCAGACTAGCCCAATCTCAGTTCAGGTCTTGGAAGCTAAGCAGGCTTAGCCCCAGGGGCGTACTAGCCGCTCTCTGGCTGCTTTTTGCCAGCTTCTTGGGGCTCTGTGTGGAGCCATCCTCCTCTTCCCCTGCACTGGCCCCTGCACCTGGCTTATCTGCTCAAGCCATCTGGTTGCCAGTGCCTCCCTCCCTGTGTCTCCTCTGGATTTAACGGGAGCCCCTGGGCTCCCTTTAAATCCACCTCTCCAATCCATGCTGATCAGAGTGGATTTATGGAGAGCCTCTCCCTTTAAATCCACCCCCTTCCCGATCCATGCCAAATAGGGGTGGATTTAAAGGAAATCCCTGGACTCCCTTTAAATTCATCCCCCCTCATCCACATTGATGAGGTGGATTTAAAGAGAGCCTCTGGCAGAGGCATATTTAGGGAAAATGGACCAGGGGGCACTCAGATTTTGCCCCAGGCTTGATTTTCCCTAGATATGCCTCTGGTTAGCCCTTGTTAGTGTTTGGATGGGAGACCACCAAGGAATTCTAGAGTTATTATGCAAAGGCAGGCAATGGCAAACCACCTCTGAATGTCTCTTGCCTTGAAAACCCTACAGGGTTATGCTCTTGAGGCCCATATACTCCTACAAGTCAAGCCTCGGCAGCCAACCCTGACATATCCTTGTGTTATGAACTGATGGGCCAAGGCAACCTCAACCACAACTTGTGGCAGCAGCCCTCAACCTCATTGTGGTGAATCAGTCTGTTCTCCCCACATGCTGGAGCTGATCCCAGCTGATGCCCTGCTCTGTAACACAGCAGCCGGTTGAGTGTGGGGGTACTTCATGAAGGTATGGGGGCCCAGAAAGGCTGATGCTAGACAGTCCTATCCTAGCTTATTACATTACATAGAACTCAAACTCATGTCACCACTAGAAGATTTATCTTATTTTGTACTTTTCTTTCTCTGAACATGAGGTTCATAGCCATTCCTAGCCCCAGATTGTGGCAAAATTTGAATCCAATTTTAGACTTCATTGGAAAAAAATCATTTTCGTTGATTTGCAATATTACTGTTTCTTACTATTTTAGTAGCAACAAATATCCTTTTTCAAGAGAAATGTCTCAAGATCTGACTTTAGCTACTAGTGCCAGAAACAGTCCGCATTAAGGCTCATCAAGACATACATACATATGTACACATGTGCCATCAAGTCACAAACAACTTATCATACCCCCACCAAAGGGCTTTCAAAGTAGGTGAGAAGGAGAAATGGTTTGCTACTGCCTTCCTCTGCATTGGTGGTCTTCCATATAAGTCCCAACCCTGCTTAACTTCTGAGATCGGATGGATCATCTCCCTTGCCCTGCCACATAAACTCACTCTCACACACATACAGGTGTGTGTGTGGGGGGGGGGGAAGAAGGCTTATATATCTTTATATTAAACACACAGAGTGAGGGTACTCAGAGACTGTATAAAGCATGAAGAGTGAGCATGTTCAGAGATTATAACCAGAAACCAGAGCTAACAAGACAGTGGAAAAAATTAATATTGCCACATCTTCCTTTCTTCGGATCATGTGATTTCTGTTGTTAAAATCACTACAGCACTGACTTACTAGCAGATAACTCATAGAAACATTATGAAATAGTGGTGTGTAACTGCAATGCCCGAATCACCTGTAAAAACCCTCCTGTCCAGCTGATGAAAAAGTAGGCATATCTTGCCCCTGTCATGCAGGTGGTACAATGTCTCAGCCAACCCAGAATGTCTTTGATAAAATAATTTTTCCATCCCCCTTTCAGAGACAGATGGGTCATACAAGAAGGATCTCTGTACAATCAGTCATTAGCATTCAGGGGCTACTCCTTTGTTACACTAGTCTGCACAATGGAAGTAGTATGATATGACTTCTCTTCTATTGTGAAAAGAAGAGTTATACTTTAGGTAGCTGATGAAGCAGAGGCCCTTTCCACACTGCGGAAAGGGCGCCCCTGCACTGGCAGGAATCCTGCCGGTGGAGGGGTGGGGGCCGTTCGCATGGGAGCGTGCGAGCGGCCCCCGCAGAGACTGGTGCGGGAGAGGCGGCTCCGTCCCCCCACACTCACCTCGTCGTCCTGCGTCGCCCTGCTGGACTACTAAGACCCGCCCACGCTGCCGGACAGCGAGGGAGGGTCTCAGCTGTCCAGTAGAGCGACGCAGGATGACAAGGTGAGGGGGGGATAGGGAAAACAGCGTGTTCTCGGCGGTGCCGTTTGCACCGCACCGGCGGGAACATGCTGT
Source organism: Sphaerodactylus townsendi (assembly GCF_021028975.2). Lineage (NCBI taxonomy): Eukaryota > Metazoa > Chordata > Lepidosauria > Squamata > Sphaerodactylidae > Sphaerodactylus > Sphaerodactylus townsendi. The sequence continues at coordinate 48,970,111 of NC_059432.1, read as the reverse complement.
TTTAAAAAAACCTCCCTCCAGGAGGGAGGTTTTTTGGGGTGGCCTGACACCACTCTGGGGGAGGTAGAGGGAAGCCAGGTCGGCGCTGCTGTATTTCAGCAGCGCCGCCTGTGCGAACGGTGCCCTAGGGACGGCATTTTTGCTGTCCCTAAGACGTTGTATTTGAGCCATGCGGAAACGGCCAGAAAGACAAGGTGTCATTTTGGAAAGGTGGCTTTTTAAAATGAATGCTCTCTGGCATGAGTTGATATTACAGCTTATGGTGTTCTGGAAAATGTTCAGACTGTGAGTCAAGCCAGGATGTGGTGAGCTCTGATCAAGATTGATGCCATATCATCCCTATAGGTTGCCAAAAGGGGGGAAAACACCATGTTGTATTGATTTTACCATTTATCTGTTCCATTGAAATAATGTTACAAATTGATGGTATAGTTAACAAAGAAGCAGATCATTTTCCTAAATATCAGTGTGGGATCTTAGTATGTTTCCTACAATTTCCATCAAAGCCAGAGACTCTAGTTGTTTGCCTCAAGCTTGAGCTGTTCTCAACCAGTTTGCTGAGCTGCTATATGATTTCAAGGTTTTGATGGTGAGATTAAGAGGGTTCAGGCACTTGGATGGCTGTGTGTGGCCAAGAATGTTGAACCAGCATGTGACCACACTCTTGTTTAAAAAACTGTGTCAAACCAATGGTCTGGTGTATTATCTGAAGAAGAAATCACACTGTCTTGAATGGGATGGAAAACCTCTCAGCCACTTATAGTCATGGATTGAAAGGGAATGGAAAAATTAAGGGCCTTATGCCACAAATCTTAGGAAAAGGAGGTTTAATCTGCATGTTGGGCATGGTTCTGTTGAGCTAAATACTATTCACAGTTGTAATGGAATATACCACTATCATTTTCATTTCCTGCCCACACTAATGGGTAGGATTGCTGTGAGATACCAGGAAACTGCTTGCCTCAGAACAAAGATAACTCTCTTAAACTAATTATCTTTGCATGGGGAGAGAAGATGTGATTTAAAAAAATATGCACAAGGTTGTAAGACTCTTTCCTGATTAAAAAAGTTCCCTATTCCACTGGCTATATTTTTACAGTTAGTAAGATCATATTCAATGGAAATAAATAGGTACCATAGAATAAACCAAATTCCTGATAGTCATATATAACCAGTTTTCTTAAAAATAATTGGAAATATATGTGGGTTTTCTGGGATTTCACACTCATTAACTGGATTTTTCCCATGGACATCACAGCCCTGTTTCAACTGCAAGCTACTTCCAATGGGATAATGAATTCTATGAACAGAGAGATGGGGTAGCCATGGGTAGCCCTCTTAGCCCTGTAATAGCAATTTTTTACATGGAACACTTTGAAAAACAAGCCCTGGAAACAGCACCAAAAAAAGCCCACTCTATGTTTCCATCTTGTGAATGACACTTCTTTTTGTGGAAGAAGAACTAGACAAGTTTCTGGACCATATTAACAATATCCACCCAAACATCCAATTTTCTATGGAAAAAGAAAATGAGGGAAAACTACCATTTCTAGATGTCTTAGTCCTCTGCAAACCCAACCAACAATTGGGCCACACAGTCTACAGAAAAACTACACACACTGATAGATATCTACATAAAACCTCCAGTCATCACCCTGGACAAAAAAGGAGCACAATAAAAACTTTGGTAGATCGTGCAAAATGAATCTGTGAAACCCACCTTCTTCAAGACGAACTGAATCATCTAAACTGAGCTCTACAGGCTAATGGTTACTCTACTACAGATATCAGAAGAGTTGCAAGACCAAGAACAAACCACAAAAATGAAGATAAACAGCCACCCAGAGGGAAGGTGTTCTTACCATACATCAAGGGACTCACTGGTCGAATAGAGAAAGTGATGAAGAAACATAGCCTCCAAACAATCTTCAGACCCACCAAAAATCCAACAAATGCTACATTCAGCAAAGCATAAGAGGGATCCTCTAACTTCTGCAGGAGTCTACCTCATACCTTGCAGCTGTGGACAAGTCTACACAGGGACCACAAAACACAGTGCCCAGACATGAATCAAAGAAAATGAAAAGAATTGCAGACTAATTCAGCTACAAAAATCAGCAATAGCAGAACACAGGCTGGACATTTTCAGAGGCATACTCGAGGTTCGGCCCAAAGACAAATAACATATTGATGATATTGGGATGATGACGATGATGATGGCAGCGACGACGACAGCAGCGGCGACGGCAGCGGCACACTGACGGCATGCCCGGCAGCAGCGGCAACGGCGGCGGCAACGGCAACGATGATGCATCTAATTTAATGCACGCATTTAATTTATGACAGTGATGATGGAGGAGGAGGAGGACGAGGAGGACGAGGAGGACGAGGAGGCAGCAATGGTAATTCTATCTTTCAGGATCCACAAGATCATTTTGATAGAAGGATACCAATCCTCATAAGTAATATACACTTGAACGCCCAAGATATTATTTATTTCTAAAATATTTTAAAATGCTTTATGGAGGTGATGACACAATATTAAGGCACCAAAACTGGAAATAATAATTGTATCAAAATGAAGATGCCAGTGGAAGATGAACTAGGTTTTTTTATCACTCCATACACTGCTGGTTTTGGGGGAGGGATACCTCAACCCCTTGGAAAGCTTTCCCTCTGCATTCTCCTACTTCCGCCACTTCTTCCCATAATGCAGCAAACATGCACCTGGAACTAGGCATACAGAGAAAAGCAGCTGGAGAAGGGGGTTCTCAGCAGAGCAGATAGGGATGGGTTAAGTGTCCCAATGCATGAAACTTCTCCATTACAAATCATACACATGATGCAGCCCTCAACAACTTTGCAGCTGTTTGGCAGTGACTAGGGTTCCCAGATCCTGGTCTTCTGCCAAACATCTGGTTCAGGCGCCAGCTTTCAGTGTGGAGTGTAAGAACTTTGTATGGGTTCTTTGCTGAATCTGTGCTGGAGTATGTTTATCTGCATATATCTAGTCAAACTAAATGGTTCTGTGAGCATGGATATGCAGGCAGGTGTACCATTTTAGACATATTTTATGTCTATGCATTGACTAGTATGGCTATTGAACAATAGGACACTTTCCTGTGTGAAAGATACATATGAGTCATCATATGTGCGGCCACAAGGATGCAACTGATCATTATCAAAAGTGAACTTTTCATAGTCATACCAAGGCTAATTCAGCTTTCACAAAGATTCCACTAGCAAACATAACTTAAACTTCATAAATCACATTATGATTTGTTCATAATTTAAAATGAGTAGCATTGTGAGCATTTTTCTATTTGTGCGGTAGCAACTTTCAATATAGCAGCTGACCATATTGGTGCATGCTCATAATTTACTGGCCTAATGGATTTAGGATACTTAGAGGCAAGTCATGTATACTTTAAAGTTAGCTGTCGTTTGCGTGGACATGCTGTTCTGTGAATGTGCAATCAGCAGCATTAATCGGTTGGTGTCATTCACTGTGTTAATGCTCATAATGTATTGGACTAAATTACAGTTTCTGAGCAGCAGTATAAGAACATGAAAAGTATTTATTTATTTTATTTTATTTATTTTATTCGATTTTTATACCGCCCCATCCCCGGGGGGCTCTGGGCGGTGTACAGCATTTAACAGTGCAATTAGATAACATTTAAAAGCAGCGGTAAAAACTCCCAATACATTCACAAATTAAGCCCAAGATTAAATTTAGGTTAAGATTCAAGATATAAAAATATAAAATTATAAAGTTATAAAGTCATAAAGTTATAGAGATGTATGAGGCATCCAGCGTTCCTGATAATGTATAAGAACCCTCCCTCCCCAAGGTGGAGGTGGGGCATATGCGAAGTCCACCGATGATGTAATTCGCGGCCCAGATGTTGAGGGCTGGCAAGATGGGGCACTATTGGCGGCTGGAGTCCCTCCAAAGGCCCGGCAGAACAGCTCCCGTCTTCGCGGCTAAGGCCCGCGCGGAACTCCCCTAAGGTATCCCGCGAGGGCCCGGACAGCTGGAGGAAGAGCTGATTCCACCAGGCCGGGGCCAGGGCAGTAAAAGGTCCTTGGCCCGCGTGGAGCGCTTTCAGCCCCAGTAGATTGGCCTCCGCGAGATCGAGAAGAAGGAGGCCGCCTAGGGACGGTATGGGGTGATGCGGTCTCCGAAGATATCGATGGTCCCAGGCCGTGGAATGGCCTTTAAAGGTCAGCAGCACCAACACCTTTGAAGATGATCCGAAGCTTAATACTGGAAGCCAATGCAGCTGCGCGCAGCACAGGCTGGATGTGTTCCCGAAAGAGTGCTGCCCGTAAGCAGATCGATGCTGGCTGCTGCATGGTGAACCAGTTTTAATCGCCGGATCAAACGCATGGGAAGGCCCGCCAGAGTAGAGCGAAGTTACAATAGTCAGAGTCCTGGAGGATGACCGCTGCATGTGGGATCACCCGAGGGCTAAGATCCGGCTCTGGAGAGGAAGGGGCCAGTGCAGCCGGCCTGACAGAGGTGGAAAAAAGGCAGCCCGGGTTGTATGGGCCATACCTGGGTCTCCATTGTTGAAAGAGATAGGTCCAGGTGGACCCCAGGGCTGCGAACGGAGGGGGGGTCGGTGCCAATGTGACCCCCTCCCATACCGGGCGTGGGCTGGAGAAGTCCCCTCCCCTTCACGGCCAAGCCAAAGCGATCTCCGTGGCCCTTCGAGGGGATTCAGTTTCAGCCTGCTCTGTCGTGCGAATCCAACCAGCTACCGCCTCCAAACAATGCTTTATAGAGCCAGCAGAGGGGCGGGGGTGGCTGCTCCCTCCTCCATCAACAAGAATCGAGCTGAGTGTCATCAGCCGTACTCGATGACAGAGAGATCAGCCCGCAAAACTCTGCACCAACTGAGCAAGGGAATTGTCGCATGTAGATGTTAAAATAACAGGCCCGAAAGGGGATAGTATGGTGCCCCTGAGGCTACACCGCATTGTAAGACAGCGGGCACCTCGCGGGAGCCTGGTCCCCACACCTCACTTTGCTGATTCCGGCCCCGAGGGAACGCAGGCTTCGGTCCACCTGAAGGACAGTGCGCCCGCGACCTCCGGAGGCATGCCAGGCGGTAGGGTCAAAAGATCGTGGTCGCACTCACATCAAATTTCGCCGCGGTGAAAGATCTAGCAACACGATCAGTCGCTCGATCCGGGTCACTTTGGTCAAGCTGAATGCGGAGTGTGCTCTGTGACGTCGGGCGACGGCAGAACAGTCTCCTCGTCCCATGCCCAGCACGGAAGCCGGACTGGAAGGGGTCAAAAGTTTACCATGCAGTCATCCAGAAAATCCTTGAAGCTGCTCCAGCACTACTCTCTCACTACCTTCCCCTCTTAGAAACGCAAAGATCTCGAAACGGGGCGGTAATTGGCCAGATCTCCTGGATCTAACGATGGTCTTTTTAAGAGTGGGTGGACCACTGCCTCCTTCAACCCATCCGGGAAGGTTCCTTGCTCAAGAGAACCATTGATGATACTCAACAGTTGGGGTCGCAACTCCGCCCGGCAGGTTTTCACAAGCCAGGACGGGCACGGATCCAGAGGACAGGTAGTAGGTCTAACACAGCATTAATATCAACACACTGAAGTTCGTCAGGTAGACAAGCCAGGCAAGAGAAAAGGCTAGAAGCCCTACAGTCTAAACCTCTTCCTCAACTACCCCGGTAGGTTTGAGATAACCAAGGAAAGTATCTAATTTTTAAGTTTCTTTTTTCCTGTCTGCTAGCTTGAAAGAGCTGGGGAAGAGGAGAGCAGGGGCAAGGGAGAGGCATGAATATCAGAGAAGTCACATGTACAAAACATTTGTAATCCAATTCTAAAAAAAACATTTTAAAAATTCCAATGTTTGAGTGTACTGCTCATGATTTGCAGTTCTATTTCAAACATGATAATGTTCACACATATCTGGATGGTATTTAAGAGTTTGTTCTGCATGAGAGCTGATTGGGCTTTATGTTATTTTTCTTCATTCAATCAAAAATTAGATAACAGAAGTTTTACATTCAAATGGTTGCCCTATATTATTAAATTAATACACGTTCTCCATATCCAAGCATATCGGGGGGAGGGAATTGCAATGGAAAGATTAATAAACAAGTCGAAGAAACTGTGAAGCACTGAAACAGCTCATTAATCAGATATCCTGTTCATTTTAAACATATATCTATAGTATGTATATTTATTGTAAGTGTTAATGCGTACAAGTCTTTGGTAGTGGAACATAAATGAATGGATGGTTTATATTACCAGCAATTCTGTCTGCCTCCCTACTGTTCAAGGCATCAGAAAAAGCACCTTCCAGTAGAATTATGGCTTTGTTTTCACTCAGTGACCATGCCTTGTATATCTGCCTATGCGTCAGGAAAATCCTACCCGGAGTCTGATGGACTTCATTGCAGTTAGCAGCACTATGCCTTGGGTTCTGTTAATGACTTTGCTGACTTTTTACTGTACAATAGCTAGAAGGATCCAGTTTGCTAGATGAAATATACAAATTGGAATAAATAAACAGATGACTCAGTAAAGAATGGAGAAATGATGGGAGGGCTTTAGCTTGAATCAAGAGAGGGGAAATTGTCAAAACATGGTCCAGACAAAATAAACATTCAGAAATTATGTTTCTTTGGCAGGTCCTCAATGGAGGTTGGTAAATGAAAATAACTATGCACCCAATCTGCTTTGAAAACTTATTTTACACATCTGCAAGGAGGGAAACACTATGTCTTTCATGCTGAGATGATGGATTTGCATCTATCTTTGCTATGGGGAACTCTACTATTTTTTTTGTCTAGAGAGGGTTATAATGTGTGCTTCTGTTACTAAAAAGCAATTTAAATTGCCATTTGGTGACCAGCTATCTAAATCATTTTCCTAAAATGGTCCTTACATGTGGTGAAAAGTACCATGAATACAAATTAAATGAATCAGGGTAGATTCTTCCATCATACACGATGCTGTTGTCTTAACACTATGCTATGTATAGTACTAATAAAAAAGATATCATATATAAGGACTTGATCAGATGATAAAAAGGTGACCCACACCCCCATGTACAGTGTAAAGTGAGAGTGCCTGACTACCTGTTTCAAGCAATTTACCTGTCCCACCACCAAACATCTATGTTAAGCTTAATGCTAATGTCCGAACTGAGCACACAGGGACAGCTGATGTTTTTTTTCTATAAAACTTGGCAGATAATAACACAATATTTCTGTGTGTCCATGTTGTTCAAAAGTGGAGCACGTTCACCAGACAGAAAGGGCAAGCAAGAATGCATTCCCTTCATACCACCTATAGTTTATGTCACCTTTGGATCATCCAGTCCAACACATAGATATTTTTAAAAGTTTCTTCCCTGTATTCCAGAACAATTTTTTGCATAAAGCCGTCTACTGCATGAGCAACAAGTTACCTTAACACATTAAATTAGTACCAGAAATAACTGAAAACATGTGCCTCACTTGGATAAACTAATAAGGAGTCCTAAGTTTCATAGAACTTTTGTGGTGGAGTCTGAGATTTGGCTAGAGATTCCAGCAGAATTTCTGGCCAGGGATATAGTTTGGGAAAGATTTGTAGGAAGCATATGTTGTGTTTGGGGTAGGAAATCCAGTGGGATTTGGATACAGATTGCAGTGGGGTAGAATAGAAAAGGCATCCAAGAAGTATTTCTGGAATACCTCCTTTTTCAGTTAGAACTGGATATTTTTGTATTAAAAAGGGACTGTCCCTGTTTCCTGTGGCTGCAACATTTTGGCATTCTTGTTATCTTTATGTTCATGTAGCATTAAGAGCTAAGTTAGCATTGGTGAAGCCAACAGATCCACAATGTTTCAATTGTTTATTCCAGCTGTACTACATTCTTTTCATTTGCTTAACCAGTTCATTGTGTTTTTATTTTCAATACTACTATGCTTTTTTTCTTTCTTTCGACCACAGCAGTTCCCTTTCTTTTGTTTGTTTATACTATAACTCCTGGAAAAGGTTTATGAGGCACACATTGACAGCACTCCTGAAACCACTTATTTACAAAGTTTTCCATTTGCCTAAACGTGAATCTATTACTTCAAGCAAACCCTCAAAGACAAGTACTGGGTCTGAAGATCATTGCTGCTATAACCACTTCATCATGCAATAGAGCTCCTCCCCCTGATTTTTCACACAAGCTATATTTGAGAGGTCCAGACCTCTAGTTTGTGGGAATAATGAAGTCTACACCTTGTCAGAGTTCAAAATGCAGGTGCTCTGTGTTTCTCTGTCATGTAGCTACAGCTGCAATTCATAGACTACTTCCCTTCTGCACAGCCTGTGTGACTGTACTTGCATATGTGTGGCTTGCAGATTTCAACATTTGCCATCACACACTCTTCACCTTTTAATTAAACTGTGCTCAGTCAGAAAGCGAGAGAGAGAAAGAAAATAAAGCAGCCCTATTTGTCACAGGAAATTTTGCAGCACAAACAAAGGGATTCCCAGTGGCAAGCAGCCAAGAAGGAAACTCAATCTTGGTCAGTTTTTATTAAAGTAACTTTACACTGTTGACATTTTCCATTGTCCTTATAAAACTCCCCAAATGCTTGCAAGAATAAAGGAGGTAGTTAGGCTAAGCATGGGGGCAGATGGGTTGGACTACAAACAGGAGGAGGAGGTTCTTGTTAGTCAGCTAAAGGAGTCTGAAGCCATACTATAGCAGCATTGTATTAACTTCTCTGAGCAATAAATTTAAACTAACTTGAAGGTCATAACCAGAAAATGCTGAGCTAAAGCTATAACTTCCACAGCATAGTCCAAACAAAGGACATTTCAAGTTACAATATGAAAGGCCCACATTATTTCATAATATTATGGTTCCCATGTATGTTCACAGACAACCTCGTAATATTGTATGGTTTTTTTAAAGTACAAACTAAACAGCATTTTCAGGCAGCACTTTTTTCCTTCACTGGCGAAAAGGTGGAGCAACCCCATCCAGCCCCTTGCAGGCTTAGTAACTGTCAGTCAAATACATTTTATTCTGCTTGGTTTCTAAGCAAATACATTCATAATGGTGCATGCTAAGTTCTTCCATTAAAAATAAAATTATGTCATACAGTGGAACTAATTCTGGAATTTTGTTTAACCCATATATAACTCCAGTCCAGTATTAGAACTGTTAACCCTCAGCCACCCCTTCCCAAGGTCATTAATCCTAATGAAGCAACTTATTTCAGTCATTCAGGCTCAGTTTTCATGCCACATTTGGAATCATACTAATAAAATTCTATTTGGGCGCTCAAATGGAAAACACTGAATGACTTTAGGTTTAAAGATGAACTTCCCACTGCTTGCAGTGACAGACAAATGTATAAATAGAAGACCATTTCCAATATGGTTACTTTTACCAGCTCCATCGAAATCTAGTTGAACTCATTTGCCTCATAACTATGAATTTTGCAGATGTTTTCAAAAGCTCCCACTATAGAAATAAACTTCTTAGGGGATACATTTGGTAACATTGTAACTTGCAATGTAAAAAGAGGTGGACCAGATCAAAGGTCCATGTAGCCTAGGATAATGTCCTACAGAGGTTTGTCAGATAAAGCATGCAGGTAATAGCCATCCTCTCTTGCTTGTTCTGAGCATTCAGTATTCAATGGAATAATCTCTGTATAAGAGAAAACAATAGTCCAAATACAAGAGAAATTTGTATTGATTTCATTGAAAATCTTAGGTATTCTCAAAGTGTCAACCCAACTGGATGTTTGCAGTAATTCAACCACAGAAGTTAAAATGCCCCACTGAATTGAAGGAATCAAGGACAAATATCTCAAGGATCTTGATTCAACCTGACAAATTTTATGAAACTTGACTCAAATCCATTTTGAGAGATTTGTCCAAGCCCTATCCAAACTTGATTATCATGCAGAGGTGCACCACTGAGGAATCACAGACTGTTACACACAATTATTTCTGGGTCAGAAGTAATTGGTTTCAGAAGTAATTTTTCTCTTGTAAAAAATTAACTCATGATAACCGCACTGAACACTCAAGTACAATAAATTATACTAAACATCTTTGGCTTAATGGATTTTATATGCTGTCAATTTTCATGTCGCCTTTGCCCATCTCCCTTGGCCTGTTATCTTTCTCAGGCCTTGCTATCTCTTAGACCTCTGCTCTTTTACTGGTTCTTTTTTATAATGCTTTTCCAGAATTACTGCTCTAATCTGGGCAGCTCTGCCAATGGCAGCTAGAGAGCTTTCTGGCTATCTTAGCCTTGTTCCTCTAGCATTAGGACCAACCATTACATCATGTCCACTATTCCAAAAACACTGTAATACAATAGAATGCAACAAGGAATACAAGGGTCATGACATGGAGGCAGGCAATGGCCTATCACCCCCAAATGTCTCTTGCCTTGAAAACCCTACAGGGATGCCATATATAAGCTGTAACTTGACAGCAAAAATAAAAAGTTGTGATGAACGTGTGATGAGAAATGTAGAGACTTCCTTTCAAGATGAGAGAAGGATGGGATTATAGAACCTGAAGTAGTAAAGTCAAGGCTGAGGGAAAATAGCAGGAGTACAAAATGATGGGGTCATAGTAAAGGGCACCTGAACTGGGTATACCAAAGTCAGAGAGAGACTGCACCAGGGATAGTATTCAGTGGGGCTTTGATGCACGACAGCTTGCCCTATCTTAATATAGAATCATTAAATCATCACTATAAAGTCATAAGAAGGAGAATAGGATAAAAAAGAAATATTTTGCAATCTCTTCTTCATTAACAGTTATCTCAGTGGTTTAGGTCTGGGAAAAACACATTTTCAATATTTCAGTAACTTTCCTAAGTTCTAGTGTTGGATAATATGCTGCCTCTAATGGTGTTTATTTTGCTCCTGCTGGTTTCAACAGGAGGTGAATACATACTGCTTGTGACATCATAACATATATTATGGATATCAATAAAATGTTGCATTCTATTGTATTACAGTCAACAATCTGGTCTTTATTTTGTTTTTATATGGTGCATTAATCCCATTATAACAAAAGCTGAAGCAATAAAGCTGAAACAAGTTCCGAAAGCTCTAGATATTGTTCCTTTTTCCATGTCTGGAGCTGAAACTTTCCACAATAAAATAATGAAAAATGAAGGAATGTGTAGATACACAAAACTCAAAGATGCACAATCAAGAAAAAATGCTTTCTCTTCAGCTAGTTTCTGCAATATATCACCAAAAATTATTTTCCTGTCCTCACAATATGAATGCCCAAAATTAATTATAGAAAGTTCACAAACTTCTCACAAATGTAATTTGTACATCTACCAATTGTAACTGATTTTTCAAAGCTACAAACTCTTCTGTATCCTATCTCAACATTAGTTACTGCGAAATGAAACCTAATCTATTTTCCACTTGCGAAGAGTCTTATTGGGTGGTTTCAAATTAAAGCAAGTAATCAAGTTTTGTTACTGCTGAAAGTGAAAAGGGAAATGAATGCTACCAAAATAGTAATTTATCACTAAGGCAGCAGAAAAAAACCTGAACTACAAAACAGGAGAAAGAGCAGAAGGAAACAAGTATATCATTCTATGGTCAGAGAACTGCAGTTTCTGAAATCACACTTGAAGTATTTCCAGTCCTTCATGGCCTAAATAAAAATGTGATAAAGTTCACCTGTTAATGATTGCTGTACATCCAACTGGTAACCAAAAGATAGCTAGCAACACTTCTCTGATCTATACTTCTTTGAATTTAACATCCCCTTACTTTTAATTGGAGGGGATAATTCTGGACCCTTCTCTTCATTATGAGAAACAAAGTTGATCAATCTGGGTATCATTGTTCATATCCACCATCCAGGTGCAATTATTTTACATCAGCCTGCCTCTTTGACAATTCTGGAATCCACAGGCCATGCTTTGGGTGTCCCAATAATCTGAGGCTATATGGGTACCAAGCCAAGAAAGGACCTTCTTAGTTATGGCACCAAATCTTTGGCATTCGCTCCCTAAGGAGATTAATTTGTCTCCTTCTATCATAGTCTTCTGCCAGCAGATGAAGATGTTTTGTTTTCTTTGGTATTGTCTGCAGTAACTGATATTAGCCCTCCTCCTTATTTTTGTGTTTATGTGTGTTTGTATGATTTAAATATTCTATTTATTTGTATGCATGTATGTATTTTAAACACAATTTTAATGTTTAAAATGTGTTAATGTTCACCACCTTGGAAAGCTCAAGTTGGGTGGGAAAGCAGCATAGAAATGTTTTAAATAAAAATATGTAAATAAAATCCCAAATCTCTCTGTAGCATTTCCAGAACTGCCATTTTAGCTACATCAAAAAAAAATTTGATCTATTTCAGCCATTTGAAGTCATTCCTGTTATATTAGAATTTGTTAGAACTGTTTGTGCTAGTGCATTCTTCCTAATGGCTTCATTTTTTTCATATTACAGTGCTGTCAAAAGATTTGTGGATCAGTGTCTCATTATTCAGAACTTGTTTCAATGAATCCCACTGCTTCCCTGTCCTGAACAGGTAGATAAGATTCTTTTGGGGGGAAAACCTTTCATTTCATTACATATAAAATGCAATGTCTTTAATAGGCATGTGTGAGATGACACAATGTTTCATATACCTTATGGAATATTATTAACCTTTGGATTTCTTAATAGATGGTAATTAAATTGTGCCAGGTCTTCTTTGGCAGCATATTTGATTCTGAATCTGTGGAAACTTTCATTTCTTGAAGAATCTTACAGTTAAAATTGCAAGTAGGCATAATGAATTCATAATTCCCTAATTCTTTTCATCTTCACTGGCTTTCCTGCAAGCACAAGAATCAAATTGTAAGGCAAAAAGAACTTTTCAAAGGACTGGAAACTTCAGATGAAGGTTAGATTCATGTTCATACTGCTGGAGACAGACTGTCTCTAAATTTATACTATCAACTAGCGGACCTGGCCCCGCTTTGCTGTGGCTTACTGTGTGGAGCCACACACGGAAGGGAGGAGGAAGGGGAGAGGCGTACCGGCTTGTGCCCATGGCATGGCTTGGAACGCTCTTCCTTCCTGTCCCTGTGTGTTGCGGGCGCTTCCAGCAGCAGGCGGGTTCGCATGGCATGAGCGCACCTGCCGCGGTGACTGCAGGCAAGCCACGCCCCCTCCCCCGGTACGGCGGCCCCTCATTGGTCTGCCGTGGCTTTGGGGAAACATGCATTTTACCAGGCTGTGGTATGACCTGTGAGCCTGGTGAAGGATGCAAAACCTGCCCGCAATGGGAAGCCACATTGTGTCAAAATTTGGGAGCGATCGGTCCAGCCGTTTCTGCGTTAGGGCATGAGGAACAAACATACAGTTACATTTATATATAGATAATAATAAATACCAGTAGAATTATTTTTATATTATTTTGCAATATTTTACCCATGCTTTTCTGCCACAACAAGTAGTTGCTTCTTTCCTTTTTCCAAGCTTCTTAATTGTCTGAGCTTTCTCTTGGAAGTGATCATCATATGCCAAACCAGTTGCAGCCTCTTATAATAAGGGCTAGGTACTAAGCTTGGCATACCCCCACTGGAGGCTGGGGATCTCCAGCTGTTGGCCCCCACCCCCAGCTCTGTCCAGCTGGCTGGCGGAGGTCTTACCAGGTTTTAAATAAGGCACAGACCTTCACATCACTGGTATGATGATGTCATTTCCAGAAGTGATGTCACACAGGCAAAGACAGGGAAGACTCTCTGGTATGTGGGCAAAACTCTATGGTAAAAACAACTTCTACCATAAGAATTTCAACCCAAATATCAGAGCATCTTCTTCTTTGTCATCTATGTGATGACATCATTTATGGAAGTGATGTCTTTATACAGGAGATGTCAAGGCCAAGGTTTCATTTTAAGCCTGGTAAGATTCCCCCATCCCCTCTCTTGTGCGGAAGGCGCCTAAGTCCTTGCAGGTTTCCCCTTGTGTTAGTTCTCATATAACCTCTTAATTGCACTGACATATACTCTAGGTATATGTAATAGATGTGCAGTCGAACCTATATAGTATGAGTAAGATCAGCTCTACGATTGTGGCCTCCACATCGCTGATAAGCTATCCTTGATAAATAAGCCTAGGTTAATTAAAACTGCAGAGTTCCTTTTTAATCAGTTAATTTGCTGATTAAATGCAGGGCAGTTAATTGTTTGAGCATTTAATCAGCCCTAATGTTATATTCATAATCGATAAGAAGCATTGACCTGTAGTTCTCATAATTTACAAGTCTAAGGGTATAGCTAGCATCATCCTGATCTATAAGGAGGCTCGCAAGCAACACAAACTGACTAATTTGTTTTTTTACTTGGGGTAACAGGATGCTGCTAGCTGCCAGTGGGTTTTCTATGCTTTAAAACAGCTGTCACAATTGATGAGAGTTGTGATTCTGGCCATGTGTATTTGGCACCATGGATCTCATTCGTTTGTACAGGATAATAAAATATCTATTGCTTTGTATATCTCATTGTCACTTTTAGTATTTCTGCAAGCTCTTGATGTTGTTAAATCCCTGTCCAGTGAGGCATAGTTTTTTGATCCAGGGGGCAGGATTTCTATAAACCAGAAGGTGGAGTTAGCAATGGCATCCTTGTGTCCCCCCTGCCCCCAGCTCTGAGCTCAAAGTTGTATCACTGCTAATGTAAACACATCTAAGCTTCCTCAGCAGGGAGATAAAGCCAAAACCAGATGGAATGTTTTAAAGCCAACAGTGAAAGGAAGAATCATTTAAAATGCATACCCAGATGAGGGATGCATAAGACACATACAGGCATATACCGAGTATATTTTCACTGCTTTTGGAAACTAATCTTAAAATTGCTTCTAAGTGCTCTCAGGTCAGAAGTGTAAATGTCGGCCTCTAGCAAGGTAGTCACAAATTTATAGTTTTGCTTTAAACGGCATTTTCATTTAACAATAACATTGACCGAATGCCATGCATTTCCTTTGATTCAGCTACAGAAGGCTTGTAGCAGTCCCTGGAAAACAATAAACAGCTTTCCTAACCTGACTGAGAGCAGAGTTATCCAGTGGTGATTTACTTTGCTGTGAGTGACACTTTCCAGTACTGCTTCGTCCAGACAATGGGACAGTTCAAAAGAACCCAGGCTGTGCCTATGAAATATAGTCCCTCCCAAGCTCTGCTAGAGAAATTGCTTTCTAATTTCCAGATTGCAGGTTTATGTTTGCAACTCCATAGATGGCTATTTATTTTTGCTATGCTTAACATTCAGATACAGGACAGAAATGAAAACATACTTTATGGCTGTATATGATGAAAAGTCTCCAAAAATGCAGACTTGATCCCAATGCACAGAATGTGAAGCTATGGATCATCTTGTGTGTGGATTATGTATGTTTCTAGAGCCACACCATCATCTTAACTAAACTAGAAACAGAAGATCTTGATGAATGGCAAAATCTGCCATTGCAAAATGTTTCCATTTCTTCCATATATGCACATTGTTTCAAAGCCATTTAAGTCACTGATTTCCACAAACTGTGGATTAGGACTTTTAAGTAGAACATTACTAAAAGGAGGAGGGGACATGGTGTATGCTACCAGATGACAAGGAAACTCAGAAATACCCTCTTGCTGAAACAGAGAGGCTAGTGAAAAATGAAGCCTTTCCTTTAAAGACTGAGGTTTTACCTGCTACTGAAGCGATATAGTCAACGAGTGGACTATCTCATGATACAGAATAACATCATAGCCTCCTATGTGCCTAAGTTATATGGAAGACTACATATTCATTTTGTAGGATTGCATGCAAACTGGTAATGTTCAAAGTTGAAAGGAACATCATTTAAACTGATTCTGTTTTATTTTAGCAAGAACAATGTGCCATTTGGATACAGAGGAACATCTAATCTGAGGCTTTTGGGTGGCGGGGGGGGGGTAGATCCTGGGTGAAAGAGAGTTTTTTGAGCACAGCACTGCACGGTGGCACTATCAATTGGAATTTGTCACATTCTTGGTTATAGACCTTATAGAGTTTAAATATTAAAACCAACCCTCTGAATTGTACCTGATGATGGATCGCAACCAAGGTAGATCTTTCAAAACAGGTAGATAGGATTCCTATAATTTATGCAAAAAAGCAAGCTCAGCATTGTGTCTTGCATAGGGTTGCCAGCCTTAAGGTAGGGCCTGGAGATCTCCTGGAATTACCAATAATATTTAGATGATATAGATCAGTTCCCTTGGAGAAAATGCCTGCTTTGGAGGGTGAAGTCTAGGGTATTATAACTTATTCAAGTCCTTCCCCTCCCTAAAACCTGCCTTTGCCAGGCTTCACCCCCAAATCTCCAGGAATTTTCCAAACAAGTTGGCAGCCGGACCACTGAAGCATCTGCGCTATCTTCAGTCCCACATAGAGCACATTGCAGCAGGCTATGTGATCAGAGCATAAATAATCATGATACGATTGGATATGTGACATAACCTAGGATTTCTTAGTGGTTGATAAAGGCTTTTTCTGCACAACACAAATAAAACATATTCGGTATGGAAACAGAATTCCACACAGCTTTTTCCATGAAACATTTTCAAAATAATCTGCTTCAGCCCAAAGAAGGATTTTTTAAAAAAATGCTAGATTAGGATTTTTTTTCCTGGAACATTTTTGAAATGTTTCTTGCTTGCTGTGCAGAGAGCAGGACACATTTTATTTTTCCCATTTGTGTTTAAAGCTCTCACTTTCGTTTTCTCTGCTGCTTGTGCCTGCCATTTTCTGCTGCTTCACGATGCTCTGCGCTGTCCGCCATTTGCTGAATATTTTCCATGGACATTTCCACAGCTGGCATAGCGTCTGCCCATCATTTCAGTGATTTAAGTCCATGAATAAGCTCAGCATTGCCTGCAGATTCCAGGAACGTATCTTTTCTCCATTTTTTCTGGAAGCTATCTTTGAAATGATGGAGACACAATATGAGAATCAGCAATATGTGCAGATTTTGAGTCTGTATCTCTGTAGCTCCAAACATAGATCAAAGGGGGGAGACTAGGAAAGAATCACTGTCACCAGAAACAATTTATTTTCCCAAACTATGGCCATTTCCACATAGGCAAAAATGCTAGTAAAACGACAGTAAAAACAGCATTATGGGTGGAGACTTCATACTGCTGCAGAAATGATGCTGCAGCAATGCAGCAACATTCTAGCAGCCCCACAATGGTGTATTCAAAAATTGATAAACTAGCGAGTCTTTTCAACAACGGTGCTTTGCAGCCGGCATCGTGCAAAGCGCCTGCCAGGAATTGGTGCCACAGAGCCCCCCCTCCACAATGTTGGCCCACACTGGCCAATCCTAGCGCCAAACGTCCATGGCCGTTTCCTCACTTTAAAAACAAAAACAGAGGCAAAACAGTTTTGTAAGCTTTGGGTGTTTTTGAGCGTGCAGTCACGCTCCCCACTGCAGGTAGTTGCGTGGGGTTTCCCAAAAGGAGCTGTTCCGAAAAGGAACAGAAATGACGCGCGCTGAGGGGTCGTGAGGGTGGCAGAATTGGGGCGGCTGCGTTGTCGTCGCTCCGGTAGTGGGGAGTACTGCTGGAACCTGCATTACTTGGAGCAAGTAGCGCGCAACAAATGGTGAGTGGGGAAACGGCCCATGATGTCTACCCTGGGGAAAAAAGAATGCCGTTTGCGAAGCACAACCATGTGATGCACGGTTCAGCCGATGCGCTATCTGTCCATGGAGTGGCCAGCCATGCAAACGCTCCACTGCTGCAGCATTGCCAATAACACCAATGGCACAACGCTGTAATTGGCTGTGCAGAAACGGCCTATGTGGACAAAAAAAAAGCCAAAATGGTTCTTTTTAAAAAGTTCTGCATAATGTTTTTAATGTTCTGTACAGAAAAAGCCTGCTTTAGCTACTTTCCCCCTTTGGATGTAACGTCCCTTAGCCTCTGAAGTCTTTTGATCCAATGCCTTTTACTGTAGCTACTAGACAAACATCCAGCCATCTCATGTGCACCAAATCTCTGTAATACAAACCAGGCTGCATAGTAAAACAAGATTTAACACAGTGCCGTTCATCTCCTCCTGATGGCTCCTTGGGGAGCTACAAATTGGATCTATGTGATTAGGAGAAAAAGAGTACTGTGGCATATTACAGACCTGGAAGAAAAGATGCGGAGATGAAGTCAAATGGAAGACTTTGCTCTCAGCAGCACTTGTGGCCTTTCATCCACGCTAGCTACGGTTTCTTGTTTCACTGACTTTAAGACAGGATCGTCAAACCTCCCTCCATAGAATTACAATGAACATCTTTATATTTCTTTTAAAATAAGTATAAAAATTTTCAGAAAGAAAATTTGTTCACAATTGGCAGAAATAAATATTTGCTGGCAATTCATGATACGTTTCTCCCCACTGCAGCATTCTAAACTATATAGCTTTTAGTAAGAGGTGTAGCAAGGAAAAATGGAGCCCAGGACACAATCTGAGTTTTGCGCACCCCCACCCCCATGTAGGCGACCGCCCTCCTCCACCACAACCAAACAATGATTTTTTGCATGAGGTCATTTCAAAGTAACCATCACATTATAGAACATGTCTTGACTCACAAATCTGAACTACAGCAATGGTCCTGCGATCAATGGGCAGGGAGGTGTGCTGGGGATGGGGGGGGGGGTAGGCTGGCAGAGCAAGCTTGCTGTGGATTGGGGGGCTGGGAGAGTTTGCTGGGGATGGGGAGAGGCTGGGAGAACTTGCTCTGCCCATGGATTCTGTGATCCATGGGCAGAGGAGACTGGAGTGCTCCTCTCTCTCTGAGAAGGACCCTCTTGGAGAAACAGGGGAGCTCCAACCTCCAGCCTCGGCTTTCGTTTGTTTTAAAGCTGAGAAAGGGATCCTTTCTCGGCTTAAAAAAAGTGCTGAGCATGGAGGCTGGAGTGCCCCCCTCTCTCTGAGAGGGTCCTTCTCAGAGGGAGAGGGGCGCTCCAGCCTCCAGCCTTGGCATTTGTTTTTTAAGCCAAGAAAGGGACCCTTTTTAAAAAGCGCTGAGCCTGGAGCACCCCTCTCTCTCTGAGAGGGTCCCTTTCATAGAGAGAGGGGGGTCCTCCAGCCTCCAGGCTCGATGCTCGGCTGGAGGCCAGCCGAGACATCCAGGGCTTGCCCCGGGCAGTGTATGCATGTTGCGCCAAGACCCAGCCATGCCTCAAGAAGTAAGAGGGGTGTGACTGGGCCTCAGCATGTCATGCACATGCCACCTGGGCAGGCCTTGGTCCGGGTGGTGCACGGACCTTGCACAGAGGCCCAGCCACAACCCTCCTCTTTTCTGGAATTGTGTGGGGGAAGTGATTTTTCTGCCTCTCCACATGACTCTCATGGGGGCATCCGGGACATTTGTCCCTGGATGTCCCTGTGGCAGCTACACCACTGCTTTTAGACCATGTCAGTCCTTAGACCCCAGAAATTTTCTCAGGATCACTGAAAAAGATTGCTATGGGGAGCGTACCAAGGGAAAGATCCACAGTCATCAGTGCCTATGGATTATGGGGTTCAAATCAAAGGAAACAACTCTTGTATACATCTACAAACAAATGGATGCTTATAGTGGTATTTTGCTCTTCAGATGCATAAGGCTTTTCATCTCCCCGCCAAGCTCTTTGTGAATGCACAGTGTAACCATAGGGTAACAACAGTATCATTATTTATCTCCATATCTATTTTTAGAGTTAGTATGCATTCATGGGACTCCTTTAGAGATAATCTGCAAAATGGTGCACTCCTGGAAAGTAGTGGGCAACTGTTTTTGGATAAAAACAAGCATGAAGAATAAAGTGTTTGTTGCTAAGAGAAAATTTTCATTAATCAAACAATATCATAATTAGAATGCCATGACTAGGTATGGCATGTTTGAATCATTCAAACAGGTACACATAAGCAGGCATTGCTGAATCTGCGGTGACAAAGCAGGAACTTGGAACAGCACTGCAGTTTCAGAGGCAACAGCCATTGCTATTGTTGACTCTGGCTGTTTCCACATGAAAGTTCTGCTCCACATACACCCCTCAAATTTCGACTTTGTTGTTTCCATACCGAACAGCCATACAACTGTCTACTCTCATGTTTCACCTTGTTCCACTGCATAGTTTCCAAAACCTGTACAAACTTTCCTGAAAGATTATATTTACAGTAGGTTTCGTTTCAGTGTGGGCAGGAAGGTACAGATCTCCCTGCCCTTTGCTTCTTGCTAAAATGAAACAGAACAAGTTAACATGCTATTTCTCCTTGCATCTCTCATTTCTCTCCCTCCCCGACTTTGTAGATTTTTTGCTAGATTAAAAAATAGTTAAGAGTGGTGGACTCTAATCTAGAAAACCGGGATTGATTCCCCACTCCTCCATATGAGTGGTGGTTTTTTCCCCCACTCCTACACATGAATCCTGCTGGATGACCTTGGCCCAGTCACAGTTCTCTCAGAACTCTCTCAGCCCCACCTAACTCACAAGGTGAGGGAGAGAAAGGTAAGGAGTTTGTAAGTTGCTTTGAGACTCCTTACAGTTGAAAAAAGTGGGGTATTAATCCAATTCCTTTTCTTCTTCCTCTACATTCCTCTGCATTCCCAACAGCAGTAATAATACAATGGGTAATCATGCCCATGTGGAAGTGACTTCTGTTTCTTCCTTCTAACATCAGGGCCCTCTTACATCTTGGGATTACTCTAAAATGAATCCTTTTATGATTTAGCTTGATCTTTGAATATAGTCACAACATACAAATGAGTCATAGGATGCCAGGATTTTAAAGTGGTAAGCTATTTTCTGTTTGTTTAATGTGATGTAGAATGGAACAAAAGTTGGCGCCCTAGTTGCCAGGAAACAACTCTTCCTAGAGCAATCTTATTCCTTTGAAGGAAACAATCTGTGACTGTTCTACCCATGCGAAAAGATGCAAGTCATCACAATGTGAATCAAAATGATGAGCTACCTTTTTGCAATGATGTTGCCAATTAAATTAGTCACTGGAGGGAACTTGTTTCTTTCCAGCTGCACCGCTGGGCAGCATAATCACTTATGAACTGGCAACAGGGAATGTGTAGATGATTATATCCTGGTAAGTAGTTAAGGTTAAAGTCCAAAAGTCTGTGGAACAAAAAGCTGTTTTCTATTCACATTTGGCTAGAGATGCTCAGAGCAGAGCAGACCACCCACAGCCTGACACTTAGGGAGACGGCAATGTGTTGAATCTGCTGAAAGTCAGCTACAAAAATAAAGTCATCAGGAATCTGCTAAGAGCTAAGGGAAAAAATTACATACAGCGTCACTTCTAAAAAAGAAATGAATGATCTACATGCATCTTTATGCCCAAATCCAGTCCAGCTTCTTTATGGGCAAAGGTGTGATTTCAGGTTTTTTAGGAATGGGGATTCACAGCAAGGGCTAAAGGACCATTCTTGTATCTATTTTATATTTTAAAATGCAAAACACGGTGCATATGACAAGCATATCTTGTGGGTTTTTTCTTTATCACTCACCCTATTGTGAAATATTGTCGCTCAAATAAATATGTGTTGCACAAAACTTGAGGGAGAGGGGATAGAAATCTCACTCTTTGCTTTTTAAATGTTGCCCCTCTATGAAAACGGCAGACTAATAAAGCTTGATGAAGGCTTACTGGATTCTGGTCCCCCTTTGGTGAAAAAGATTTACATGGTAAATCCCCCGCCCCCCTCCAGTTACATGTAGTTAGGAAGCTGGCCTCATTTGTGCAGACTGTGACCTTATGTAGGCAGGGTAACTGTTGCACCATTGGATATCAGTCACTCCAATTGAGTATACTTTACTGAACAAACCCATACTCCATCAAGATAAGCCCACTGTCTGGCTGCAGCTCACCACTGTCTCATCATCAGTCTTTCCCATCCCTAACTGCTTGATCCTTAAATGAAAGGACAGAGATTAAACCTGGGATCACCTACACCCTAAACAGATGTAATATAACTAATCCTCTTGTTCCTATATAACTGGGGTTTTCAACAGTTGCTTATGTATTTATTTTTTGCTATTTTTACTTTGTGTGTTTATATACAATTTATTATTTTAAATTCCTTTTTAGCAATCTATATCACCATCTTTAGCTATCTCAATGTCTCCTTATTGAACTATTTTTATTCCTTTTTTAATTTATGCAGCCCTTCAACCAAAAAGGAAGGAGGGGTGGGAGGCAGAGCTAATTCAGAAAGCAGCAACCCCATTATCCCACTTTGGGCCCCTTCCCCCAGCACCATTCAGTTAGCCAGTGGTGAATTGACTTACTAGTGGTAAATTGAGGAGTCGGCCTGGTCACCATTTATGTGATGACATCACTTCCAAACCACTTACACCACTTACACATACACCTACATTTACATTGGTTGTGCCGAACCAGTGGGTGTTCCTGGTGACAATTTTGGGTTCAGTCAAACCAAAAGTAATCTAGAAAAACAGCATCAATGACATAAAGCATGCTGAAAGTATTTAAACTACTGCCAGGATGAGGTTTGGATATAAAATATTCAACATAGCATGAGCTATACAACTAGAGATTGCAATCTTAATTACATTAAGGGGGTTACACTTCATCTGATAGTCTCCATAGCAGGATACCATTGATAGCATCAGGAAACAAATTTGCTTCTAATCTTCATGGTAGCCATGGCAAACAGAACTATCTTGGATGTAAAAAGATGCATCCAGGTCAGACAATATGTTGTCAAAAATTCAGACATTTAATGATGTCTATTACAAAACCACCAAAAATCTCTTCTCATAAATGGTATACAATGGCCTGTATAATGCTTAAAGAATTATGCTCCCAACCTGCATCTACCCACATACACAGGCCCGTTCTCCAAGGACCAATAAATATGGGTTAAGGATGGTAAAAAACGGGGGGGGGGGGGGCTTTGCATGGATCCTGCCCCTAAAATGAGTCTACCCCGTGATATTTCTCCCAAACTGGATTTTTTAAAGAATTGCGCTATTCATGAGTCTTTTGAAAAATCCCTGGTTGCAGCCACTTGCAAGTGAATGGCCAGGCAAGAGGCACTTTATTCTTCTCCATTTTCCTCCATATGGCTTACAACTCCATATGGCTTACAACTGCATAGCCACACAGGTGCAGATGGTCTTTGTAACCCTACTCTTCATACCCTACCTTCTGGAAATATGGATTTTTTATGATTTTTCATACAATTTGTACTGGCAAATGCCAGCAGCTGTGTGTGTGTAGCAGAATGTCCAGATATTGATACAGGCCAAATGTGCAAAAAGGCCTGCTAGCAAAATTAAATCACTGAATGAGTTATTCCAGCTAACAGAGACTGGAAGCCTCATGGACATGTATCTTGATTACCACACCCCGCTAAGGTTACTGTAACACAAAGAAACTGAGATACACCCTTGTCACAAGATTTATATCTAAACGCCTTTAGCAACCATCAACATTTACAATCATTCCCTCCCTGATCTCCTCAAAGCCTCAGCCAAATTTAAATAACATATCTGGACAGAGACTCCTAAAAGAAACTCTGCATAAGCCATTTCAAGGCTCCCCTGATACAATCAAGAACCAATTGGCGCTAACAACCCAGTACTTCAAAACAATAGATTAAGCTACTAATTAGCTCAACCCAGCAACTCCAGCATGAAGGTCCGAGCAGAACAGGAAGAGAGCTTCCTGTTCCTGCCAAAGATTGTGATGTAGGGTATAAAAGCCCTGTGCACCCTAGAAGTGCTCATTACTGGCCTGAACCTCTCTTGGTCAAGTTGATTCTGAGACATGATATTGTCCTTCGCTTGGATTTCCATGCTGGCATAGGAATCCTTGCCTTCTTCCAGAACTTCTCAGCTGAACTTAGGTAACGTCTAGTCCCCGTTGCTTCCCTTCCTAATCTATCATCCAAACCTACTTTCCACCCTTTTTATATCTCTTAGGAACTGTGTGTAAGCTTCTCCATATCTCACTGTATGAATGTGTTGCGCCAAAAACGTATAAAAGTATTTAAATTCAATTTGGTCTCTTTGTATTCTCTGTGGAATATTTTAAAAGCCAATTCCAGTATAGCTGTCTAAAAGATCCTACCTAGCCTGCCTCTCGCACTGCCAAGCTGAGTTATATAAACTTTAAAAATATTCTAACTTGTTTGGCCCAGTTCTCCCTGCTCTCCGAGGCCGCTGTTGACAGGGCCCTGGCTGCTGTTAGACCTACTACCTGCCCTCTGGATCCGTGCCCCTCCTGGCTTATTAAAACCTGCCGGGCGGAGCTACGACCCCATCTGTTGAATATCATCAATAGCTCCCTTGAACAAGGAGTTTTTCCGGATGGGTTGAAGGAGGCAGTGGTCCGCCCACTCTTGAAAAGACCATCGTTAGATCCAGGGGATCTGGCCAATTACCGCCCCGTCTCGAATCTTTCATTTCTGGGGAAGGTAATTGAGAGAGTGGTGTTGGAGCAGCTTCAGGGCTTCCTGGATGACACATCGGCCTTTGACCCCTTCCAGTCCGGCTTCCGTGCTGGGCACGGGACGGAGACGGTTCTCGTCGCCGTCACAGATACGCTTCGTATGCAGCTTGACCAAGGCGGATCGGCGCTGCTGGTTTTGTTAGACCTTACCGCAGCGTTTGATGTGGTCGATCACGACCTTTTGACCCACCGCCTGGCCGTTTCCGGGATACGGCACTGTCCTTCAATGGATTGCCTCGTTTCTCCGGGACCGTTGCCAGCAAGTGTGGTGCGGGGACCAAGCCTCTCGGAGGTGCCCACTTCAATGTGGGGTGCCTCAGGGAGCCGCTGCTGTCCCCGCTATTATTTAACATCTATATGCGACCACTTGCTCAGCTGGCACGGTGCGTTGGGCTGATTTGTCACCAGTACGCTGGATGACACTCAGCTCATTCTGTTGATGGAGGGGAGCTGTCACGGCCCCTGCAGCTCTACAGCATTGTTTGGAGGCGGTCGCTGGTTGGTTACAGCAGAGCAGGCTGAAACTGAATCCATCGAAGACGGAGATCCTTTGGCTGGGCCGCAGGGGGGAGGCAGGGGATTTCCAGCCACCGGAGTGGGAGGGGACCATTTTGGCGCCGGCCCCCTCTGTCCGCAGTCTGGGGGTCCACCTGGATTCGTCTCTTTCAATGGAGACCCAGGTGGCCCTTGTAACCCGGACTGCATTTTTCCATCTTCGGCAGGCCCGGCGGCTGGACCCTTCCTCTCTCAGGCAGACCTGGCTACTGTGATACATGCCACGGTCACCTCCAGGCTTGACTATTGTAACTCGCTTCACGCTGGCCTTCCCTTGCGCCTGATTCGGAAACTGAAACTGGTCCAACATGCAGCTGCGCTTGCTCACAGGGGGCTTCTTCTGTGATCATATTCAACCTGTGCTGCGCCAGCTGCACTGGCTTCCAGTGGAATTCTGAATCATCTTCAAGGTGTGGGTTTTAACCTTTAAGGCCTTACGCGGCCTGGGACCCTCGTATCTGAGAGACCGCATTACCCCATATGCCCCTACTCGGCCTCTGCGATCAGCAGAGGCCAATTTGCTGGCGGTTCCTGGCCCCTCGATGATGTGCTGGCCTCCACATCGGCCAGGACCTTTACGGCCCTGGCCCCAGCCTGGTGGAACACTCTTCCTCCAGCTGTCCGGGCCCTGCGGGACCTTGATGAGTTCCGCAGGGCCTGTAAGACCGAAGTTGTTCCACCGGGCCTTTGGAGTGTCCAGTCGCTGAGTGGCCCCCTTTCCCCTCCCCTCTCCTTCCCCCTGCATCTTCTTGCACATACCATCTGTTGCACTTTACCACCTATTATCCTCCCAAAGAGGAACCTGACCCCTCCCTTTTCTTTTACTGGGGTGATCTAAATTGAATTGGCCATAATAGGGCACCTATTATGATGCTAACCGCTGTTTTTAAGTAGTTTTTAATGGTTTTTAGTATTATATTGTTGTTATCGATTTAATTAATTGTATATGTGAATGTTGTTCACCGCCCAGAGCCCCCAGGGGATGGGGCGGTTTATAAATCGAAACAATAAATAAATAAATAAATAAATAAATAAATAACTGTTAAGCTAGGTAACATCTTATAGTGAGACATCAGCATGGCTGTGGGGGTTCATCTGTGCATCTCTACGTAGCTATGCATGGGTGGGAAGTAAAAAGAGAAGCATCTCTGTGCGAAGGCACAACAGCAACCCGGATTGTTTCTGTGGGCTCCTATTGCAGCATGCATAGATGCATGTGAATGTGAAAACTGGAAAACAGATTACTTTATTCCGACTGCAACTCGATATACATTTGCTGTGCAGAAGGGGCCACAGAGTCAAGAGTAGACTGTGTATATTTTAGTAAATTCCCTATCCAAACAGATGAATGGCAATATAAAAAACCATAAAGATTGTATTTCCTCAAAGAAAACAATATCTTGAACATAAGCTTCCTGATAATATAATCTTTTAAACAATTTATACTATTGGGAAAAATAAGAAACATAGGTGCACTCTTTATCAAAGTCCCAGCGTATATACCGTATATCTTAGTATATATTGTCTTAGCCTTCTGAGGATTCTGAGTTAAATACATCCTACACAACAAAAGAAAGAGTAATGGTTATATGCATATTCCCATCAAGGGGCCTTATGCACCCGAAGATAACTCTGTTCAAATGACAATCAGGACTTGAAGTCTGTGATACTCACCTGGCTGGAATGGGTATGCAGATGGACATGTGAGTGAAAAGGAAACACAGTTCTGAGATTCTGGCAGAGACACAGAAGGAAGCAGACAGACACTGCTAGGACTTTGCTGAAGTTCCTTGTGGGTGCCAGATGTGTCTCTAAAATTTAATATTTAGCAAGTCTGCTGCACTGAAGTAGTGGCTCTGTGCTTTCACCTGTTTTCTACCTGTATATATGTAAATAAAGCAAATCTCCTGAAGGGAGACTTTCTCTTCATAAAGGAATCAACACAGATAAGCACTAACTCATGGCTTGGGAAAATGAATGTGTAATGCAATGTTTGAGGGTTTTTGTTTTGTTTGTTGCAGTAGCAATTTCCAATTGCAGTACCACTATTCTCATACCCACCAAGTATAACTGCCAATTCCCACCCTCACTGCCCTGCAACTGGGGCTCAATTCTTCTCCTTGATGAGGGCTCTAAGAAAAACAGTCAATTCTTAAGAAACTGAAAGCCTGGTCAGAGGTGTGCTTTTGAAGAAAAACAGCCTGGATTACAGAACAGGGAAAGCACCTCACACTTCTGCTTTGTAATGGGTTATCTGACAAATCAGTATGCACAAAAACTTTAAACAGCAAGGGATTGAATTTCAGATTTGGTAGGAATAGCAGGGCTGGAGAAGAGAAGGTACAGTTTAAATCTTTTGCCTATGCAATTTTCCCCTCAGAAAGTATTTTGACTTTCCCCACATATGGCTAGCAATCATTTGTTTGAGGGGGCAGTTAGGCCAGGGACATGACATGGAGGTAAGGGTTAAACCCCCTCACAGGTTAAAAGTAAAAACAGAAGTGTCAGGAGATCAGATCATGGATTTCTCACACCCCTTGAAGTGTGGCCTCAACTGACTACTCTAAAGAGAAAAATTGGTAACTTCATAAATAAACCCTTGTCTAGCACAGGGTCTCCAAATATTCCTACCTTTAGGCATTTAACTTCTTAAGATGATTTGTGTGTTCTGGTGTGATTCTGGTTTCCTTTTCTATTTCTTCTTCCTGCCCTGGAAAATGTATGTCTGTTTACACAATATGTCACTGCCTAGTTTCTTATAAACAACCAGACATAGAGAATTCTTCATGGAACAATAAATGTAGGGCTGTCCTAAAAGATACAAAGCGGCTCTTGGGAGAGGGTTTGCTTTTCCTTCCACCGAGATTTTGGCAGATGCAGAGGGAGTTCTGTTCCTTTGTTACCTCTTCCTTCTTTAGAAGTGCTCATAGATTTTGCAAAATTACATCTTGCTTTCAACAACTCCCTCCAGAATTAAGGCTGCAGTGCCATGAAATCAATTCTGTACTATGACATTATCAGTTATAGAGTTGACCCTATTTTGCATCATATTCAAATCCACACATATTCCTACTCTATCTTGATTACATGCTGTGGAAACCAAACAGAATGCGGGAAGATTCTACATACTTTTTATGTCATACTTTTAACAGACTCCCTTCCCTCACATATTGTATTTATCTTATTACATAACTCTAAAATCATACATCAATATTTTCCTTATTGCTTAATCAGAACTCCCATATTCATGGATTAACACTAGATTATGAACTACGTGCCTTACATCCTTTCAGGTAAAACTATCACTGTATGGCTTCTACTCATGACTTCCATAAGTTCGTGTTGAAGCACAGATCTCAAGCTTAGTAGTATTGTATGGCACTGTCACAGCATTCAAAGTACTTTACAGATATTATTTTAATAATTTTCACAAGCTGCTCATTACTATCACTACTACGAAGGAGAAGAAAGCTTTAAATTATTAGCCACCATTTGACAGTCTCAATACAGCTATTCCTATTTCACATAAAAACCATAAGGCCAGCTAGTGAATTTTAATATTAGAAGAACTTTGAACTGTAGGGTGCTTGATTCGCAACCCTCACTTTTAGCCATTTCAAAATACAACCCTTGTCTCACTGACTAGAGTAAGGCATTGTTTCCATTTTAAGGGTAAGAATTTAGAGCAACCCAGCATTGCTGATCCTGGATTAGAACACTTGCTACTTTCCCTGAGCTGACATTCCACATTCTCAAGCTGAAACTAGACATTTTTTTAAAAAAATGTGATTGTTATCAAAACTGGCAGACATGAAACAAGTGTCTAGTTCTTTCTTCCCATTAAGAACATATAATAAAACGTGCTTTGTGTTATGAGGTTTTGTATTTCCCTGTCCGCTATCTTTGACAGCCACATATGTGTTATTTTATGATAAAAGTTCTGTTATTTCACAATACAAGTTCTATAAACACTGTTATTTCACAATAAAAGCTCTATGGAAAGGAAGGAAGGAAGGAAGGAAGGAAGGAAGGAAGGAAGGAAGGAAGGAAGGAAGGAAGGAAGGAAGGAAGGAAGGAAGGAAGGAAGGAAGGAAGGAAGGAAGGAAGGAAGGAAGGAAGGAAGGAAGGAAGGAAGGAAGGAAGAGGCACCATGTTCTACAATGCCTAGTTGTTTAAGGCATCATCATACATCTAATAGTCAACTGTGGGTCCATCTGCGTGTGTTACAGAAGCGTAGCTAGAGAAAATGGAGCCTGGTGCAAAATCAGAGTTTTGTGTGCCCCCACCTCCATGGGCAGACACCCAGAGGCGTAGCTGGGCCATATTGTGGCTGGTGTGCACTCTTTGTTTTCCACCCCAACCCTCCGTGGTGCCCTGCCCCCCACACCCCAGTGGGGTCACATAGCTTCACCCCACACATTGCATAACCCTGCCCCCTGTGCATTCCTGCTGCCAGCTCCTGCTCTCCCCAGGGCCTGAGGAGGGCAGAAGCCTGCTTGCACGGACCCCAGAAGGGTGGAACAGAGGCATATCTAGGGAAATTTTGAGTTTTCTGGGGGGGCACTCCATTTTCCCTAGATACAGTGGAGGGGGGAGAAAAATCAAGCCATCTGCTGATCTCACGGAAGAGCACCCAGATCTATCGCTGGGCAGGCAGGCAGGGGCCCAGATCTACCACTTGAACAGGCAGCAAGGGGTCCAGGTCTACTGCTTGGGAAGGCTGGAAGGGGCCCAGGTCTACTGCTGGGCAGGCCAGAAGGGCTTGAGTCAGTGTGCTGGCATGGTTCTGGATCCAGAGGGTCAGCACCCTCCCTCAGCCTGTGGCACCCACCTTAAAGGGAGAATCTGGGGTCCCCAGTGTAAACAACATTGAAAGTGATGCTGTTTGGGGGTGAATTCTCCCCTCCCCCCAAAAACAGCATTACTTTCAATGCTGTTTAAACTGGGGACCCAGATTCTCCCTTTAAGGTGGATTTAAAAGTTGAAATGTTGATGCTGGAATCCACCCCCAAACAGCATCACTTGCAATGGTGTTTAAACTAGGGAGCCCAGATTCTCCTTTTAAATCCACCTTAAAGGGAGAATCTGGGGTCTCCAGTTAAAACAACATTGAAAGCAATGCTGTTTTAGGGTGTATTATCCCCCACCCTGAAACAGCATCACTTTCAATGTTTAAACTGGGGACATCAGATTCTCCCTTTAAATTCATGCCAAAGGGGGTGGATTTAAAAGGAGAATCTGGGGAAATTTGAGGGAATTTGAGGGAATGCCTGCTGTCAGGGATGCAATTGTTAAGCTAGCAGCACCAAAATTTCAGGGTATCTTTAGGAGACTCTCCTGAGTTTGGTTCAGGGGGTCCAAAGGTTTGGTGAAGTTTGGTTCAGGGGGTCCAAAGTTATGGACCCTCAAATGTGTAGCCCTATCTCCTATTATCTCTCATTGGAAACAATGGGGGATGGAGCACCCCCTTTGGGAGTCCATAACTTTAGACCCCCTGAACCAAACCTCAACTAACTTGTGCGGTATCATCAGGAGAGTCTCCCAAAATATCCCTGAAGTTGTGATGCTGATAGCCTAAAAACTGCACCCCCTGCAGGTCAAAAACTGAAAAAATACTTAAAATACAAAAAACACAAACGAACCTGAATTTTTTTCCTCTGGTCTGTTAAGTACTGTCAAGTCACTTCTGACTCATGGTGACTCTATGAATCAATATCCTCTAAAATGTCCTATCGTTAACAGTCATGCTTAGGTCTTGCAAACTCTGGGGGTCATGGCTTTCTTAACAGAGTCAATCAGTTTCATGATGGATCTTCCTCTTTTCCTGCTGCCTTCGACTTTTCCTAGTGTTATTGTTATTGCAAGTGACTGTTGTCTTCTCATAACGTGATCAAAATATGATAGCCTCAGTTCAGTCATTTTAGCTTCTAGGGGAAATTCAGGCTTGATTTACAGATACTTAAATCCATGGATTGGGCCCACACAGAGAGAAGACTGATAATTCTGCAAACCTGAAGAACCCCCCAGCTTTGCAAAGAAAATGTGAAAACACTGAAAAAATACATTGGGGGGTTTAAATTCACCACAATTCAAGAGTTTTGTTCTCTGCAATGAACCTATCTCCTTCACAGATGTGAGATTCACAGTCCTCCACCTTCCACACTCAGGGAACCTCCTAGCAGTGAGGCAGCTGCAGTTGGGGACTAGGTTGCCTCCCTCATCTTTGCTGTGGGAGCTGGCAGCAGCTGTGCTATCTGGGATGAAGGCACCTCCTCCTCTGACCTCACCTACCACAGCGGGTTCTACAGGGGTAGCCACAGTGATATGGGCATCAGGCAGCTCTCCATGGCTGCCTCCAACATCAAATGCTGATGAAACCAGGATATCCTCCACGGCTGCCACTGCTGCCAGCCTTACCATGACTCCCAGCATCCTTGCTGCTTCTGTTATCGAGCCCACTGCAGCTTCCAGCTTCCTTGCTGCTGCTGGGCCTCCTCTCCCCCACCATTGCCACTGTGTCCCTGCCCCCTTTGCACCATTGCCACTGTCAGAGCATTTCTACTCCATGTCCCTCCCAGTGTTGCTACATGGCTCCCTGCCCCTCCCTCCACACTTGCAACTACCTCCCAGCCCCAATATTTCCTTGTGGATACTCACTTGTCTAATTTAATCTCCAAGTTAACGCGTAAGAAATTCCCATAGCTCTGTTTGTGGATTCTTCCTCTGGATGTAGAAGGCAAATTACCCCAAAAACAGTCTGCGTATCAAATGTCATCTCATGGGTAGTTAATGGCCTGGTGCTTGTACAGGGGACTGTGATGATGGGTGTTGGGACTAACCATCATTGCAAAAGTAAGGGCAACCTTACACTTGGCTTTCTTCAATACATGTGTGTGTGAGAGAGAGGGGAGGAGGGAGGAAGTCGGAGAGAGAGAGAGTGAGTGCATGTTATTGCCAGGGATAACATTCCCCTCAAGCTGCAGCAGTATAACCCACTGTTTGAATTAAACACAATATTAATGGATCTGGACAATTAGTTATATATCACATTGCACTAAAGCTTTATCCAAAAAAGTCCCCTTTCAAAAAAAATCCCCTGAATTAATGATCCCTTTAAGTACTGCAGTTCAGTGCATGAACATTTTTAGGTCTAATTGCTGAGATGGAAAGTAGTTTCTAAAAATAAGGCAAGTTTTTAAATTTGAGAATTAAAGAGAAGATGGGATCCAACAAGTAACACAAAGTAACCCAAAGTAACCCAAAGTAACTTGAGGTGCTTAATGGTATAGTTGATTTCATGGTGGCTTTTGAATGATATATAAGGTAAGATATGACACTTTGTGGTACTTTATATTATCCATATGGCAATCATTTGTTCTGAGAGTACCCATTTCCCTATCCTTATAAGAAGCCATAAAAAGGCATAATAAAACTAAAAGTGATAGGGAGGTGGGTGTTCTTAATTGACAACACATGTCTGTCACAAACATTACATTGCCATTCACTATACAAGGCAACTCAGTTCCTACAGCATTCATGTACATGTTTGGTGGCAGCAGAAGGTTCTATCAAGTCACAGCTGACTTCAGGCAACTCCATATGTTTTTCAAGGCAAGAGATGATCCGGTGTGATTTACCATTCCCTGCCTCAGAATACCAACCATGGACTTCCTTGATGGTCTCCCATTCAAATACTAAACTAGGGTCCTCCCAGCTTAGTTTCCAAGATCTAATGTGATTGGGCTAGATTGGGCCATCCAGGCCATGTTTTTAGACATGTTTGCACACTGCCGTAAAGTACAAAGCATTTGACATCTTGTGCTGTCTTCTTTCAACAGTGCAAAACCTAATGAGTTACTTGAATGCCTACTTATAGAGGTTCTACACCCAGTAAATCGAATTTTGGTCAGCCCATCTACAGTGATATCCTAAACAGAGGCCCTTTACACTCAGATACTGTAAAACTCTTTGACGCAGGAAATAAGGCATTTCATCCAAGGAGTTCAGCACTGTTTTCCCCCCTCAAGTTTTTTATCTACAGCCTCAAAATGTTTTCAGTGCATTCTCTTTTCTAGCAATTCTTTTGGCTGAAGCATTTTTAAAAGGCTTCATTTGCCCATGCAGTCCCCTTAAAACATTTCCCAGTTTCCCTTCTCTGCTGTCTCATTGGTGCCATTTTGTGAGTATGCTTCTTGCCTGCAGAAGCCCCTTACCCTGTTTTTGGAGCATTTCCGGGTGTTTCTGAGATTTTGGGGGCTTAATCTTCACAGCATTGACTACAGAAGACTCAGGAAATTGCAGCATGAGGCTGTGAAGCATAGAAATACCAGTTTGTCCACACACTGGAAAAAAAACAGAAACATAAAATGGCAACCAGGAATTGCTTCAAGAGTGTGAACAAAAATTGCATTATTCAGGGGGATCAAAAACATTTAAAAATATTTGGTTTCACTGGCTGCAGAACTGGAATAAGTGACCTTTTGGGACCCCTATGACTATCTGATACTAAGATACTCTACCTGAAGTGGTACACGCATGAGGTCCATGAGGAAGGGTTGGTTCTAATGGAGCTGATGGCAGTCCTTATTACAGGCAGAACGGTGGGATAAATTTTTTGTAAATAAATAAAATGTGTTATGTAATGAATGGTGAAGCTGCTGCCTCTCTATGCCTTCATCTACTCTTATAGCTTAGTTGACCTAGAGCATTTCTCTGTCATGGACGTATAAAAATAATAAAAGTCTCTCATCTTCATCTATTTAAGATCAAATTAAACATGACAGTGGCAAAGCATGTGTCAGAAATGGATCATCTACTGAATAGCTCCAAGGTCGGAACAGTGTAATTTAAAACACATTAGTGGTGGTAAGGAGGAGTACTGAATTTCTACCTAGATTTTTCATCTGAAGCCATGGTAACAGCCATTTTTCTTTCAATAGGTGTTCTTTCGAGCCTCAGAGCTTCATCAGAAGAAAAAAATGTTTTAAAGCAGTTTTTGGTAGAAAAGAATAAATAAGTGTAAGATTCCACAGCTCATGCCTCTGACATATTTTAAACTAGCAGGGTACCTGCGCTTCGCTACGGGGAGTGGGAAAAGCGGAACGCAGAAATGCAAATACTCCACCCGTAAGAAATGCAAAGAACTCCACCCGGAAGACGACTGTGGCCAGTAATATCTTGGAGCGTCCTATTTAGGGCCTCAAAACCTCATGTGTGAACCATGGTGCAGTCATGGTGCTGGGGTCCCGCCATGAGGCTTCCTATTCTGTGATCAGAGAGTCTGTATGAAGTTGTTGAGTCACCCTGTAGCGGGTGCAGCAGGTTGCTTTGCATTGAGGAGCGTGGTGTTGGATAGTAGGGCACCCGTGGTTCAGTACGTGTTGGTGAGAGCGGCGTCTCTGTGAACTTCGGGGTGACAGTCAGCATACTTCTGTACAGGGTGGTTGTGAACTGAGGGGTGACAAGCAGAATATTTCCTCACAGCCTACCTGTGGAGTGACGGGGTGGGTTTTGCATATGTTGCAGCAGCTTCCTGGCGCTGTCTGTGTGTAATGCAATGGGTAAGTTGATGTGTCTATGAAAGGCATGTTCTCCCTTTAGCAGTTTCAGCAGAAGGAACAGGTTCCTGTGTGCTGAGGAGCACGGTGTTAGAAAGGGCCCCTGTGGTTCACAACGTGTTGGTGATCACAGTGTCTGTATGAATTTGTTGAGTCACCCTGTAGCGGTTGCAGAAGAAGGAACAGGTTGCTGTGCGTGGAGGAGTGTCGTGTTGGATAGCAGGGCACCCGTGGTTTGCTATGTGTTGGTGAGAGTGGCGTCTATGAATGTCAGGGTGACAGGCAGCATACTTCTTTGCAGTGTGTTTGTGAACTGAGGGGTGACATGCAGCATGTTTCCTCACAGCGTGCCTGTGGTGTGCCTGGGTTGGTTTTGCATGGTTTGCAGCAGCTTTCTGGCGCTGTCTGTGTGTAATGCAATCTGTAAGTTGCTGTGTGTATGTAAGGCATCGCACCAGTGGATCAAGCATGCCTGTTGTTTGGTGAGCAGGGCCACAGCTTGTCGATTTGGATAGTGGAGTTAGAGCAGCAACGTGGCCGTCACTGAAAAGTTCTGTGACATGAAGCTGTATATGTAAACGCAGAATACCAATCACTGTTAAAGTGAGTGACTCATCAAAGGAACTGGGAAGCTGTTCCATTAGTGGATATTCTCAGTGTGTTGTTCCATTCTCTTACCCGGGAGGCAGGAGGGAGAACCCTGGAAGGGACCCTTTCCTCCAGGAAATAATTCTGATTACCTCTGGGACAGCCCTTTATAGGCTTTCTTTGCAGTTGTCCTGTTGGATCCTCAGCGTCCACTGGATGCTGCAAATCTAATGCATTTATAGTTTTTGTAATTAGTAGAGATAAATCCTCCCCTTTAAAAAACCTGGGAGTCTGTTCTATGTCCTCTGTGAGTGGATCGTCTGTATCTGAAAATTGAGTTTCCTCCTGTAAGCATTCACCCTCACTTAGATCCTCTATACACAAGGGACTGTGTTGAGAGAAGCTAAATGGTCCAGGATCTAATGGAACAGCTCCCCCTGTTGGCTGTTGTGGCCATTGTCTGGTATTCTGGGAAGCCTGAACTGTCACCCATGGAATATTCGGGCAGATGGGCAGAGATGAATAGGAAAAACAGTAAACAGCTAATATCTCGAGTTGAATTAAATATTTTTGGAAATCCTTTATTATTCATTGCCTCGGGCACATGAGGAACCGGCATGCCAAATTTCAAGTGCGTAGGTTTGGCGGTTTCTGAGTTCCGTTGGCAAGTGAGTCAGTGAGTGGGTTTCGCTTTCATATAGAGAGAGATAATCCCATTCCACTGTTACAGCAATGGGGTTGCAGACCCATTTCCAACTCACACAAATCTGCTGTCATTGTGTCTGGTTTGGTCTTTACAGTCCCACAATCACTGCTGCTTATTCAGCAGCATTCCATTAAAAGAAAATAAATGTAGAAATGTATTCTCGAAGGCTTTCACGGTTGGAATAACTGGAGTGTTCTGGGATTTCCGGGCTGTATGGCTGTGTTCCAGTAACATTTTCTCCTGACATTTTGCCTCCATCTGTGGCTGGCATCTTCAGAGAATCTGGGGTTGGAGGCCAGGAGATGTCCCCTGGCCTCTGCAGAGAGACGGCAGCCGAGAGAAGGTAAGAGAGGAACTACAGTGGCACAGGGACAATGACGCCTTCCACCTAGTGCTGTTTGCTCAGCACCAGGTGGACACTAGCGTTTGAGTCAGAAAAATGTCGTTGTGGGGGGAATATGCTGCTGCAGCTGCGCTACAGCAGTGCGAAGTCCTCTCCCACAATAGCATTTTTACTGGCCCCATGCCACAATGGCCCATTCTGCATGGGTCAGATAGACTGACATGGGGCCAATAAAAATGCTATGGTGGGGGTGCATTCCCCCCACAATGGCATTTTTTTAACTCACTCAATGAGCGAGTCTTTTGAAAAACGCTGGTGTCCACCCAGCGCCAAGCACCGGGTGGATGCCCGTGTTTTCCCCGGACCAGCGCAGATCCCTCTTATCTTGTCCCCTGGCCACCATCGCTCTGAAGAAGCCACGGGACACACTTCCTTGCCTCCAGCACCGGGTGGACGCCGGTGTTTTCCCCAGACCAGCGCAGATCTTTCTTATCTTGTCCCCTGGCCACCATCGCTCTGAAGAGGCCAGGGGACACACTTCCTTGCCTTCAGCCCTGTAGGTGTTGCCATGGCCACAGGGACATGTCGGCAGTCAGGAAACATAAGAGGAATCTGCACTGGTGTGAATGTGGCCCCATGAGCCACTGGGGCACCAGGGCCGTTCACAGGGCACCTTGTGAGTGGCCCTGGGAGGTGCACCAGCAGCAAGTATGCCAGTGCTTCCCCACTTGCGAGGCCCATGCAGAACGGGCCTGTATATGGCCCGTGTGGAATTTGCCTATGTGTGCATAACTTATGAGTCAACATGCATAGCTTTCATGTGTTAGTGTGCAACCCCATGCCTACATTCTTAAAAGTATGTTGTATTGAACTGTGTCCAACAGAAGTCAACTCACTATTCTAGAAGGTTAGTTTGTGGGTTTGATTACAATTTTTTTAATGCACTCGGAATAAATTAGTGCATTGAAATAAAGGCTGTGTCCATATGGCAGCTTTCTCTGTGGCTGATTTCGTGCTGTAGCACTTAAGTAGAAGGAACAGGGAAAAGGTACCTCTGAAAAGAGATCTCAAGTAGTCGCCCCACCCCACAGGGTGTTTGTTGTGAGGGGGGAAGGGCAAGGAGATTGTAAGCCCCTTTGAGTCTCCTACAGGAGAGAAAGGGGGGATATAAATCCAAACTCTTCTTCTTCTTCTAGTCTATAACTTTTTACAGTAACTATTATATTAAACCGTGCCACCCCTGTTAATTTTACTAGAACAGATATGGTAGGATTGTAACCAGAATGTGATCCTAGAGCAAGAACCAAGAAATCAAGAAATATATAAACCCTAAACCAGCTCATAGAGATGAGGCACCAACTTAAAGTGTAAGGAGTCTGGTTTGACCAGTTTCTGGGTGGTGTTTCCACATCATTGAAAACTAAACCACAAAAAATTCAAGAGTTTTCTCACATAGTTTTCCATTCTTCTTTGGAAAAAAGTGGTGGAACTGGCAAGTAATGAGCCAATGAAAACAGAACACTTTAGTAATAACAATGTGTTTCTTATACCTTGGTTAATAGTGTTTTATTCATACACTTTCATATAGAAAATTTAATGTTACTAGCACATCAGGTGTATTATTTAACAAATGATAAATGGAAACCAGAAGGCAGATTATCATGGAAACTGAGATATATACTACCGTCTTATTATATGCTATTGTCTTATTATATTCAGTCCTTACTAACTTTGAACAGTTGAAAAATGATAATGTTCTAACTCCACTGAATTTACTGAGAATGGATGGAACTTTGAAAAAGAGAAAAACAATTCTTTAAAATATCTGTATAATTTCTAGCAATCATTCAAAAATTTACAAAATTTACAAGAAAACAACTTTACAAAAATGAAATCAGACAAAAATCAAAACGAATAAAACAAGTGTCAATAACAAAGTTAAATAAATGCCATGCATCTTGCTTCAAAAAAAATGGTTTACCCAGCCTCCCCCAAAAAGCAAATGATGAAGCTCAATGAACCTCCAGGTGGAATGGAGTACCAAAAAGGCCCTGATCCTAATGGATACTAATATTGTATCTGAAAAAAGCAGAACTCAGCAGATCTGCAATGATTTGAACAGTACAGTCCTGTTTCTAAAGATCTTGGCAAATTTATTTAATATTAAAAACTGAATTTAAATAGGCATTTGACTGCACCAAAGAAAATGGCTGAAATCCTAAAATCAGTTTTGGAGAGTTGATTTCATAGATTTTTCATAAGCAGACTATATTGAAATCTGCAGTCATTAAAGGGTTACCATCTTTGGTTTTGGAAATTCCTGGTGATTTTGTGGGCGGAGCCTGGGAAGGATGGAGTTTGAGGTAGGGAGGGATCTCAGTGGGCTATAATGCCATAGAGTCCCCCTTCCAAAGCAGCCATTTTCTCCAGGGGAACTGATGCTCATTGTAATTCCAGGAGATTAACCCAGAGGTTAGCAGCAGCCCTAAGCCCTATAGTCACTTTTGACACACAGCCATAGTTTTCTGTTCTATCAGTTTCAGGGTATATCAAATAATTCTATTTTATGGCTTGTTCATCTGAAAATTTTCTAAAGAATTACATACTGAGAAAGTATGCCAAATATTTGTATAACTACAGAGATTTAAATAAAGTTGTAGTTCAGTCATCATGCATTCATTGTTTATACAAACAATATTAGTTTGTCAGATAAACCTCCTTTCTCTAATAGGGTGCTTAATCTGTTCTCATTCAAGCTCTGAGACAATCAGAGTGTTTGAGTGTGTCTCTCCTAGATAAAGATACAGTTGAATGGATAATAATGCTTGTTCTAGTTAAAAAATAAAGCAAGATGACACAGAAAGCCAGTATATTTTCAGAGTAGAGTCGGCCCACAAATGGACAACTTCCAGGATGCTTGCTATATTTTAGACACCTAGTCTCAGCATCTTGGCTCAGGAAACGTAAGACACCACCTGGTTATAGTATTAATTATCCAGCACTTTTTGAAAAGGCTCAGGATCCCACATTTGATAACTATCACTATGGTTCAGGACTGCCACCTTTACTGCACAAAAATATTGCTGTTGAGAAGATGGGAATTCTGTCACTTCAGAGAAATACACAGAAGTGATGTTGAACCTCTCTAAAAATTGTCAGAAACTCTGTAGTTTTGTCATAGAGTTTCTGCAGATTGCTGGAGATGCATGACATCACGTCTGGTTTTCCCAGGAAGTGACATCATGCCATCACCGATGGTGCTCGTCATAACCCTTCCTGGACTCTTGCTGGTTGCCAGGCAATGCTTACTATGATTGCATTTAGATATCACAAAAATGCCTTAGTTTCCTTAGTTTCTTCTTCAGGAAGTCCTTGTGACCTTCCTCCGTTCACATGTGACATGAAGACTGAGGACTTCCTGATTTGGAAGAATCGGTAGTCTAATGTGCTATTCACTTTGACTGAAATGAAAAACTGTGGTTTGTGCTCCTTCCTACAAATCCAACTTCTAAACCACAATTTAATCCTGGTTTAGAATTCTAGTTGAGAGGCAAATAAATAAACCACAGGTTGTAATCTTGTCCAAAACATGTTTTTTTTAAAAAAAAGCCCACAAATCTCTGGTTTGTCCAAAATGTCAACTTTTTCAACCACCACCCCACATGTGAAGAAAATGGGCAGGAAGTTCAGAAGACCTGACAAATCCCATCTTGGTTTCTAGGTGTGCATTTATCTTAAAAAATAACAATGTAGCCTATGTTAAAGAGGGGTCCAAAAGTATCTATAGTGTTTCTACAGCTAAACAGTAACAATACAATGGATGTGTTCTAAGTTATTTCACAGTGCAGTTTCCTGGCTCATGGGGCTAGGAACCACTTTCAGACGCTGTTCAGCTCCATTATACACAAGTACATTAAGCTAACGTACCTATAGTTTCACTTAATCCTTAGTGTGTACAATGAATGCCCATCAATTTTAAATAGATTAGTGTGCAGATGAGTTTGTGATTTCAAAATGGAGGCTTTGTTCAGATTTCTTTGAATTCAAATGTGAATTCAGCTGCTGGATTACAAAGAAGAAAAAAATCAATTAGAATTTAAATCTAGCAGAAAGAGAATTGTGTTTCTGTCCTTAGCTTTGGTATCACTAAAGCTGATTTTTAAACCACAAAAATCAATGTTTTCATACAGTGACCAATTATATAGGGAACATTTACCTTGGGACTCTTCTCTAAGCAGTGGGCTTGCAGAGGGATCTCTGCGTGAGAAGGCAGCCCAGTGCCTGCTTGCTGAAATTTCAATCACCTCTCCTTTTTCTGTGTCTCCTACTTCCACCCATCAGCAGCCTTAAAGGTACATATCTTGCTGATATTCTCTTCCCCTCCCTCCCCCCTACACACAAACACACACATTCTCTCTCATTCACTAACTCTCTCTTGTTGCTTGCTGCTTGTTTTTAAAATGGTTGTTTTTAAAATGGAAGCTTGTCTGAACGAAAGTTTCAAAATGACCTCCTGATCAACAGAAAGAGCAGAAGCAGAGCCGGAGAGGTGGGGTGGAGCCACTTCTGCTGTTCCTATTGATGTCTCGATACACGAATATAGAGAAGCGGGAAAATGTCAGCAACTGGATTA
Source organism: Sphaerodactylus townsendi (assembly GCF_021028975.2). NCBI lineage: Eukaryota > Metazoa > Chordata > Lepidosauria > Squamata > Sphaerodactylidae > Sphaerodactylus > Sphaerodactylus townsendi. The sequence goes on along the minus strand of NC_059432.1, from coordinate 48,929,212 downwards.
GATTGAGAGGGAAGCATGCAAAGCAATGCGTGGGAGTGTGGGGGGACTGAAAGTAGGCATGCTGGCTGCGGGTGAAGGGAGGAGGTCCGAGGCGAAGCTCTGCTCATTGGCAAATCTATCCACTCTGTCTATGAAGTAGAAATTAGATCTTACTTGCCATGGGAACAACAGAATGTGAAAACCGGGCTTGAGAAAATACATCCATACAGGAATCTTGTCATGATGCACATTTGCCTCCATGGTGCAGCAGTTGTGTTGTACATAATCGGATGTTTTCATTTTCATCGGAGTTAATTGTTACTAGAAATCAAAAGTTTCACATGCAGCAAATATGCAAAATTCTGAATCATTGTTCTTGTGCACTCTGTAGGAAAGAACAAAAATGTTCTGACCCTTGAATTTTCAGAACTGTCTGTTTTACTCAGCATATATTCAGCAGTAGAGCCACTTTTTCTGCAATTACATTTGTCCTTTGGTTCCATGGTCATGCTTGGCACCAAGTACCCAGATCCTTTGCCGATCTGATTAGGTCAAATTACATGCTTTTACTACTCCTACAAGCGAATGCAGCAGGCCTACAATTAAGTGTGAGATGGTTTAAATCCTAAATGGAACTGATGTCTGCCCTTACCAAAAGCCTCAGGTCTTATTTTTTCTCCTTGCTTATTTTTCTAGGCTTGTTTCCAACAGCTGAGCCCCTGCAACAAGTCAGGACAGTGAACCCAACTTGCAGATAGAATTGCTCCCTCGCCATTTTTAATATCTTTGACAGCTTGTTGAAGGTACAATATTACCGTTGTAAGGGAAGAATGAATGGAAAACAGTGCTGTGATGTCATTTAAAGTTATATCAGAATTGAGAAGAAATGCATTTGTGATGTATTAGGAGACTTGTGATGATCTCAGTTGCCTTTTATTTTCCCTGATCACTTTAAACATAAATAATAATCTAGGTATAAAAAATAAGAAAAATGAAAACTCGTTTGGCAAGCAAAACTGAAAACACCAGAGGTGTTTGAAGACCTTCCACCCGTCATTTCTGAAATGATGACAAAGTCTCCAACTATGTTCTAATGAGATAAATGACTAATAAGCAAGCTTACAGCCTGTAGGCCTTTATAGGATTGGGTTGCTTGTTCAATGTGATTATGTTTTATTTGTGGCTGTAATGAGTTGCAGCAAGTCCTACGTAGGAGAATGCCAGAATTATCTGAAATTGTTCTTGAGAAGATGCAGCCTGAGAAGATCCAAGCTGTTCACTTTTTCAGGATTCTTTAAAAAGAGACACCAACTTAGTATACATTTATGCAAGATTTTAAGGATTTATCCATCAAGGTTCTAGGCTACTAGCTAGTCACTGCACTAAAGCCTTCAGCCTATGGTAGACACCCATAGTTCCTTGCCTCTCTAGACCACATAGGATTGCCATAGGAGAATTTGGAGGTGGAGCCTGAAGAGGGTTTGGAGATAGGAGGGACTATAATGAGGTATAATGCCAAAAAGCCCATTTTCTAAAGTGGACATTTTCTCCAGGTAAACTGATCTCTGTTGCCTGGAGATAAATTGTAATCCCAAGAAATTACTTTATAAGCAGTTTATATGTTAGAATTCATGCATTGAGAAAAGAAAAAGTGTACGTGTTCTGTACTACTGTTTCATCTCACTTCTTATGCACTTGTACTAGTCATGAATTATGTTGCTGAACCAATAATGTTGAAAACTGTGTTTTCAGATGTGTGCTTAATGGAAAAAGAAACAGTGTTCAGGTAGCACCATGTACTACATGGCAGATATGTTTATCTGTGTTGGCATCATAACTCAGATTTATCACTTCTCGTATATCATCTCACTGATAGCCCATGTGTAACATATGTCATGGAAAACATAAAAAGATGACTGAATTGTAGGGGTGCACAGTTTAGTTGATTGACTAGATTAGTGGATTACAATATTTTAATCCACTTAAAAGATGGCCGAATTAATTGTGCAGCAATTTAATTGTATTTTAAATTATGTTTAATACAAGCACTTACAAAAGCCATGGATGGCAAGCACTTACCTCAGACAGTGTGTTCACCATTCTTTCCCATGCAGGAGAGAAAGCTAAGATAATCATGAGACATCAACTGGAGTCATGTAAAAACAAAGTAGACAATATTACATATTTATACAGACTATTCAATTTCAATAACTAATAATTTCAGGATGGAATAAATAGCTGAAAGAAGCTTCAAAATCTTTAAATACTTTTACAATCGCATTTAATCACCTACTGGATTAAATACACTTCTTGATGATGTCCAAAAAAAATGCAAAAGTGCAGGAAGAAGTGCATCTCAACAAGCTTTGTTTTACATTAGCTATTAAGCACCTATGGCTCAGAGAGGGTGTATCTAGGGAAAATGGAGCCTGGTGCAAAATCTGAGTATTCCTTCTCCCAGCTCCATTTTCCCTAGATTTGGTGACTCCCCATGCTGCCGTGCAAGCATTGTCCCTCTGCTCTCCTTGTGGGCCCTGGGGGAGCCCCCCACCCACAAAGCAGGTTGCCAGCCCCCTGGGTTGCCAGCCCACCAGGAGAGCCATTAGGAGGCCGGGGGAGGCTCATGGGCAAGGGGAGCAGCTGTGGTCCGCTGAAGCCAAAGGTAGGGCCCTGGGAGGCTGTGCCAGGGGGGCAGGGACAGGAGTGAAAGAAGGTGGGTGCAGGGGCAGGAGCGATCCCACCTGGGCCAGCAGGGGTGGGTCAAGATATTATGGGGGAATGGAGTCAGGAGGGTGCGAGAGAACACAGGATGGGGTAGGAAAGAAGGGCCGGCTGCCGGACCAAGGGTGCCATGGTTGTAAAAAGCCAGTGGGAAGGGGCAAAGAGAGGCAGCCCCTGTCTGCTGACTCTAAGGGCCTTCAGGGGCCTTCAAGAGAAAGGAGGAGGACAGATTTGAAGCCGTTTGAGTTGCAGGATTTGTCTCACTGTCTGCCTGACTCTCTGAGAATCAAATAAAGGGTGGGGGTAGAAGTTCTGCCGCTCCATAAAAGTAACTCTGCTTGCATTCTATATTTGTAAATAAAGTAAATACTACAAAACTGCCATAAGTCTTTATGACAGTATTTATCAACCAAACCCTAGGCTGCTGACCTATAGTGTAAATTACAATGCAGCTAAAGTTCTTAGAGAATAACTGAAGGTCACTACCTGTTCTCATGTTATTTTAAATTTTGCCATAATATGCTCATGTTTGGGAAGACCTGCATTCTCTTACAAAGGGTGCCCTTTGAGATTCTCTTCAAATAGCTCTGTATTAAGAATTGAAATATCTTTAATTTACTCAAAGACACCATTTTTTTAATCGACACTGCGCATAGTTCTATAGCTATATAGTGGTGATTTCTGAGTGGGTGATTATTTTTAAACCATATGTTTTCTGAATGATACACAGCAATCAATTTGTTGACAATCACAGCATCAACCAATAAAAGAAAAAAGAATTCTGAAATCTTTTATTTGGCCTGGATCCTTGACAGTATATCTCTGTTCCAAGCTGATAATTTTGATTTGCTTTACAGGATTCCTTACAGAAAACATAGCATTCACTTTCTAGTGTATATTTTCTTTTCCACCTATGACAGAAAAAAGCACCACTTCCTTCTATCTGACCTGAACATACTTCGAAATAACTTTTTTTTCAACTCCTTGCCAAAAAAAAAGGTTTAAATCATTTGCTTGCAAATTATTTTAATTATTTTGCTTGCTACATCAAACAAAGAAGGAAAACTGGTCACTAAAGGGATGGGACTCAGCACTCTGTTCTGTGCTGGTTATTCTTAAATCAACAAGAGTATTTGCTATGTCACGCTTTTAGCTAAAGGTAAGGTCATACATCTACAGAAGAAGATGGCGACTTTGCATTTATACTCACTCTTTCTTTCCTATAAGGAAACTCAAAGGGGCTTACAAACTCCTTTTCCTTTCTCTCCCCACAACAGACACCAGCAGGTGAGATAGGTGGGGCTGAAATAATTCTGAAGAACTGTGACTAGCCCAAGGTCACCAGCAGGAATGTTGGAGGAGGAGAAGTTTGGATTTATACCTCACCCTTCCCTCCTATAAGGAGTCTCAAAGCAGCTTACAAACTCCTTCCCATGCTGTCCCCACAACAAGGAACAAGGTTCTCCCTTGTAATCATTTTTTAAAGACTCCCTTTCATATGTTTTATCACTATTGGATGTGTTTATTGAACTATCTTGAGCTGTCGTGAGCCCTGTGACCCAGGGGTGGGGTGGGATAAGTCTTAAATAAAGTAAAAGAAACATATAACACACACCATCCCAAATGGGAGCAGCAACTACTGGTGGAAATGTTTCTCGGTTTTCATAAAAACCAGTTGAAATGAATATCAATTAACTTTACTTCTGATACCGAATAATTTAACTCAGGTTTTCAATACAGTACACAATTGGCTTCCAAATGTGATTCTGTTTAATATGCCCTTCTGGATAGCCTATTGTATACTGCCCATACATTACTCTCTAATTACCGGTAACCCACAGACATATTCAAAGGCTCTCCCACACAAACATATACACATGAAGTGAAAAGTGGAATTGTTCTGTTATTACTTCATTCCTGGTGGCCAATAGTTTTGAGCATTTAAAAATCAGATCCTTTCTCTGCATCAAAGTTGCTTTAGATCTTTCTATCTCCACATGTGGTTTTAACAAATAAAACACACATACAAGAAGAACCATTTTTCCTTACATAGCTTAACATAAGAAAACTATACTGTATTTTACAAGTATGATGCCTGCAAATTATCCACATTTTTTTGTTCGGTTTTGGCACCAGAGTGTCTGTGTTTAACTTTATATCTCTTTGCCAGATTTGGGAAGTTGCTTAAAGTAATTATCACATTTTTGCACACTGCTCCAGGGAGGAAATTGGGTTCTGTATAGCTGCTGAGGAAAATAATATCAAATGGCTATATATAAACAGCTGAGAAACCACTGCTATAAGCTAGGACTAAATTCACATTTAGATAATTAAGACTTGTCATTAATGTTTACTTTAGAGGAGAGACAAGTATGCTGGAATTCCTGGGTACTACATAACATGAATATATGAAGAGTCTTCCTTCATCAAAACAAAAGGTCTTGTTTCAACTTTCGGTGGGCAACCCAGCAACTTTTTTTTTGTAGGGAAACTCCTGGCACAAACAAAACCCAGTGAAATGTAATGATGTATCTCCTATGTACTTTGCCTGTCCAATTGGAAGCTATTTGTATTTAGAGGTATACTGACTCTAAACTAAGAGATTCTATTTTGCTGTCCATTGGCCATAAGCTTCGGTTTCCGTTAAACCAATAGCAGCACCACCCCATCTTGTTAGCAAAGCTGAATTCTAAGTAAGAAGTGATTAATATGGAATTGCAGAGCTACAGGAAATGGTAATTGCATCTAGTTTATATAACTTTTAAAGGGGTTCAGGTAAACTAATGGATAAATCTATCACTGGCTACTTCCAGTCCGGCTTCCGTGCTGGGCATGGGACAGAGACCATCCTCGTCGCCGTCACATGCACACTCCGCATGCAGCTTGGCCGAGGTGGATCGGCGCTACTGGTCTTATTAGAACTCACTGCAGCATTTGATGTGGTCAATCACAACCTTTTGGCCTACCGCCTGGCCACCTCCGGGGTGCGGGGCACTGTCCTTCAGTGGACTGCCTTGTTTCTCCAGGGCCAGAGTCAACAAGTGTGGTGTGGGGATCAGGCCTCCCAGAGATGCCCACTTTATTGTGGTGTGCCTCAGGGGGCCCTACTGTTCCTGGGGGTCTTCCTGGATTTGACTTTGTCCATGGAGACCAGGGGCGTAATGAGGCAGCCCTGGGCAAACTGTAGCCCTGGGCAAAACCTGAGTTAGATGCCCCCCCATGGGCCATATTTTCTATTGCAACAGGACATTGGTGCCTGCAGGGGGTGCATTTTTAGACATATCAGCACCAATATTTCAGGAGACTGTCCTTATGCTACTCCCCAAGTTTGGTGAGGTTTGGTTCAAGGAGTCCAAAGTTATGGACTCCCAAAGGCGTTGCCCCATCCCCCATTGTTTCCAATGGGAGCTAATAGGAGATGGGGGCTACAGTTTTGAGGGTCCATAACTTTGGCCCCCCTGAACCAAACTGCACCAAACTTTGGGGGTGCCATCATCTCCAGATGATACCCTGAAAATTTGGTGCCGATACAAGATCCAAAAAATGCACTTCCCCTGCACGAACACATCCTAGTGAAATTTTGCCCAAGAATCTTTGTTCTGCATTGAGTTTTCTGCATTGCTGTCAATGGGGGTTGCAGGCTGTGGGGGGGGCACATTTCTGAAGGCAGAGTCTTGAAACTTTCAGGGTCTCATCAGAGGAGACTTTGCCCTAATGATACCCCCCCTAAAAGTTTGGTGTTAAAGTTTGGTTCTAGGGGCCAAAGTTATGGACCTCCTCCAAAACTGTAGCCCCCATCTCCTATTAGCTCCCATTGAAAACAATGGGGGATAGGGGCATCCCCTTTGGGAGTCCATAACTTTGGACCCCCTGAACCAAACCTCACCAAACTTGGGGGGTAGCATAAGGACAGCCTCCTGATGATATGCTGAAATTGTGGTGCCGCTAGCCTAAAAACTGCGCCCCCTGCAGGCCAAAAATGGAAAACCACTAAAATACCCAAAAACGAACCCAGCATTTTGATGCCCCCCACAAGGTGATGCCCTGGGCAGCTGCCCACCTTGCCCAATGGGCATTACGCCAGTGATGGAGACCCAGGTGGTTCATGTCACCTGGGTTGTTTTTTTCCATCTTCGTCAGGCTCTGCTGTTGGCCCCCTACCTCTCCCAGGCTGACCTGGCCTTGATGATCCATGCAACTGTCACCTTCAGGTTAGACTATTGTAACTCGCTCTACGTGGGCCTTCCCTTGAGATCTGGAAACTGAAGCAAATCTGCTGGTGGTCCCTTGTCCCTCAATAATGTGGCTGGCCTCTACCTGGGCCAGGGCTTTTTCAGCCCTGGCCCCTGCCTGGTGGAATGCTCTTCCTCCATCTGTTAGGGCCCTATGGGACCATAGTGAGTTCCGCAGGGCCTGTAAAACTGAGCTGTTCCACCGGGACTTTGGGGAGGCTAGCCGCAAACCTGCCGCTTCCTGTTGGTACCCATATACCATCTCTGTTACCATCTTCAGCTACTTGCCGGTCCCCTCATGCTGAGAGTAGAAAATGTTGACAGAGAGAAATTTTTCTCTCTTTCTCACAATACTAGAACCAGGGAGCATTCATTGAAAATGCTGGGGGGAAGAATTCGGACTAATAAAAGGAAACACTTCTTCACGCAACGTGTGATTGGTGTTTGGAATATGCTGCCACAGGAGGTGGTGATGGCCACTAACCGGGATAGCTTTAAAAGGGGCTTGGACAGATTTATGGAGGAGGAAGTTTTCAATTCGAGTGTATGGCTACCAATCTTGATCCTCTTTGATCTGAGATTGCAAATGCCTTAACAGTCCAGGTGCTCGGGAGCAACAGCCGCAGAAGGCCATTGCTTTCACATCCTACATGTGAACTCCCAAAGGCACCTGGTGGGCCACTGCGAGTAGCAGAGAGCTGGACTAGATGGACTCTGGTCTGATCCAGCTGGCTTGTTCTTATGTTCTTATGTTCTTAGAGTAAGAGAGTAGGGGAGTTGGGGTCTGGATGCCTCCCATAACAAAGGGTTTATGTGGGTTATGATGATACTGCTGCTGTTTTAATAGGATTTTAACTTATATTTATTGTATGGTTGGATTTGTCGCTTATTATCCTTGTTCCTGTTTTATTGTTCACCATCCAGAGCCCTTTGGGATTGGGCGATATACCAAATCCAAATAATAATAATAATAATAATAATAATAATAATAATAATAACAACAACAACAACAACAACAACAACAACAACAACAACAACAGCAACAACAACAACAATGACAACGACAACAATGACAACAACAACAACAATAGCCATGAGAGATAAATAGAACATCCAGGTACAGTGGAATAGAATTGCCAGCTCCTACTTGGGACATTCCTGGAAGTTGAGGGCATTGCCTGGGAAGGGTAGTATTTGGGAAGAGCTCAGGATGTGGTGTCACAGTGTCCACTTTCCAAAACTGCTATTTCTATCAGGTAATTGGACCTTTGTAGAATGAGATCAGTGTAATTGAAATTGAATTCCAGGCTCCACCTGGAGGTTGGCAACCCTAGATGTGAAGGAAGTCTATTGTACTCAGGTCCCGCTTTAGGATTTCTCAGAAACATCTGGCTATCCAGTCTTCGTGTGATGAAGCAGGATTAATCAGATGTCACATATAGAAAGCAATACCTTTCTGAGTGGTTATTTATTCAGACATTGGTGTAAAATTCAGATTACAGCTGCATTGGAACAGAGTCCAGGAACTACTTTTAATTGGTGGAAAATAATTGGTCACTCTCAAATGACCTTCTGCCCACTCATGCATTAAAGGCTCTTTGGTTCTCTGGCTGTCTGCTGTTCTTGGTTGTTAAGAGAGAAGGGCTCTGGAGGCAGCGGCCATGTTTCCAGGCCCTGTGCTCAGCCTAGAGATGTGAGCTCTCCGTGAGTGGTAACTGTTTAAGCTGAGGACCTACCCTGCTTTCGTACATCTAGTAGGCAGGGTATGTGTTAGAGAAAGGGAAAGGGAATTTGTGGTTTGTCTCCTTTTATTTGTTTTTCCTCGCGTTATCTCATGCGTTGCCAAAGAGTTCTTATGATTGTTTTCTATTAATAAATTCTTATTTTTTCAAACCTTACAAAAGTTCTCTGTACCATGTATGCCCCCCCCAGTCTGGGACACGCTATGTGAATAAGAAACTGAGGCAGAGGCCTTGTAACCGGGAGAGGGAGCTGGGAAATCCTGGTCTTTCCCAGTGGGCAGTCCTCAAAGGATCAGGTGGTGGCAGCATACCCTGGGAGAAAGATAGCATTCCCCAAGGGAAAGTTGATAACCCCTGGGAGAGTGCAGAATGCGAAATAGGGCCTGCCAACCATAAGCAAGCCTGTTTCGCCACAACCTCCACTGTCAGCATTTCAAGAAAATGCAGTGGGAAAGGGAGGTGATCTGACCCAGTGTTTTGTTTCATTAGAGAATTAATTCTTTCATCTAATTTTTTCCAGATAATGTGCCTTGGAAATAATTATTGGAATGGCAGAAGTATACATCTTTTAAATAAATAAATTACACATACCACAAATGGCTAAAAATTTTACTATCAATGGCTAAACATTTTAGGTGTGAAGAAGTATTAATCCATGAGCAATAATACAACAATTCCTAAAAGGCATTTATCTGAACATGATAAATGTTTCTGAATCAAGCCAAGGCCCATTCAGGCCACCATTCTGTTAAAATGGTAGTCAGCTGGATCCTTCTAAGCACTCCAGGGCCAAGCATAAAGTTAACAGCCCTGTAGTTCTCAGTTTCTGAAAACTGAATGGCCATTTAGCTATCTTATCTAAGGCCCCTTCCCCACAGGCCAATAAACACAGGTGTAGGACCAGGGATGTAGGTATAGATTTTATGGGGGGGTTCGGGGGCAGGGGTGGGCCACGCCCCCACCTGCCCCTGGGGCATGGCCATGCCTCCCCAAGCCCCATCCCCAGCCCCAGTGCTTATAAAAGCAGCTCTTTGACACCGGGACAGCAGACTCCCTTGCCCTGCCCTCCCCTCCCCTGCCCTCCCCCACCCACCCATGAGCTGGGCTCCCAGCCGGAAGCTGGCAGCCCCTTCTGCCCTCCCCTCTGGGCAGAGACGCAGCTAAGGAAAATGCAGCCTGGTGCAAAATCTGAGTTTAAACTAGAGAGCACAAATTCTCCTTTTAAATCCACCTTAGAAAGAGAATCTCAGGTCCCAAGTTAAAACAACATTGAAAGTGATGCTGTTTGGGGTGGATTATCCCCCACCCTGAAACATCATCACTTTCAATGTTTAAACTGGGGACCTCACATTTCCCCTTTAAATCCATGCTGAAGTGGGTGGATTTAAAAGGAGAATCTGGGGAAATTTTAGTGGTGCCTGCTGTCAGGGGTGCAATTATTAAGCTAGCAGCACCAAACTTTCAGGGTATCTTTAAGGGACTCTCCTGATGATACCACCCAGGTTTGGTGAATTTTGGTTCAGGGGGTCCAAAGTTATGAGACCTCAAAGGTGTAGTCCCCCTCTTCTATTAGCTCTCATTGGAAACAAAGGGGGATGGGGCACCCCATTTGGGAGTCCATAGCTTTGGACCCCCAAAACCAAACTTCACAAAACCTGGGTGGTATCAGTAAGAGACTTTTCTGATGATACCACCCAGGTTTGGTGAAGTTTGGTTCAGGGGGTCCAAAGTTATGGACCCTCAAAGATGTAGCCCCCATTGTAAACAATGGGGGATGGGGGCACCCCTTTTGGAAGTCCATTACATTGGACTCCCTGCACCAAACTTCACCAAACCTGGGTGGGTATCATCAGGAGAGTCTCCTACAGATACCACCCAGATTTGGTGAAGTTTGGTTCAAGAGTTCCAAAGTTATGGACCCTCAAATGTGTAGCCCCCATCTTCTATTGGCTCCCATTAGAAACAATGGGGGATGGGGCACCCACTTTGGGAGTCCATAACTTTGGACCCCCTGAACCAAACCTCACCAAACCTGGGTGGTATCATCAGGAAAGTGTCCTGAAAAATCCCTGAAATTTTGGTGCTGCTAGCCTAAAAAGGCACCCCCTGCAGGCCAAAAACAAAAAAACTTTAAAATCCAAAAAAACCCACAAACAGGGCAGAGCTTCGGACATGTAATAGGGGGGTTGAACTCGAGAACCCCCCTTTATTTACGTCCTTGTGTAGGACGCTAAAAAATCTGTTTGGGGAGGGACTTCACACAGATCCTGTCTCCATTGGGTGTGCCCCATGTTATTACCCCCAAACCAGTTTTTTTTTAATTGCTAAACAAGCAATCCTTTTGAAAAATTCCGGGTTGCAGCCGCTTGTGAGTGAATGACCAGGCAAGAAGCATTTTATTCACCTCCATTTTCCTTTTTTTAATTTCACAGCTTGCTTCTGTGTAGCTACACAGGTGCAGATGGTCATGTCATGGGACACTGGCATGGCTGTGGCAGTTCATTCATGTATGCCTGTGTACCTATACATGCGTGGGAAGCAATTAAATAAATATACACGTCTCTGTGTGAAGGCACGACAGCAACCTGGATTGTTTCTGTGGGCTCTAATTGCTGCCTGCATGGATACATGTGAACATGAAAATATGAAAACAGGTTCCTTTATCCCGACTGCAACCTGTTATAGATTTGCTGTGCGAAAGGGGCCAAAGTCATTAATAGATCTGCACATGATTTTAAAAAGCCTACACTAGATTTTGTTACTGTATTTTATGGTGGTAAATGATGCATCTTTCTTTTGTAACAAGGATCTAAATTCTCCAAGAAACTTTCTACACACTTTTAGTAAATTTCTTAGTAAATATGCGTTTTTCAATTTCCCCCCAAAATTATTTTTTCTATATTTCACTCATGGTTCTGACAATGTATCTTTACATACAATATTGCATGCATAAAACACTGGCAAAGCATTTCTGGCAGCACTTTCTAATAAAATACCAATCTTGACTACTTCTGAGTGATATTCATTTTGGCTGCCATTAATCATGATGAATATGTTTGGCGTGCAGATCTGACTGCAGTGTGTAATTTCGTTGGAATTTCATTTTCATTTAACATTAATTAAAAAGCGCTTATTATAAAGTGTTACCAAAATTAATTCCTGGTCTGAAGTCTTGTCTGCCAAGCTTCAACCTTTGGCAAATTATTATGGGTGAATTATAGACCCTGGGAAAATGAGCTTCATTATGGAATCTTAATCTTAGCAGTGCTGTCGATAACAGCAATATGAGAAAGGAAAGATAATCAAGAAGGGAAACTCTCCTCTTGCAATAGCTCTTCTGTCTTGACTTTCACTTCCTCCAAGTCTTTGGATCCTGTAAACATTAAAGATGCTTAACAAGTTAGTGCAGCGCGATGTAGCCTCTGACACAATAGTGCAGAGACAGACTGATTACAACACAATGATCAGACACAGGATATTAACCTGGTTGGCAATTTGGCCTCCTGTTGCTGAGCTTGCACAGACCCCAGAATGATCGTTGTGATGGAGGCGGGCAGAGGCAAGCCCTCTTCATTAAAAGAAGATTGGTTTCCCCACAGATTTTTTGAATCTGTCAGATTTCCCTGAAAAACCAACTGCATGCATTTGATTTAACCTTGTCTCCCCCACCCTCCCTTTCCCAACCATGACATTCACTATGGGGTTTATACTTTCCATTTTTCCATTTTTCCAACCTCAGAAGGAGAATCGCTGTTTATATAAAGGTCTTTCACTTGTATCCTGTTTTCACAAGAAATTCTGAATATAACATGAGTGATATTAACTCTCTCTCTTTTTTTAAAAAAAAGCACACAGTTTGGTGGTTGTTCTTTTTCATTCTCTGTGGAGGTTTGCACTCTGTCTTTCAGTTCTCTTTTCTTGGCCTGGTTCCCAGAGCACAATGAATGTAACCAGCATATGTAGAAAAACCATCTAGGGAGCCAATGAGCTCTTAAATGGGATTCTCCAGTTCAAGACCCACCGAATATGTTTCCGATAATAAATTCAGAAAATATTCAAGGACAAGTCACATGAGGCTTTTGAATGTGATAAACTCCTTACATGATTCGACCTGAATAGTTGTACAGCACCAGCTTAGGAAACTGGGGTACTATGTTATTCTTCTTTCCTGTTTGTCTGTTAAATTTGTATTTCTTGTATTTATTTCATCATGTACTTCACGATGCTGGAGAAAAGCAGAGCAGAAATGCATGAATAAACCAATCAAATTATTATTTGGTTGCTTTACTTCAAATATATACCACCTTATACTATTCTCATAGTGGGTTCCAGCCTTCAGTGACTGCTTGCAGAAGATAAATGATTGACAATATTAACACTGGTAAAATAGCACATATTTAATAGCTATTAAAATTCTTCAAATAATGGCATCTTCAAATAATAGAAATTTGGCTATTAGTCGTGAGGCATAATTGAGGTTTTTTACAGATAAAATCCTGTCACTCAACTTTGACTTTCCAGCCTACCTTGAGACACTAAAGGAAAGGAACTGGAGTCCCCTTGGTCATCCTCTGGTCCAGTTTTGGACCACTTCAGCCACCACTCCCAGGCAAATGTAAACAATGTGACCATTATGTGGATCACTGTAGCCAAGTCAGAACAAGACAGATAAGGAACCAGTTGCCTGACCTGGCAAAGATGGGAAAATGCCAATGAGGTCACATTTGTGACCTGGGTTTGTATTTGTGACCTGGACCTATATTATTATTATTTATTACATTTAATAGATTGAAAGGGAGACATCCAGAATCACACACTTTACTGATGACTCAGGTGTTAATTGCATAACATCATGAATCAGGAGCTAGTATCCAATCCCAGACCCTCCCCAGTTCAGCCACAGGACCTCTGTCTTGGTTGAATTTAGCTTCAGCCAGTTCTGTTTCATCCACTTCACCACAGCATCCAAACAGCTGGTCTAGTTCTCTGGAGCAACAGTTGATCATCCGCTCATCAACAGATATAACTGGGTATCAATCATTGGTGTACTGATGACAACCCAATCTGAAACTTCCTACCATCTGGCTAGAGAGCACATATAGATGTTAAATAGCATTGGGGACCCCACACCCCAATGAGTAGCATGTTTCTGCTTTTAAATATATGTTTGACATGCTGTTACCCATCCCATGTCCTGCTGTATATAATATAAAATATAAATAAAATACACCAAAGTGCAGGATGATAAATCCTCTTGATTCCTCTGCCCTGCTTCTCTCCACCCTGGTTTGTCACAGGTCTGCAACTTAAATAGTCAACAGTGAACACATGTTCCATCTTGTATTTGCAGCAGTTCAGCACCAAAAAGCTAACCTAAGGCACCTTTGGCTCTGATCTGTTGAGAGCATGTTGCTTGTCTCTGTATCATACCTGTTTTGTACTGTAGCAAAGCTACACATTAGAAACATTGTGTCAAAACAGGTGAAACACAGAGAGATCTGTGACAAGATTGTTCCAATGTCTTTTAAAGCTTAACTGCAACCACATGGGGCCCTGATGAGCCTCAAGGTCCTGCAAAGACAGGGAGTTTAACACTTTCAAATGAAAACCACAACTGTTGCCTACGTTTTTTAAAGAAGAAAAGACCATCTTTCTCTCCATAAATGGCTCATAACAGTCAGGGAGGGGTTACTGATTGAAACAATGAAAGACTGTTAGGACTAAACCCACTCTTCCTCCGCATTATTCAGAATCAAAGCTGTGCATGGTTATAATTTCCCTTTTAAAAACTGTCCAAGATTTGTGACACCTAAGGTTGCCAAATTCTAAAAGAGACCGGAAGATTTCCCAGAATTGTTGGAACATGTGCTTAGATGGGACATGATCTATTTGACAGTTGGACACTCCCTCCTGCTAGTGCCGTGTGTAAATCAGTGCAGTGTGCATAACCAAGTAACGTGTGCAAAGACTGATATGGCATGGGCATCGGATTGGCACCTGGTTTGTATATTAGTAGACACAATCCACTCAGTGGAAGGAGCTTGGAAACAGCTGTGTCTGGCGGAGCACTTTGGTGGTGGTTAGCAAATAAACGGATCTGAACGGTGACTGTGTGTCTTGCAGTTCTTGTTTGCCTTGCACCCTTCAAGGTGTCCCACTGCAGTAAGCCGCTGCTTCGATACAGGTTATGGGCCCAGATTCTGCCCCTTACCGAGTAGCTGTTTTGTTGCTGTGTGCTTAAACAGTTCCCGCCGCACCATGGCTGCTTCTTTGCCGGTTTGCCTTTCGAAATGGCTGACAGAGCACAACTATGTGACCTGGTGTTTGAAGATGAAAGCCTATCTTCGCGGAGGATTTGTGGACTTTGTGTCAGCTCCCCACCGCCCTCCGCTGGAGATAAGAGCTGAGGAGCTGGGCAAGAGCATCCATCATCTTGGCAGTAGAAAGCTCCCAACTGCTCTATATTAAAGACGCAGCTGCCTGCCTCGAATGCTGGAACTTAATCAGAGGCGCCTACCAGCGTGAGTCTGTTGGAGTGAAAGTCTTACTAACAAGACAGTTGCATCACCTTCAGGCTACGGAAGGTGACTATCTCTGAGCACCTACAGAAAATGCTTAACGCTATTTTCGAGCTGGTTGATCGTGGTCTGTTTTATGAGGACTCACATAAAGCCTACCTGCTGATTTCTCGCCGCTGGACGCATTTCTCCGTGGAGTCGCTATCAGCAGCCTCCAGACAGTTTCGCGATGCCGCCTTTAATCTCTTGACTACGCCACCGGTTGCTGGACCGCGGTTTACAGAGGGAATTCCAGAAGAGCGCTGTCGAAAGCCTCAGAGGGAAACAATTGAGAGCCCGTCCGTCGTTCGCTGTTTGTGCTAATTGGTATGCTGCTACCGTGGAGCTCCTGGCCACTTAGCAAGAGCATGCGGAAAGTGCTGGACTCGACGGAAGCCCAAACAGAGACAGAAGGGTCCTGGGAGAGGGGACTCTGCCTCTTCTTCGCCTGCTTTTTTTTTTGGTTACTGCACTGGCAAGCGACAGAGATGGAACTTGGCTCATTGACTCTGCCTGTTCTATGCACATCGTGAACCGTGAGCATTTGCTTACAGAGGATCTAACGCATTCTGCGACATCAAACACGGTGTTTGGCAAACGGACTCCAGCCTCTGTGGAGAAGCAAGGAACAGCTTACTGCCTGCTTTGCATGGACACATTAAAAATGTCCTTTATATACTCTGTTTGATTTCTGTTTGCTCAGCTGCCGCTAAAATGATCTACAGATGGGTATGTTGTTACTTTTGCTAATCAAACATGTGTACAATATCTAAAAAATGAAGTTGTGTGTGCGCAAGGGAAATTGTTAAATGGCTTGTATTTATTTAGAACACAGTGATAATGGTACTGTCTGTATGTCTGAGAAGGTAGCAAATGTGTCAATGTCTAATGTTCCTCCTCATGACCAATGCATTCATTATTACCATCGTGGTGTTTGGACACACATGAACTTCAGAGCACTCAGCCAACCTAGTAAAGGTGTGCGGTCTGAAGGTAAAACCCTGCAAAAGTTTTGGAGTGCTCTGTGTGTGGCAGAACGAAAAGTAGCGCGATCCTTCAACTGCCAGAAGCACCAGAGAGTCTGTCCGGCCCACTCCAACTGGTCCATATGGGATCTTTGCAGGACCGCTCCAACTCAGTCAGGAAAAGCGAAGTACCTAATGGTTCTGTGTGACGATTTTAGTAGGGTACACGTACTCCCTTTTCCTAAAGTCGAGTATTGAGGCATTTCCAAAGTTCAAGAACTGGGTGGAAATGATAGGAGAAGGAGCTGGGTCATAAGGTGACTGCGTTGCAGACGGACAGGGGGAGAATGGACAGGTAATCAATTTCAGTCTTGGCTGGAAAGAAGGGGAATCCAACACCGCAAAATCCAATCCTTATCGGGTTCTCATGAGAACGGGCGATCGGAAAGAAAAATAGCCGCGACTTTGTAAAATATGAAAGAAAAGCATGCTGTTAGATGCTAATTTGCCAGAGTACTTCTGGGCAGAAGCAATAAATACAGCCAACATATGTGTTGAACAGAATGTGGTCTTCTGTAGTGAAACAAACCTGCTTTTCTCTGTTGTATGGGAAAAAATCCTGACTTGTCAAACATGAGATTTCTTGGCAGTAAGTAATTCATAAAGTTGGTGCCACCACAGCAGAGAAAGACAGGTGACCCCAAGTGCAACCCTGACCTTGTTGGTTTTGTGAACCAATTGACGAAAGGATTTCGCTTTCTCATCATTATGGACGGGTTGTCATCTCCTCGAGTGCTAATTTTGTTAAGCATGCTTAACTGGGAGAAAATCCACTCAACACAGAGGTGTTACTTCGACACTGAGCCTGGAAACAGTTAATGGACAGCAGGCTTCGCCAGCTGCTGTTCAAGGTCAGCCAGGAGAGTGTGAAACGTCCGAGAAATAAACAAACTGTCTCCTCTAGTGAAGAGTCAGAAGGAGGAGGTGGAACTAACTATCCCCCCGCATTAATCCAAAAGGATAAACAAGGGTGTACCACCTGACCGGGTACGGTCACAGTCAGAATGTTTATGTGTGTCAGATCTCTGTTTTGAACCGCCCCTCCTATGCAGAGATTTTATCTCTTCCCACTCGAAGAAAGAGAGAAGTGGGAGAAGCTATGGAGGCGGAACATAGTACCCTTTGTTAAACAAAATGTGTTTGTAAAGGTAACTGCAACCCGAAGCAGAAAGTAATCGGTTCTAAGGGTATTTAAGAGAAAAAACTGTTGCCCGATAATAGGCTGATTTATAAGGCAAGAATTGTTGCTCGGCTTGCCAGGAAACCGGAGGAGGAGAAAGGGTATTCTCCCACAGCCGCACCAGAGTCTTACGGTCTGTCCTGCTCTAGCTTAGCAATATGATATGAGGTTACCATTTTGATTTTCAATGTGCTTACCTTAATGCCCACTAAGGCAAAACGCCTATATGGCTTCGCTGGTTATGAAGCATGGCGACCCAAACATGGTTTATAAGCTGCATGCTCCTGCACGGCCTGATTCAATCTGGGAGGAACTGGTACTGCTGCTAGATGCAAAACTGAAAGAGTGTAAGCTTTATCGCACCTCTGCTGATGCCTGTGTGTATGTAAGAGGTCAAGCATCAGACAGGAGAAATCATACTGGTGTATGCTGATGACATTTGTGTATGTGTATCTAAGACTGACCAGCAGGCAGAAAACAAACATCTACAAAGAACTCAGTGAAAACCTTTTGTGGTGAAAGATCTAGGTGAAATAACCCACTTACCTAGGTATAGACATTAAACAAGTAATGAATCAAGGCTTCTTCATGTGCCAGAAGAAGAAAAAATAGAAGCCATAGTCAAGAAAGCTGAGTTAGATCAGCGAGGAGAACTGGGTTGCTATTATCCGGAGCGACTGTAGAGTTTTGTAAAGCGATCTGATACAGAATCGTGTAGTGATCCAGAACTATACAGGTCTCTATTAGGAAGCTTACTTCATATCGCTGAACTGACTTAATTCGTGACCCGCTTTTGTCAGTAAGCATGCTAAGCCGTATTATTGCTGCTAAGTTTCAACGCGAGTACGACCTGGATAGGTCTGACC
The DNA here is from genome assembly GCF_021028975.2 of Sphaerodactylus townsendi. Taxonomy (NCBI): domain Eukaryota; kingdom Metazoa; phylum Chordata; class Lepidosauria; order Squamata; family Sphaerodactylidae; genus Sphaerodactylus; species Sphaerodactylus townsendi. The sequence continues at coordinate 48,910,910 of NC_059432.1, read as the reverse complement.
CGTGTAAGGATACTCTATATCTGAAATGGCACTGCTGAACTTTGGACTACTGGTCAAAAGCAGAGAAACAGAGTAACGCGGCTTTTGTGCAAATGTAAATAACAGATAGCTCTTTATTGACGGTGGAGAACTTCAAAAGTCATGCACAGTGGTTTGTAGTGAGATCTTTATGCCAATGTACCAGTATATCCCAGAAGTCCTTAACAGACAGACCTCAGTTAGTCTCAACTGCTGAGGCTGAGTTCTGTGCCATCTCTGAAACATGCAACGAACTGATCTGGTTGAAAGCATTGTTGTCAGAGTTAGGGGAATTATGCGCAACAGCCAATCCCCGTGTTAGAGGATTGATCTTCACAGACAGCCATTCATCTAAAGCAGAGACAGAGAATCTAAAGGCTAGTGGAACCAAGTACATACAGGCTTGAAATATGAACAGGTACTATAGGAACCCCTGTACAATGTGGGTTCATTAAGCTGCAGTATGTGGATTCAAAGTCAAAATGTAGCTGGACGCTTCTTAACTGCTCTACTGCTAATAAGCAAGAAAAGTATGTACTTTTATGTGAGCAAACTGAATGTACTGTCTGTATCCAATGTATAAAGTGTAAATATGTAATGTCTGTCAAACCGCATCATGGAAGGGGTAAGTTGGAATCATGTGCTTAGATGGGGACATGATCTATTTGACAGTTGGACACTCCTCCTGCTAGTGCCGCAGGTGTAAATCCTCAGCAGTGTGCATAACCAAGTAACGGGTGCAAAGACTGATATGGCATGGGCATCGGATTGGCACCTGGTTTGTATATTAGTAGACACAATCCACTCAGTGGAAGGAGCTTGGAAACAGCTGTGTCTGGCGGAGCACTTTGGTGGTGGTTAGCAAATAAACGGATCTGAACGGTGACTGTGTGTCTTGCAGTTCTTGTTTGCCTTGCACCCCTCAAGGTGTCCTACTCTCGTGTAAGCCGCTGCTCTCCAAACTACAGATATCATTTTCCCTGGAGAACATGGCTGTTTTGGAAGGTGAACTCTATGACCTTAAACTTAATTGAAGACCCTCCTCAAACCCTCCCTTCCCTATGCTCCACCTCTAAATCTTCAGAAATTTCCCAGATTGGGGCTGGCAACCCTATCACATCTAGTGTAAACCCTACATTGTCTAACACATGTAGCAGTCCTTAAGAGGAAAACCATCCCCTATAAACTCAAATGTAAGGCTGGAATCCTGTAATTCTGTCATCTATTGAAAACCCCCAAGCTTGCTTTTGTTATTTTTTTTTAATGGAAGTGAATAAACAAGTTATGCAAGAAATGTGAAACAACCTCCTCTTGAAAAAGAACAAACATTGCCTCAGGCCCTAATCTGAATGTTCACTGACAAGGCTGAAATCACACAATAAATTGCTAGGCTCTGCTAAAAATAAATTAATGCTGACTCCCCCCCCCCACACACACACACACTCACACACCCACTAAGTCAGGTGGTGTGCACCTTTTTCCCGCTTCTGCCTGCAGCAACTTGTCCTTCCAGAAACACCCAGTTCTATGAACTACTTGTGGAATACAGCAGGTCAGATCTTAGAACTGAATCAATGTAAGATTTTGCCATTAGATAAAATAGACATGAAAAGGAGATAATTTTTAAGTGATAGGAGAAGAGGACCTTGGAACAAGTATCCTGTCTTCAATTTTCAACCACACTTTCTGACTTGTGTGCCTTCTCCAGAGCCCACAGCAATCAAACAAGGAATGAAGCAAACAATGCACCCAGAAACATGCACACAAGTAGAGGCAGCAGAGATCTCTCCAATGAATGTGTTTTTCTTCTCTGTTTCCTGTGTGCCTGTGCATACTTGCAGTACTTATTTAATATTAACAACATACATAATCATTAAAGCAAATCAGTCATGCAAAGAGCATGACCAAGGGACAGAGTGGGTATCCTCTTACCACGGATTTCAATGTGTTGTTCTTTTTTATCTTCTTTAAATTAGTATTCATTAATTTCCCATTGTTAAGTGACAACATGTGAATAATCTAGTCTTACAGACGGTTTCACTGTCATGTAACTGTGCCTAGTGTAGTCTAGCTGAGAGGTTGTTGGATTTTGATTGAACTACAAGGCTAGTGTTCAGGTCCCAGCAAATTCCTTGTACCCGGCTTCCATGATCCCTGATGCCTCAACTTCACTTCCAGTTACAAACTCAGAAATGAACTCACAATGTCACAGTGATGCACTAAGAATTTAACAAATGCCACAATACTGTGATGTCATTTCTGGATATGTAACTAGAAGTGACATTATGGCATTGCCATGACACCATTAAAGAGACAGGACATTTATGTCCAGGCTTCCTTGCATACCTACTCTTATGTAAGCAGAACTTGCACTTTTGATTGACTCCTTGATGCACTCCCTGTTCCATTGCAGGACTTATTATTCTGGTGTGTCCCTGGAGGTCATTTTTCAGGGGACTGCTAGGGGAAGGGAAAGCTGGTAAAAATTGCTTCTACATAATTATTCCAACATGGAAGTCTTGGATACAACCCCATGTTATAACTGAATGAAATTTTAAGCAACACATCCCAAAAATAGCAGTGGGAGCAAGCTTGTTTTCTGCTGCTCCAGAGACTAGGTACAGTGGTGGTGAACCTATGGCACTCCAGATGTTCATGGACTACAATTCTCATCAGCCCCTGCCAGCATGGTCAATTGCCATGCTGGCAGGGGCTGATGGGAATTGTAGTTTATGAACATCTGGAGTGCCATAGGTTCACCACCACGGGACTAGGACAAGGAATAATAGATTCAAGGTACAGGAAAAGAGATTCTACCTAAACATCAGGAAGAACTTCCTGACAGTAAGGATTGTCATTAGGAAGAACTTCCTGACTGTGGAATACACTGCCTCGGAATGTGATGGAGTCTCCATCTTTGGAGATTTTTAAACAGAGACTGGATGGTCATCTGTCAGGAATACTTTGCTTATATATTCCTGCATGTCAGGGAGTTGGACTTGATGACCCTCTTGGTCTCTTCCAACTCTATGATTCTACAATTCAACAAGCAGGCACCAGTTCTTCCACAGACAGAATGAAATTTTCATCAGTACACACCTGGTATTCTAGTGTAGATCATTCCACTAACTAGCCAAGGGAGCAGCTGCTGGAACAATCTAACAGCTGTTGAGCATGAAACACCTTTTGCCCCCAAATCAGATTGGTTCTACCTTTTCCAGTTTGGGGAAGCTTTTTTGAAAGCCCGGAAATCAGTTTATCCACTTCTGCTTGAAAGCATTATTTGCTTCTATTAGACAGAGTAGTGTAGAGGTCAGAGTGTCAAGCTAAGACCTAGGAACAGAGGTTCAGAATACAATGATATCTGAAGACAAGAGGACTGCATTTTTTCAGTATAGTTTCTTAATTCTGAAAAGAGGACACACAAACTCCTGAGTTTACTTTGCTCTTCCAGCTGTAGTTGGTAGCCAATATTTACAGGAAAGGATATTTGAGAATATAAGGGCTTAGCCAAACACTAACCGACAAAGCATCAAAACTAAACATTTTAACAACATTCCATTCTTGCTGTTTCAACATACACATGGAATGTATCACCATTCTGACACCACATTTTAGCTCGTATTGCAATGGTGCCATCACCACATGTGGGTGTTCACTTTGCACAAATAGGTCTTTAAAGTCCACCTCTGCACATGGGCTCTTTAAAAACTGCATTCTTGCCTAATGTGTGCGTAAGTACAGAAGGAGCTCTCCACAAATATAACATCCAACTCCTGTTGTCATGTCTTTGAAAACATGGAGCCTGTCCAGACTACAGTTCCGCCTGTGGTTGCCTAATCATCTTGGGACAGAGATTGGACTTCATAACTTCCAGAATCTTTCCAACATTACGTTTCCATGTTCCATGTTACTCTTTATTGCTTCTTCCTTATAAGACCGTTCAAAAAATCGAATACGCATAGCAGCAGTCCTGAATCACAGACTTTATCAAGGCACTTCCCATAGATGTATTAGCAGTAGTCAGCACTTGCAAGTATTTCTTCTACTGGAAAACAGGGAACTTTAAACATATGTTCCACTGAACACAATGTCTGTTCTAATTTTACACTTTATGTAGTCACAAAGGTGAGGGAGGATAAATGATTGCAGGGACCCCCTTCATCACTCCATAGTTTTCTTTTCGGTTTCCATTTCCATTTAATATACACAACATGTTGCTCTAAGTGATGAAAACGGGGAGCTGGCTTCCATGACAAATTCAAAAAATTATAACACAGTGAAAGAAAGTCTATTTAGAAGGCTGGGGATTTATCCAGAAATCGCTTCTCATCTATTTGACACAAATGTGCTCAGTACATTATATCAAATTTTTTCTATAAATACTGTTATCATTTATCTTTTTACCATTTCAGATAGCATTGCCTGACTTCTCTACAGCATGCAGGGAAATCTGGTGAATGTTACAATTGTTTTTCAGTCAGGAAGTGACTGCATCATTAACACTATCCAGAAGTGAGCGGTGATAAACCTTGGCATGGCTACAGACAGAACACTGGGTAAAACGACACAAGACCATTGTGGAATATATTTTGTAGTTCAAAGAAGAAAACCCACATGAACTCAAAACACACCCCATCCAAATAAACCTTGTCCTTTGCAGACTATAAACACAAGATGTTAAAGGCAAAATATATATATTAGGTATGGCAGGGCAGTGAAAGGAGATATGTGGCTTTTTCAGTATAAATGCTGAATATATTGTATTCTTGGTTTATATATGCTTCAAAATATGGTCTCATTTTAATCTGCCCTAATGAAGAAAAGTTGCAGCTACCATCTTGAATTTATCTTGCAAGAATTTCCTGCTGTTACTATCTCAAGATTCTGGCAGCTTAATTGAGACTGAGCACTATTAATGCTACAGGGAATGAAAAGAAGCACATTAGAAGGGGAAAGGGGGGGGGTGTCTGAGTTTCTTTACCTTAAACCTGAAATTTGATATGTTACATGGGTTTCTACATGCTCTCCTTGCTCTGTGATACCTGAATGACTACCATTACTCCTGTTCTGATATGAAACACAAGCAGACTAATAAAATAACCATATTGGGCCCTCTAAAACTATCTTTTTAGACCTATAACTTTGGTACCTTTCAAACCAAAACACTTAATTCAGCGAAATGGTTCTCAAACACATATATGTTAAGGAATATGGCTCCAGTTTTATTAAGCCAACTATTTCATATCAATATAGTTGATTCTCAACATGGCCAAATCTGTGAGTATTTAAATACAGAGACTGGAAGCATGAACAGACAACTGATTTATTAACAAAAGTGAAAAATGCACCAGGTTTGCAGAAAAATATGAAATATAAAAATAAATTCATTGGACAGTTAACCCCTCCTCAATAATACATGCTGTGCTTGCAGCTTTTAGACCGTACTTCGAGCCTGGTGTTGATTAATGCCAGGTCCATTAATAATAAAACAACGACACTCCTTCCTCGGGGTGCAGTCAGTGGACCTGGCCTGCATCACTGAGACCTGGGTGTGAGAAGGCGAAACGGTCGTCTTGAACGAAGTCTCGCCCCCAGGTTTCGCTTGTGTCCACCAGCCTCGAACACAGGGCCGGGGGGGAGGTGTGGCGATGTTCATCCAGGAGTCTATCGCCTTCAGGGCAGTCCCTGCCCCTCAAATTTCCGGGTTCGAGCGTGCCGGACTGGAGTGGCTGTCAAGGGAGAGGTTGGCCGTTCTCCTGGTGTACCGGTCGCCTAGCGCACCCGGTGACGGCCTGCCGCGGCTGCTGGAGGCGGTGGTCGAAAGTGGACGCTGCGACTCCTCCGACTTATTGTCTTGGGGGATTTCAACGTCCATGTGGACACTGCCTCATGCTCAGCGGCAGCGGACCTGGTGTCATCCATGGCTAATTTGGGACTCTCCCTATTACATACTGACGCCACTCATGAGGCCGGTCACACTTTAGACCTGGTTTTGGGCAGGAGTGAATATGGTCGCATCCTCTGTTAGCAGAGTGTCACGGTCCGACCATTTTGCCCTGAAGGTCCGGGTGGCTTTGCCGCGCCAACCCCTGGTCTAGGCGAATGGACTTATTTATGTCCGCTGAGACTTTATGGGAACCAGATAGGTTCCTGAATGCTCTGCGGGACCCTGAGCCTCTGGCGCCCTCGATGAGCAGGTGACAGACTGGAATTCCAGGCTCTCTGATGCCATCGAGGAGATGTTCTGCCAAGCTGCCTCTCTGGCCCCTCGCCATGGCAGGCCCCTTGGTATACCGAGGGAGCTGCGCCAAATGAAGCAGAAACTCAGGACGGCTAGAGCGAGTGTGGGAGGGAAGCTCTGCGATCGAAGGGACGCCAACAACTTATAGGACGCTTATGAAGGCCTATGAGTTGGCGATACGGAGGCTGAAGAATGTCCATTTCTCGTCCTCCCTCGCATCTGCTAACTTTCGCCCAGCACAACTATTTCAGATTGTTCGATCCCTCACCTCTTTGGTGGAGGGGTCTACAAATTCTCAATTGGCCATTGGCTGTGAGGCATTTCAGAGCTTTTTTGTAGATAAAATCGCTATTCCTCCGCCGGACCTTCCGCCACGCTTGATACAGTAACAGAACTCGAGGCTCCTCACCGCTTCAGGTCCTAGTTTGGACCGTTTTTCCCTACTCTGTGAGTCCGATGTTGACAGGGCCCTAGCTGCTGTTAGACCTACTACCTGTCCTCTGGATCCGTGCCCCTCCTGGCTGATTAAAGCTTGCCGGGAGGAGTTACGACCCCACCTGTTGAATATAGTCAACTGCTCCCTTGAGCAAGGAGTATTTCCGGGTGGGTTGAAGGAGGCAGTGGTCCGCCCACTCTTAAAAAGACCATCCTTAGATCCTGGAGATCTGGCCAATTACCGTCCCGTTTCGAACTTGTCGTTCCTCGGGAAGGTAATTGAGAGAGTGGTGTTGGAGCAGCTTCAGGGCTTCCTGGAGGACACATCAGCACTCGATCCCTTCCAGTCTGGCTTCCGTGCTGGGCATGGGATGGAGACCGTTCTCATCGCCATCACAGATATGCTCCGCATGCAGCTAGACCGAGGCGGATTGGCGCTGCTGGTACTGCTCGATCTTACAGCAGCGTTTGATGTGGTCGATCACGACCTTTTGATCCACCGCCTGGCTGCCTCTGGAGTGCGAGGCACTGTCCTTCAATGGATTGCCTCGTTTCTCCAGGGTCGGGGCCAGCAGGTATGGTGCGGGGATGAGGCCTCCCACAGAGCCCCACTTAATTGTGGGGTTCCTCAGGGGGCCTTGCTTTCCCCGCTCTTATTTAACATCTACATGCGGCCCCTCGCTCAGCTGGTGCGGAGTTTTGGGCTGGTCTGTCACCAATATGCGGATGACACCCAGCTCATTCTGTTGATGGAGGGGGGAGCGGCCTCCGCCCCTGCAGCTCTACAGCACTGTCTGGAGTCGGTTGCTGGTTGGTTGAGACAGAGTAGGTTAAAACTCAACCCAACGAAGACGGAGGTCCTTTGGCTGGGCCGGGGGGAGAGACCGAGGGAATTTCAGCCGCCAAATCTGGAGGGGGTCATGTTGGCCCCAACATCTCTGGCTCGCAGCCTGGGGGTCCGCCTGGACTCTTCACTATCAATGGAGAGCCAGGTGGCCCATGTTACCTAGGTTGCGTTCTTCCACCTTCGCCAGGCACGGCGGCTGGCTCCCTATCTCTCCCAGTCCGACCTGGCCACTGTGATCCATGCGACGGTCACCTCGAGGCTTGATTATTGTAACTCGCTCTACGCAGGCCTTCCCTTGCGACTGATCCGGAAGCTGAAGCTGGTCCAGAATGCAGCGGCGCGGCTTCTAACAGGTTGTGGTTATACAGATCATATCACCCCTATGCTGCGCCGTCTGCACTGGCTTCCGGTGGAGCTCCGGATCGTTTTCAAGGTGTTGGTATTAACCTTTAAGGCCTTACGCGGCATGGGGCCCACATACTTGCGGGACCGCATCACCCCTTATGTCCCACATAGGTCGCTGCGCTCGGCAACGGCAGATCTACTGGTGACCCCTGGTCCTGCAATGATACGGCTGGCCTCAACCCGGGCCAGAGCCTTTACGGCTCTGGCCCCCGCCTGCTGAATGCCTTACCTGGCTGTGCAGGACCCTGCGGGACCTTAACGAGTTCCGCAGGGCCTGCAAGACGGAGCTTTTCCACCGGGCTTTTGGGGAGGCCGGCCGTGGATCTACTGCCCCCTACCGACACTGAAATTGAAATCGAAACTGAGACTGCCATTCCATCTTATTAAAGCTGGGCCTGCCTACTTACAAATTCCATCGCAGGCCCTGCCCACTTCCTCCCCTTTTTCCTTTCTTCATTGGCCTTTGGCGGGGCGCCTGTCTTAAATAATTTATGAATTGGGTTGTTTAACCTATAGTTTTGTTGTAAACTGCTGCTTAGTTCTTAGGTTTTTAATGATTTTAGTATTTTATGCTGTTGATTCGCTGTTGATGTAACAGCCATATTGGAAGCCGCCTTGAGCCCTTCGGGGATAGGCGGCCTATAAGTTTAATAAAATAAATAAATAAATAAATAAATAAATAAATAAATAAATAAATAAATAAATAAATAAATGCCCTCTCAATGACTGTTGCTAGGCAGTTACAACAGTCTCTTCAGTCTTCAAGCTTTTGTTTCTGTCAGTAAAAGGCAAGGTGATGTGGCAAGGTAGTTTGCAGGGTTTTTTTGGCCTTTGCAGGAAACATCTACTGACTAGCTTTCTATAACATGACAAGAAGGCCCAGCTGCTTGCTACTGTTTAACATGAGCAATCTCATGATAGACAGTGCAGTGTAATGGTTAAATGGTTACAGTTAGGATCTGGGAGATCTAGGTTCCAATTTTCACCCTGTGTAGAAGCTCACTGGGTGACCTTGTGCCAGTTACATATTTTCAACCTACCTGCCACAGCATCTGGTAATTTGTCATGATTTATCAAAGCAATGGTTTTCAAATTGGAATGCAAAGCTTCGAGTCCGTTTAGGATATATAGCTGATGTATTGAAAGAACTGAGTAAATTAGAGTCTACTTGATCATATTTGAATGGATGTCTGAACTGTTTGAACCATTTGAACTTATTGATTGGGGATCATCAGCCTTCTGACAATTCTTACATGGAGAGAATAAAGTTAAAATCAATAAATGAAGGAATTTCAGGATTGGACTTCTGGCTTGAAGAACTGAATTTTCCAGGAAGGTCATTATACTTTACTAGTTTAACTGAGATGTTTGTTGGTTTACTACTATGGCTTTTATGTTTCTTTGATGGAAACGATTTTAGCTGAGTTAATAACAATGTCATTTAACAATGATACCGAAATTACTTATAAGGTTCCTCTTTTCTAAGAGCAAGCTGAGAAAAAAAAGACAATACAAGTATTTGACTATAAAAAGTCTTTAAAACCATTCTATCCCCAGTAAAAATGAAAGATGCTTGACTGACCCCTTAGATGACCAAAACATTGCTTTCCCCTAATATGGTAAGATTTCAAGATAAACAGAGAATGGATCATATTTAACTGTGCCTAAACCCTCAGATTTCAAATAATCCTCAAGAACAAGTGGCTCTTCTGTCTCAGCTGGATTGTTTGTACTTGTTCCAAAACTCCAGCATTCAACTTGAATAATATTGCATAAACATAATTTATTAAAAACCAATTTTAATTTACTATTTATCTTCTGCAATGTTTTTGGCAATCAAGAAAGTTTGTGAAGCTAAAGTCTGAAGTAAATTGGAGGAGCGGATCTCCAAATCTGCAGCAGCCTGATTTATTGAATCAGGAAAAGAGACATAACTCAAGTCCAAGATGGATCTAGACAGTTCATGGTGATACTGTAAAGCCTCAAACCTATTTGAGGTAGGAAAAGTATCAAAGAATTCTACTTTTCTTTGCTTGCTTTGTTTCACTGGGAGACACTTTCAGTCACCAAATGGATATTGCCTCATTTTGGTCATAATTTATGTTGAAAGCAAAATCCAGGGATCCAAGAACAGAACAAAATTAAGAACCACAGTTTCCAATGAAACAATGAAACTGGGAATCTTGAAGCATAGCAGCGGAGAAAGTTCAAATACATGCTATAGACTCTATAGCATGTATTTGACCTTTCATGAAAAGAATGTGGGAGGGGGGTTGGCCATCATCACTTCCTAAACTTGTCTCATCACCAATCAATTCCAAGCTGAGACCTATCAGCTGTGCTGCCACCAGAGAGTTTGACTTGTTTCCAGCTAGTGGCAGCAAGGGCAGAAGTAATGGGCATACCTTGCTTAAGAATACAAAATACTTTAAACCAGCTTTTATGAGATACTAGCAATATTTAGTAATTCTCTTAGAGATCCTTCTGGAAAGGGTATACAATCTCTCACTGAAAACTGAAAGGAACTGAGTCATCAGCAAAAGTAGAACCTCTTATTTCTTTTTATTAAATACATTCCATCTCATTTATTTAGTAGTTTTCAGCACACAATCATGATAGTTAAATCTGTGCTTGTTTAGTTGTACTTTCTCTTTGAGAACATACACTGTCCTCTCTCAAATGGAATTGCTTCCAGTGTGATGTCATCAGTAATTTGTGAAGGCCTCTGAATAAGATAAATTTGCTCTAGCACATTAGAACCTTTAGAGACAATTATCCTTTTAATTTCATAAATGATGGTAAATTCATATTTTCAGCTTAGCAGATCGAAAATGGGCAACCAGCTATGTTACCTTCATCCCATTAGTTTCCACCCCAAATCAAAAAAGGGGAAAAAATCAAATAAAAGTACATAACTGATGAAAGTGAGCCAGTATCTGTAAAATATAAATGATGCCAGATTATTTCCCTGAATTGCATTTAATTAGAAACTGGTTTTAAACTCTTCATTTAAAAAAAATTGTTGTGCAAGAAAATATGAAAAATACTTCACAAGGAAAATTCAATATAATGCATCTGAAGATGAACCAAATCCCTGTGTTTATTTTGTCTAGTGGACATAAGGAATAAACTTGCTAACTTATTACAATGGAGAATTGTATAAGAAGCCATAATAGGTCCCTTCTGACAGTCGGTGAAAAATAACATTTGTGCCTGTTAAAAATCCCCTCATGTCTATATTTCATGTGGAAAAGCCAATAGGAGATTTCAGCCAAGCATTTTTATCACTGTCCTATCTTGATTTATATTCTGTTTGAAGTCCTCAGAATGAAACTTTCAATCTACTCCTGGCTAAATATAAAATTATTTTCTTCACTTTCTCCAGATACAGGGAGAAAGGAACAGCTGAAAAGGCAATGCTTGAGCAATAAGCCGCAGTAAATGCTGAGCTCTCAAGATTTTTTCCTTGACCTCTTAGACTGCAATTATACTTCTCACACATCAACACAATCCTTAAAGGCAGATGGGACTTTTGTGTTAGAAGCTTTTTTTTCCGCCACAAGTTTATTGGCAAATTTTCAAATCCATGTTAATAAAGTCTGCAATTTTGGAATACCTTCCCCATCGTGGCCAGCTATTAATAATGCTTACTTTCTGGCCCTCAGGATTATTATAGAGTTTGACTTTAAAGTGTGGGTCATACCAATATGAAGATGTTGAAGTCATTTTATATTTTCAATTATGTCATCTGTTTTATTTCTATATTGGCTTTCTGGTGACGTCCACAAATACAATCATCTATTTTGTTGCCTGAAATGTGTCTACAATTAACAAATTGTTGTCTTCACAGTATTCTGTGAGTCACTCTCCTGCTTCATTTACATGCTCCTATCCCAAATCTGCCAACAATATTTGCATCTGCTTTGTTTCCTAATTTTGTGTTCCAGTCACCCATGATTTACATGTTTACATGTGTGATCAATTTCTTCCTGGACACTTGCACAAAAACTTTCAGTGTTTTCTTCATCAACATCTGCAGTTGGGGCATAAACTTGAATGATAATTATATTGATAGGCTTTCCATGAAGTCTAATTGATATTATTCAGTCAGATTTTACGTTCTAGAACCAGACTGCCTGTGCTACATCTCACTTCATGATTAAAGCAACTTCATTGCTTCTGATTTTGCTGTTCTCTGAGTAAAATACTTTGTAATGTTCTGACTATAAATGTTGTACTCCAATGCACTTTAGCTTGTTCTTGTTTTACAACTTCAAGTTTACCGTGATTCACGCTTCTCACATTCCATAGTCCTATTATATGTGTCTAACAGCTTTGGACTTTCCATTTACATCCATTTATGTCAAAAACTGAAAGTCCTTTCAGCTTTAGTCCAGTTGAATCATTAAAAATAGGACTACTTGTACTTCTCCTGCACTGTTCCTCAGTAGCTGATTGAGTGTCATCCAACCTGGGGGTAACATCTTCCAGCACTATTTCTTTTTCATTTTGGATTGTCTCATCATAGGGTTTTTGAGGTAAAGATTGGTCAGAAGTGGTTTACAATTGCATTCTTCTATGCGTTACTAACCAGAACTAGCTGAAATGGCACTGACATTGTCTACGGACATTCCTCTGCCAGCGTCACCTACTGGCAGGAACTGCTCCTGGTGATTGAGGAGCATTTCTAGCCTAATGCTTTTGTAACAGTTTACATTGACAGGGATGGCATCTGTGTGATAGAGGTGTACTTTCACTTCAGTGTAATTGTTGCAAGATATATGTAACTAGCCTGGTATATGTAATGGAACTTTCCTCTCACTTGATCTTTCTGGCTTCACACGTTGGTAGATAAGTAGGCTGACTCTGGCGGTTTAATCCCAGGGGAAAATGGGATGTGTTACCCTGCGCGGGTAGACAAGCCAGGTAGCTGTATCTTTCTCTGTCACTGACCTTGGGGCGTCTAAGCTCCAAAATAACGCTTTCACACATTCTTTGGGAAAACAGGAGGGAGGACTCTCTGGGGCTAAAAGGATTAGCGCAGGGATCTGCAACCTGCAGCTCTCCAAATGTTCATAGACTACAATTCCCATCAGTCCCAATTGGCCATGCTGGCAGGGACTGATGGATTTATAGTCCATGAACATCTGGAGAGCCGCAGGTTGCAGACCCCTGGGTTAGCGAAAGCCAGGTCTGGCAGAACTGGCCTCCTCAAGCTAGGTACTTTGCTGCCTTTCAATAAACGCTACTGATCAAGAATCCAGAGTCTGTTTATTGGCTAAAGGTCTGAGACCTAACACCTACCACTACTGCTATTGCCCAGTAGCTACTCTTCAAGGATTCCTCCACCTACATCACCACCAGAACTGTCTGGTATCTTAGTCTGGTATCTTAGCTATGACCATTGTGCCTTAAGTGACTCTACTAGGAGTTTAGCCTCTTGTCAGAGTCTAATCCCCTTTCAGTATTACTGTCAGCTTCACTGACACACAAACCCCCTCACTGTGTTAAGGTGTGCATCTAAAAGCAGACAATTTTCCATGTTGGTGGGTAATTTGTGCCTGAACATGGATTTTAGCTATTATAGTTAACCATTATTGCCCTACCTATCTAATAAAACTGCTTCACATAAATGGAAACTGTACCTGAGTGGAAAATACATGTATCTAAATCATATAATGTAGAAATCACCCAATCAAGGTGTATCACAGGGACCCATCTAACATTTGTGTAGGGCTACAGTTGAGCACATATCCTATAATTTTTTCATACTTCCATGAAAACCATACTCTTTCTTCAACAGATTTTGCCCCTCTATTGTGACATGGTAGAACAATGTTCTCCAGGAAGAAAGCAACGGTGAAAGAAGAAATGCATTTCCACTGCTGAATTAGCTTTGCCAATGTTCATTCTTTTTATCCAATCTGTGTAATGTCTGATAAACATTATATTGGTGAGACAAAAGAACTTCCCATGCAACTTTGTACAGGCATAGCTTCTCATTATAAATGGGCTGCTGTACACCATGGTAGCTGCATCAGTGGACTGAAACCACCAGACAAGCATGGCAAAACAGGGAGTGCTGCCCAGTTGTGCGGGCAATGGGGATACATTTCCTCTCCCCATTTTCCCCTTCAGAGTTAGAGCAGGACAACCTTAAAATGCCACTGAAGCTGGCCAATGTCAGAACAAGCTGGAATAAGGAACAAAACACATGCAAAAAGTCCCCTACAATACGGAAAGTATTGAGGGTTTCCAAATTCCATGTTTCACATCAACAATCTAACTCCACGAACTACACAATAGACCCTCACCGCTACAGAATAAATAATTACATTCAGGCATCAATGTCCATTTCTCTCGTCCTCACAGAAATGTAACAAGACTGGTTCCCTTTGGCTGATGTCTTCATGAACCACATAACAGTATTAGAAAGGAGCTCACTGGAATCCAGTCATTAAATGGGCCACATTGGGAGAAGTCATTGCTGATTTCTTAATGATTTATTACAAAGAAGTGTTTGGTTACTTGTGAGGTGGCCCACTGAATCTGCCCAAATTGGGCTAATTGTGAACCAAACACCTGTGAACTTAAGAATACTGAATGCCATCCTGCCATCTTGCCATCAAAAAAAATTATACTGTATTTGTTAATTTACCAATTTTAATTGGTTATATTGTATTGGGTTTTATCTTGTGAATTTTATATATTGTAAACTGTCCAGAGCCCTCTGAGGGTGGGTGGTATAAGAAATTTAATAAGTAAGTAAGTAAATGAATGAATGAATGAATGGATGGATGGATGGATGGATAAATAAATAAATGTTGTGCAATAGGAAATGCTGCTAAAGGTGACAGTTTTCACTGGTGACAGTTTTCAAGTAAAGGTGGGAAATGATTTGCTCAGCTTTCATTCACACTAATCTTAAGGATATACAATGAAATCATTGTGTCTATATTCTGTGGACCACAGTGCATGTTGTACAGTTGGTGGCTCACAGAATTAAACTTAAGCTCATATGCAGTTTCAGAATTCAAAATAACAAATCCCCACACTTCCTACACATGGAACAAAAAGGTATACAGCGTGGGGGTGTTTCACTTCCTTTTGTGTTCTTTGCATAAACTTAAAGCCAGCCCCACAAAGCCAATGAAAGTTCTCCTATTGTCCTGAATAAACACCCTTTTGTTGCTTTCCAGCAAAAACTTCTACTTAAAGGAAGCTTTATAAAGATTTCAATAAAGAAAGCACTGTAAGAAAAGTCTGGATTCACAATGCACATAGAACAGCTCTGCTGCATTTACTGTGCTTGAATACTAAAGCCAGCAATGTCAGATAATATTTTATTTGGACTTAAAACAACTAATTATGAACTTTGACAGTTCAGTACATCGTGGTTCTGTGAACATACTGTGACAATAATGGAACTAAATTTCTCTGGACTTGGAGCTTACAGGGATCTATATTCAAAGGTACATACTATTAGCACTGAGCTGTCAAAGATTTTGTCTCAAATATCTCTTATTTCTTTCCCCTTTTTTCAGATCTACGTATTGGTTCCTGTCAATTGATCTCTTAATTCTGCGAGCCTCTTTTTGTGGCTGTAGCTAGGATTGTCAAGAGTGTTGAACTTTTATAATGGGAATTTAACCAATATTCCTCAATGATGTTACACTGATGGTGTTTCTAACCACATTACAGTAGGGAACTGAACACTTCATCAGCCTACATGCCAATGCATGTAGGTGGTGATTAAATAAATAGGGACCAAAGTCCACCTAGTCCAGCATTGTGTATGCATGACATGATCGGCAACATGAAGGTAATTGATAGTTGAACATACCTTGTTCAAACTCCCTTGATTACACTCTTCATCACAATAGGATCCCCTTTCACAAGGTAAATTTTTTTCTTATTTCCACAGACAATTTGAATGAAAGGGAAATAATTCCTACTAAGCTCACTTATTTTTATGGTACAGTGTTGAAGGGGTACTGATGTAAATTTTACAAATTATTTTAAACAAGGCTTAGTGCAACACTAGCCATGTAAATCAGAGTTGACAGCCTTAGAAGTGAAGATGAATTGTTCGTACAATTTGTTTCAATTGCAAAACGAATAGCTGAATAGATAGTCCGTAATAGGTATCTTTTGGGCCAGCACCTCCAAACCGTGTACAGTAGAATTACTTGTTCCTCAGTACATTCCTCCCTGCACAAGGCACCATTTGGGCATATGTGCCAATATTACAATCTAGAAGATGATCTCATAAGACAGGTGTGCTTTTGCAAAAAGCTTGTAAATATTCAAACTGATCCTGAACTGTACCAAGAGGAGCTTACCTAGAATGGATAGGTTTTGTAGTAGTTCTCATACTTCTGCTCGTGCAAAGTCTTTCAATACCAGGACATCTGTGGGTTTAGTTTGACTTTCCACAAACAATAACTTAAGCATGAGATTTACAATAACCTTCTGCATGCTGCAAGAAACTTTTGGATCCTGACCGTTACCGGATTCATAATTTTTTTCCCATTTCTCTTTTACTGGTAGCGAAGGAAAGCAGAGATAGACCTGTGAAACATATTTACAATGAACAGTTAGCCTAGCAAGATATACAACAAGGTAAGCAAAAAAATCAAAAATCAAAAGGCTTTTAAATTAGTTTTATCATTTAGTTGATAGATCGCCCAAGTGAATTTAATACAAGTTAATGGAAATAAGTTACAAATGCACAGGTCAGAATGTATATCAAGTGAAGAGAGCAGGCTTAGTACAGAGACACCTAATAAAAGAAACAAGCAAACTGGCATACAGCCAGTGTAATATTAATATGTACATACATTCATTTATCAGATAGTACAAACATTTCCATTGCTAGCCTAGGAAGAAAGAAAGATATGTTTAGCCTTAGTGCCTAAGTATGACTATGATGTCACTAGACACCTCCATTTCATGACCATTTAAAATAATCAGGCCAGCTAGTACTTCTTCTGCATACTGTTGGCAAAAGTTAATAATGACAACAGGGAGAGATTCAGGTTTCCAAATCCTGTGCTAGCCAGAAGTGCACTTCTATACTAGAATTTTAAGAAAGGGCAAGGATTTTCAAAACCATAAGTCAGAGCCTCTCACCACTTTCACCCATTTAACGAAACAGTGACTGGAGGATATCCACCACAATATTTCTCTTGCCACATTAAGCAAGGGATTCTGTCTGCTCAAAAAAAGCTTTCATACATATATGGCTAGTTCCAAAGATCCACCAGTCGTGGGCCTGAATGGATACAGAGCTACCGCTTGTTCTCCCTCCCCCGTAGTCTTTTCCAATCCTGGAAAAGTTGGTTCCTGGAGTCATGGGTTCCTTGCGGAGAAACAGCCAGATAAGGAACTGTGATGGGGAGGAGAGTTAAATCAACTCTTCTTCCTTTTCAGTGCAGCTGTGCTGATGGAAGAAAGAGGAGGTACAAGCTGGCTCCCTTTCCCCTTCTCAGCTCAGAAGGGCCCCCAAGGGCCCAGCTGGCCTTTTGGGGTGGGTGGGGAGAGAGGGAAGGCTCCTCTCAGCTCTAAGGCCTAGCCACCTTTAAAAGGGGAGAGGGAAGGCTCCCTGACAGCCTCCCAAGGGTCCCCAGCTGGGCCTTGGGGTGGTGAGGGAGAGGGAAGTGGGCTTCTGCCAACCCCTAAGGCCCCAGCTTGGCCTTTTGGGGTGGGGAGAGGGCCTCTGTCAGCCTCCCAAGGTCCCAGCTGGCCTTTTGGGGTGGGTGGGGGGAGAGGGAAGGCCTCTGCCAACCCCCAAGGGCCCAGCTGGCCTTTTGGGGTGGGTGGGGGGAGAGGGAAGGCCTCTGTCAGCCTCCCAAGGGCCCAGCTGGCCTTTTGGGGTGGGTGGGGGGAGAGGGAAGGCCTCTGCCAACCCCCAAGGGCCCAGCTGGCCTTTTGGGGTGGGTGGGGGGAGAGGGAAGGCCTCTGCCAACCCCCAAGGACCTGGCTGGCCTTTTGGGGTGGATGAGGGGAGAGGGAAGACCTCTGCCAGCCACCCAAGATCCTAGCTGGCCTTTTGGGGTTGGTGGGGGAGAGGGAATGCCGGGCACCCAATGGCCTGGGTCCCTCTCCCACACCTACTCACTTTTGAGGCTCTGCATCAGTCTCAGGCAACTGGCATGGCCCAGAGGTCTCCTTCCTCCTCCTGTCTGGTAAGCTCCACTTTCCAGCCTGGCCTCAGGGCTCTTAAAGGGAAATGTCATCTTAAGAGGGAAGATCCTGTTAAAGGGAAAGGTCCTGGCAACAACGGGGTTCTCTAAATCCAGAGGAAAAAATTTTTAGCTTTTAAGCAGGTCTCTTAGCTTAACCTATATTAGAACTGAACCTCAGCTGAATCCCACCTTCTGGGCTTTGTTATATAGGTGAGCTTCTAAAACATCAACTTTATTTCTCCAAATTCATGAAAAGTAATGTGAGAACAATTATACAAACATCTGTCTTTGAGAAAAGACCTTCAGAAGAGATTTCTTGCTTCAGTTTCTGACTAAAATCCATTTGACTATATATGAGGAACAAATCAAATTGTCTAACACTTGGAATGAAGCATACTGATTTAACCATTTGTATGCTTAAAGTCATGCATACAAGGACTGGGAAAACGTGAAATGGCATCACTGTTAGCAACAAATTGCAGGCACTAAGCATTCTTTTAAAAGGCCTTTTTAAACATCCCTTAAGCTCAGTTATCACTTCCAATCCATTTAGAGTTCTAGCACAGATTTCACCTCTGACAGGATTTTATAAAATACTATCAGCTTCATACGTTGACTAAGACAAAACATTTTTGCATTTTGCATCAGACCATTATCTCAAAACATCCAGAAACATGAGTTTTAATGCACACTTGTTGCCAAAAGCAGCAAAGACTCATACTTTTATCCACATAAGAGGAGATAAGTGCTTAACCCTGTTGCCGTGCACTTAGAGCTTTTCAGCATGACATTTGCTTGACAGGTCCCTACAAATCTCTTCAGTGATATGCCACAGACTGTGTTTCTGAATATCTCCAGGTGAGCACTGCGGAAGGCAAACCAGTTTTCCTCAGAGCACAACAAGCCAAATGGTTTTTGGCTTCTAAAGTGTTCATCTCCCTGCAACTCAACCAGGGATAGGGATTCAGCAGGTTCGGCAGAACCGGTTGTTAAAATGGTGCTTGTAAACAACCAGTTGTTAAATTATTTGAATCCCACCACCGGAACTGGTTGTTAGATTATTTGAATCCCACCACTGGATAATACATATATATAAAGGGTTGGAATCAGTAGCACTATTCCACAAATGGTTGTTATTTATTGATTTAATATTTATCCTACCCTTCCTCCAATGAGCTCAAGGCTGCGTTGCATTGTGTTTTCTTGACAACTCTGAAAAGCAAGATAGAACACAATCCAGATCCCCTGCAGTAGCCAGAGGCAGTGCGGCAAAGGTGGAGATGCACCATCTCCAATGGGCTTTCCAGGGGCATGGGGAAGGAGGGGAAAAACCTTCCTCACCATAGGGAAGCCTTCCATGAGGCCCAATAGACTTACACCACCCATAAGGGTGGTGTAATTCCAGGACTGGGACTGCGGCACAACTGGCTGCAAAACAGGGGTGGAAGCAAACTAACATTGGCCACACCTATTGGACTGCCCCCTACCCCCAACGCTAGAGGAGCTGAGGGGTGGCTGGCTTCAAGCACATTTGTTCCCTGTGCCGACAGGGATACCCTTGTGCAGCGGGGGGACCAAATGTACTGGTACAACCCTGAGCTGCTCCCTAAGTGCATTCACACTCCATCTGAATTTGACTGCCCAGCTGAGAGACAGTGATTGGCCCAATGTCACATAGTGAACCCTGTTACTTAGGAGGAGTCAGAATCTGGGCCTTTTCAGTCTGACCCTACAACCATTATGCCACAAAGGGGAGCAATCCTAAGCATGTCTACTCAGAAGTAATTCAAGTGTAGTTCAATGGGGCTTATTCCCAGGAAAGTATCTTTAGAATTGCAACCATTAAACTTTATTTCCTCTACAACCTGGTCAAGATTGGCACTGTTCTACAGTAGATAAATCCTATTCTTATGGCTCCACATATGTAAAAGGCTGAACCAGCTGTTGAACAGTCTCCTGAACAAGCCAAAATGCCTTTTTTTGTTTAGTTTAATTTTCCTTATACTATGTACTAGTGTAGAATGTAAAACATTCTTTTGATGCCTTTCACAGCATCCAAAATTGGTTGCCTGCTGACTTTAGTGCTGATTTTTGTCTCTGAGGTGTAGAAATGAAACTGCTTTTTGAATGTGTTCTAAAACAAAAGTGTAATGGTGAAGTAATATGTATCATGCTTCACACATCGCTTCTTTGTGTGGCTGAAGCGCCATGGGGAGACTAAATCAACACAAACGTAAGCATGCAAAACACTCTAGGTGAGATCAACACGGATATACAATTACATGCTAGAGCAGCAGCCCTACTTTGAATAGTGTTAATGCTACCCATTGTGTGCAGTACCCAGTATAGGAACCATGGTGTGAGACATTATCATATTGTCACACTTGCTGGCTGCCCTGTGCTATGTCAAGTGAGTTCCTGGTTAACACTACAAAATAGGTGATGTTTCATCAATGGGAACAAGAAGTAGACGATAGACTTCTTATAGCTGGAAATCTCTCTTGAGAGCTTTGAGTGAACTACACAGAAAGAGTGATAACCCTGCAGCTGAACAGAATGGGCAGAGAACCAATAAAAATCAGTTCGTGATTTTTAAGAAAGTCATCCAGTTGTTACTGGCGGTGAATCTGGGGAGGAGGTGTTCATGTTGTTCTCTGGGGATATGTTTGCTCAATGAGTGCCTGCATGCCTGTCTAATTCCTTTCTGGTATATTTTGGAAATAAAGCAAACATTACAGAGGTACCATAAATCCTCTCTTCCTTGTCCAAAGACAACTCACTTCCATATCACTGAATATGAAATTTCTCACCATTTGAAGAAATTGAGTGTGATGTACTTGTTTTGCACACGGAGAGCAGCCCCAGTATATTTACTGGATTATTTCCATACGACATAGATGCCTCCATGTTGATAACTGCCGTTTGAGACAACAGGATCTATTAGTAAGGACTTGCAACCAATCTCCACCACTGCAGTCAGCATGCTGTGGCGATTGAGAGAAGCGGACTGTAATTTGGAAAATCACTCCTCCACAGGTTCTTTCAGGACTCTCTCAGCCCTACAAAGTGTATGTTGTGAAGAGGGGAAGACAAGGCACTTGTAAGCCACTTTGACTCTCCTTAAAAGTAGAAGAAAAAGTGGGGTCTAAAAACCAACTCTTCCTCTTCTTCACAGTACTGTTCAGTTTACTGAGGAAATCCAGGGTGAACTGAGACTTGGGTCGACTCCACACTTGCGTTATCAACCTAAGTTTGAGCTGCATTCAACCTAAGTGCTCCGCACAACCACTGGGATCGACGTGGTTTAGTCCCAGCTTCACCCCGTGTAATGGTCAAATTTTTGACCCCAGTTGGGAACTACTACTTTTTCGGGGAACCATGCTCGAACTCAGCTCAATTCCAGTAAAGTGCGGAATCTCTGGTGCCAGGAGTCCCCCATTCAGCCAATCACAGCTGAGTGTTTCGGGCATGCGTAGAGCTGGAGAACCACCACAGCGAAAATAACAACCTGCTCTGAAAATTAACTTTGCTTGGACTATACTGCTTACTAGTTGTCATT
Source organism: Sphaerodactylus townsendi (assembly GCF_021028975.2). Classification (NCBI taxonomy): domain Eukaryota; kingdom Metazoa; phylum Chordata; class Lepidosauria; order Squamata; family Sphaerodactylidae; genus Sphaerodactylus; species Sphaerodactylus townsendi. Next base: position 48,889,215 of record NC_059432.1, on the reverse strand, counting down.
CTTTAGCTGTATTGGGCCGTGACACTTTTGTCTAGCTTCCACTTCACTGATGACTTGGTCCCTCCTGACCAAGTCTTTTATCATTTAGAGAATCAGAAAACTGTGATCCAGAACTTAACATCTGCTCCATGAGCATCCTTGATGGGATGGCCTAAGTGATCACATAAGCTCATATAAGGTGACACCATACAGATGAGGGCGAGATTTGCATAGCTCCCGCCTCTTGTCAGAAATTTGGCGTTACCTGATGCTGCCCATACTGTAGACCTGGTATCTGCAGGATGGTGTAACCAATACATATTACACAATAAATACAAATGTCATATATCAAAGAAAAATCATTACAGATGGTTGCTTTTTTTCCTTGAGAAAACTCATTTGATAGCTGAGATGTCAGATTGAAACATTGAATGGTCATTCAGATTGTTGTGGTTTGTCAACACTGTCATTTGCATTGATCACATATTTCACATGCCAAGTAGCAGACATATGCCCACCAAAGAACCTGATGGCATTCTTCATCTAATGCAGCATCAAAAACTGTGCTACAAAGATGTCAAAGGGACTTACTATCTTTTACACCATCACATCTTACTGGAAAATATTAGCAAGACACAATGTCAAAGGAATATTAATCGTTCCCTATTTTAGTAGTATGCTGGATGAAACAGCCTAGAGCCAAGAAGAAGGAAAGTGGTTAAAATTTGACTGAGATTTAAATAAAAGCATTGTGTCTGCAAAAAAACTGCAGAACAGCAAGTACAAAAACACTTTTTTTCAGCTACAAACAAGTTAGGGTTGCTAGCCTCCAGGTGAGGACTGGGGATCTCCCAGAATTACATCTGATCTTCAGACAATACAGATCAATTTGTACGGTGGACAAAATTACATTATACTCTGCTGAGACCCCCAAACTCCACCTTCCCTATCTCCCTCCTCCAAATCTCCAGGAATTTCCCAACCTGGGTCTGGCAACTTTAGCCTGCATGGTGTAGTGGTTAAGAACAGTGGATTCTAATCTTGGGAACCAGGTTTCATTCCCCACTAGTCCACATGAGCGGTGGATTCTAATCTGGAGACCCACGTTTGTTTCCCCACTCCTACGTATGAAGCCTGCTGGGTGACTTTGAACTAATCACAGTACTCTCAGAACTCTCTCAGCCCCATCTTCCTTAAAAAGTATCTGTCATGGGGAAAGGAAGGGAAGAATTTTGCGAGTTTCTTTTAGACTCCTTACAGTTGAGAAAAGCAGCATATGAATGGGTTTCCAGTCTGTATTCCAATCCATGTTATGTGAAAATTCATACTGGAGAAAATGCCTTCTCCTGTTATTCCTGGACTATGAGAAGTTTTGGTCCGTTTTAAGGCAAACAGAAGGAACAGAATGAGACTGAAGCTATTAATACAAGGGATGGGTTTTATGTAGCAGGATAGCTGTTCCTCTAGCTAGGGTAAACTACGGTCCCTTCCACACATGCATAATAATGTACTTTCAATCACTTTCAATGCACTTTGCAACTGGATTTTACTGTGTGGAATAGCAAAATCCACTTGCAAACAATTGTGAAAGTGGATTGAAAGTGCATTATTCTGCATGTATAGAAGGGATCTAGCTTAGGTCTTCAAAATTGCTGCTGACTGTTATCTTAACTGTGATAACATGCAGCCGACTTCTGATCTGAATGGAAAGTTCATATCCATTGCCATACTCAGGGAGACCCCCATTTTGGATAAAGGTATTTATGCAGCTGAGGAACTTTTCAGCATGGTCAGAAGAGAAAAACAACAAACTTTTAAAGATTCCAAAGAAACCGCTTCCCACTAGAGTGAAGCTACCCTGCAGAAAAGATTACCAGCACAGTCAAATGCCCTCCCCCTTCAATATACAAGCCATTCCAAATGCCTTAAACCTTGTTTTTCAAATGGACACCACTGTGAAAAGTATGTGCTCCTATTTCAGTGACACGACCATATGCCTCATACAAACTCTGGTTTCAATGTCTCTCAGTATTTGTCTTTAACTAACCACAAGGCTCATGGAATTCCTCTAGTTTTCCATGTTCCTACAGCTCAATATGTTTTCAATTATTTTCCTGGCAGAGTTGAAGAAAGGGTTTTTGATAGTCTAAGGCCCTTGTGTCAGGAGCATATAAATGTGTCTTTTAGAACGATGCAATACAGCTTTCCAACTGACTGATATGGTAGTGATTTTAAAAAGTAAAATGCCACACAGCCTAGTGTGAAGAGGAACCAATGAGACAAAAACCTGTGCTCATCATCTTTGTGGACACTGTCAATGTACTTTGGCCTACTGCTGACCAAGGGAAATAAGCTGAACCTGTGCCGAAAACTGAAGCTAGTTTTTCCTTTTTCATGAAACTGGATCTGAGCCATTATTTGCAACATTCTGCTGAACATATTCCAGACCAGGTAACCATGTTGTCTGTTGCAGTCAGCATAACACAGGCTCTCATAGCAACTTAAAGACTAATGAATTTCTTGTGGCATAAGCTTTCATGAGTCAGAGCCCACACTATTGGCAAAGCGATTTATACCCAAAGATACAAAGAGCAGAAGGGCAGGAGATTAAATTCATTATGAAGAACAGAGTACATATATCTATGAAAAGGAATGATTTTTTTTTGAGAGAGAACCAACTAGGCCCACTAGACTACACATCTGATAACATCTGTGTATAAATTCCAGCTCAACAGCTTCTCACTGAGGTCTCCCTTCTAAACTTTTCTCTTTAGGATCTGCGACTAAATATTACTAAATGCCTGAAGAGACTGAAATGATTTACCACTGGTATCTGAGTGTTTTAATGTTATGTCTATTTATTCTCTTGAATAGAGACTGTCAAGTTCAGCAGTTCTCAACCTGTGGGTCGCGACCACTTTGGGGGTCGAACGACCCTTTTACAGGAGTCGCCTAAGACCATCGGAAAACACATATTCCTTACAGTTATGTAGTAGCAACGAAAATAATTTTATGGTTGGGGGGTCACCACAACATGAAGAACTGTATTAAGGGGTTGTGGCAGTAGGAAGGTTGAGAACCACTGCCCTACAACTCAATGCAAACCTAACCCGAATCCGATCCCCTGCTGTTGGCTTAACCCTAACCCTAACTTGGGCCCCTTCCGCACAGGCAAAATAATGCGTTTTCAAACCACTTTCACAACTGTTTGCAAGTGGATTTTACTATTCTGCACTGCTTCAAAGAGTACTGAAAGCAGTTTGAAAGTGCATTATTCTGCATGTGCGGAATGAGCCCTGGTTTTTAAAAAGAATTTTAGTCATAAATTGTCACCTGAACCCTAACTCTGAGTCAGAACCTCACATGGACCATAGCCCTAGTCCTAGTCCATGCCCCAGAATGCAGTGCAACCATTACCTGAATCCAATCCCCTGCCATTGATTTAACCCTAACCCTAACTTGGTTTTTAACAAGAATTTATTTAGTCAAAAATTGTCACCCGAACCCTAACTATAATGTAAAACCTGACATGGACCATAGGCCTATTCCCAGTCCATGCCCTAGAACACAATGCAACCCTAACCTGAATCTGATCCCCTGCCGTTGGCTTAACCCTAACCCTAACTTGGTTTTTAAAAAGAATTTATTAGTCATAAATTGTCACCTGAACCCTAACTCTGAGTCGGAACCTGACACGGGCCATAGCCCCAGTCCTAGTCCATGCCCTAGAATGCAGTGCAACCCTTACCCAAATCCCATCCTCTGCCATTGATGTAACCCTAACCCTAATGTGGTTTTAAAAACAAATTTATTTAGTCATAAATTGTCACCCAAACCATAACTATAATGCAAAACCTGTCACGGACCATAGCCCTAGTCCTCGTCCATGCCCAAGAACACAATGCAATCCTAACCCGAATCCGATCCCCTGCTGTTGATTTAACCCTAACCCTAACTTGGTTTTTAAAAAGAATTTATTTAGTCATAAATTGTCACCCGAAACCTAACTATGAGGCAAAACCTGACTCGGACGATAGGCCTACTCATCCATGCCCTAGAACACAATGCAAGCCTTACCCGAATCCTATCCCCTGCTGTTGGCTTAACCCTAACGCTAACTAAGGGGGAGGTGTAGCCATACCCCCAGGGGTGGGTGGGGGTGTGGCCCCACCCCCTGAGCCCTGCCCCCCAACCCACCTAATAAAAAAATTATACCTACGTCATTGGCATCAGGGATTCACTGTGCTGCCTGCCATTAGCTGACTTGTTTCTAGGGATGTTTCCTCTGCTTGTATTACAGGCGGCTACTACTTCAGCTGTAAAGTACACAAATAAACTTCTTTTTCCATGCCAATGATGTGCATGTGTCATTTTTTCCATTTTTGTTTGTTTTCGATGAAGTATCTTCGAAGCTGTGAAGACACAATATGAGAATTGTCTTTATAGCTTCAAAGACACTTGTTGAAAACAAAAAAATTGGAAAAACAACACTTGCATGCCATTAGCAGGGAAAACTATTTTTATGTGGTTTACAAGCTGAAATAGAGGCTGCTTGTGATGCAAGCAGAGGAAATATCTCTGTGAATAACTGAGCTAATGGCAGGCAGCACAGTGAATTCCTGAAGCTGTAGAAAATGGCAGGTGAGAGTTGCAGAGAAACCAAAAGCGAGAACTTTAAACTTGGGCAGGAAAAATAAGATGTTTCCTGCTTTCTGCACAGCAAGCGAGAAATGTCTTCAACCTGTCTTTGGGGAAAAGGTCACTAGTTTAGTGTTTTCAAAATAAATCAGGTTGCGCAGAAATAAAACGTCTTGAGGATGTCTTGAGGAAAAAGCTGTATGAACTTCGTCCCCAAAATGCTTCTTTCACATCCTCAAGACGTTTTATTTGTGCTGAGCAGAAAAGACCTGTGACTCCAGTCTTCTACGCCCTTCCACTCCCAGCATTGTCAGTCACTGTAAGCAGCCCCCTCAGCTACAGATGAGCACAGTGCAACTCCTCTAAATGCTCACATTTTATGATCTTAAATACCCTTGAAATGACATGAACACAAGTCACCAATTCTGCCCATACAATACAAACACAAAAACAAATAGAGTGGGAAAAGTCAGAGTAAAAAGGAGAAACTGCCTCTCACATTATTTAAAACAGACTGCCATTTTAAAAATTCTGCCATTAAAGCAAAAACAAAAACCTTATCTGGCAATCAGCAAAAAAAAACAACAACAACACCCCACAATTTTTTAAAAGGAAGGCTAGTACTGTGAAAACCAGCAGGTTGGCATTCCTAGTTGTCTGGAAGGATTTTTCATGTATTTTGGTTGTGTCCATTAGCTTCTGTACTTTGTCCTCAGGGAAATCAGAGCCATGATGTGGCAGTCCACTGGAGTAGACTGTGGACATAAACAGAAGAGGCCAGGATTTCTACACATAGTGACTCCGGTGCTGGAGTGCACAGCCCTTTTCTTTTCTAGCCTTTGTCTTTTCTAATCTTTGACCAAAAGATCAGCAAAAGCTCTTTTTTTAAACAGCACAATGAGAGAAAGGTTTCATCTGTAGCAGTTAGCCAGACATTGGCCCCTTCCATACACGCAAAATAATGCGTTTTCAAACCACTTTCACAACTGTTTGCAAGTGGATTTTGCTATTCTGCACAGCTTTAAAGAGCACTTTGAAAGCAGTTTGAAAGTGCATTACTCTGCATGTGCGGAATGAGCCAATGTTCCAGAAAGTTTAAGATTTTACGTTCAGAAGATAATTATGAGAGGAAATTCGGAACATTAAGATGAATGAGTGAATAACATATTGGATTGTTTTTAAACCTGAACATATTGTTTACTCTTTCAAATGATACCTTTCAACATCAAGCAGAAAAACTAGGATTAATTTGTCTTTCTTTAATTTAAACATTTGAGTGATAAAATTCTCTTTATCACACATCAGGTAGCTTTAGTAAGCTACCCCAGGTTTTCCATATTCTGGATTTCCAGGATAGTTTGATTGTGTAGACATGCCTTCTTATTACATGTGTTGAGGTGCAATTTTGATCATATATTTTTCATTGGATTCTCTGGTAATTTAAAAACGATGCTATTACAGTTTGAAATGTTATGGGACCACTATAGCTTTTGTGGGACATGTTAGAACAGTACATCATCTGACATCCCAGTGCTCTTGCATCCTTGTGCTGAACGGAGAATAGAATCAGGTGTAATGGAACTCACAGAGTTAATGCAAAAGAAGAAACTGAAAAGTGGATTAAAATAATCTAACCATTTGGATTATTATGCTTCCAGATACCAGGAAATAGCTTGGAAATTGCTTTCAGGTATCATGTTTTACTAAAATTGCTTTCCTGTATCATGTTTACTAAAATGCTGAGTTATTATCACTTACCCAGCGTAACTGGAGATAGACTGTAGTGTTTGTAACATAAGAATTATTGATGGAGAAGTGAGTTAAATGTGGACTGCCGTACAGTGCCTGAGTGTGTTTTTGCTCACAGGTGCATACAGACATCCTATGAACTTAGCTGCAAGTATAGGGTTATTACACTTTGAATATAAGGATTAAAGAAGTGAGTTTATTGAGCATAACAGAGCCAGTCTCATATTAATTTTATCTCCCACTTAACTGATCTAAGGCCTGCTTATATATCAGTACCCAAAAAAGAAACTTCAAAACAATCTACTCCATTTTGCAAACAAAAAGCTCATACTAAGAACAATAAAGAATATAACAGAAAAATATTGTTTGCAATTGAACCCACAAGCCTTTCAGCCCTGAAGATCAGTCTTATTTTGTAGAGCAGTATACACTAGACAAGATACCATATCTTACAGCTAGTTTTCATTAGATATTACTTTCCTAATTTTAGCCCTGACAGATAGAGAAGGTGTAAATATGGAATTGCAGATAAAATGAATTGGATTCGTAATACTGATGGTAAAAGTGACCCCAAATCCGATCATGTATTATCTACCAGCAATGAAGGTATACAATTACAAGGTGGCACTAACATGAATGTTAAAATAATTCTATTCCTGTGTTGTGTCAGGGGCCGAATGGGCACTTTCGCACATGCAGAATAATGCACTTCAATCCACTTTCACAATTGTTTGCAAGTGGATTTTGCTACTTCGCACAGTAAAATCCAGCTGCAAAGTTCATTGAAAGTGGATTGAAAGTGCATTATTCTGCATGTGAAAAGTGTCCAGTCAGCACTGGACCAATATTATCCCTAATTGAGACCAAGGCCTGGATTACTACAATAAAGTACTGGCTTAAGATTCATTTTAGAACAAAACAAGATGATATTATATCTTATCTTCTTAAAGATAACCATATCTCACAATGGTCTAAAGTGATTATTCAAAAAATTAGGAATATTGGAATTGACTTAATTGCATTACAAACAGTAATGAAAAGTTTATTTTGACTCAAATTAGTGATAGGCTGAGAGATAATGAGAGACATTTCTTTTATTCAGCCAAGATCGCAGCCTGTTCATCCTGAGCCTTGGGAATTTCCCCTAAGCATGGAGTTCCAACCAATTATCTTGTTTCTACTCTATCTGTTGAACAGCGTCGGGCCTTTGTGCTGGCCCGATTTAATAGTATTCCTTCAGCTATGACATCAGGTAGATACCAAAAAATTCCAAAACATCAAAGGTATTGTTGTTGTGGCTCTCTTGATTCTTTGTCCCATATTCTTCTTGAATGTGGTTTAAATGCTGATGTACGATCATGCTTAATTCACTCTTTGTTACTGTCAAAGAAAATACAAAGTTCTACATATGCTATACGTTTTCTTTTACAGGATCAATCTTTTGACATTACTTGTACAGTTGTTTCCTTTTTGGCTATCATTTTAAAATGAGAATTACTGTTTTACTTGACTATTGCTGTTGGTTTATACTTAATTATTTTACATTATGTTATTGTTTTATGCTAATAAAAGGCACTGACTGACTGACTGACAATATTTGTTAAATATGCAAAGCAATGTAAATCAAGTCATAATATTTGGATGGGGGGCGGAGGAGTGGCTCTTGAATAGCCCATCTAGAATCCAAAAGAAGTTGTTCATGGCTAATGACTTGAAACTCCAGAAAACATATGTGCATTCATGCCCACATTGGAAGATAAATGAAAATGTAATCACTATCAGTAATTATATTGCATAGATATATAAGGTCATACAGAACACATCTGCATCTGATCCATATATGGGCTTCTTGATAAAGCCAACAATTGCCTTGTGGAAGCCTCCTTCTGTTTATGGTTATGCTTTAGTAGTTCATGGATGGTACAAAGGCAGCAGAGGGCAGCCCATCTTGGATCAATTTAGACTTTAATTTAGTGTCTGCCTAGATGAGCCTCATATCAGATGGGTAGCTCACCTTCCTCTGATAAGCACACTTTGAGGAAGAGGAGGTGGAACATTGGCTGCTCATTTGCTGCTCATTAGCCAAGGTTAACAGAATTTTTTCATAGACTCCATACTTGTGAGTTGTAAATTTTGTATTGTTTAAATATTAGTATAGAATTGTTTATCGTGCTGTTCCAACCAAAGCATTGTCTCATGCAGTATCAATTATGCCAGAGCAACAGTGGAATTTAACTTGTAACTGAAGAAAGCTTTATTTTACTGACAGAAAATAACCCAAAAGGAATTTAAATTATGATGGAATTTAAAGGAAGGAATGGAATGTCATTGTTTTGTTTTGCCTGTAATTTTGAAAGACCTTGAGCACAATTTATGAGAAAGTGTTCCTGAACAATCTGTTTAGAACAGAACAAGAGCCATGATAGGATAGCACTAACTCCTTTCTTGTGTGCCAATCTTATTCATTTGCAGTGGGGATTGTCCAGGAAAACTTCTCATTTTTATTAGTCACATTTTCTAAGTATTAGTCCTGTTCTTTGAGAATCTTTTGGCTTCACTTTGCCTTAGAGACCTTGATATGTTATTTCGATAAAGAATGGCACAATAGATTATGGCTTGATGCCATGTCAGCATTAAAGGATCTAAAATGCTTTTCCTATTGTGTTTCAGTTCACCAGTCAATCATTGGACTTCTTCAACCCACTTAATTTCCTTTTGTAGTATCCTGGCATTGCAAGGTTGGAAAACCCTATTAGTTCCTGTTTTGAAGGTAGGTGACTAGCAGCCCCATCCAGAGTGGTCTTGTGGGCAGGGACAGCACCTCTTCAGTGCTGCCCTGCCCTCTCCAAAGGGCTTTCCCATGGCATGGGAAGACTCCACTGGAACATGGGGCTAGGCAGACAGTGGAAGCCTACTAAGATCGGCTCCACCCCAGTTACTCCTGGAATGTCTTTGGCACCAGTACGCCTGGAGATGAGTGGAGGCTTTCAGGTCAGGCCTCACTGAGCCATGTGGCATCTGCCCTCTGTATTTGCCTCTTGAGCCAGCAGAGTGGGCACCCAGGCCAGCACAGGGCTGTGCTGGCTCCAGAGGAAGATTCTTCCCCTCACTTCCCCAGATTGGGCTGCCTGTCTATACCCATTTTTCGATCAAAGCAAGGCAGTCTCAGTGATTGCAGACAGAAGTCCTGAATGGGGCCCTGCTCTTCCCCCACCCTAAGGAAGTGGATATGTGTCTGACATAGTTAAATCTTATTTCAAATGTTAATGACATTTTAGTGTTTAGCAGACATTCCAATGGCACTGGGTTTGTGTTCCTCCTGCACACTAGTTAACACTGGCAAAACTACAAGATAATAAATACCTCCATACATTTATAAAATCTGCATCTTCATTGTTCTCCATTTTGTATTCCTAATTCAAGAAAATGGATTAAACATTACTTAAGTAACCATACAATTTCCCAAGTCTAAATAGGTTAACATTTTACTAAACCTTAGACTGTTACATCCATATGTGATATTCGATTCCACACTCACTAATGGATCAGAAGCATTCTTTAATTGGTACCCTCAATGGAATTTTGGACAAAGTATGAAATGTAAAAGGAAGTGGAACCGACAGACAAAACTAGACCAAATTCATTTGGTGAGCACACACTCAGAAAAGTTTGCATGATGCTTTACAACATAATAAATGTGTTTATTACATAGAGCATTATATATACCCTCCCTAGGACTTTGTAGTATCAGAAGCAAGAATTCTCTAGAACAAGGAAATTAGGTTTTGTTTTTCTTTTAATAATCTAAAACAAGTGCTTCCGAGTTTTTTGGGAATGCCAGATTATTACAGCAAACCAATTTGCAGAAGCCCATAAGAAAGCACTCCTGCAGTAGATAGGGTAGCGTATGTAGGTATGCACATAATCACATAACGCGCTATCATTACTGGAGACAATGCAATCAGACTGGAGAGAGGACTGTTATTTTTAAAAACTGAACTAATTGTCCGTTTAAACTGAATCCAGAATGATTCAGTTTATGAAAAAAGCCGAAATATTTTTCTTCTACTGCTCAGAACAGTAGGAGCTGAAAGCCTTTCATAATGAAAAGTATACAGAACGACAACAGCGAAGGCCAACTTTCAAGCCAATGTATAAACATAATTGCTCGGTTTGAGGTTTGGAACTTTTGCTTTTCCAAGCCTTATATTCTTTCTTTTCAAATAGCATGCCCCCCTGCCAAAAGTTACATTTTTTCCTCTCTTTAAAATAAGCAGTGAGGGCAATGGCATGATGAACAAATTTCATTTCTTCTGTTCAGTTTTTTCCATTTTTAATACAGCCTCCAGCAGGCCAGATGGCACCAGCACAATTGCTAGTAAGTCAATACATCTGGCTACATTCCTGAAATGACAAATCTGATGGATAGAACTCCAGCTCCCATACAAAGCCTCTTTTCAGAATGCTCTCCCTGGTACTTGTCTGTTTTAAGCAAAACCTAATGTGTGAAAACAAAATAAAAATCAAACTCTTTCACCACCTTATGCTAACGTTTCATTTTCAGCAATCTCTCTCTCTCTCTCTCTCTCTCTCTCTTTATTAACAGAGTTCTCTCATATTGCCTGGTTTCTTCACCTCAGACTGAATATGATGAGAGCTTTCAATTTGGCACCAAGGAGACAAGCTCCACTCTGCACACTTGTTACCAAAGCATTAAGAGATGCTAACAGTGCAAATCTGGTCATTATAATACGAGCTCCTGCTTTACTCCCTAAGAACAATATGATTGTGTAGGAAATTGTCTGAGAAAAAGGCAGCAACAAAGAATGCAGGGAAGCATTTTATCTTTCAGCCTTGATCTTTCACCAGGTAACTTATTAGTTCTACGTCACAGGTGACTTTGTGACCAATATGGTGGGCCATCTTTCAGTAAGTTGCTATCCTATTAGGTATAAAAGGCATGCCCATAGAGGTAAGCCACTGAGAAATTCGTGGTTTTACAAACAATAATTTCTTCTTCCAGGCATATAAAAGTTCCAGAGACTATACTGCAGAATTCAGTTTCCTTGGCTGACAAAGCCAACCACTAGAGATTTACAGTGTCTTGATAATATTTGTTTTAATTATGAATGTAGAAGAACACACATGAATACAAACAATTACTCCTTCAATCCACTCATTAGCAAATCTGCTAATGCCTCACTTAAGTCCTCAGAGAACGCTCTACAGTCCCTGCCACAAGACTGCGCCTTGTTTCAGACAACTCAAGCTTGACGCTCTCTGTTCATGCTCTCTCTCTTTCTCTCATAATCGATGACTAATTTCAAACTATAAAGTGACTGAGGGATTTTTTTTCCTGTTTCTTTTCCTCCTTCCTTGGAGGGATGTGAATTTCTTCAAGCTCTGATGGCTTTTACATTAAAAAAAAATGAAGAGAAATCTTTCGCCACCAGGAGACAACCCCCTAACCATTAGCTCCCATGCTTTTACTGAATGTAGATGAGAAGAAAAGTTGAAGGAAAGAAAACAAATCCCTAGGAGCCCTTCTGAGTTTTCATCCTGGAACTCTTAGAAAATAAATGGATTGATGCCCACTGAGTCACACATCCATTCCTGTCGGCAATTTTCAGATATTATTTTAAACAGTTTGCTGCAGAGACCTAAATAAAGCAATAGGATGTTGTGGAGGGGATTAATTTATAGGATTGCTGTAAATCAGAAGCAACTTGACTGCATTTAATGCAACACGCACACAGTGAAGCGTAGACTTATTGAAAATGTGGGTGGGAAATTGTTTGAAAACAAACCTGTTTAAGGGGAATGTCCTAATGTGAAATCAAAATGCAAGTATTTGGAGCAGACTCTCATAATTTTTGATATGAGAATTTGGACCAGGTGTGAAAACATATTAAAGACCTGCCAAGGGAGTTTTATGTTTCCCAGGACATGGAACAAATTAAGCCCTCATTGTTTTCATCCTTCTTGAAGTATCATATGTATGCAGAGTTACTTCAATGATTTACCATTTCCAACTCTACTTAAGGCTTTTTTACTGTTACAGATCCCCCCCCTGCTAATTTCTTCAGAGATGCCATCACAGAATGTATTTATAGAGTTTATAAAGTAAAAAAAACATATCTTATGCTATCTAGTGCTCTGTATAAAATAACCTCTGGGACACAATAATGGCATGGAATTCTATAATAGTACAATGAGACTGAATGAGTCTCATTGTGCATGAGACTGCATATCCTACAAACCCCTTCCATCAACAGACCTCTGTGATGCCCCTCCCAAAAGCTAGTTCTCAGGATAGGAGGACTAAAGTGGAAAAATACCATGGCTGACTGCAGTGAAAAAGGCAAACCAAGCAGAATTACCCTTTACATCTTGCACTAGATTTACTGGAGTCACCACTAACAATTTCAAAATTGCAAGAAAAGTAATATATGTTTCAATGTTATACTCTTGTGGATTATGGTTTTTAAAAATAATCTGAGATACATTTCCTATACTTATGACCTTATTATTTTTACAATAAAACTGTCATAGTGTTCGAAAACAATTTTTTCATGTCCAATTATTTCTAATTTTTGATTTCCAATTTTCTTATATTTTCCAAGAGGATAATCTCAAATATTGTCTATATAAGAAAGAATTCCTTTCAAAGGGGGGGAAATGTCACAAATTTGCAATGTGTTCAAACTGTCAATTTTCCCAATTTGTGCCTGAAACATCTGATTTTATAAGCCAAGAGTTTGAGTCAAGATATTTATCTCATAAGAACTGGGAGATTTGACTATTTAAACACAATTCAAATAACGGTTCAGTCCTGAACAGAGATACACCCTTCTAAATCTATGGGCTCAGAAGGATGTAATTTTGTTCAGGATTGCATTGGAAGCTCTTTAACAACATTAGTTGTGGCATCTGCAAAACTACCAACATTAAGAGCAGCTGTTGGAGTATTTAAGGAATGGCAGGCCATTCCTCTGCATTGATGTAACAGTGATAATGAGAGAGCCAGTGGGGTGTAGTGGTTAAGGTGTCAGACTAGGACCTGAGAAATCCAGGTTTAAATCACCACTCACACCATGGAAGCTTGTTAGTTAATGTGGGCCAGTCATGCACTCTCGGCCCTGACCTGCTGAGGCATCCCATATGGATGAGAGACCTCCAAAGAATACCAAGGAAGCCTGTGAAGGTAAGGTTTCCAATCTCTATGGTAGCTGGAGATCTCCCACTATTATAACTGATCTCCAAGCAACAAAGTTCACTTCACCTGGAGAAAATGACCGCTTAAGAAAGTGAACTCTGTAGCATTATACTCCATTGAAATCCCTCCCCTCTTCAACTCCCCTCCTCAGGCTCAACCCCCAGAATTTTCAGATATTTCCTAATCGGGGGATGGCAACCTATATGCAGGCAAGCAATGGCAAGCCATCTCCTAACATCTCTTGCTTTGAAAACCTTACAGGTCATCATGTGTTAACTGTGACATGCAGCAAAAAACAAAGTGATAAGTACTTCAGATTAATGTATTTAATTCAGGCAATCTAGTCTGATTGACTAGGCTGGCCTTGACCTGTATCTGAATCCACTAAACAGGAATATTGGAGTATAGGCCAACATTGGTGCCAGTTCTTAGAGACCACTTCCTGACTTATAAAATACCCAACCTATCAGTGAGTTTAATTCACAAATTATACTTACCTAATACAGGAAATTCCATAATAGTTTGCACTGTGCATTTTTTTTATTGTGTATAGTTGCATTTATATCACATCTATGACAATTTGGATATTACTTGTTAGACTCACCAAAAGCTTCAAAGGAATTAGTAACCCTTGCTTCAGGTTTAGTTAGCATTAAGACAGGATAATAGTGATAGCTTAAATGTAATATATATGTAAAAATATTAGATGCTAAAGTACCATTTGTATTTGTGTTGTAATGCTCCTTGTGTTATACTGGGATTCATTGAATCAAAAAAAGCAAACATACTTAAGGAATAACCCCTTTTGGCCATAGGACACTGGATTAAAAAAGAAAGTTTGCTCCCCACACAATGGGCTTATATTGACCAAGGATGTCGATATTGCCTGTTACAAGGGGTCCACTGTAGCACCATCAGTCTGTCCCTATAGGCAGTATAGTTGAAGGAGTTTCAGTTTCTGAGCCACATTAATCATTCTGGCACCAACACTGGCAGAACATCCTACTGCAGGGTGATCACATTGTCATAGTTCTGACATGGGGAACCAGATGTGTTTGAAGAGAAATGGAGCATTTTCCATGGCATGCAGTAGACAAAAGTACATGTATGTGTACATTTTGATAAAGGTACATTTATGTGTGCCAGTATTTAACAATCCTTTAGTGTATCTGCAAATTTTTGATGTTCATTTCAAAGCTGCTTCATCCCTTCAAATTCCTTGTATTTTTTTTAGCAGAATGAAATGATAAAGTATTCTGTCCAGCAGTTAGACAAAGATAAAGCAGAGTTGTGCCTTATCGGAGCTATCACAGTGGCTTACAGAATAGACCATGCATAATGCAAACACATCTTAAATACTGTTACAAACAAAAATATATCATTAAAACTAAGGTAATATATGTATACAACAACATAAAAACAATAATGACAACATAGGAAGGAAGGCTCACTGAGGGAATGCCAAACAAAACAAAGATGTCTTTACACACCGGTGGAAGATAGTAATGGAAGAGACAGGCAAGTATCCTGTGGAAAAGAGTTCCAGAGTTTGGGTGCCACAACTGAGAAAGACCTTTCCCAGACTTCCACCAACTTAAGCTTAGAAGATAGAGGCACCTGAAACAGGTCCTTGGAAGCAGGGCTGCCAAGAACCGCCATGATCTCCTGAACAAAGATTCCACCTTGAGTCATATGACCCTGATCCAAATCATGTGTCTTTTGTAATTTTGTAATTTCATATATGTACACACATATATCTATGTACTGATATAGAACACACTTCTTGCATCTGATGTAGCCTGTAGTCCTTAAAAACTTCATATCAAAATAAGTCTTGAGTAAATCAATAAGATTCTATCTATCTATCTATCTATCTATCTATCTATCTATCTATCTATCTATCTATCTATCTATCTATCTATCTATCTATCTATCTATCTATCTATCTATCTATCTATCTATCTATCAAACTTTCATACTGCCCTCCCTGGGGAGCTCAGGGTGGTGAGTCTATTTAAGTCTACCTTTGTATACATACATACATACATAGTACAAAAGCAGGAGCAGACTGATCAAGTAGTGGTGCTGAATGAGAAGTATGGGCAGCACAATCCAGAGGGGGCGAATCCCCATCTGGATGGAAGCGCAGCTTTCTGCCAGCGTAAATTACCTGTCTGAGGCACTTAAAGCTGGTGGAGGGGGAAATCCGCCAGCATCCAGCTACTATGGTGCCCCAAAACTGGGCCACAGTGAATGGCCTTATGCTGGCACTTGCACACAGCCCCAGCTACACCAGCATTCCAGGAGCCTTCCAGGGGGCAGGGTCAACCTTAGTTGGCCTCCAGATCCCTCTCAGTCCCTGTTTGCTGGAGCCAAAGCCGAAAAAGGCCTGACGCTGGTTGAGGCCAACCTAATGCCTTTGGAGCCAGGCACTACCAGAAGATTACTATCGGAGTACCAAAGTAGCCTCCTTGGACAATATGGAGAAAATGTGGTATATGTAGTCAAGACTGTGGAAAATGTATATTAATTAAATGTATGTAAAAGAGTTCTATCTGCAGTTGTCATCAGGGTATGTTTAACATTCTGATGGAGATGAGGGTCTCAGCGGAATGCTGTTGTTTTTGAATATTCAGCAATGTTGAGTTATATAGCAGAAAAGTGGAACATGCCAGTTGGAATTAATCTCCTAGTAGATTAAATCATCTTTTAGGAGGCAGCTGAATGTCTCTCAGATAAGGATAACACTCCTTGTGGCCTTAAAGAGAAAGACAAGAGTTGTTGAAAAAATGTTTCAGTCTTGACAGCTTTTAAAAATCTAAGCAAACACTCTGAAAAGAGTAATAGTAAGAACTTGCAGCAATGAGTGTGACAGAAAACATATGAGAAACACAAAGGAATGTTTTCAGACTATTACAGAATTTCACTGTCAGCATATGACCACCCATGAATAAGTTGTATACACTGATATATGCAGCTCTATACTCTTGGGCCCTTTTTGTAAGACATCCTAATGACTGATTACCTTCAAAAATGACCATTTTTAATAAATATTATACACACACTGACACTTATTCAACGGATCTGTAACTTGTATGCAAATGTAAGACAACCCCCTCTTTTGTCTTTTTAATGGAAAATATGTGGGGGGGGGAACCCTTAGTCTTGCATTTGAGTAAATATTGTATGGCATCTTGGTGAAAGTTTGTTTAATTTTTTAATTAGAGTGAATGACAGGAATCAGAACCAGTTCATTCCATGTTTGCTCTGGGGCAGAACTGCTTCATGCCCGGAACACTGCATCTCAAAATGTCTTGAAGCTGCTCTTAAAACCAACGTGCTTAGAGCCCTCTTCCAGCATCAAGTCAGAATTTACTGTGTTGTTCCTAATAATGAAAATATACTTGAATTTTTTTTAAATGACTCACATGAAATTGTTTTAATGAAAATATACAAACGTGTATGTGTGTGTGTGTATAAAAACTTCTCCAAAATTTGTAAAATTTGAAAATGAATTGTGATTTGACTGGGATCTGTATCAGAGATTTAACATAGTTCTTGTATC
Organism: Sphaerodactylus townsendi; assembly: GCF_021028975.2. Classification (NCBI taxonomy): domain Eukaryota; kingdom Metazoa; phylum Chordata; class Lepidosauria; order Squamata; family Sphaerodactylidae; genus Sphaerodactylus; species Sphaerodactylus townsendi. The sequence goes on along the minus strand of NC_059432.1, from coordinate 48,872,068 downwards.
CCATACAAGATTTAATTTGGCATCTATCAAATTAAATCAGTCTGTAAAGCCAGTGTGTTCTGTCCAAGCTGAGAAAAAATATCACTATTATTATGGAAGATTTAGTCTTGAATATATATTACCTTGGGAAAAGAGTATGCATAGTGGCAAATCTGTCAACTAAAAAAAAGGCCCTCTTCAAAACATACCAGGTACCTTCAGCACCCAATCATTTTCTACTTTTTAAAAAAGTCCTACTGAATTCAATCAAGGTTCCCTCTAATCCTCATTCTTATTTCCCACGGAGGGCCAAACTAGGTAAGGCATTGGGAGATTTGTAAATAAATCTCCCATGTATTTTACAAGTTAACAGCCATGGGGCCATGATGAAGGGAAAGCAGGTTTCAGACATTCTTCCTGCCATTTTCCTTACTTTCCTTGGAACTGCACTTAGCCAATTGAGGTAAAATTATAATTGACCATTATGTTGTATATATTCCCAGAGGAAAAAATAGAAGCTCTGGGGGATTTCACGAAGTCCAAAAAATGTTAGGGAGGGAAAAGCTTTCTCCTTCTATGAGGCTCCTGTATAGATGTGGGATATAGCTGCTATTTGCCAATTTAAAAATGCTTGGGTGATCCACACACAGGTTTCCCATCAACTATTCTACCGGTAATTTGGCCTTATATGATGGAAAACCATTCTAACTACCAATATCAGTCATCTGCCATTACATCCTTAAGGATACCACAAAATCTATACTTCTAAAGAGAAACCCAGCTTGGTTTATCACGTGTTCTGCTATTGCTGATTTTTCCGGCTGAAGTAATCTGCAGTTCCTTTCATGGTCTTTGATTTGTGTCTGGGCACTGTGTTTAGTGGTCTCTACATAAACTTGTCCACAGCTGCATGGTACGCGGTAGATTCCTGCAGAAGTTAGAGGATTCCTCTTATCCTTTGCTGAACATAGCATTTGTTGAATTTTCTTAGTGGGACTGTAGATTGTTTCAAGGTTATATTTCTTCATCAGTTTCCCCTATGCGATCAGTGATTCCCTTGATGTATGGTATTATGCAGCCATTTCCCATAGTGCATTATGCAGCCATTTCCCATAGTTCTTCAATGTTCTCTGGGGTGCACATGCTATGCTATGCATAACGATGCTATGATTAAGCAAATGACTGATTTCCAGGATGCAAGATGAAGTATACATACAACATTCACAAAAGAATTTAGTTCATTGAAATAAAATATAGTTTGGATGTTGTACGTCCAGATTTGCACACCATTATGATAGCTATCCCATCAAGACAAAACAGAAAACTGAAGGTTGTTATCTATACAACAGCAAACTGGGGCAGGGATAAGTAAAGGCACTTTTCAAGGTTCATTAAACTCTAATCAATGCCTAGATTAAGACTAAGGAACCACAAGTCTCAGACTGTTTGAAAGGGTGTGTTTCATGCTGTTAAGAAATTCAAGACCCAAACAAGGCAGCCCTACATTCTATTTAATTTAACAGATAGACATCTATTATGCATTTCTTAGAGGACTGTGAGCATACTGTATGCCTTTCTCAAAACTTTAGTGCACACAGTAAAAAGAGTAAGAAAGAAAACAATCTGACTGAAAGGAACACAATTTTGGAAAAGTACCAGCTTTCTTCTGCTCCTCCCCACCCTTGCAAAAAAAACCCCTCACTAATTAAAGAGACATTACTTCAGAACTATGCTGGAAAGCCAAAAAGATGCAGTTTGGAACTACTCAAAACTTCACAGACTGATAGAACAGTTTGTACCACATCCATTTAACAGTTAATTGACCTCATCTGCATACATTGATTTTTGCCAACAAAGAATAAGGACTATATTACTATTTATTTCAAATGCTTGGTGAGATATGCATTATATTTCCAACCTACTCCTGGAAGAAATTATCCATGCGTGCATTTATTTATCTCCTTCTCAAAGTCACCCAAAGGGGAAGACTGGGGTGGGGTGGCGGGACAAAATTCCCTGGGCCCAAGACAGCTGGAAGGCAGCGTTTCCATTTATTTTTCTTTTATTGCTGTTCTAGCTGCAGCAACTAGGGGTACAGGGAAATTTGAGCATAGTAAAATGCAGTCTGTCAGTTAGCCTGGCCTTTCTCTATGGCTGAACCAAACCCTTTCACAACAGATCATGCAAAACCCATAAACTAAGCCATTCCCTCTTATTGCTGCTGCGGTGATTTCCAGGCTAACTAGGGCCCTTTCCGCACGGGCCAAATACAGCCCCTTGGGGACGGCAAAAACGCCGTCCCCAGGGAGCTGTTCGCATGGGGGTGCAGCTGCTTTGCAGCCACGCCGCCCTCACGCCTCCCCAGCAGCGTGAAGCCGCTGTTTCCCAACCTCGCTCCCCGAGCAAGGTTTTTGGGAAACAGCGGCTTCCAACTGCTGCTGTGCGAACGGCAACAGCTGGAAGGTGCCATCCCTCCCCCCTTTCCCAATTGACTTACCTTCCCTGCAACCGTCCGGCGTGTCGCAGAGGCTGGGGGACATGGCCCCCTGCCCTGTGACTCCGGACGGTCGCAGGGAAGGTAAGTCGATCGGGCGATGGTGTAGCACGGCGCCGTCGTCCCGGTAGTTCCCGGGACCGTTTGTGCGACTGTTTGGCAACTTAGAATGTACTTAATAGTAGTAAAAATCTAAGTCTAGTTGGTAGTTGTTCAGCGGAAGTGAAAGTAGCATCTTTCTGCTGTTGAAAATAGTCCTGATTCTCTAATAGCTTTAAAAATAGATTTTAACCTCAGTCTTTGTCAAAAACATTTTTCTGTGCACTGTTAAACATGGGCCTTTGATGAAATACCATTTATAGTGCATCAGACAACTATCAGCAAGACTTGGCTATTTCTATAGTAATGCCCACCATTTTGAGTCCCCTTCAGTAGACACAGCTCCACCAGCATGAATTGTGCCGGTGGAGGCTGGACCGTTTGCATGCTATCATGCGAGCTGCCCCGACTTTCCCTCCAGCCGGAGTGTAGAGCCGCCTCTCAGTCGGCCCCCTCCACTGACCTTCCTGTCCAGCGTCACTCTGGAGGGCTGCAGGGACCCAGCCTCGCTGCCCTCCGACCTCCCGGGGGTCGGAGGGCAGCGTGGGCGGGTCTCTGCAGCCCTCCAGAATGACGCTGGACAGGAAGGTCAGTGGAGGCGACAGGAAAAGCAGTGGCGTCCGCACTGACAGGAAGATGCCGCTTTGGAAAGCGGTGGCTTCACGCCGCTCTGGGGCAGCCAGGACAGCGCTGCTGCAATGCAACAGCACCTCCTGTGCAAACAGCACCCCAGGGACAGCGTTTTTGCCATCCCTGGGGTGCTGTATTCCGCCCATTCGGAAAGGGCCTAGGCTCTATGATGCTGTGGCCATTTTAAGACTGTCCCCAGGAGCTTCCTGTGCTTGCAACTCATCTGAGGGCTATTTCCATTTAAAAAGTAGATAAAATTTGTTTATCCTGGCAATCCTGCGTATGTGTTTTTTTCTTTTTCTTTCTTTTTGTTTTATATTAGCAATATTCAAAGCTTCAAAGATTGTATATTAGAATAGCAGCCACTTGGAGGACTGATATACCTTCTGTTAAAAAGCACTGGAAAGACCTGGCCTCCACAAGGGGCAGGTCTACCGACAATTGAAATTAATGGGTAGACCTGCCCTCTGCAGAGGCCAGGTCTACCAAGTATTTCTTAATGGGCAGTAGACCAGTCTTCTGAGTGGCTGCTATTCTAATACACGATCTGCAAAACTTCAAACATTGCTAATTTAAAAAACAAAACAGAAAGAAAAAACCACACATGCATGGGATCACCAGAATAAACAAACTTTATTTATCCAGTTTCTACATGGAAATAGCCCTCGAATGAGCTGCAAGCACAGGAAACTCCTGGGGTGCTCTTAAAATGGCCCCAGCAGCACGGAGCCTACTGAAGCTGACTCAAAATGGCAGGCACTGCTATAGAAACAGGGAAGTCTTTCTGATAGTCGAACGATGCACTATAAATGCTATTTTATCAAAGGTCCATGTTTAATAGTGCACAAAAAGATGTTTTGGAATTGATGAAGGTTGCGCTTAAAAACTATTTAAAAAACTATTAAGAGAATCAGAAGAGGGGGAAAACTAGATAGACACTAGAACACAGCAGAGTATTCCACTACAAAGAAGGTCCAGGAAGAAGTGGCAAATTAATTCAGAAATCTCCTGAGACAGTAGCAAACCTTTGTTAATCTTATTAACAGAACAGGAGACAGTTACTATTTCCTCATGATCTTACAAAGTAGTGAAAGGTTATTCCCTCCCCCCTCATCCACACCCACACCCACACCCACACACACACCCTTTACATCCATGGTAATGGAATATTAATTTGTTTCAGTAGCTATAGATGCAGAACAGGTTAGAACTCCCAGTACAGACCTTGGGTTGTTATTATTGTGCTTGTGGGACATCTAATAGTTCTTTGAAAGGCTACTTTGTTATATGACAAATGATAATCTTTATAGATAAGGTCAGTAAAATCAATCCCAATGATCCAAGCAATTTCTCATCAAGCAGCTATGTCACACAGTTTGCCCCTGTTTTTGTGCAAGGTAACAGTACAAGGATAAACAAATAGATTTCTTACTGATTTATTTAGCAATGATTTACTGTGACGTAAAGTAAGAAGTGTATTCTACATCTGTATACATATATGTGTGTGCATGAATATATGATTACAAAATTGAACACATGACTATAGAGAACAATACTGAAAGGTACAGGTCATGCAAATGAGGAGGGCATTTTTGGCAGATTGTCTGGAAAGAAGGAGAAATGCTGTTCCTGCTTATTTTACACCAGGAGTTCCCAACCTTTCTGCAGGCACTTTTACAATTTTAACACAGGGTAGTCAAAGGGGAAAGACAGCAAATAGATATAATGAAATAAATAAGTAGAGGTGTAGCCACAAAATGGCTGTCACAGAGGGTGAAGCCAGACACAAAATGGCTGTTCTAACTGGCCTTTGGTGAGGGAGGTTGCTTCCCCCTCAATCCATTGCCTGAAGTGACCACCTTGGTCATCATATTGATGAGCAACTCATGGTCTAGGCAACTGCAAGGGTGGTGGAGAACGCCTGCTTTATGCTTTCCTGAATCTTGTTGACTGGAGCCACTCATTCACAACTATAGACATAAAGCATGTCATTTCAGAAGTTTTAAAGAGTTCCATTTATTTATAATACAAGGTGTAGCCAGCCTTAGAAATACATCCATCAAATAAAGGTAACACATAACTTTCCCATTACCTAGGCGTAGCCTGAGACTAACTCTGTACCATTTGGAATAACAAAAAGCTATAACTCAGCTTGCAATCTGGCTCCCATGCCCATTAAAGTGCAGTCTAAATATAATTTTGACTGCCTCCCCCAGCATTTATAATATACAGTTCAGCTTTACATATAAGCTCATAAATGTTCTACAGCACACGGACTCTGGCTACCAAGAAAAACCTGAAAAGGGTGTGTGTGTTGCCTTAAGATAGTATTGTGCTTCAAGATAAGCCAAGAAGAAAACAAAGAGTACTTTATAACTGGTTGGTATAACTGCTTTCTGAGACATCCAGCATTTGAACAGGAAAACAACACTTGATATTTACAACAAATGCCTTCTTTCCTGATTTATATTAGTATTGTCCTGTCCCTTAGCCAGTTGATCAGAGAATGGCATAAATAGGCAAGCAATCCTTTGTAACTAATTCAGTGCTAATTACACCAGGCAGAGAAAAACTGATTGAAAACAAAGCTAGTAACATTAAAATACTAAGTATGTAGTTATTGGTAAGAACATGCACCGAAACAGTATAGACAACAATCTCAATCATTTATATAGGTAAATTTGTGAATTATTTTGTACAGTGCAAGCCTGTTATATTAAAGCATGGCCTGTGTGCAGTGAAAGGGAGAAACATGATAGAGTGACACATCTGTTTTTCCCCTACAAGTTGCACTTGCTCAGAATCATATACAACATTAAATATATCATATCTTTGTGGAAGACCAAAGGAAACTGTGTGGCTTTTGCAACATGAATCAGATGATATAGAAAGAAATTTGTTGTTTTGCCATATTAGACATCCATTGGGACTGGAGAATGTTATTTGGTCAAAAGGCTTTCCTTTTCTCATGTTATTCTGCTATACTTCCCCACACAAAATTTTGTTTCCTATTCTACCCAACATTAATTTGTAAGTCCACATTTAGGACACTCCAGAGTATACGCTTGTTTGTACAATAGCCTGGAACATACCCATTAAGCCACTGTTGCCCAGTGCCTTTGAGATGGAGACTTTAGACAGAGCATTAATTTCTATGAGGAAATGCTCCTATTAGCCACATTTCTCTCTGCTTGAAGTTTGGAAAGATCTACAGTCCCTAGGTTTCCACCTGGCAAGGCTTCAATTCCCCTTGTCCTGGGTTACCTACTTTTCTCTGAGTAGTTCTGCTGCCCCTTGCCTAGTCTTTAAAAGGTATCCCCTGTCAAAGGATTAGCACTTCAGCACTCTTTACCATGGTACTCCTTAAAGGTTCTGCTTCTTTTTCCACTTACCAACTACTGTGGGGATTTGCATCTAGATATCCTTTACTACCTTATTTTGTGGAATTGCAGCATCTTCTCCTTCAGTCAGCAACACATGGTCAAGATCAGGGGTAGGGAACCTGCGGCTCTCAGATGTTCAGGATTGGCCATGCTGACAGAGGCTGATGGGAATTGTAGTTCCTGAACATCTGGAGAGCCGCAGGTTCCCTACCCCTGGTCAAGATGGTATTCATAGCTTAATCCCTCATGTTAACTGGGCGGAGTTTAAGAGTATGACAGGGTAGAATATAAAGCTGTTTCTTCTCCATGTCCAGAGATCTTATAAACTTTTATCTAACTCTCATCTTACCTGTCATTCCATCTCAATAATCTAGCTTTGGGTTCCCATGTTTCTCTTAGGCCGTTTCCGCACAGAGCCGGAAGGGGTCAGGTAGGCGTATTCCACGCCGACCCGACCCCTCTGGGACCGTTCGCATGAATGGTCCCAGAACCGGCTGGGATAACGGCGCAGGGCGACCTTCCTGTCCTGCGGCCCTCCCTGCCCTGCGCGACCGCTCCGGAGTCTCAGGGCAGAGGGGGCGTGTCCCCAGGCCTTGGCAACGCGGTGGAGGGCCGCAGGACAGGTAGGTAGGGGGCGGAAGGGGGGAGGGCGCCTTGGAGCCACTGCCATTCGCACGGCAGCGGCTCCAAGCCGCCGCTTTCCGAAAACCTCGCTTCCCAAGCGAGGTCGGAAAACGGCGGCTTCGCGCCGGTTGGGTGGAGCGAGGGCGGCGCGGCTGCGAAGCAGCTGCACCCCCTGTGTGAATGGCTCCCTGGGGACGGCGTTTTTGCCATCCCCAGGGCGCCATATTCCGCTTGTGCGGAAGGGGCCTTAGTGTCTGGCTGAAGTATTAACTGGTAACTGTTTCCTCCTGTCCTATCCATCTGAATACTCATGACACTGAATTTTCCTGTTTCTGTGATGCTAATTAATTCCCTTGTAGCTCTCTCATTGCTAGCTGTTAAAAAGTCACTTTGAGCATTTAAAGAGTATGGACCAAGTTACTGTAACTTGTATGTGAATCTGGAGTATAGCATTTCTTTCATAATTTTGTTCACAATGTTTTTACAGTTTTATTGTGCAAGAGATATGGAGGAGAAGTCCCAAATATGGATTCAAAGCCTCCAAGCCAGCACCTTTTTTTTAAAAAAGAAAAGTGTCTCTCACATGTTAAGGATGCAGAGAATTCTGCATGAACCTGTTCAACAGTCAGACTTACCATCTTTGAAGGTCTTGAGACATGAGCTGATCATCCAGCCTGTTTGGTTCATGACAAACATCCATAAAGTTATCTGTTGACATGATAAGCTTTAAGATATATAGTAACAATGGACTTAAGGGGTAGGGAAGCTTGAAGGTACAAATGCCCCAAACTGAAGCTGGATCTCCCATACTTACCAAAATCAACTAAGATCAGCTCATATCCTGATGAACAAGTGACATGTGGCCAGCAACATTCACACAAACCCAGCTCATAATGTAGAGTTCACAATGTCATCTCCCAAGGTTTGAATAGGGCGAAAGTAAGAACTACAGTAACTTGTAAAAAGGTACAATAAGACCAGCAGGCTGTGCATTTTCTATTGCTGATAAAAAAATTATAGAGCACCACAAAAACACATCAGCAGCCATCAATTTAAAGCAAACAAACAAAACTGCAAAGGGACTCAGGACTCAAAAAACAAAACCACATAAACATATTTTTGAAACTGCCTTCATAGTGTGCTTCTGTAGACATTCCAAAATGCACCAGTGTCTCTGTATGCATAAAATAGGACAAACCTTAGTTTTTTTCCGCACAGCAGAAATCTAATGCTTGAAGACATTTCCCACAGAGGTTTCCTCTGATTGCAGCGATTTCACTGGGAAAAGTACAAGAATAAAGTTTGTTTGTCTGGCAATCCCATGCACATGTTGTTTTTCCCTTTTTTTGTTTTTGTTTTGAGGAGAGGTCTGCAAAGCTACAATGACATAACACAAGAATCTGCAATATGCACATATTTGAGTCAACAGAGCTTCGCAGACCTCTCCCTCTAAACAACAACAAAAAAGAGAGGGAAAGTAGCATGTCTGTGGGATTGCCAGGCAAACAAACTTTATTCCTGTACTTTTTACACTGAAATCGCATGCGGATGAGCTGCAAGCAGAGAAAACTTCCATGAGAAACCTTCACCAAAGAATCTTTGCAGCTGGACCCAAAATGACAGACACAACTATGAAACGAACAAGAGTGCCCTTGGACAGCAGGCAGGGAAAAAGTACCATTTTGGTTGGCAACACTTTTTTGTCCGCGCACAGCAAACACAAAAAGCCAAAATGGATCTTTTAAAAATGTCTGCAGGATGTTTTATTTCTGCTCAGCGGAAAAGACCAATATTCATTAGCATTCTGATGAACATTTGGAAAGAATTTCAGTTATTCTAGCACAGACTTCCATTTGGCTGCAAGCTAATTCTGTACAGAGCGGGGATACCTGGATAGTGGAGAGAGAAACTGTATTTCAAAAGTGCCGAGGAGACATGCAGAAAAATAGTTAGATTTCCGTCATGTATGGGATAAAAGTCTACAGAATTATTTTAAGGAATGAAATGAGAGAGCCCACTTAGAAGAGAAAAACTTGATTAGAGAGAAACTGCAGGATTTGTTAAAAGGAAGTGTCATGCTTCACTAGGCTACTGGAATTCATGGAAGACTTCCAGCTGCTGTGGGAAGGGACAAGGATATTGTATACTACTACAGTATTTGGCTGCACAGTTTTCATATTATGTTTCAGAACTACATAGAAAAAATGGGCAGATGGCACAGAAACAAATCACTGACCACCTCAAACAAACCAATTTCAAGTTTTTGGCTTCAACTTTAACACTGAGGTTGGGATTGTGTAAAAGTAATCCTGACTCACAGGGCTAATTACATACATAGTCATATGGTATTGTCAGTGGTGGTAGAAGTTGAAAAAATGCTTGTGGGAACATAGTTTCGGAAGCATATGGTTGCCTTTGCAATAAAAATGCCATGTCCTGCTACCTGAAAATCCTACTTCTGCCATCAGACTAAATTATTCATACCAAGATGCTCTGCACTTGCTTCATTGTACATTTTTTCTAATTATTACAATAATGGCCCATAATCTGGGAAGTTAGAATGCTGCATAGGACAAAACATGGATTTATAGTTGAAGGATCTAGTACAGAGAAGAAGCAAGGATAGTAGTCTCAGTCATTCACATAAAATCTACTATCTTAATCAACACAAAAAAGCAGGGCAATAGGCCTCGTCTGTCTATTCTCTTTGCCAGGAGCAATCTTGCATGCTAAAATCCACAGTTCCAACTCAAATTCAGCTGTAGTCAGGTTGGAGAGTGGTGATTCCAAACTGCTGCCAGAAAGCAGACAGCAGTATTTGCACCCCACCACTCTGGAACAAGACCACCATACCTATTCATAATAATAATTGTGTGCCATCAAATCACACCCAGCTCCTGGTGATTCCAGGGCCATGGAGTGTCAAGGCAAGAGATGAAGTGGTTTGCCATTGCTTTCCTCTGCATAGCAACCTTAGTTCTCCTTGGTCTCCCATCCAAGTATTAACTATGGTCAACCCTGCTTTGTTTCCAAACTCAGACAAGATTGGGCTTTCAGATTGCCACATACACTAATAAACAGCATCATACTTTATGCATTGAAATCCCGCTTTCACCATCACTATCTCTGTCTTCTATTTGGCAAGGGGGTATGAGGGCAGCTGTGACCCAGCCCCAGCTCATCTCTAGTGCATAATGGAACTAGGCCAAGCAAGCTGCAGCTGATTACATGGGCATGCTGTCATCCAAATTCCCATAAATATAAACTAGGGTGGCACAATGGAAAATCATACACAGATGAGCAGGTAATCACATTTAGATAGCTGAAAGCTATGGAGTCACCCTTTCTCCCTCCACAGTACATGTGAGCTCCTTCAGTTTAAATATTGACACAATACAGTATACATTCTGGCAGGTGCTGTTTTGTTAGCAATTACGTATTAGATAACAGAACACATGTACACAGCTGGATACTGAAACCCAGAATTTCTGAACAGCGTCCCAGTTTCAGGAGTAGGCATGGAGTCAAAACGATCTCTCTCTTGCCAGTGCTAACAAATTTAGATTAAACACACAGATACAGAATTCTTCGCATGATTTATCGTCTATGCAATGCTAATATTTGCACCCACACAACCTGAACCTATTTTTTTGGGTACTGAATCAAGTAACATGCTGGGCTGAAAAACAGAAAAGGAAGTTTTGCCTTTAGAATGACCTGTAAATAGTGCAACAATTGGAAAGATTTATGCTCAGGATCCTTAGGAGTTAGAAAGGGCAAAAGAACAAAGCTTTGAGACTCAGGTTTTAAAGGTGATACTGTGTAGCAATCTTTCAAATGCTTTAACTTTAGTCTCAAACTATTTCCCTGGAAGTTTTGGTAACACTATTATTAGGTACTTCTTAGAGCCAGCGTGGTTTAGTGGTTAAGAGCAGGTGGATTCTAATCTGGACAACCGGGTTTGATTCCCCACTCCTCCACCTGAATGGCAGAGGCTTATCTGGTGAACCAAATGTGTTTCTGCAATCCTACATTCCTGCTGGGTGACTTCGGGCTAGTCACAGTTCTTCAGAACTGTCTCAGTCTCACCAACTCACAAGGTGTCTGTTGTGGTGAGAGGAAGGGAAAGGAACTTGTAAGCCATCTTGAGTCTTCTTACAGAAGGAAAGATGGGATATAAATCCAAACTCCTCCTCCTCCTCCTCCTCCTCTTCTTCTTCAATAAATATGTTTAGGATTGGGCTGATAGGAACAAATCCTAGAATCTTATTCTAGACAGATAGCAAAGGATCAGTTCCCTCAGAGGCAGGGAATTATCCAGAGTAAGTGCCTATAATGCTTTGTCGGTCACTTTGAACTAAAACAGATGTGGATTTGGGTCTGTCCATAAAAGATAATTTGGGTACCTAGCTGTAATTATGATTGGGGATGCAGGGGAAGCAAAACTTTCAGTCCTTGATTTAATTAATCAAGATTGGCTTTCTACAACATTACTAATATTTTAAAGGATAAAATATTGGTTTGTAAGGAGCATCTTCTTTCCCTTTTAATACACATTGCAGGAAACCCCATTTTGATTAGGAAAACTGACAGGGAAGACCATGATCTGAATTGTGCCAGGCATGCATATCCCAATTTACTTCTTACAAAGAGTAATGAATGATCCTTTGACACATCTGTTTTGGCCTTAAGTGGAAGGGGGAATCCAGATTTTAACTGAGGCTCAAATCAAAGAGCTTTTGCTAATCACTACACATATATTAGAATATATAAACTCAGAGAACTCTCTGCAGGCCTGTGTCATGTAGCCTATGGACCAGCCAGCTTTGAGTCATCAGGAGAGGAATAGTCTGAAGAGACATATAGCTGAGCCATTGAGTATTAGGAAAGCATATAAGAGGACTGGATTGACTTCTGACTGGTCCTTAGGACTGCATAAGAGACAGTAGTAATGCTGGAGCAGGACTGGAGCAAGGGGGAACTGTGCCCTGGGCACCTGTGCTCCCTGTGCCTCTGCCACACACCCCGCCCTGCCCTGGAATGCACTTGCCATGCCCCAGAGCACCCCCACCACGCCCCTGCACCGGCACACGCCTGGTGCATCATGCACCCCCTTGTCCCCTTGGCGCTACACCACTGGCTGGTGTGTCATCTAGGCCCCAGGGAGGCAGGGATATCTGAGCTACATTGGAAGAGTTATCCACTTCAATTGTACATTGTTTGTTTAGACTGCTGTTTGCATTTTGATATTTTGTAAAGTTATTTGGAAGGGGAAAAAACAGCAAAAGTGTCAAAGGGCCAGACTGTAAAGGTGCAGAAAAAAGTAAGCAGTTTCACAATTATTATTTTTTAAAAACCCTGAAATGAAGCAACAGGGTTGGGCGTTTGAATACAATTGGAGGTAGAAGGCTTAACCCTATTTTTAAATCACTAGTCCAGCTGCCTTTCCATCACAAGGGGAATTATACTAGACGGTATATTTTTGATAAGAAATGTGTCATTTTTTATCGAGTAAACGGACCATGGAGAAAGGATTACGTTCCTGTCTCTCAACCTTTCCATTGTCCTGATCAAATTTCAAGATTTCTATAACTGAATTTCAGATTTTAAAACACAGTTGGAAGACTATTGACACATTGTCCACATTGTCATGGATCCAGGGATAAAAATCACCCAGCACTACAGGAGCCAATGGAAACAGACCTCCAATGAACCATAGAAGCCAAGTGCTCAGCAGCAACCAGTTGAGAAATGACAGTTGAGAAAGGAATTAGTTGGAAGCCATTGGCCTGAGAGGAGACAGAGTAAGGACTAGTGTGGTGAATAAAGATTTTTCATTAAGTTCATTATAATAGCCAGGAACAGAGTATACAGTTGTTGCTGAGTTACATCAAGGTTTGACATGTATATTTGTAATAGTGTGAGCTACAAAACAAAGTCTATTCAGACTGCCAGAAAGGAGTTTCTTCGCATGGACAATTTATAAACTTTAATTCTGTATCTTAATGTTAAATTTTATAATTACCTCAGTCAGTTTTGTATGAAATAGACACTGTTCTTGTTCTCTTTTTTAAATCCTTCATGTCTCTCTGTCAAGTTAACCTCTTGTAGTATCTTCAGCCACAGAACTTGGGTGGTTGTTATATCCAAGTAAGTTCTATTGCAGGACAAATTTATTGTGATTTCCCCAGTGCACTATGGACATGGGAAGGTGACAAATTGTGGTTGGTACCCTGATAAAGCAAGGTTCTAAACTTTAGAATCTAAAGGGATTTGGTGTGTATGTGTGTGAAATGTGGTGTCAAGTCAGAGCTGACATACAGCAACCCCACTAAAAGTAAATGATCCAACAAAGGTGGACTGCCATTGCCTTCCTCTGCAGTTCTCTTTGGTAGTCTCCCATCCAACCCTGCTTAGCTTCCAAGATCTGAAGAGATCAGACTATACTATAGCAGAGGAATATCACACATATTTTATTCAAATTTGTTCCAATTTAAGGCTTAGGGATTTTTAATGTTTATTTTACTGAATTTATATTCCGCCCAATTCCTAACTATGGTCGGGTTTTTGAATGACTACTTTCATTTCACTCATATTTAGGTCAGCGTTATGCACCAAACATCTACTGAATGTCCAGCAACAATTTTAAAAAGTATACAGAAATATTTTAACAAAAAAAGAATTAATTTAGCCCGGATGTTATGTCCTAGCCATAGTGAACTGTATTTGAAAGTTCGAAAGGTTTTTGCAGGATCTACTGCCATCACAATAACACACTAGTTACTTCTATATGGCCACTATTTCTGAACAGAGTAATTCCTTTTAAATCCTCTGAATGCATATTTGTAAGAAAGAAGTCACTGATGGATACCATTTATGCAATGCAGCTGTGAGGTCAGAAGATCCATGTATTCCTTTATATGACAACCACAGTTGTATATTACACTTCTCAAAGATATGCACAAATAGTATGGTTTTACAAACTGACTTTGGCAGGAGCTGAGCTCTCTAGACTTGATTCAAACTACTGAAGCTTAACGTCAAGCAAGCAAACAATCCTTATAAGAAATCCTTATTAGCCATTATAAAACAACTTCTAAGTTGTGTTATATGCTGTTAGGAGTGAGGTATGTATTGCCCAAGCACTGTTTATTATATAAACCCCATAAATTTGGATTCAGTTCCAGTGTAATGTGTTTCAGTGCATCTCTTGTAGGAAATAGTCTCATTTGTATGCAAGTCACAGAGTCATACACAGAGAATTCAGTTTGCAGTCTCATGCATTCATTGATTCCTCTGTATCTTGCCCTTCCTCCAAAGATTTTGGGAAGTATATGCCAGTCTTCCCTCCTCCATTCTATCTTCATGCAATAGTAAAAGATAAATCATTATACTGAGAAAAAGTGACAGGCCCAAAATCACCCAGTGACTGTCATGGCTGCATGAATTGAAGCAAGGTCTTTTCATTCCTAATTTGACACTTTAAAATTGAATTGTAGATACATGTTCTTGGGAAAGCCCCACTAAAATCATTAAATCTTTCTTATAAATAAACACACCTGGGATTGGGTTGGGTATATTAATATACCACTCCAGTATACCAATACACCAGTAGATTTGTCTCATATACAAAACAGATCACAAGTGCAAGGCATTACACTGGAACTGGTGTTTCAGTGACATTTTTCCCCCTTGGACAGCACGGGGTTGCATTTGTTCCAGAGTAAAATCTAAACCAGCTGTAGGTATGAAGATGGAAAGGGCAAACTGATTCAGTGCCCAGATGGAACCTTCAGACTCAGCTTTGCTAGAATAAGACTAGCCTGTGTTTACTTCAAAAATCTACCCTTTGAGAAGGCTAAGAATCCAGCTGTAGTTAAACTTATCAGAATTAGTTTTTAGTGGAAGTTGACTTTGGCCCTTTCCGCATGGGCCAAAAACGACGGCCTGGGGGCGGTAAAAACGCCGCCCCCAGGCCGCCGTTCGCACAGGCGCAGCAGCGCCGACCTGACTGCCCTCCCCCTCCCAGGGTACGGCGTCAGGCTTCTAAATAACAACAACCCTTGTTGTTGAAGCGTCTTCCACGACGGCAGTTGCGAACCAGCGCCGCCCGAGGCTGCGCTAATGCTAACCGCTGCCGAACGTGAGCCACTCACCTTGTCGATAAAACCGTGCGTGCGCCTGCTGGCCGTGAAGCCCACCGCGCATGTCCTCCGACCCTGGAGTCACAGGGGGCGATCGATGAAACCGGGGACAACCAGGCGACCAGCATGGTCAGAACGAACAGGGAAAGGAAGAGGCGACTCTGTCGCGGAGCCGCCTGCCGTTTGCCAGCCTCCTCCTGAAGGGCCGCTCGCATCGCGTTGCTATCGCCGAACGGCCTTCGCCTCCACGCCGGCGGAATTCTCGCCGGCGTGGAGGCGACAGGGAGGCCGTGCAGAAACGGCCTTATACTGTGAGTTGGAACAGAGAAGGTGGGCTATTTCAACTGTGAAGTTAAGCAGTGCACAGTGGAGGAGACAGAAAAGAAGGCAACAGTAGTTATGAAGACAGTAGAGCTGGCAATATGCCACAGAGATATCTTCCTTGAGTACCTAACATGCTTGAAGCTAGCTTTGAGAGATCCCTCTTGAGATAGTATTTGCTCTCTTTCTTCCAAAAGGTAGGTGTACTTTTCTCATTACATTGGTACATAGTTTTTTGGATTTTTTTTTACCAATGAAGGTTCTGATTAATATGATAAACCTAACACAAGATTTTTACACCTTGACAACTCTCAGTCCCAGGTAGCATGCAATGCCTTTGCTCATCTCCTTTTCTAACCAAACGTGTTTGGCACGTATAGCTGTTTCATTCAGTCAATATGAAGAATTAAATCTATTCCCATCTTTCTTACATATTTCAAAGTAAAGTCTGGTCTTTTCTTGCAAACATGGGGTCAATATTTAAAATTAGCATATGACTGTGATTCAGATACATGAATATATATTCCAGGCAAGAAAATTGGTACAATGAAGCATTATTTGTGCTAATAGATTTAACCACTTGGGCATAATGAGTGCCAAAATTTAGATTCAGACCATGCAAATGTTTCATGTGCATGTTGTATACTTCACTAACCTAGAGATAAAACCAGTGACTTCCAGTCACCAATAATGAGCTGTAAAATTGTAACTTGAGCGATAAAATTGCTAACTGACCATCCTACAAGTAATGGTTCCTAGTCTAAATACTTGGCTTCTGAAAGGAAATTTGCATTTATAGCTTGATTCAATGACAGTACAAATTTTTATTGTTACCAATCCAGATACTGAAGCACGTTTTTGCATGTATATCTTCTTGTTTGGGGCCTACATATGCACATGTTGCATGTTCATTTTGTTGGCAGATCAGGTCATGTGCCTAGTCATCTGTGCCATCTGTGTATAAAGTAAATGCCTGCAGATACATACAGCCTACTTTGGATCAAGAGCATCAAGTAGGATTTATCTGCCATTTTTTTACTGGAAACTTGACCTCTATGTTTGCAAATCTAAGCCTACTTACATGGAGGTAAGACTCACTGAAATTAGTGGGACTAAGTGAATAAGGTGAGGATTAAACTGCAAACTGAGTCAAAAATAAAATTGTTCAGTGCACACATTTAAACTGTGGAGAAGGGAAGAAATTCCAAGTTTGTTTACTCCTTCACCACTGTATAACAGTTTGCCTTTGTCTATTATTCAGGATTAATGTACACCTCTGGCCTTGTTTTAAGCCAGAAAATAGAAAAAGAAGACATTTCCCCCAAAAAATCAGGGCACAGTTTCAGGTTCAAACTTGTAAAAATATCAAATCCTAATAAAAATAAAATATGGTAAAATATGTAGACAGCAAAGCAAACCCTTCAATGGAATTCTGGAGTTGAGTAAGCTGGAGCTTGCTTAGTATTTAACTGAATTTTTCCCCTAAAATGAAATTTAAATTAACTGTATACTTGGAAAAAAATATTTCCTTATTCTGAACTGCAAATGGGACAAATAAACTTCTAAACTTCTAGCTGGTACCCTGGGGTTCTAGGGGAATCTTAGTCACATTGGAGTGCAAAATTGCAAATACATGTGCTTGCAACAATTACATACTTGGTTTAAAAATCTAGAGCTATCTCAGCTAGAGACTGCTGCTGGTTTCCAGACTTGTAAAATAAAAGGAAAAATGTATTAGCTGTACAGGGGCACTGGAAAAAGAAAAAAAACTATTTTAAGTACTGAATAAAACCTTTTTTGTCTAGTTATAAATATGAAAAAGTTCTTACTCAGCTTTGGATCTACATTGATTTATGTGAGGTAGAAAATGCACAATTTTGCGGAACTTTGCTCAACACAAAGGTAACATTTGTATGACCCTCTGGTTTTTGGAAATATTAATATCTTCATTCTAAACATAAATACAAGCTTATTGTATGAGTCAAATATATCCAGCAAACACATAAGTATGACCTACTTTTGTGAAAGGCTGGTGTGGTATAGCGGATACAGCCTTGAATAAGATCTTGGGAGACCTGGGTTTGATTCCCCACTTCTCCCATGGAAGCTCATTGAGTGGACTTGCACTTGTCACAAACTGTCAGCCTGGCTTACCTCACTGGGTTGCTTTTGTAAAGCAATGGAATAGGGGAGGGTAATGTTCTAAGCTTCTTTGAGACCCAACTGGGGAAAAAAGTGGGATACAAATAAAGCAATACAAATTTATTATTTTTCCAGAACTGAAACATAATGAACACTTCTTTTGCCATACTCATTCATTCATGCACAGAGCACAACTGGCTTCCTAGTTTTTGAAACCTTGATTGACATGCATTTGAATAGGGGTTCCATATAGGTTTGCCAAGTTCCCCCTGGCCACCAGCAGGGGATCACAGGTAGATAGAGGCAGATAGAGGGGAAACTCTGCCCGGGGCACGCGCTGCGCCTCTGCCACAGCGCCATTTGCCCCTGCCCCGGAATGCCCTGCCATACCCCCTCAGCGGCCTGGCCACGCCTCCATGGCAGTTCCACCCAGGGCATCACGCCCCGCCCCACCTCATTGGCGCAATGCCTCTGGAGGTAGGCTTACCAGATCCAGTTTGGCAAACTCCTGGAGCCTGGGTAGGACAGAAACCTCAGTGCAATACAATGCCATAGAGACCACCTTCCAAAGCATCCATTTTTTCCAGGGGAACTGATCTCTGTAGTCTAGAGATGAGTTGTAATTCTTACGCAGGCTGACATCCTTAGTTCCTGGAATATTGTGTACAGTTCTGGGCACCACAATTCAAAAAGGATATTGACAAGCTGGAATGGGTCCAGAGGAGGGCAACAAAAATGGTAAAAGGTCTGGAGTCCATGCCCTACAAAAAGAGGCTTAGGAAGATGGGGATGTTTAGTCTGGAGAAGCATAGGTTAAGGGGGGGCATGATAGCTATGTTTAAATATTTGAAGGGATGCCATGTCGAAGAGGGAGCAAGCTTGTTTTCTGCTGCCTCAGAGACTATGACATGGAGTAATGGATTCAAGGTGCAGGAAAAGAGATTCCACTAAACATTAGGAAGAACTTCCTGACTGTCAGGGCTTTTCGACAATGGAATTCACTGCCTCAGAAAGTTGTGGAGTCTCCTTCTTTGGAGGTTTTTAAACAGAGGCTGGATTAACAAATGTCGGGAGTGCTTTGATTGTGTGTTCCTGCAATGCAGGGGGTTGGACTTGATGCCCCTTGTGGTCTCTCCCAACTCTATGATTCTATAGTTCCACAGCAAAGTGGAATGTATTACTTCCTAACAAAATGGACTACTAAAGTATGGTTTAGTTGAAGTTTAGAGTCCCTATTTGTCTCGAATAGATCTCGAATAAACTTTGAATAAGATCTTGAATAAGCCTTGAATAAGATCTTGGGAGACCTGGGTTTGATTCCCCACTTCTCCCATGGAAGCTCATTGAGTGAACTTGCGCTTGTCACAAATTGTCAGCCTGGCTTACCTCACTGGGTTGCTTTTGTAAAGCAATGGAATAGGGGAGGCATTGTAAAGCAATGGAATAGAAAAACCAATTTGACTAGGTCCCTGTATTGGGACATCACAATGAACTGAAGTATGTCTAAAGATTTATGTACATGTGAACACAGTAAACCTCTGAATACTAGTGTTAAGAGACAACCTCTATCCCCTGCTTGTTAGGCCTACACAATGACTGATTGACCACTGTATGTAACAGGATGTTGAACTAGACAGGCCAGTAGTTTAATCCAGCAGAGTTCTTTTGGCCAGCAGCTCTATCTCTTGAGTCAACAGTTTGCTTTGCAGGTCATTTGACCCATGCTGACTTCTAGTCTTAAGCTCTGGAACCACTGCCTGGAAATTTTTCTGATAGTTCCAAGAAGGTGCCTCAGCATCTTATAGTGGATTGCTCATAGAATCGTAAATAGCAAAAAGGGATATGCTGATATCTGAAGTCTATGTTTCCAAATCTTTGTTCTTACCACTTCTAAAATGACTCACATAATGATGATTTCACCTCTTCCTGAGGGACCATGTTCACCACCAAGTAAACCTTACACTTAGGAAATGTTTTTATTAGCAGAATGTGAACTTGGTAACCATGAAAGACTGCTTTTTGAGCTCACTATGCTCAACAGGGTTCAAAGTCAAACAAAACATTCCTCTCTATCCATTGTTTTTTTAAAAATCCTTTTTTCTGGAAATAAGCAGTTCAAATAAGTAGCAGCTCAAATAAGAATTCAAGATTTCAGCCCATTTGTTACTTTGTTTTTCTGCCTCGAGTAAAATTACAAGGATTGCCCAGTCCCTTTCACAGTAATTGAGAAGT
This sequence comes from Sphaerodactylus townsendi, assembly GCF_021028975.2. Classification (NCBI taxonomy): domain Eukaryota; kingdom Metazoa; phylum Chordata; class Lepidosauria; order Squamata; family Sphaerodactylidae; genus Sphaerodactylus; species Sphaerodactylus townsendi. Next base: position 48,852,020 of record NC_059432.1, on the reverse strand, counting down.
GAGAGATACCATTTTTCAGACCAAGCAGGGATTAAGCTTGGACAAGCTGGCCCCATAAACAATGGGTATCCCTAACTCCCCGCACGCCACACACTTGTTGCTATGTGGAGTCCCACAGAGGGCGATTCTCTCTCTCCAATATTATTTAATATCTTTATGCGACCCCTTGCCAAGTTGATCTAGAAGTTTGGACTGGATTGTCATCAGTATGCTGATGACACCCATATATGATGATAGAAGGTCATCTGGAAGCCTCCCCATAGGTTTTGGTCAGTTGTTTGGAAGCCATTGTTGGTTGAATGTGAGAGAGTCAACTGAAGCTGAATCCATCTAAGACAGAGATTCTGTGGCTGGATCTCTGTGGGTTGGGTGGAGAGTGCCAGCTGCTGACCCTGGAGGGCATCCAGTGTAAAGTTGTGTCTGCTATTAATAGTTTAGGTGTACTTTTGCATGCCTCATTAACTATAGAGGCCCAGGTAGCATACACAGTTCATACAGCATTTTTCCATCTGCGCCAGGCAAAGCAGCTAGCACCGTATTTTTCCCAGTTTGATCTTACTACAGTAATCCCTGCAACAGCCATCTCCAGACTAGACTTCTGCAATGCACACTATGCAAGACTACCCTTAGGTCAGCTCTGGAAGCTCCAGCTGGTCCAGAATGCAGCAGAGAAGGTCCAGACTAAAACCCCACAGTGGACACATATCCAACCAGTGCTCCTCCAGATGCACTGGCTCTAGGTAGAGCACCAGATCAGGTTCAAGGTACTTGTACTTATATACAAGCCCTTAACAGTCTGGGATCCATATACATTAGAGCCCATCTCTCCAGGTACATTTCCTAAAGAGCATTGAGTTCGGGAAATAATAACATACTGGTGGTCTCTGGTCCCAGAGAAGAGTGGTTGGTCTCAATCAAATCCAGGGCATTTTCAGCCTGGTAGCAACCTCTGTCTAGTGAGACTAGGGTCCTGTGAGATCTTATACAATTTTGCAGAGCCTATAAGACAGAGGGCTAAATGAGATGTTACTTTTCACACAAGTATACCACATACTTCAGCTTCTGTTGGCAATTCCTATGTAAAGAGCACAGCTGGGCCCAATTCTGATTGAGACCATGGTGTGGGGGTAGCAGGGGCTTCTGCCTCCCCTCTATGTACCATTTTCAGAAGCTGAAACATGGTGCATTTACCATGTCACAAGCAAAACTAGCCCCTCTCTTATCTCTCCCCAAGTCTCAGTAAGGACTGATAACCCCACCCGCAATACAATGCACTCAACCACACCTTTGCATAGCATAGCAAGTTCCACCCAAACAGTTAATGATTGGTTCCCCACCCTGGGACATTGACAATATACCACACTAAACTTTCCCTTCTCACTTAGACACAGTGAGAAACAGACTTTTCTCTGTGATACACCTCTGAAGATGCCAGCCACAGATGCAGGCGAAACGTTAGGAACCCTCCAGATCCTGAAATTTAAATGATTTTTTTCAGTGCATACTCCTACCTCAGCCTTTCCAGGACCCTAGCGCCTCATCAGGCTATCAAGACTTAGCCTAGAAGAGGCACAGCTGCTTATAAAAAGATTAAGGTTTATTTCTTCATTTAAATATGCTGGTCAATGTACGATGGACTTTCTGAGTTACATCACTGTATTCTGTAAAGTATAAGCTATTCTTTATTCTGTATAATAAACAACAGGGTAACTGAAAGGCTTTGTAACTCATGTCTTCTTGCATATTCATTAAAATGAATAATATAAAAATAGGGTAGGCCCATTACTGCCAATTTCTCTCTTAGTTACATAAGATTGAAGTAGGATTGGCCAAAGCTACTATGCAAAAACCTAGTTTACAAAGTAATAAGAACTAAGGAAAACACATGGCTTAAGTATGAATAAGGATCAAATGTGTCTACAAATATAGTGATACGTTAGTCTCTAGGCAGTCATGCTTTTGAACATGAGTGGACATGATATATATTCTAACACAGCATGTAGAAATTGGCATAGAAAGAATACAATACCCACTTATTTTATTTGGCCATGGTTATTTTATTTGGCCATGGTTACAGCCACTGAAACATTTGCTTCCCAGTAAAAATGTGGGTGGTCTAAAAAGTGAAGCAAATGAAGCAAATTACAGGAAATTTTCATGGGGTTATTAGGTTATCATTATCATATTATACAGGTTATCAACTGAAAAATACTTTTCAATTGGTTCATCTACAACTATAAATGTGAAATACCACTGACTGACTCACTGACTGACTCATCAACAGAACTCAAAAACCACCGAAGCCACACACATGAAATTTGGCACACCTGTTCCTTATGTACTCCAGGTGCTCACTAAGAAAGGATTTCCCAAAATATTCACTCTCACTCGATTTATTACCTATTTACTGTTTTAACTGCTCATCTCTGGCCATCTGCGTGAACATTCTAAGGGCAAACCAACCGCTCAGTTCACAGACATGCTGCATGAACATTCTAAGGGTGACAGTTCAACACCACCAGCTTCATGTCCTTCACCAACTGCACTTGATCACCGCCCTCCACAACACACGTGAACCTATTTGAAAACAAACCCATCAGTCCACAGACAGGCTGTGAGGAAATATGCTGCATGTCACCCCAATGTTCACAAACAGGCTGCAAAAAGTATGCTGAATGTCACCCCAAAAGTTAACCAGACAGGCTGTGAAAAAGTGCACTCACTCCATCCACCCTCTACGTTAACAACTTGCCGCTACAGCCAAATACCTATCAAAACAGATTACAGGAAACCACACTATCACCTTGGACTACTATACCAAATGTTATTTGTGCGGGTTTTGCATATGGACATCAGATTTATTACAAAAGTGGAGACAAGAGGAGTTTATTGCTTCATTTGCGGCTCCTCCTCGGACATCACCCTGTGCTTGGTGTCGTGCTCTGAAGTGGCAGGATGAGTCCCCAGGAATGTGCTGCAGTGGCGGTACAGTCCAGCTCCCTGCCCTTCAACCCTACCCTGAACCTCTTCACAGCCTTCTCACTCATCAGCATCCAATTGCAGAACACTTCCTTTCTGCATCCCGAAAATACGACTGCTTCCACATGACGTCTTTTGGAGTCCACCAGATGAAAGAGAGCAATAACACATTGCATTATGAAAAGACAGCTACAGGAAGCTGCTGCAAAATATGCGAAACCCATCAGTCCACAGACAGGCTGTGAGAAAATATGCTGCATGTCCCCCCAAAGTGCACCAACAGGCTGTAAAGAAGTATGTTGAATGTCACCCCGAAATTCATAGAGAGCCTGTGATGAAGTATGTGTAGCGAAGCATGGGTGCCCTGCTAGTTATTTTATATACACAAGAACTGTTCTTCAAAAACTCATACCTTATTTCCTGTTTGTGATGTTTCCATAGAAAGAAACAAAGAGCAGCAAGACTTGGTGGCCTGTTCATCTCAGCAAACTATTTGTGATTGCCAAACCTTGAAAATCATGAATGATGATGCCCAATGTTAAAGTTTGCTATCCTGCCTAAACTGGAGGTCTGCACCGGCATACTGCAAAATGTGTTTTATGAATATCTGCAGCATATACAGATGTTTCACCAGTTGCAATGAATCACTTAATCTCTACATAGCACCACCTATTATGACACAGCCATCACTCTGCACATGAATAATCTAAATCCAGTGTGGGAATGTGGGATTCTGTTAGCCCAACAGTATATGCTAGTTCCATATTTTTTTTTGAGCTACTGTAGGAAACATGAATTTCGGACCACCCATGCCATTCTTCAGCAGTATGTTTTGCCACTGTAATACATGATAAATTACAGCATGATGATATATTCTCCTTGCATATGTAACTAGTTCTGCCATCTTTCATCTTGTAAGAAAAATAATTAGTGGCTTTTAAAATTAAATTGCCGCTTCATTTAAAATAAAAACATATTGAAGCTGATACATACACTAATATACCTTCCTGTATGCTTTTGTACTCTTAAAGTTCCTATTTTGCCTTTACTGAATTTCCATGCTACCTTTAGAAGTAAAGGAAAAACATGGACTGTGTAGAGTTATGTAATCTAAACCATTCTTGAGGACTCCAAATATAGAGAAAGGAAATACCGTAACATGGAAGGGAGTCAGGCTGGTAAACCTCGCCTTCCTTCTAAGCTTTGGATCTGTGTAAGTAGATGAGTGAATTTCTAATACATAACCAAAACGATTAGTGCATCTCAACTCTCATTCATCACAGCAAAAGGGTCACAGGACCCAGACAGAAATCATGGCCTTCCCCACAAGTCATGATACCCAACACAAAACTGACCACCCTATTTCATAAAAGGAAAAGCTTCAATGTGGACCTGATTGTTCTGCCTCAAAACATGCAAGTCATGGGATAGAACATGAAGTTAATTGGACTGTCTATAGCAGAATGACAATCAAGTCCACCATGAAGCATACTGCTCCAATAATGTTTCCAAATGTTGCCATTCAATTACCAGTATCAAAGTTTATGGGAATATTTCTGGTTTTCATTTTGCTCAGTCACTGTACCTGGGTTGTTAAATTTATTTATCACATTTTTATCTTACCCATCCTCTAAGAAGCTGGGGGCAACTCTCCCTTTCTCCACTTTATCTTCACAAGAATACTGTGAAGTAGATTAGGCTTAGTGACAGTGACTGGCCCAAGGTTGGGCTCACTGAGATTCATGGGGAGAAGAAATTTGTATCTGGGCCTCATAAATTCTAAAGAGAATGGGACACAGGGGCAGGAGCACTGCATAGCCCAATCTTGTCAAATTTCAGAAGTTAAGCAGGATTGGTAGTTGGAAGGGGCACCTCCTTGGAAGAAGGTAATGACAAACCACCTCTACTTCTCAATTCCCTTGAAAGTCCCTTGCTGGGGTCATCTGTGATTTGACAACTCCTTACATACACATGCACATATATGGATTTGTTTACCATTTATGTATTGCTTGAAACAATTAAATGTTTCTCCAATTCTTGGAAAAACGGGAAAGGATTACTCCAGGATGATCTGTGCCTTTGAAATATGATTTCCAATTTTGCACACATGACTAATACTGGGACTTGATGACATTAATATATTTAAATAAAAATAAGAGGAAGAGCTGGTGATATGTGATAACATGTATGTGAACAAGACAGATTGAAAAATTGCTGATTTTGTTTAATAAAACAACCATTTAAACTACCAATAATTTATTTCAATACTGAAACTCTAATCCAACATTAAATGCTATGCCACACTGGCTGACCAACTGAATCTGTAACCTACTCTACCAGAAAGGTCACCGAACTACGCAACAAAAATCTAAGTTGTGGACAATGATCTTTTATAAACCACCTCATCCACTTTGATTTCTATGAAAGGTTTTTGTTTTAAATAGGTAAAAATTCAGAACATTCTGTCAGATTAAACTCATTTCAGTATAACAAACCATTAATCCAGGCTCTCAGTGTTACCTTGACTATGCAAATTAAAACTTCTAGATCAGGGGTCGGGAACCTTTTTCATTCAAAGAGCCATTTGGCTCGCTCGCCCCCCCCACTCACCCCCCCTGCCCGCTCGCCCCCACTAGCCGCTTGCTTGCCCCCCGCCCGCTCCCCTGCTCGCTCGCCCGCCCACTCGTCACCCGCTTGCTTGCCGCCCGCCCGCCCACCCGCTCGCTCGCCCACCCGCCCCTCTGCTCGCTTGCTCGCCCCCCCGCTCGCTTGCCTGCTCGCCGCCCGCTTGCTTGCCGCCCGCTCGCCCTCGCTTGCTTGCCCGCCCGCCCGCTCGACCGCCCCCCGCTTGCTTGCCCGTTTGCTTGCCCCTCCGCTCGCCCGCCCCCCCCGCTCGCTTGCCCTCTCATGATGCAAGCCAAGTGGGGCGATGCACCAAACATCCAGAGAACAAGAAGCGGTGCTCAGTCCATGTATAAAATGCTCTGGCTAAAAACATGGGCATGCAAAACATTGCAAAGATTAAGCATCAAATATTATAAAAGTTCATGCGAACCTCAGACCAACTATGACATATCCTTAGCTAGATACGAATTCCACGGACAAACAGGCACTGTGTGTTTGAGGGCTCATCTCGAGTGAGCAGCTGGAGCTCCACATGAGTAGCCCTGTAAACTTTGCCAAGGAAATGAAATAAATGTCTTGTTAGGAAGCAGTAGCAGTGTTTACTGGCTGGTATGCTTAAATAACTAGGCAAGAGTTAGCAGCTGCATCAAGGGCAGACCTCACAGCTATGAGAGTGAAGCTGGCTTGATGCACAAACAGGTCACAAAGCAGTACACAAAAACAATACGAGATGCAGAACAGAGAGATTTGTGGTAAAAGTATGATCAAGATAAGTGATGGGTTAAAGAGACAAAGCTACAAGCACAGGAAGGAGTAAAAACTCCTATTTTAGATTGGTGGGTAGCAGACTGCAGGATCTAGAAAGACTTGGACACTAAAAAGAGCAGGGCCAGGTAATGGAAACTTGAATACAACTCAAGTCTGAGGATGGTGTAAAGGGACAGATAAGATATGGGGACTGGAAACCAGATTAACAAATGAAAATTCTGCTGGCATGAACGTTATCTCAGATCGGTAGTCATGATGACCAAGTCAATGTGTTAAAAGCATGAAAAAAATTCTGGTTAAAAACTATTTCAAATATGTCTTTATCTTCTGGAGTTTTTTTTCAGGAGCAGTGTTTCCAGAATTTTTCATAATGTAGTTCCCAGAATATTGACTGGGGTTCTGCTGTATGACAGTCTCAATTTTAAATAAGGCACAAGAGCCCTAGGCTGTTTGAGAAGCTATTGTGTTCTCCTCTCCTCTCCACAGCAGACTTTTGCACTGAGATGGTTGACCCACCCTCTCTACAGATCTTTTGAGGGGCAAGCAGGACTTTGGGGGACCTTCTTCAAACTGGCAGGAAAGGGTACCTTTTTGCCTGCTCCATAATGTCCTGGGGAATTGTGGTATTCTGTAAATAGGGCTGATATTTTGACTGGTTAGAGCATAATGGGTTTTGGCGAGAACAGTGCCAAGCTGGCACAGTATGTGGTGGTGGTAAGTACCGTCAAATCACAGCTGACTTTGGGCGGGCTCAAAGGTTTAGAGGTAGTTTGCCATTGTCTATCTCTGTGTCATGATCCTAGACTTCCTTGGTGGTCTCCCATCCAAATACTAACTACAACCAACACTGCCAAATTTCCAAGATCTAATGAGATCAAGCTATCCTTGGCCACCCAGGTAAGAACTGCTACAGTATAGGGGAAGTTAATTAGTAAGCACCCAGAGCCATCTAAGGATGTTCCCATGCTAGCCCAACATTGGTTTGAATAACAAGGTGGGCTGGGAAGGGAACACCCTTGGTTGAGCAGCAGCATCCCAGTCTTAGTTGCTGGAGCAGGATATGGGGAATGAGGATTAACACTACTCAGCATACCTTTTATGTGCAGATGAAGAATAAGTTAGTTTTTTAATAATTCACCTTTCTATAGCTTTAAGGGGTCTCAAAGGGCCTTACAAATTCCTTTACCTTTCTTTCCCCACAACAGACACTTTGGGAGGTAAATGGGGCTGAGAGAGTTCTGAGAGAACTGTGACTAGCCCAAGATTACCCAGCAGGCTTCTTGTGGACAAGTGGAGAATTAAACCCGGTGCTCCAGATTAGAGTCCACCACTCTTCACTACTACACCAGCAGTTTTGCTGGCTAAGTATAGAGAAAGGGTGACTTTGCCCAAAATGCTGGCTGCTGCAATAAGCTGATTGTGAGCCTAAACTTAACGCCAATTCATGGATGTTTAGTTAATGTATATTAGCCTTTAAAACAGTAGATAGCCTGTGTAGTGCCTCTTGTCCTCGTTGGGGTGTTCTGGTACTATTGCAAAGACTGAAAACTACTCTTGAAAACAAATAACATATACATTTCTTGCACTGTTCCCAAAAGTCCTTAGGCCAACATGACTTCTTTCAGCAGCCAGATGTTACACGTCCCTGTGTTCCTTCAGATGTCAGACAACGTAGTTATCTATTCCTTTGCCTAACCCAGACACGCATATATAAACACACAGATTTCCATGGAGGGAATGAGGGAAATGCTGTTGCAATCAAAATAACAAAAGATGTGCTTGAAAAAAATTAAAAGAGCAAAATTGTTTACACGTAAAGCCATGTGGCTGTGCAGAGCTTGCGAAATACCATTCCCTTGGAAAGGATTAACAGAAATCTGTCGCTTCCACAACAGAATATTGTTTTAATTGCTGCTTCATTCAAATGATAGAGAGCAAGACAGCATCCAATCTACTCAATTTACTGAAATCTTGGAAAGGTTCCTCTTTACCATTCTTTAAGTTCTTTGATACCTATCAGGGGGAAAACTATAAATGAAGTAAACTGCATAGTGATCCTAAGCATTATCCTGAAGTGAACATTGTTTTCCATCTGGAATGACTGAAGCTGATAATACAGGAAGTTAAAGTATACCCTGATCTTAGTCTCCGGAAGCCAACTTTGACCAAACCACCCTGAAATCTGAAATGAATTCAAGAGGATCTGGAAACCATAGCCAGGCAGATTGATGGCATTTAATTGCATACTGTGTTTCATAAACGCTATACCATAAATCTATTGATTGTCACGAAGAAGAGAATGATTAATAGGGGTAACTGCTCTCTACTGCTGGAAGTACAAAGAACTCTGAGATATAAAAGTCTTTGAGCTGTATGCCTTTGAACTGCTGATGCTGTATGCTGGGACAAGGAGACTGATAGGGCCAGTTGATTTGAGAGTAGAATGGGTCTTCATAGCAGTGTATATAATGCAGTAAGAGGTAGACTCTTTCTCCTGAAGCTAGGCATGAGACTCTCCACTGCCTTTTCAGCAACTGACCTGTTTTGCTGTTCCGGCAGCTCTACGCACATTTAATAACATTTGGACTTACTCTATCGGCACAGTACTGAGAGCCAGTTTGGGATAGTGTTTAAAGTGTTGGACTAAAATATGGGAGACACAGTTTCAAGTTCCCACTGTGCCATGAACTGGGAAATCTTTGGTCATTCACTGTATCTCAGCATTAGGGAAAATAGACTGTTATGTCATGCTAGGGAAGAAAATGTTGTTTATATATATATTTCTTTCCATTGTGCACAAATAGCAAAGCTAAAGTTCACTGGCATTCATTTGCAAAGAAGTTCAGAAGCTGGAGTTGTCCGAAGGCTTTCCGCGGCCCCAGGATTCAACTGGTTGTTGTGGGTTTTCTGGGCTGTGTGACCGTGGTCTGGTAGATCTTGTTTCTAACGTTTTGCGTGCATCTGCAGCTGGCATCTTCACAGTGTATCCCATAGAGAAGTGTGTTGTGATACACCTCTGAAGATGCCAGCCGCAGATGCAAGCGAAACTCTGTAGCTGACCCAAGATCTACCAGACCACGGCCAAACAGCCCGGAAAACCCACAACAACCAATCTACTTATAATTAATGAACATGAAAGGCTGCCCTTTTCTAATCCCATAACTTCATCATATTCATAATTAATGATTAGATATGAAGTTTAATTATATTTTTAACAACTCATTTAAAGGACAAGAGGCATGGCCAACAAAAAATTAAACTTCCACATAGGGCTAAAATATTAGAATATAAACAATAGTAATACATAATACCTCTATGTATTATATTTGTATCCTTTGTTTTGAATCAGCATCTGGGCATGCTATGCAGAAACCTTCCTTCCCCCCAGTAGAAATAAAATGGTGTCCTCCCCCAAACTTTTAAAATAAAGAAATGTCTTGCTTTAGCATAATACAGTAGTAATCCCACCCATCTGCAGAATAGCAACTCCAGTCTTTAATACACTTTTAGAATGAGATTTCTGAGATCGTTTTAAAACTCTGGTTACCTCCCTTTAATTTATTAACATTAAAAGGAAAGGGATGTGTGTGTGCACTGAGATCTCCTTTCAGAACTTCCAACAAGCGATGGCTTTTATTAAAATGATGTTCCTTTTTAACGTAATAGACAGAGTGTTGCTTTGCACAAATCTGGGAGAAAGGAAAAATGATCCCCACTCCTGGCTTCTGCGCCCACTTCCCCAAATGAGGCGTTTGTAATCCTGGAACACAGATTTCCCTGCATGGTTGCTCCCAAATGGAAGACCTGATGGGCCAGATCTGTGATCTGCTCCAGGTTTTGCCCTACCTTTGAAAATCTGGAGAGGACAAATTCACAAACTGAAAGTAAACTGGAGGTTGCAATGCATAGAAAACCAGAAAAGGACCTTTGTGACTGCAGCATCTTTGGAACTAAGGCTGAGTGGGGGAAAAGGCTGAGTAGGGGGAAAGGCTTACTTAAGGCTATATTTTGTAAAAACTTAACCCTAACCTCTCTCACACACACACACCAGCTCGCTGTGTGTGCCCTGTGGATCCAAGCCTGCCCTGCCTGGCTGTGCATGAGCAGCAAGCAGAGCCCCAGCCCCATGCTTCCTTCTAGGTGCTGCTTGGACTCAGAGGCCACCGCACCCCTCTGGCGCTGCTCTGCTTACCCTTCAGCAATTTCCAGCCTGCCCCTCTGCCTGCCTCTCCTCTAACCCTGCGGCTGCTGGCTGGCACACCTGGACTCCTCTCCCCTAGCAGCCAGCTGCTTCTCCCCTCTGCTTTGCTCAGCTCAGCTGTGGACGGGGGAGGGACAGAGGCTGAAGAGAGACAGCCAGGCAGCAGGCTGCAGAAAAGAGACTTAAGTTAGGGATCGTCTGCAAATTCCTATCTCGTTCTAAAACGAAAGTAAGTGTATGGAGGTGGGTGCCGCAGGGTGGGGGGGGTGCCATGGGGGGCAGGGGGGCCCTGGGGGTGATTTTGCATCCCCCACTTGATAAGTTTTGTTGCACCCAGGGACTGAGATTGCCCCCTTGTCCCTTATGGAGTTAATAATTAACAACAGGTTCTGCGAACTGAGAACATTTTAACAACCGGTTCCACCGAACCGTCTTGAACCGGCTGAATCCCACCTCTGGCTAGAGGCCCTCTACATGCACAAGGTCTAGTTTCCATTGGTTCACATTCACTTTTGGAATATTAAATTGCAAGGGAGACAGCTTGAGTACAGATAAAGGAAATCATGACTCTGCTAGGTTATAGCTATTTTTATAGTTTATGCAAGGATTTTGATGACAATAAGGAAGCATTTTAAGGAAATAGTTAGAACCTCTGCTCTTTTTTTAAAAAAACCCTTCATTAGTTAAGGATGAGGTAGCCAGTTATAAACTAGTTTCCTACATACCTTTTTGTAAGACGATGCTATAGCATGTGGTAATGAAACACTTCCAGGGGTTCTGCCCTTGACCTCTTTCAATCTGGCTTCAGACTTAAGAACATAAGAACTAGCCTGCTGGATCAGACCAGAGTCCATCTAGTCCAACATTCTGCTACTCGCAGTGGCCCACCAGGTGCCTTTGGGAGCTCACATGCAGGATGTGAAAGCAACGGCCTTCTGCTGCTGCTGCTCCTGAGCACCTGGTCTGCTAAGGCATTTGCAATCTGAGATCAAGGAGGATCAAGATTGGTAGCCAGAGATCGACTTCTCCTCCATAAATCTGTCCAAGCCCTTTTTAAAGCTATCCAGGTTAGTGGCCATAACCACCTCCTGTGGCAGCATATTCCAAACACCAATCGCACGTTGTGTGAAGAAGTGTTTCCTTTTATTAGTCCTAATTCTTCCCCCCAGCATTTTCAATGAATGCCCCCTGGTTCTAGTATTGTGAGACTTTAGTTGCACTGCTAGATAGTTGCATTGCTTGACTTTAGTTGCATTGCTTGACTTTAGTTGCATTGGTAGATAACCTTCATTTAAGCAGGGGAAAGTATTGATATTGTTATATATGTGCATGGCTTTTCATCCTTGCTGATTGGTTAAAACACGGAGTTGGTGTTTGAGGTGTAGTTCTGTAGTCGTTTTGATCTTTTTGGTCTGATTGCACACAGAAAGTCTCCGCTGCAGTATTCTGCATTAACCGGCATTTCTCAGTAGATTTTGAGCAGAGTCCTATACAGAATGCATTACATTACAGTCTCAGTGTTACCATGTTATGGATCTAGGTAGCCAGATCAACTGAATCAAAATAGGATGCCATCTTTCAGGCTAAGCTAAGCTGGAATAAAGCATTTTTTCTGGCTGCATTACTTTGCATCTCCAGTGTTCATGTTTGGTTCAATATAACCCTAAGACTCTTAACTGAGTTAACAAGAGTCAGCTGAACTGCATAAAAAATGGGAAAACAACATCCTTCAAGATACTGAATTCCCCCTCCAAGCAAACATGTTAAATCAATTTAAAAAAAGCAAAGTGCAGATAATACTATGTATCCAAGAAACTCACAAAAATGATCATATTTTAAATAACAAATTGGGCAAAGAGTATGTGGCATCAAACAATTTTAAAAAGGAAGGAGTTGTGGTTTATTAAATATATGTTGTAGAAGAATTAAAAGACCAGGAGGAAAATATATTATTTTGAAAATTAGGCACCAAGAAGCCAAGATCTACAATTTACGTCCCAAACAATGCAAGAGGGAAAAAAATTCCCAACTTATATTAGATTTTCAAGAAGGAAAGCACCCTAGGACATGGGACATGACAGAGCGTGTGTCCAGAACAACCTACCACAGGCTATAGTGAAGCAGTTTGGGGAAGACAGCTGAGCAAAATCTTTCCCGTCTGATAGATACCTTGCACTGGATTAGGAAGTTGGTTGAGGCTAGGCACCCCTCAGCATATTGTATGTACAGGCTGGTAAACAAGGTTGGTGGAATCTACTGGCCAAGTCTGGAGCCAAGGTGTCTGTGGTCAATACAGGCAACCATTAGTAGGCTGCTAAGTGCTGCTCTCTCTTTAAAATATGCGTCTGTGTCCTTACTTTGGGGTGCCAAATAAGATATTTTTCATATATTCAGCTGGAGATGAATGCACAACTCGATTTTCTACCTCCTCTGCCCTCATTACAAGATATATGTGCTGGCAAATTGATGTCTTTTTTTCAGATGAATTTTCTTGGTTCATTTCAGAATGTTGAATGTTGAAGCCTCAAATCTATTTATCTCAAAACAAATTTAGGGGGAAGGCTACTCTTTTGCATACTTTAGAACAAAAGTGCCTTGATATCTGGATACAGTGTGTATGTGTGTGTAAATTGTTGCCTTTTAAGTAATTGTCAAAATGAATGATTTCAACAATCCCTGGTGCGGTTCCACATCTGTGTGTGATGACCTTTTCATTTATGCTGCCAGCACTCAACACAAAAATGAGTATGGTGTTGGAGGGCAGTTTTATATAGGTTTAAAGTAGAAGTAAATTCCACCAAATACAGTGAAACCTTTGAGCAAACATGAAAAGGATCAGGCAGTTGATTTCCAATACCTTTTCTTTATCTTTTAGTCAAAGATCAAATAAACAAATTCTGTTAGGACAAAAAAAAGCCCCCAAATAAAACCTGCCAAATGTTAGGTTTTGAATGAGTTTAAATAGATTAATTTCCAAATGAAAGCATTTCAGTTTTTCTTCTTTTACAATCATTAATGATACTACAGTTCGTATGTTATAAAATCCAGTGTTTAGTTATCAAACTACATGCAGCCTTCTCAGTGGCATTTAGGAGAGTTCATTACATTCTTCTAAAGAGTTCAGGGTGGAAGACAGAGAGGTTCCATTTTTTTGCTTACCACAAAGCCGTGTGGTTTGGGCTGAGAGATAGTGAATGACCTGGGAATCACCTGGTGAATTTTATGACTGAGTAAATATTTCAACCCTGTTCAGCCAATAAATTCACTGACATCAGGCCATACCTTATGTATATAAAGTAGCAATAAATTAAGCACTCCTAATGATAATATTTTCTCTTGTTCATTCTGAGTCTGTTGAGACATTTCATTGGGAGCCCTATTTACAGTACCGGGGAAAGGGAGAAAAAGTTCTATCCATATTCCCCACACTATTCATAATTTTATAAATTTCTATTATGTCCCCGTTAGATGTCTTTGTTTCTAAACTGACTGCCCAAGACACTTGCCTTTCCTTCTGCTCCCTTCTGCTCGTTTTCCAGCTCTGCAATATATTTTTAAAAAACAGGAACCAGGTCTGTATGCAGCATTCCAAAAGATGCTATGCCATAGATTTATATAAGGGTATAATATCAACTGTTTTATTTTCAGTCCCTGTCCTAATAATCCCCAGCACGAGGTTTGCCTTTCTCACTGTTGTCACATTGGGTGGACATTTTTATCAAGTTATCCACTACAACCCCAAGATTTCTTTTATTCTTGGTCTCAGACAATCAGCATATTTTTTTAAAGTTAGGATTTTTGGTTCTGTTACAATGGGCATTACTTACACTATCCAAACTGAACTTCATTTGCCATGTTATTGCCCAGTCATTCAATTCAGAGATTCTCTTGGAGGTCTTCACAACCCACATTGGTTTTCATCAACCCTGAATAATTTGGTATCCTGTATAAACTTGCTCTTCCCCAATTCCAGATCATTTATCCATAGTTTAAATAATACTGGTTCAAATAGCAGTCTCAGTATTCCAGTGCTCTTACCTTCATTGCCAGAATTGTTAATTTATTCTTATCTGTCATTTAACCAATTTTAACAAATAAAAGGACCTGTCCTCTTATCCCATGACCATTAAGCGTACGCTTTGGTGAATGGCAGAGCCAGCAGTACTTGGTGATTTTCATGCACATTTTTCTGCCTCTTATTTGGCTTAAGAGCATCACAGCAACATAACATTTAAATTGTATGTTCATATACTTAGTCCAGGGCTGGTGTGAAAAACTGAATGGATGTCACATTTCCAAATGTGCACGGTATAAGACTTACTTTCTAGTTTCTGCATCTCTGTAGCAACAAAGTTTCAGAGAAGGAAATACTACTAAAGAGCTACAAAGATTAAACTGTGCCAGAGAGAAATGTCTAGAAAAATATTCTATTTTGGCTGCTACCTTTTCTGAAATTAAAGTATGCTCCGAATAGTATGGTTTTCCCATGCATTCTCACTTTTTTCTTGCTCAAATTAATTGTACCAAGCAGAGGCACCTGCAAATT
Organism: Sphaerodactylus townsendi; assembly: GCF_021028975.2. Classification (NCBI taxonomy): domain Eukaryota; kingdom Metazoa; phylum Chordata; class Lepidosauria; order Squamata; family Sphaerodactylidae; genus Sphaerodactylus; species Sphaerodactylus townsendi. Next base: position 48,836,901 of record NC_059432.1, on the reverse strand, counting down.
CATGCTGTTCTTGTCATTCCTGTAGCACCTTTTTGATCTTGATCCAAACATAGAGGCACAGGTTTAAATAATTCCATTGCCAAACATTCTAGTTCCTAGGTACCATGTTGCATTCTCCTCTGAAATGTCTGGACATCTTAGCTTTTGTATTGTGTTTAAATTTTGTCTGCTCTTTTCACTTCCCATGGACATTTGAAGTAAATACTCAGTTTCCCATTTCTGTGACTAGACCTTTCTACTGCAATGCAAATTCATGATAAAGTGCATCCCACTGACTAATTCCAGGCTCATTTTCAGAAAATGTATCATTTTCTTTGTAACCTTACCTCTGGACTTAGATAAAATTATTCAGCATAGCTCAAAATGGAAAATGTGACCAATTTAGCCGATATGCTTTCAATAAAAGGATAAAACCATTTTTTCTCCACGAGTTCTATTTGAGTTCTTGCACATGCACCATCTTCATACAAATGCTTCATAACTATTCTCATCTAGTCACTGTGTTTCAAGAATACCACCTCTCTCACCAAATCTTTCTGACTGCAGCAGGGGCAGCATATTTGGCTGTTTAAAAGTTGGAAATTGCAGTCTAGCATGAGGATTGTTCATAGCAGGAAGGAGAAATATTTAACGATTGGATTCCCAAAAGTTTGATCAAAATTCACCAGTTCAGTTGTAGAGAAAGCATAGGATGATGTGAGCTGGAGTGGCATCATTTTGGACGTAAAGAACTAAAAAGAGACAAAATTGAAGTGATTGATCTCTTGGAAGGGTGTGAATTTAGGAGACCAAAAGGCTACGTGGAACAGCGTTAATCTCATAGGTGCATGCTAGCAACATGAGCAAACACAATGTCCTTGACACCAAAGTGGCCATGGATTGCTTATAACAGTACTACATATATTTAGCAAGAAAGTAGTTATCCCTTCCACATCGCTGGGGTTGAGGGAATGGCATGCCCCATGATCTGGAAGTGTGTGTAAAAAAATTTTGGCTCTTCCTTTGTACCGGAGAATAAGCCTAAATTTTTAATTTTCTTTTATTCTAACTTTAAAAAAGAAATTGTGTATATTTCTGGTATTAAAAGATAAAATATGTTGATATTATACAATACTGAGTTTCTAAACTTTTTCTACGTTATCTGCTGGCCTTGGTGTGTCATCTGTGGCTTCTGCAAAACTCCACCCAAATTTCCATTTAATTCCTTACGCCAACCCGCAATATATCAAAACTGCAATGGTGAAAGTTGCAATGTGGAAGGGATACCTATACCTTGCCATTTAACATACAGTTAGTGGTGTCTTAGGAGCCGCGTGGCGTAGTGGTTAAGTGCTTGCACTGCCACTCACACGGTCAGGAGTTCGAACTCCCTGTGGGTCAGATATCCTGGCAGCTGGCTCATGATCAGCTCAGCCGTCCATCCATGTCTTGGTCGGTAAATGAGTACCTAGCTCATAGCTAGGTGGTAAAGAATAGCTGGGGAAAGCAATGGCAAACTACCCCACAAAAGAGGCTTGCCTATGAAATCACTGCTTGCAGTGGTACCCCAGGGTTGGACACGACTGAAGGGGAAACTTTACCTTTTAGTGGTGTCTGCTTTGATGACACTAGTCACCTGTACAGAGGATGGAGAGTTTCAGTCCATGTGTACCCTTTCCTCTCTATCCAGCCACACTGAGCCATGAATTTCGATAAACAAATACAGCTCTAGGAGGCATATGCACAGAGCTCCTTTAAATGTCTGGTTCCAGTCCTAGGAATTAAATCACTCAGCCCCAAGAGCTGGATGCAAAAAATACAACACCAGGAATTCCACATGCAGCAACCACAGTGTAAGCAAGGTTTCCTGTCCAGCACAGATGCCAGCTTTGGCTCAGGTCAGCCTCTCAAGTGCTACTCCCACTCAATCCTACTGAAATTGCACAGGAAGAGGAAGTGATGGATTATCGCAAATGTAAGCAAAGGTCCTGCATTTCGTAGGGACATAATGAGACAAAGAAACAGTGTGTTTCTGTTTTCAAGTCTACAAATGACTGTTGAGGAAAAAAAACTAAAGTATTCTGTAAGACACAAATGATTAAGAAAAATATGATGCATGACATTTATTTTGTAATGTTAACATTAATATCTGTAGAAAGATTTTTATTGTCAGTACAAAAATTAACAATTTTAATACTTTTTAGACCTCCCCCATTTTTAATGTGTAAAGTTGGTATGAATTGCATTCATATTGCATTCATATTGCATTGCTACACCAGCTTGAAAGGTGCTTTGAATGTGAGAACATCATGCTGTTTTATCAAAAGGCAAGATACAGAAATGTAGTTACATTTTTGGTCACAAAACCAATGCTTATGCCTGGAAATAGTTGAATGATTTGGCAAGTTGTACTGGATCGAGAATAGAATAAATGCTTTAAAAGACAGTAGGATTCCAATGAGAATTTCTGTTAATTGTCACTGTGAAAATCTTGGCTGTCTCTTTAATGGCAGTAAAGCTGCAAATGCTAGAGCTAGGTCAAAATATCTGGAAAGCATTACTGGAAGTTCAATGAAGGTAACAGTCGCCAATTTGATGCATGTACAGAAAGAAATAGATAGGGCATTTTATAAACGTATAGCACAGTCTTAGGCAAGAATTTTTCTTCTCTTCAGGAGTCAATACAATTTTTTTTATTAGATGTATCCCACTGGGCAACCTCATCAAAATGAATAAGGACTGCCTAGGAAGAGTGCTTTGTGCTTTTTATATTACTGTTTTGCCCTTGAAGAGTTGTAATGCATGACCACCAAAACAGCTATAAAACTGGAGATAAAGAGAGCAAAATACTTCCTCGCTAAAGGACACTTCTTAATTTATGGAACTACTGAGATTCGTCAAAAACTTTAAACTGCACTTTTAAAAACCAGAATTAATCAAAACCTTAACCCCCAAATTAGTTATATACTGTAAATATTTCTCTCTTTGTTTTAAAAAAGACTCTGACAACTAATAAAGTTTGAGCAATATATCCACTTGTTCTCTGCACTGCCTGCATAGAAATGCCATTTAAATTACAAAATAACACAAACCCTATAAAAGATTAATTGTTTTTGTACATTACCAATTAATTAATAAATTAATGATATACCATTTTCCCTGAAAGTAAAGTGTTTCCCACCTTTGGATAGTGGACTCTCTCTCTCTCTCTTTTTAGAAAAGTCTATGTATGAACAGCAATTACATGGAGCTGTTTTTTATTTTTTTTAAAAAAGGATACTAATTTGCTTGGTGAAGTGGGACATCCTTCTCTTAAATCAATACAAAAAATAATTCATTGTAAATATAATATATATATTTATACATATTTGATTATATTTACATACATCCAGCACCTATATACTGCATTTGTGCTCTGTAAGTGTGTGTCAACATATATTTTCTCCAAATATTACAAAATAAACAAGAAAGGCATGACCCAGTGTTTGCCTCAAGTCCAACTGGTCCATCAAATGCAGAAAGTGTGTTGCTGAGCTAGCAACTTGAGTCCATATGTAGCTCATAAAAAATTCTCTTCTTCCGAAAATTGTTTGTAGTTCCAGCGTACAATATTATTTCCATGTGTTCTGAAAATATTTTGACCAATATTTTGCTTTGTTTTGGTCCCTACTTTTCATATGTACAAACAAAAATGTGTCAGAAGAAAGGCTTTCTTTTCACATAGTAGGTAGGTGGATATCCTTGTTCCCTTATTTCACTGGGGATAAAGAAAGATTCTTTTCATGTTTTTACACTGCCATTTATGTGTTGGTATTTAGGAAGACAAGGTTCATAAGGCATTGGATCAGAAGAAAAAACAGAGTCGTCACCTGAAGAACATGAACTCCTAGTGTCTTGATAACTTGGTGAATACTGTTCCAGTGGTCCACTGAGGTCTAGATATTCCTGTAAGACAGGTCAGAAATGTCATTTGAAGACAATCCCATTCTTTTTTTGTGTTCTATGCTACATATGTGTTTGAAGGACAAAAAATCAACATGACATTGTAGATTGAGGCCACTCTGTATTAAGTCACTCCACAAGTTAAGTCACTTACACACCACATAAAACCAAAAGTCCCCAGATAAATTGGGGGAAAGCCAAAAGAAAGCATTTTGAGGCAGATAAGTCAGTTCGAACAAAATCCGTTTTAACCACACAAGTTGAAACATACATTAGCCACATCAAAAGCAAACTTTTTGCTTAGAATGATAAAAATGAAACTTTATCCTAAACAGAGCTATTTTTGTCTAGCACATGGAAATTGTTAACAGAGGGATTAAACATTCCATTCTGATACCCATTTATTTGTTGAATATTTTGCATTTTATTACAATGATTTTCAGTTTTAATATGTAACAAGACCTTCTTAATTTCTATCTTAAATGGTCTCTAAAGTATTATGTCATCAGAGTGTATGTCTGATTGCTGTTTCCTCCTGCTTCAATATATGTGGATTATAACCAATGGAGCAACTGTCTTGTGCAAACCTCACTGAAATCAATGGGAGCTCTGCAAAAGCATGGAAGTATGGGAGCAGGGGAGGGCAGCTCCTATTCAATGCAATGGACTTGCACAGGAGAGCATTCCAGGGCATTTCAACGGATCCATGAAAAAGAGAAGCAGTATTAGTTGAAATGAAATCCAGGGTGAAAGAACTTCTTCAAAAAACAACAGCTTTGGCAGGAGAATAAAGTTCTTTTCTCCTTGAAACACTCCTTCTCTTTCAACCTCTGCAAAGCAGCTTGCTTCATTTAAATAGAGTTTAAATAGAATCTATTCATTTACTAAACCACATTCATATTCTAAGAGGGAAAAAATCAATTAGATAAAGATGATTTGCACAAATTTCCTGATCACCTCTTTTTTTAAAGTCAGTATTGGATATGTATTTTCTAGGACGATGGTCAACCAAAAAAAAGCGCGTGTGTATTTTTAATGTAATGTTACTTCCATTGGTAAGACCTTTTCCCCGTCTAGTCTCTGATCTTTGCATCTATCCGGAAAACAATATTAGCTATCTATGAGTAAAATTATGGCACCTTCATCATCAATGGCAAATCTCCCATTGACTTCAAAAGAAGTAATCATTTCCTCAATATAAATTAGTGTGACAGCTTTTAGGAACAAGACAGAGCAGGAAATTTCTGGCAAAAATAGAGGAGGAAGCTATTAGAACATGCAAAGAAAGGCTGTATCCAAGTGACTCAAGAAGATACAATAGATTATGTGTTCATCTGGAAGCCATTCACACCATAATTTAGTGTGATAACCTTTGTTTAATTTTCTGTGATAAAATGCAACTACTGGTTTATTCTTAGATTTGGAGATTTCATTATCAGGAGTTCCTGTAGATAAATATTTCCAGATACATCCTAGTGTGTCTCTTCACTGTTATATACTTGAAAACAATCTATGATTGTAGGTACACTTTCAGAACCTGAGCTGGTCTTCAAATGTGACATAAATGTAAAGTAAAGAAATACAACACTTATGAAGAAACCACAGTTCAGATTAAATGGAGATCTCAAAGTCTTATCACTTGTGACGTCAAAAAACGTTTCCATACCACAATCAATTAAATTTGGTAGTGTGGCTGGGTTTATTTTGCATCTGGATGCATATATCAGCCTGCAATGTTCAATCCTACTTTTAGCAAAAGCAAGAAACCAAGCCTAAAATGGAGTTACATAGACAGAAGCTGTAAGCAGTCAGACCCCTCTTCCCGCTAAAGGGGTGCCATGAAGGAATGGGGCCAAATCTGGTATAAGAGCAAGGCACTGCTGCTCACAATATGGATGCCTCTCAGTGAGTTTTGGGATCCGCCTTGTGTGTTAAGCCTGGGCAGGAAGGTGGTTGACTGCGGAACCATTATCTGTACACATCCCAACAATCAAACAATAACCCAAGCATTCTCTTGGGTCCTAACAAATCTCTGAAAAGCAATTAATTCTTTGTTTCTGGTTTTTCTACCAGCTTACCTCATACTGCCTCAAAACCCATTTTCGAGTAGAAATATTGGTCCTTTGGCCACTTGTAATGTTTGTATCTTGGATCTGTCTATGCAGGCCCACTTGCACGTGGGCTGTTCTTTTTGCTGCTCACTTTTCTCTTCAGTGCTGCTTTCCCTGGACATCCTTTCAGGATTGGGAACTGTCAGCCATCCCTGAAACCCTATCCAACTTCCTTCCTGTTAGCTCTTGTATGCTTTGTGTGCATATGTTCATTGCTTAATATATATGTTCATTGCTTTATATATATATATATAGTTTTTCTATTTGATTCTTTATTAAAACCAATTTTAATTATACAACTGCCTGCTCAGTTTTCACCCAGGACTCTTCTGGTATATGTAAATTATAGATCCCAGTTATCCCCCTTATTCTGTCCCAGCTAATTCACCCAGCTAAAGTGGAGACTGCCAACGTAGGGTAATAAAGTGGAATTGAGTCTCAATGGCTGAGATCACTAAGCTCAGAAAACAGCTTAGCTTTCCCACTCTTTCTCCATTGTGGTATTGTCAAGTGTATTCCTCTGCTTTCTCCAAGTAAGTGTTCTTATTCACTCCTATGGGAAAAGCAGAGTCCTTTGCTTGGACTGTCTCAATGGGAGCAGAACCTACCCTTCAGAGCCCAGTTTATACTAGATGCCTTGACACTTAAGGGTCCCAAAGAGGATTGCTATGTGCTGCTGCAGAACATGGATTTATAAAATAATCTATAGCTGTATGCTAGAACTGATATTTCAAAATATTCTCTTTTTGTTAATTAAACATATCACATGAGCCACTTAAGGAACAGGTATTTTACTAACCTCATTAGTTGTAAGAGTGAGGATTCGATCTAAGTCTTCTACAAGCTGCTTAAAAGTTGGTCTCTGTGAAGGCACTGCATGCCAACAATCTCTCATCATCATGTAGCTGTGGAAATCATCATTTCATTGTGTTAATTAACTCAGTATGTCGATGACATGCAACTTTTCTACTCAACAATAGTTGAACTGTTCTTTAGCTGAAAGTCAGGGTGTGCTCACATATTATAGACAAGAATGCAACACTCTTCATGGTGGACAAGGAAATTTAGGATACAATGTGGTAATAACCTTCTACATGCATTTGTAACTTTACAGGTATCAATACACTACACCATCTGCAATAAACGTATGTTCTGCCTTTTACAAATGAAGCTGAGGAAAGAAATTAAGTAGTGGAATAACAATGAAAATCTATCTAATGATAGCAAATAACAGTATTCCCTACAGAAAGCCCTTAACTATTTTCATTTTTAAAATGTTTGTCATTAGTGTCTAAATGATGGGGGATACAACTCTTCATTCTTCTGTGTTGGAGCAATTTTACTGATTTTTATTTTAACAGAATTGGAACATTAAATTATAGTGCAGATAGATTACTCTATCTCTTATATATTCAGGGTTCTGTCATTTCAAAAATCCTTGTTGCTGGATGTGTATTGTATCAACAGCACACATTCAGTACAAGAGTTTTCTCCTTCATATAACTTTTCCTAATCTTTAAGTATATTATATGAAAATGAGATTTTCATTGCTGGCATAAGAAGAAGAAGAAGAGTTGGATTTATATTCCCCCTTTCTCTCCTGTAAGCAGACTCAAAGGGGCTTACAATCTCCTGGAGGTAAGCTGTATGTATGCAAGAAAATGTTTTTAAACAATATGTTCATTTTAAAATGTGTCCTGTTAAACAGCCCTTTTGCATCAAATGCTGATGAGTTAGCATTAGAGCTAGCATGACCTCATTCAGCAACATTTTGTGGATGGCCCCACTTCCTGCGGCAGCCTTTTATTTAATAGTTGCACCCACCACTCTGTGTCAAAATTCCAAAGGTGCCCACAGGCTCAAAAATGCTGGAGACCCCTGCACTAGAAAACAAGTGTTATAACATAGTCAAACACAAATAGGTATTTAAATGTAAGCTGCTGCTTGAGCCTAGGCGGTCGGCAGGAATATGACCCAGTACTAAGGGTGTGCATTTTTGTTTAATACAGCAACCACTTGAACTATCCAAAATTATATTGTTTAATTATTTAAACACTAACAATCAATCCATGAATGATACTGGAATACAAAGGTAGTTCTTTGCCAGTTTTGGAACAAATTTAAACCTTTACAGCACTATATAAATAGCAAATGAATCCTTATCATATCCAGCTCATATCAGTGTGTGGAAACCATTAAGTATCCTAAGTATGCCTTCTTGAGTTCCTTGATGGAAGAAAAGTGAGGGGAGAATAAATGTAAATAAATATATGGGCTTGGGTACATCCTCCATCAATCTGTACTAAAACTAATCAAAATGTAAAGTGACATCTCTAGAGCAATCCAGTCTGTGGGTTAGTGAACAAGCCTAGTCGACGTATAACTAACATGAAATATTAAAGTTGGGGAGGGGGTGGGAGTGGACTTTTTTTATGCCTGTGTTTTTGGCAGGCCCACACAAGCCTGCGCAATTAGTACTGTCCTAAATCTGGCATTTACTGTTGAAATTTCCAAAGCTCTCCTTTTCACTGTTGAATTATACTTTTATATGTCATTGAAATGTGTGGCAGTTGTCATATGAAAACCCATAATGTATTATGTTATTATATGGCCCAATAAGAAAGAATTCTTACAGTTCATTGGTGCAATTGGCAGGTTTGTCCATTCTGTGCCCTTCTTTAAGCAGCTTGAAAAGTTCTTCCACTGGAATTCCTGGATATGGGGATCCTCCTAAAGTGAAAATCTCCCACATTAACACACCGAATGACCATCTAAGGAAGAAGGAATAACAATGACTTTAAAAAGCTGACAGAATTGGATTTATTCTCAACAGTACAGTGAAATATCCCTTTAATAATGTCAAACAAAGCTTCTTGTTACCTGACCAATTCATTTGAGTATCTTAAAAAGGCAAACTCTACTAGCCTTACTGCATTTTCTGTTGTTTCCAGTTGTGGCCATATGTGTGCAATGCCAGATGTTAATCTATCTAGTCATTACTCATACACCTTATGGAAATAAATCATCAAGTTTTTCTACTTGAGGAAAGGCACCCCAGAGGATGGTTTACTGTTCTTCTTATGAAGCCAAGCAGATCTGGCCCTGCAAACTGCCTGAATAGGAAACTGCTTGATAATCTTATCTATACTACTGTGAGCATAGTGGAGAAAGAGCAGGTAAAACAATAAAGATATGAAATTGCAACTGCAATCAGGGATACAAACATAATTAGCAAATGGCAAAACAGATATGTGCAGATATAAGTAAACAAGATACAGTGCTAACCACATGCACTTGCTAGAATGACTCCACAAACCATCCAGCTATTAATAAGGACAAAAACATTTACATAAGATGGTGGCCTGATGACTTCTCACAGGCCTTAGAAGATGTTGTTCCAATAAATTATACAAGGCAGGATAGGCCAGAAGTGGCTCTGGATAGACTTTGATGATGGAGGCAAGTCTGCCTTTTTTCATTGTGAAAGATACTTGTGGTTCTGATAATCTTTACATCAGAAGTAATGATGTAAACGGTGCACTTTGCTAACGAACAGTTAGCAAAATCTTAAGCCTCAAAATTTAGAAACTGGAGACAGCAGGTTTTAACTGTTGTTCTGAATATTCTCCAAACTAAACCATTTAGAACATTTTAGAGTGCTACATCTGTAAAAAAAAAGTTCCAAGAGACGGAAACTTCCGCACTGACAAGAGGAAATCAGTGTTTTCCTTCTTTCATGTGCTTTGAAGCCAGCCAGATTAGTAACAGAGCACTGGTTTGCAGTCTTCCAGAAAATCCTCACTTTCTAAGGCAACTCTCTCTCTCTCTCTCTCTCTCTCTCTCTCTCTCTCTCTCGCAACTAACTAGGAAATAAAAAGCCACGATTTTCAAAAAAGGCAAAAGGAGTAAAAAAGTTAAACCATAACTGTAAGTATTCCTGACACAATTTTCTGAGACAATGAATTCATGATGCATGAGTGAAGGTGAACAAATTCATTGTTTTGTTTGATTCTGAAGCCTAATACAGTAAAATAAAGTGCCTTGCACTTTTGTTAACGGAATGAAACGTAAGGAAACTTGCTTTAGTTTCCTAATGAATCCAAATAAAGATGTCTGGCTTGTGCTAAATTAATTTCCCATGGGGGAATCAAAGATTGAAAGAAAGGGTTATCTGAAACGTGTTTTAATCTGTTGAATATTTTTCTATTGCATGTCATTCAGTTACCCTAGAAGAAGCTGTAAATTAATTAAGGAAGATTAAAGTTACTTACACATCACTTTGATGTGTGTAAACTCGGTCAAATAGAGCTTCTGGTGCCATCCACTTTACAGGTAGCCGGCCCTGTACAGAAAAAAGAAAAAGATGGCAATTTATTGGTCTATTTCAATAGTGAATCTGAAGAAAAAAAGATGAACTGTGATTGCTGTATCAAAAATATGATAGTAAAGTCAATTTGTTCTGTATATGAGAAAATAATGTTTCCCTTTTCTATGTCCCTTGGCTCATTTAACACACTTGTGACTCCCATTAACTTATACAAGATCAGAATTTAAAATCATAAAGCCTTCCTCAGGCTGATTCAGCACAGGCCACTACAGCGGCTTCCCACTGGCATACATGGTGCCAGTGGAGCTGCGGAGCCATTCACACGCTGAGGTGCAAGTGGCCCCAGAGCAGCCGCAGCCCACAGAGGCCCCTCTGTTTTGTTTCCCCAGACTTACCTTTTCTCCCTGTGGAGCTCCTCAGGGACAGGGAGGCACACCCACACTGCCCTCTGACCCCAGGGGGTTGAAGGGTTAGCGTGGGTGTACCTTCCTGTCCCTGTGGAGTTCTGCAGGGAGAGAAGGTAAGAGGAAAAATGGAGGCGCCAAAAAGTGGCACCTCCAACCCAGTGCCGTTTGCATGGCGCCAGCAGGGAAATGCTGTTTCCCAAAACAGCATTTCCATCCTGGTGTGGGGGGGAGCACAGCACTGCCTCGTTGTGGAGGTGGCAGCCATGCGAAAAGCATTTTTACCATCCCTGGGACACTGTTTTTGACCTGTGCAGAATCTGCCTCAGTTGGAAAAAGACTCTCACAAGGAGAAACTATTTGGGTTCCAACTCATGGTATTTAGGATTGAAGGAATCACATGTTGATCAAGTTTAGCTGCTCATCCCATCCCAAGCACAATTCTCCCAACATCAGCCTTCCACAGAATCCTGATCTCAGCATGCCACAAACTGTGAGCTATACATGGCTATACTCCAGAAGATTCAGGGTTAGCAAAACTGTGATGTAATAAGCAGCATTCTGTGAACATGGAAGGAAAAGATGCCTTTGCATAGCACTCCCTCAGTCATGCTCAAAAATGCAACACCTCTAAATCACCAAGAAGGGTGTTATAAAATGATACCCCAGAAGCCTTATGTAACAGCCCTTTCTCTGTGCTCACTGTGTCAGGCTGTGACACAATGAATGAATGTAGCATTAATATCAGCCTCCTCTCCCAGACAGATATTCATTTTTGACCAGTATAAGCAGCTGTGCACAATAAAGGCACAGTGTATCAATACGGAACCTTTGCACTTTAACCAGTGGATTGCCAAGTATGTCATAAAGTTTCTACTGACTCCAAACTAAACTTTGGGTAATGCAAGTCCTCAGCAAATTAAACTAAAACCAAATGTTAGCAATTACTAAATGGATGCATTCCTCAAATTCATCCATTGATTACAAGGAAGCAAATTTATATTTGTATTCAGTATCTAACTAACTGTAAAAGAATGTGCTACACGTTTCATGGAGACTATAAAAAGTAACAGCAAAACCTTATCCTTTAGAAAGAATCATGTAACACGTACGCTCTCAAGCTGTGTAAGCAGATAACCTTCCTTTCCAAGCAAAAAGGGGTTAGGAATCCTTACACACTTGCCTATTATTTTCATTTCTTTGATTAAAAGTTAGGCTGGTGTACAAGAAGTCCATTAGGAATACATTTGCCATACTTAAATGCACCACTGAAAAAAGATACGGGGTTCAGAGATAAGGCTGCCATCCACTTACATTAGTAGTCTTTTTATAATAATCTATATTGTTGATATCTCTGGCCAACCCAAAGTCAGCTATTTTCATGACATTATTTTCAGTAACCAAAACATTCCTCGCTGCTAAATCTCGATGGATGCACTGAAAAAGGAAAAGGAAAAAGAAAACCCACAAATTTTCATTAGTGAATACTACAAGCCCCGCCACCAGAATTCACTCAGGTATATACATGCCAGTGTAACCAAATATAAATATCACTGATGTCTGAATATTTCAAATTCCCTCTTTACAACTGAGATATGAGATCAGGGCTGCCAAGCCCGCAGTGTGGAGAGGAGAATTCCCTACTCCCATCCCCATCAGTTCCCATTGTGAAGGGAGAAAATATAGCCTTATGTTACCTACAGGAAGTTGATTCAGGAAGTGCTAAGAGTAGCTCTAGGAATTTATAGAGCTATCCCGGTCACTTCCAGTATCAACTTCCAGTAAGTACAGAAGATGGTTTTTTTAAAAAACAAACAAACCATGACACTGTGCCATGCTGTTCCTCCCAAGCCCTCCTGCCAGTTGTCAGGCACTGGCTGGTAACCCTATAAGGCATTTACTATGATCCCAAAGGATCTGAGGACCTTCAGTATGTTTGACAGCTTCCATTTGCTGTGTGTGCAAAAATGTCCTTTCTCACGGAATTGCAGAGGATGTCTCTGTGTGTGCAGGCATCTGGACCAAAACCACCAGCCAGAAGAGTGAACTGATTCACACAGTTACTGAGCACGATATAGCAACAATAAAAATGAGCAAAATATTCTGCCTTTGCCTGGTCCTAGGACAGCTGTGAGTGGACCCAGAGATTTCAGATTTCAGCACACATCAGCAAGTGATTGAAAGCATGCCTTTTTAAAAAGAACAATTATGCACTGAAAACAGAATCCAGCACCTGGGAGCAAATGAACAATGTCAGCCAGCAACTATCATCTGTTCAGTGATCATGAGCAATGACTCTAGGGTATAACAGCACATCAATAGATTTCCCTTGATTCAATTAGAAGCAACTGGTGGCTATTCCTTTGTAGAAATACATAATTACATAGATATTCAATAGGAAGGGAAAGAAGCACAAGAATATTTGTTCTAATTCCTAGAGTGTAGTAGGCTATACCTAATAAACCTATACCCATACCGAAAATATATCTCCCAGAAGATACTTTCTGGCATTTTAAGGCCTTCTAGGAAAATGTTTTCATGTCTATAAAAGTCCCTAAGTAACATATGCCAAATGCTCTCAAAATATTGACATGTTTCTTGAGAATCATCCTAAATTTTCCAGCTAGTTAAGCCTGTTGGTTTTATCTCCTGGCCATAAAACACAAACCTGTTGTTTACAGTGGGCAGCAAATAATCAGTTTCCTCCTTCCTTTATAATAGCATTTAAAATTTGAAGATTATGTTCAAGACCTTTCCCCCAAGGACCACTAGAGAAATATCCTGGGGGACTTCAACGTCCATGCCGATGCTGCCTCCTGTACAGCGGCCGCGGACCTAGTGTCATCCATGGCGACGCTAGGCCCATGAGGCTGGGCACACGCTGGATTTGGTCTTCGGGTCGGGGATAGGCCTGGTCGTATCCTCTACTGATAGGGTGCCATGGTCCGACCATTTTGCCCTGAAGGTTCGGGTGGACATGCCAGCGGCCAAACCCCGCTCTTCCAGGGCGACGAGGCTGATTTATGCCAGCCACAGCGGAGACTTATGGATCCATCTTTGGTTTCCTGAATGCTCCTGCGGGACCCTGAACCCACCGGCACACTCGATGAGCAGGTGGAGGATTGGAATTCCCGACTCTCCGCCGCCATCGATGCTGTTGCTCCCCAGCGTCCCTCCTACGCCCCAGCTCTCGGCCAGCGCTCCATGGTATACAGAGGGAGTTAGCGCTGCATGGTAAGCGAGGAGCTTAGGCGATCTAGAAGCGAGTATGGATGTGAGTGCGCACCACGCGATCTTTTGACCCACCGCCTGGCCGCCTCCGGAGTCGCGAGAGTGCGCTGGGTCGCTTCAGTGGATAACCTGCGTTTCTCGGGGCGGAATCAGCAAGTGAGGTGCGGGGACCAGGCCTCCCGGAGGTGCACCCCGGCTGTCACAATGCGGTGGTGCTTGCTCAGGGGGGCATTACTGTCCCAGCTTGTTATTTGCTTTATCTACATGCGACCCTTGCTCAGTTGGTGCGAGGAGTTTTGGGCTGATGTGCCATCAGTGCGGCTGATGACACTCAGCTCATTCTGTTGATGGAGGGAGGGAGCAGTTACACACGCCCCATGCGGCTCTACAGCATTGTTTGGAAGGCGGTAGCTGGTTGGTTCGCGACAGAGCAGGTTGAAACTGGAGGAATCCCTCGAAGACGGAGATCCTTTGGCTGGGCTGCATTGAGGGGGGGGGAGGGCCTTTCCAGCCGCCCGGTATGGGAGGGGGGTCACACTGGCACCGACCCCTCCGTTTCTCGCCATGACGCCTGGGGATCCACTCTGGACTTATCTCTCTCAATGGAGACCCAGGTGGCCCATACAACCCGGGCTTGCCTTTTTTCCCCACTCTCCGTCAGGCCCGGCGACTGGCCCCTTCCTCTCCAGAGCGGATCTAGCCTCCGGTGATCCATTAGGCAGCGGTCATCTCCAGAACTCCTGACTATTGTAACTTCGCTCTACGCGGGCCTTCCCTTCGTTTGATCCGGCCCGATTAAAACTGGTTCACCATGCAAGCGTTAACCTGCGGTCTGCTACGGGCAGCACCTTTCGTGAAGACACATCCAGCCTGTGCTCGCGGCAGCTGCATTGGCTTCCAGTGCAGAGTTCGGATCATCTTCAAGGTGCTGGTATTGACCTTTAAGGCCGATTCACGGCCTGGGACCATCGTATCTCTCGAGACGCGCATCACCCCACACGTCCCTAGGCTGACCTCTTACGATCCTTGAGGAGGCCAATCTACTGGTGGTCCCCCTGGCCCTCGGCAATCGGCGTGCTGGCTAGCCTCCACAGCGGGCCAGGACCTTTACTGCCCTGGCCCGGCCTGGTGTGGAAACGCCCTTCCTCCAGCGCTATCCGGGCCCCTGCGGGACCTTAAGGAGTTCCGCGGGGCCTGCAAGACGGAGCTGTTCCGCCGGGCCTTTGGAGGACCCAGCCGCCAATAGTGCCCCGTCTTGGCCCTCAACATCTGGGCCACAACTACATCATTGAGACTCGCCATGCCCCCCTCCACCTTGGGGAGGGAGGGTTTTTTTTTTTACAATATTGGAACGCTGGACGCCATTTTATAACTTTATATCTTTGTATCTTGAATTTTTATTTAAATTTAATCTTGGGCTTTAAACTGAGAATGTATTGGGAGTTTTATCGCTGCTTTTAAATGTTATTTAATTACACTGTTTTAAATACTGTACACCGCCCAGAGCCCCTCGGGGATGGGGCGGTATAAAAATCGAATAAAATAAAATAAATAAAAATAAAATAAAATAAATCCTGGAAAATGCATTTGAACTCAATGTAATGCTGCAATACAAGGGCCTCCTTCTGTTGAATCAAAAGTGTTGCTCATTCAAAGGTGGGCACTGCACTGAATCAAAGCCTGCCATTGGAAAAGCCCCCCACCCATGTATTTCCATGCTAAACTTCATTAATATATTGTATCAACTTTTGCTTTCATGTGACATGGGCCTGACAGGGTTCCAAGATAGCAGGGTTCCAAGATAGATGGGATGTAAGGTGGCTACATTTCACAAAGGTATTAAAAAACAAAACAACAAATTAAATTCATTGTTAAATTACTGAAATGAAGTTTATCTATGGACCTCTTAATTTACATATTAGTTTTGAAAACTAAAGTTTCCTGGAGTTTTTATCTTGCTTTTGGTGGATCTCAATAATGACATTTCAAAGTGGTCTCCTATTTTAACGTTTCTTCTCTTCATATCAGCACATTTTTTAAACTTTGCAATTGACCTTTCTTGACTCAGAAAGCAAGTTCTGCCTGTTGATGGATACCATAGCTTAGTTTAAGCATTTCTGTCACAAGTAATAATAAGGGAGAAGGAAAAAAGAAAAAAGATATTTTGAAACATTCTATATTCTTTGTCCATTTTATCCTACTTTTTTAATGCATAAGGCATATTGTAATGTCTGTGCTTTCAATTCAAAGTTGTTATTTATAATGGTATTCAGTTAAGTCTAATCCTATCTACAATGTTCTGGTTTGGCTTTAGGTACATTTAGAAACAAACCACAAAATAAAAGATAATGAAATAACACCTATATTAACATCCATACTCAATTTTTGTGCCTAATTCTGTGCATGAGTCCAAAAGTGAGGATCAAAAATCCAACACTGTAGAGCCACACAGAGAGAAGGAATTTTTCTACAACCTTATGTAATCTTAAAGTTAAAAAGGTACATTTTTTAAAATGCCAAAATTTGATTATATAAATCTTGTGATTCTACAGAATGAAATTTCAGCTGCCATTCTACAGGATGATGAGAAAGCCCAGTAACCAAGAATTGGAGAAGGAAAGGAAGAGGTAGCATCAGCACCTAAGAGACAGAGGGGTGGAAAAGGAGGAGGACACAGTAGTACAGGGGGTGGCTGGAGTGCTGAGAGAAAGCAGGGGAGAAGGTAAAGTAGAGGTAGCTGCAGCAGCAGGGAGAAAGAAAAAAGTAACATGGCAGCCTTTTCCCAGCCAACTGATCAAAGAGTGATCACGTGACTGCTGGTGGCCATACCAGTAGGTTGCCTGGATAAAAAAAACTGCTTATCATGATGGGGGACATAAGATGTTCTCATATTCCCCCAGGAGCCAAAAATCAAGCAACACTACCGAGGGAGGTTTCATTCAACCCTTGGCAGAGCTGCTGGCGCCAGTGAGGGAGTTGCAAGGGGAATAGGCAAAAAACAGACACCGAGAGGAAATCAGGAGGACAAGCAAGGTTGAGGAAATTATATTTGCCCCTATCACCAAGGCAAAGAATATGTCTGCTGGTCTGATTACAGGAGGGTGGGGTGGGGGGAATCTCTAATTTCCAACCATCATCAAGGCTGTGAGAGCACCCCAGCTTGAGTCTTCCAGCAAGCCATGCTGGCAAAGCTCCAAAGATACCTCAAAGGGATGCAACAGTTATCCTGCCAAAGCAACATTTTAAAAAATCACAAGCCTTGCTAGGGAAAAGAACCATCAGACCCTGACCACTTTCTAAAAATACTTGGCAGGCACAAGAAAGAAGTTGGCAGGTGCCAGGACACCCACTAATGCCATGTTGGGGATCCCTGGTTTAGACTATTGTTTTTACCTGTGAAAAAGATGGCCCAGAATGTAAGATGACTCCCTCCACTAAAAGAATTACACACAAAAAGTTTTATTATTATTGTATGTACAAGTAAGGCAACCATCTCTTTTTCTTGACAACACATTTTTTTTGCTTATGACTCATTTAATACAATAGCTATACAAATATTTTACTGCAAGCTTAAATTGCTTGTCAAAATCTGTCCTGTTTACTTTTTTTTTCATTTTCTCAGTGACCCGTTTGTTGTTCAGATTAGAAGGCAGACTGACCTGCTCATATTCCTCAGTTCCTGGATGGCAGAAACACCCTGACACTATCACCTCCCTTAGTATTTAGGCTCAATAAATGGTTGCCTGAGGGAAAATAGCTTGTGAAATGCACATACTGAGTTATTTGAAGAACCAGAATGCATAGTTCTACTTGATGTAATCCTTTTTATTTCTGCATTTTGTTTCTCAATGATAACTGCTCCAATGATGAACTGCACAAAGTTCTACCCTCTGACAAGTATTCAATTTTTCTGGTTCTGGGATGGCACTGACTTCAATAACCCATTTTGGGAAGGAGACCATGTGAACTCCTATAACAATTACACTTTTACTTCTGGAGGTTGTAACCATGAGGACTAGACAAAATAATCGTGGTTCACTGTGTTTTCTCAAGAGAGATTTCTTCTTACAAACAGCTCATACCAAACAAAAGTTGCTTGGTGCCAACTAAATGTTATCCCTAGAAATTCTTTTTAGCCAGGCTAGAAACTACTTGCAGACATTTACATATGCTAGAGCTGCTAGTGCATATCATACAACTGAGATGTTTTTAAAGAGAATGCTGATCTTCCACATCCTTGTAAATGTAACCAAAAAAATCACACAGCAGCACTGCCTTGGCCATCCTTTTATAGCCTGCAAGCTACATATTGCTCATCTCTGCATTGAAAAGCAAGACATGTTTTTTTGCAGAACTAGCTTACTTTTTGTGATGCCAAGTATTCCATGCCTCTTGCCAACTGGTATGTACATGAGACTAAATCTTTAAATGTCATCTGCTCTTCAGGTACCCGGTTAATGTCAAATGAATATTCCATTCCTGGCGGTCGCCGGGCTCTCAGGTACTCTCGCAAATTCCCTTTGGAAGCATATTCCACAAGAACATACAAGGGCCCTTTAACACATAAGAGGATAAAAAATTAGAACGCATCTGTTCAGTGCCATTTTACCCATATGAGTGGAAGAACCTGACTCAGCAAGCCATTATTATGCAGAATGGGAGCTCAGTGTCTCATCCAAACTCCTTCACCCCCATATTTCCATCTCCATGCAAGCACAGCATCTGTCTTTTTCCATATATACTTGCTGACCCTTACACCCGCTCAGCAACAATACTCAAGAACATATAAAGCAAAGTCACATTTTAACCATATTTTTACATTCACATTATAATTCCTCTACAATAAGCAGCATATCCTTAACCACACTATGACTAACTTTACATGTTATGGTAATATAAAGGCAACAATGTGGACAAATGCCTTGTATCTTTCTATCCTATCTCTGCCTCATGACAAATGCTTCGTTTGCAACTCCCACAGCAAATAATTAGGAAGCCCCAGAGAAAGAGCAGTTTATTCTTATATACACATCATAATCTCACTGAGGGATGTTTCTCCCTGATCCCCTCCCCCACCCCCCGGCCGCCAATTTTTACCCTTCACATGCTCAGTGTTCAATTATACAAAGAGAAAAGTAGGATAGATACATGGAATGAAGATGAATAGAATGGGCAATTATGTTAATCAATTTATGGTTTACTGGTATATTGGACGCAAGTGCAGTGTAAATTAGGGGAAATGAGACAGAAAAATATACCAGTATGTCCAATACTACATAACAATTCAACAAAAGAGCCACCTAAGCAAACAAACAACAAACAAAATAAAAATTGCTGACCCCAGCTTCTGGAAAGTTTTTCCAGTGCAAAAACCTGAAATCTTTTCAGGACAAATAGGAAATCCACAGACTCCATTCTGCTCCCACAAAAAAAAGTTAAACTGCCTCTTTCTTACAGTCTCATTTGCATATCACTTTCATATTTACGATATAATGAATCTCATCCCTTACCATCCTGAGTGCATGCCCCAAGGAGATTGATAATATTTTTGTGCCTCCCTATCATCTTCATCATCTCCATTTCAGACACCAGGTCGGACAGGTCTTTTTCCGTAGCGTCGTCTGCAAAAGGGGGAAAAAAATCTGCTCAGTTCACTTTTCTTCAGCAACCACTTCATTGATCCCTTATAGCATTTCCAACTAGTGAAATGAAATTAAAAGATCAATAAATCATAGAAATAAATGCATGCTTTGATATCTTGAAGGACTGTTTTCCTGTTCACTGCACTCTCAAGGCCAGTTTTAAAGCAGACTGTTGTTCTCTTATCCGAGATCATTTGTCAGTCCTGATCTGCCTTATGGGAAGAAAAGCAATGGAAAGAATAATGAGCTAATGAGACACCGTATATAAATTTAAAATAAAAAAAATCTGGTTCTAACATGATGCCAGTCAGCTTTGCATTTGGACAGCCACAAATAAAAGAATTTTAGTGAAGAATATATACTTATATCAAGTACTTTACAATTCCAGGAAAGAGAATTTTGCCTAAAATCCCAACCATCCATATTTCAGACAGCTCAACAGTGCTCTTTTCCTGCCACTTTGGCTCCTTTTTTGTCCAGTTACTTTAACACATCTCCTAAGCCAGGGTTCTCCAAGGTGGTGCCCAGGGGCTTCTTTTTGAACCAGCCAAGCTATTCAGAAAATGGATGTGACCACTGTAAAACAGTGTTTGTTATTGGCTGCCTTCACTCAAATGAATGGGTTTTCCACTGGAGAATCAGGAGTAAGAACTTGGGCTGCCTTAGTCATTGTGTGGTTCCATTCCCCCTTCAGGTTTTCTTCTCCCCAAGAGGAATGCTAATGGAAGTATTCCATTTGGGTCCACTTCCTTCAGAAGCCACTTGGGGTCTTGTTCCACATCTTGTAGAAGTCTTTTTTGGGGAAAATGCTCACCAACCTTTCTCAAAATTCCAAATGTTCCTATAAGACTGAAATAGGTTGGAAACCTTGCGCTAAGCTGTACTGTGAAACAAAGCATGTCTTTTGTATCCTGCTTTTCTCTCTTACCACTTAGTTACTTTTTAAGTTTCCCATCCAGAAGGACCATCCTAAATGGTGTTATGCCCTTCTATTCTACTCTTCTGTGAGTCAGTAGTAATTAGAACTGCAGTATAAATCTCTGAAGAACATTCTGCTTAATTAGTTATCACTAGTCAAGGAGTGTATGGCGACGAGGCAGAGATCGTTGAAAGGCTGTCTATGGTTCATGCCTCCAATTCTAAATGCAGGAGGGTAAGAAGAGTGATGCTGCTGAACAAACTGGACGTTCAGCTCTTTCCGCTGTGCGCCTCTCCACCGGCAGAAATTATGCTGGTGGAGGAGAGGGGGTGTTCGCACGGGAGTGTGCGAGTGGCCCCCGCAGAGGTCAGCACACAAAAGGCGGCTCCGCATGGAGTCGCCTCTTCTGCGTCCCCCCCACTCACCTCGTCCTCCAGCATCGGTCTGGAGGGCTGCAGGGACCCGCCCATGCTGCCCTCCGACCTCCAGGGGTCAGAGGGCAGCGTGGGCGGGTCTCAGCAGCCCTCCAGTCCGACACTGGAGGACGAGGTGAGTGGGGGGGGGATGGGAAAGTGGCTCCTTTGGTGCGGTGCGGTTCGCATCGCACCGATGGGAAGGCAGCGCTTTCCAAAAACCTCCCTCAGGAAGGGAGGAGGAAAGCAGCGCCTTCATGCTGCTCGGGGCCGCACAGGACGGCGCTGCTGGGTTGCAGCAGCGCTGCCTGTGCAAACAGCTGCCCAGGGACGGCGTTTTTGCCGTCCCTGGTCCACTGTAAATGGCACGTGCGGAAAGGGCCTTTCTGCAGATGTCACAACAAACCACAAACCAAGGGGCTTATAATTGCAACCCACAGTTGGCTGGGCAGCCTGCATTCAGACATTATACTGAACAGGATATTATGTTTAAATGAAATGTTAAATAAGAAATTGTTTCTCAACTGTGGTTTATAATGATAGCTGAAAATAGTTAGCAAGAAATGAGATTTTTTTCTATAGCTTTCCTAATATCTAAGGCTTTGTATCTCTGAATTATCCCAATTATCTGTTAGTGCACTAAAGAATATATTAGGTTCATACTGAATTATGACTGTCACACAACCATCATGATGAATGGTTATAACCCCCCTCCCAAAAAAAAGTTGTTTACCATCTCTTTAGCACTATAGCTTCTTTCCTATAGATAAGAGGCTACTGAAAAACAATCAGAATTTATTTCTTATAACTAGAAACTCAACAATATCTTACTTTTAACACTTGGCTTTTACAAACATCTATGCATTCTTTCCACCCACATCCTCTCTTTTCAAAATGTGTCAAAGCAAGACTGGGCCTGATTTAACAATTTATTTTCTGGTGTAATTTATGTTACAGATGCCTTTGAAGAAGAACGTTTGAAAAACTAGAGCACATAAGTCTCCCCTGTGGATCAAATCATGAGACAAGGCATAAACAGTCATAGCAAGCCTTTGACTTGCTTGTAAATACCTGCTGCTAAGGATAAATAGTCTGTCAAATGCACTGATTTATGCCACAAAACAGCTGAGGTCAGCTCAGTGAACTTTGGCCTTCAACAGTTAGAGAGTTTAGATGCCACAAAAGAAACATTCTTCACAGAACCTGCCACCTTCTTCAATCTCCCCCTTTCCCCATTATATTACCTTTTAGCATTTTCACTGCCACTGTAATGGCTTCTTTTGGTTTGTCTTTGTCAATTCCCACTGCTTCCGCCATGACAACTTGACCAAAGCATCCTTCCCCAAGAGGTTTCCCTAGTGTTAACCTAGGGGCATAAACAGGAGATTAGCGCAGAGAATCTGATGAGAGGATGAAGCTGGTGAAATCAAAGAGCTCAAAATTAAGAATCTTTCAACAAAGTGTTTTGATTGGAGCATTTATCGTATAGCTATGAACAGTAGTACCCAGTACACTCCTGGGTTTGTGTGGATTCTAGTCAGTTTTCTAAAGGACACATTCTGTTCTACTTGCATAGTAACATGCACCTTTGCAGCAATTCTCAGACCATCACACTAATTTCTCACACAAGTAAAGTGGTGTTCCAAATCTTACAACAAAAATTGTTACCACATATGGAACAAGAAACACCAGATGTTCAAGCTAGGTTTTAAAAAAAGAGGGACAAGATATCATTTTGCAAATTTATGGTGGTTACTACAGCAGTCAAGAAATTTCAGAAGAAAATCAACTTGTTTCATAGATTACACCAAAGCTTTTGACTGTGTGGATCATGAAAAGATATGGCTGGTTTTAAAATAAATCGGCGTGCCACAGAACCTGACTGTTTTGATGCACAATCTGTACTCCAGAAAACACACAAATGTTTCGACAGAATGTAGAAAAACAAAATGGTTTCTAAATGCAAAGGTGTTAGGCCAGGATGTATTTTATCTCTCTTCAATCTAAGTGCAGAACATATAATGAAAAAATGGATTACATTTAGATGAAGTTGGGGGAACCCTGGCAGAAGGAACATTAACAATTTGAGATATGTAGATACCACAATTCTGGCAGAAAACAGTGAAGACCTGAAAAGAACTACTTAAGAATATATCACTGACAACCAAAATCAAGTTAATTCATGCCATAGTATGCATGGGTGTGGAAGTTACACTTAAGAATCTTTTCTAGCTCCTTATTGGTGGTGCTTCCCAATCTCAGGCTGTTTCTGCACAAAGTGGACTTTCTTGGAAGAAGTCAAGAAAGAATCAAAGTCTCAAGCTTCAAGTTGTTCCAGTCAAGCAAGTACTTTATTTTAGTCAGACTCTGGGAGGAATTAGGGTCTTAATTCTTCTAGCAATAAACCTCTTTTTTTTTCACTGTTACACCTTGCTTGTGAGTCTTCCACTCTGTTCTGGCCGAGCACCTAAGACTGTTTTACTTGGGGAACAGCACAGGAAGTGTTTAAACTTTACTAAATAGACTGGTAAGATACAGGCCATTACGTTAATCTGATTCAAAACCATGAATATACTCAGTAGCTCTACACAGAAAGGGGCTGTCCTGTTTTCACTCATGTTATGGAATGTATTCATGTGAGAATATCATGGAGCATGTGCAGAGAATCTTTCCCTTCATTCCCAACAAACAAATCCCTATTTTTCTTTCTGGCTCCGCCAAAAAAATTAGTAACCATGGAGGGAAGGGAATCCTAAACTAATAATTTTATGACCAACCAAAATAATGAGTTTTGCATGCAGTTTAGACGAACTGGGTAGCATTTCCTAGTGGCATGAGATCTCGTAATTCCCCTCCCTCAGTTCAGCCCCATTTGGAGATTCTGAAAACACTAATCTCAAATTGCATCCAAAATAAAGAATATTGTTCCTTTCAGCACAGCTGGAGTTTCTGTTTTCTTGCAGATGTTTTGCAGATGTTGGATTACTTTCATCATTTTACTCATCCACAGAAGAAGGCCGACAATGTTGCTCCAAAATTTCAGATTAGGAATTATGGGCCATATATTGGATTAACAACCAAGGCTACTGCCCAAATCATGTGCAACTGTTCTGACACATCTGGTTTAAGAAGAGTACACAGCATTCCCTCTCAGAAAATTCAGCATCTTTTTGGAAAAGTACCACAATTAGAAATCAAATGGGATGAGTTTAAATAGACTTTTAATTGAAAAAAGCTTTTAGTTTAATCACACTAATGTGACTGTATACACTGAGCAGTAACTGTTATATAAAGTGCATGCTACTTTGACAATACACAAAGACCAAAAAAGGGCTGTATGGTTTATACTGAGATCATGCTGCATTTTCTCTGAAACTAAAATTGAATTTAAGAACTTGGCAGAGAGCAAACATTTGCATTGGAAAACGGTTAATTTATGTGCTCTCGTGCTTCTAGTATGAACATAACAATCCTGTCATTGTGTGCCTGAGGCCCCCCAATCTAATAAACTGCTCTTAAATAGCCGTCTTTCATTACATACCCACTACACCCACATTCATGCCGAATGCTGTTTTTAAATGTATAATGCTCAAAGATTTTCCGCATTAATGTTTTCCCTAGGGGAAAGGGCTGACAGAATTAAGTATACAGACCCCCACTGTTGACTAGAACCTTGCAGGTGGCAAGTGAAATATATGGCACCCCTTGTCATCCATAGAATTAAGACTATTTCTATAAATGTGCACAAAACACATTTGTCTTTTTCAAAAGTAAGGTTAAAACTCAAAAGAAATGGCTTGGATTTTTTTAAAAAAAATAGGACGTTTTTAAAAATGATGTGACGATTTTCTGAAATTTAAATTCTGAATTAAAAATTAAATGATTTTTATGCTTGTCCTATTTTACTATACGAATATGATTTTACCCAAAATAAAAACAAATTAAGTTATTATTAGTGAATAAACTTGTAATTTGTATGCGAAAGTAAGCAGGCCACCCTCTTTTTTCTTCATAGCACATCTAGAAAAAAAACCCTAGTCTTTCTTTTGGAAAAATACAGTGCAACATTTGTCACAGTTTTTCTTACCCAAAGGCTATAATATTTTCTAAACCTATTCATCCAATATGAAGGTAAACTATGGTACACAAATCTGATTTTAATATGTCCTAATTTACTGTATGAATATGCTTTCACTCAAAATAAAAACATGTTAAGTTCTTATTAGTGAACAAATTTATAACTTATATGTGAAAGGAAATATGCCCCCTTTTTTCTTGGCAGCACATCTAGAAAAAAAGTCTTCCTTTTGGATAAATACAGTGTTACATTTGTCTCAGTTTTTTCTTAAAGCACTAAGGTTTGCTAGATTGTCTACTTCTGGTAATCCAATATGAAGGTAAACTACAGTATACTTGCAAACACATCTCAAAGACCCAAAAACTGTTAGCACAACAAAAAGTTAATAAGGTTGGTACAGAATGATGTAGCCAGGATGATTAGTGGAGTGGGGTCATAGGGATCATATCACTTCAGTCTTATTCCATCTATACTGCTCCCAATTTGTTTTTGGTCCCAATTCACAGTGCTGGCACTGACCTTTAAAGCCCCACATAGCTTGGAGCCTGAATACCTTAAGAACCACCTTCTCCCATATTAACCTACCCATTTACTGTGGTCATCTTTGGAGGTCTTGATTCAGGTGCCCCTAACATCTAAGGACAAATGAATGATAACCCAAGAAAGGGTCATCTTGGTTGTGTCTCACTCTATCAGCTGGTGAAGACTCCTAATAACTGTTATTGGCATCTCCCTGGTGTGTTTATATTCTATATATTCTTTATTTTAATTGTTTTAAATGGGAACCCTATTTGGGTGGAAAGTCATAGCAAAGTTTTAAATGAAATGAATATATTCAATAATAAATTTCAAAATAAATTTAATCTCCCCACATTGCCCTCAAAGACCCCTCCGTTCATTGGAGGGGAATCTTTTAGCAATCCCCAGCCTGAGAGATATCCAGCTGGCTACATTGAGAGCCAGGGCTTTTATGGCCCTTGCTCCGGCCTGGTGGAACAAGCTGCCGAGTGATGGCAGAGCCATGCGGGAGCTATCACAGTTTAGCAGGGCCTGCAAGACGTGGCTGTTCCACCAGGCTTTTTCCATCTAACCAACTGGACTAAGTTAGATCATCTCCTTTTGGCCTCTGGGGGGGGGGGGCGGGCAGTGGGGGGACAGGATGGATGGGAAGAAGGTGAATGGTGATGATTATTTATTATCTGTTAGTTTTGCCATTGGTCTTTTGACATCAATTGACCTTTTATACTGAATGCTATTTTTAATGTTTCATTTGTACTGTTTCATTGTTTGATATTGGATTTGTTTTTATGGCAATGATTTTACTGATTGTGTATTTGATTTTATATTGTGATTTACCCTGAGCCATGCAGGGATAGGGCAGGATACAAATCTAATAAATAAATAAATATAAACCATTCAAATAAGTAAACAAGCAGGAATAAAAGAGATCTCATAAAACGTATCTCTAAATAACAATATTTGAGGAATTCTGCATTGCTATATGTGATTTTCTATGTTCTAACGAGAGAATGCAACAACTGAAAGTTAGCAAAAAGGAACTGAAGTTTTCTTGTTACCTGAGGCATTCAAAAAGAAGGAATTCACTTACTTATCTCTGGGAAACTCCCATTTTGGGTCTTCTGGCAGTTCATATTCAGAAACTCCTGCCAGCATTGGAGCATCAGCATTGGAGGAGAGACGTGTAGTTATCCTCACCAAAGGTGTATTGGAGTTCATGGAAGAGCTAGAGTCCGCTGACACCTGTTCATTAGAAATCAAGATGCAAAGAGAAGATGTAATTTTGGCCCAATTATACCAAACTGGCTGTACATAGAAGCCAAGCCAGCAACTCTCCCAAGTTACTGAAAAACTAGGGCGGATTCCGCATGGGTCAAAAACAGTGGTGTGAAAATGGTGTAAAAAGGCTTAAAATGGTGTAAAAGGGTTTACACCATTTTCACACAGTTTTCACACCACTGTTTTTGGCCCATGCAGAATCAGCCTAAATGATTCACTGCCAACTAAAGATAGGGGATTCATAGAAATTTCCGTCATAAAAACATCATTAATAAATTAGTTTCTAGAATTGTACTATCTGATATACTTATGGGATTTAAAAGTATAAATTCCTTACATTTTTACAAGCAAAACTGCAAATATGCCCAATACTAGAGAGAATGTATTGAAAAGTGCTGCATCCTATACTACATAGGTATATTGTTTGAAAGATCACAGTAGAAGGCAAGCAGCAATCCACCGATAAAGGAACCTGTTACCCAGTGCTTCCCAAAATTACAGTATTTCCATTTCTTCTGCAGATAAGCATAATTGCACAATTATAATAAATCCATTCTCGCTTCTTTTGGGGGGGGGGGGCTAAATAATTATATATTAAAATGACATGTGGCATTCCCAGCATTAATGCTTAGGACTGGTTTGCCTCAGCCGTTACTGGAAACAAGAAAGGCAAGATGCTTAATTTGGTAGCCTCATTTGAAGCAGCCAATGAGGAGACATGATTTTGTCATTTATATTGTGGCACTTCCATTAAACCTAGCCTCTAACTGGCTGCTGGATCCTTTTTTCACCTGATTTATGTCAGGGCAGAGGCCTGGTCTTTGGACTAGATTGGCCATAACTGGTTAGGCAGGAATAGGATGGGCTGATCACAGGTAGGGATGATCAGCAAACACCTTGAGGCATCAGCAGTGATGAGCGGTGTGCCTGGAACTGTATATCATGGACTGTGAGGTAGGGTGCGGCTGGGAAGGACTGCCCTCAGTGTTGAACAACATATTTTCCAAACCTGGTAGTGACTGTGCAGTGCAAAAGGGAAGGGGCTGGGGCTAGGCACCTCTCAGAACATTATGTGCAATGATGATAAGCAAGGCCAGCAGGCTGAGTTTAAGGTCAGGATGAGTCTGTTTAATTAAAAAAAAAGCTGCTGCCAGGCTGCCTGGGACAGCCTATCCATTTAAATATTAGCATATTTAATGATATGATGCAGATCTACATAATTAATGAATTAATTGAACTAGTTCAACCCAACGGTAGGGCATGCCTGGGGCAATGCTTTAGACAAAAACTTTAAAGACATCTACTAGAGAAACTGATTTAATTAGTAACTGTGTTTGCGTCAGTTCATAGTCCCAAAGTGATTTGTTGAAATGTTTCTTTCTTTTTTTAAAAAAAAAATACTAAGCCGTTCTTTAATCACAATTAAACTCATTATGTTCATCAGAATTTCCAGGAAACTTTATATAAAACATTCAGCTGCTCAACTAAACAGGTGCTCAACTAAACAGGTTGTTACAAAGAATGTGAATAATTTTCTGCACTAAGATGATATTTCTACAAAAAATTTTTTTAAAGTTAGCTGGTTTCTAGCTTGAAAGCTCAAAGAAGGCTAGACTGCTACTCTAAGACACAGGTTCTGTTCCATCATGACAAAATTAAAATCTTCTAGTAATCTAACTAGAACAGCATAAAGGGAAAGTTCTCACAGAATATTTGAAAGACAGGAATTTGAAGCTTCAGTCGGAACAGTGATTGCCATAGATCAGAACTGCTTTCCAGGATAAATTAGGAACCTGCCATTTCTCCAGCATGGGCCAATTGGGCCATGCTGACAGAGGCCATGGGAAAGCATGGCCAATTGGCCATGCTGACGAAAACGTGGGAATTGAATTCTGGTATCTGGAAAACTTGAGTCTACCAGCATGGCCAATTGGCCATGCTGACAGAGGCTGATGGGAATTGTAGTTCCTGAACATCTGGAGAGCCGCAGGTTCCCTACCCCTGCCATAGATAGAGAACATCAACAGCTTGTTCTCCAATTTTTGTGGCTGTTTTAAAACAGTTCAGCACAATGTAATTGATACTGATTCTAAAATTAATAGGATTTTTTTTCTATCTACCTATATTCTTACAAAGCATCAACAGATAATGAAACATTTGCAGCTCATAACCTATATTACCTTGTAAGCAGCACATACGGTAACTCTGTTGACACACAGTTCCTTTGTCACTCGGCAAGAAGTATTGGAAGATCAAAGTTATCTCCCGGCCCAAATCTATGAACCAAGCATTATTTCTTTGGGTCTAGCACAGACTTGTAACAGCAGTCCCCTCCCTGTTTCCATCTTTTAATATAGTCAGCATGAGCTATGGAAGAAATCCATTCTATTTTATTGCTGAAATGTCATACATGGATCATATAATGGAAATAGACTTTCCTCAGAGATGCAATTGAAATCCTCAGTACGTAGCCATAGCCAGCTAATCCACTTCCAACATAATATTCTGGTTAGCTCCAATGACGTGACAAAACCAATCACACATGGAGCTACAACAGATGCCAATGAAGCTGTAACCACAGAAGACCTTGGTAACTACAGAAGAATGAATAACTCTTTCTTAAGAGTTCCTCCACATTTTATTATTCAGATTAACAGCAGCATTGCTCTTCATTTTCGATTTTTCCTCAATCAATTTTTCAAATAATGGCTCATTTTTACTAACTTGAACCTAGCTGAGATCTTACAGTTAAACCTCTCTTGTATCACTATATTACCTCTTTTTGTTTGAATAATGTATTATTTAATTTCCATGTTCTTTCTTATTTGTTTCGATTATTTCTAGATTAATTCTACTGGATTATGATGCACAAGTCTTTGGTAAGACTTCTGCTTTTCTAGTTTTGCAATTAATGTCTTTGATGTCCAACACATGTCTATCCTTGAATATGATTGGTGTCTTTCAGAAAAATACATAAAATCTTTTTCACCTGGATGAAGTGCTCATCAGGCATCTTCCAATTCTAAAATCCCCATAAACCTGAACACATTTTTGGGCTGTTTTTTCCTCCAATATATTTACATCTGACTTAAAAATCTGACATCTCGTTTGTATTTCCAAAAATTAAAATCTCTCCTTCTAAAAAGTCTAATAATGTTTCTTTTAAAAATTCAAAAAAATTCAGTTGTAGAATTATTTGGAGCAAAACTTCTGAACTTGCACTATATTGTAACATCTTTTGTTGTTGTTTGTATTGATGCTGTACATACTTTACCTAAATTTTTGCTAATACATTCTTGTTCTTTTTAATGTGAGTTTCTTGGGGACATATTGTATCTATTTTTTTAGGTTTTTTACAATTAAATCAAGACGTTGTGGCAGTCATGTGCCATGCCACCTCCAGAGAGCATCCAGGTGGTATGGGAAGACAATGAAATCCAGAAAAATTCCAGAAGCCTGAAAGTCCACCTTTGGACCAAATGGACTTACAGCGCTTATTTGTTTCAGTTACTTGCTTCAGATTTCCAAATTCTTTCCTTTTTTATTATGTTAAAAGGTGGATCTTGGAATAAATGTATTTCCTGACCCTCTATTGTGAGTGGGTTTTTTCTATATTGAATGAATATTGTATGCTTCTATTTTTAATGAGTAAAGTTGACTTATATATCACATAGTAGTTTATTCTGGATTGCATATTTTGAATTGATTCTAAAAATTTGTCAGTTTCAAGAAACCTTGCACCTTCAAAAATGTTGTATTAAATTTTTTTAAGTCCCTTCTCTAAATCCAAATCTGCAAACACCTCCAAAAGGGTCTTCGGGTGGCACAAAAGGGAGGGGAAAAATCCCTCCTGCCGCTTGAAATGCCCCATAAGTGAAACAGGCTTATGCTGCACAAAAGTGCAGCATATGTCTGTGGGTCTGGAGAGTGCCGTTCCCAGGCTGGAACACTGGTGGAAGCTGACTAACACTGGCACCATCCCCAGAACCCCCCCACCCAACCCAATGCTGGCATCCACTCAGATGCCATCATAGCTTCACAGTGGCTCCCATTTCCAGGTTTGCCCACCACGGAGATGGGGGGTAGCTGAACATGACACATTTGTTCCCTCCACTGGCAGGGGTGCCCCTTATGCTGGTGGAGGAGGCAAACATGTCAACATAGCCCTTTGCTACTTCCTAAGGTCATTTACTCACCCACGCCTCGTCTTTTAAAAGCAAATTTTAAAAATGAAAAAATTGCATCCTTTTTGAGGACAGTCCAATTTTTAAAAGCAAAAAAGATGAAAAAAGATTTTAAAAACCACTGTCTTCACTTATTTCTTCTTGTTAACTTACCAACAATATTTGTAAAAGTTCCAAAGATATTTATAATGCCCATTAATACAGTTAATTTTAAACAGACAAAACTACAGATGAATAAAGTCCAGTCAATATTTATTTGCTTATTCTAGTAAAGATAAAACAGATTTCTTTTTAAAAAGTCAGTCTGTTCTTCACCCTTGAAAAAATCTTTTCTAATTGAAAAATGTCAAACAATACTAACGTCTTTTGTAGCAACCTGCCTGAGTATGTTTTCACATTATTTTGAGATTTATCCTCTGCAAACATAATTAATTCACATTTATCATTAACTTTGACAAAATAAAATGGTGGATTATCTCAAGTTTGGTAGATTCAATTAGTCTCTTTATACCACCAAAAAAATGCAGTTCAAAACACTATTATGTGTTACTCAAAATTATTAGTTGAAGTTTTCAGATAATTGATAATAAAAGTAAATTCCATAAAGTACATAGTACAGTTAATTGGAGCTGGCAGTTTTAAACAACAGCAGACTTTACTGTGGATCTCACTGGCATTCTCCCATGTCAGTCTTGGTGTTTTCAGCATTTAAGGTGACAGAGGAATCTTCTACTCTTCCCACACACCAGTTATTGGAGTGCTTCTAATAATATAGTTTTCAACCCTTCACTTGAGTTATTTTCAATCCTGCCTGGCAATTAATTGATGCAAAAGAAGCATCAAAGCACATTAGAAATGTACTTTCAGTCAGTTGCCATCTTGGTCACTTCTTAAAGTGCTTGTTATGTAACAAAAGTACTGAAACATCTGGTCCAGTGATACAACACATAACTATTAGGCTTAAGAATGGAAAGAAGACAAAAGTCCTTAATTAAGAAAACATGAAGTGTATTTTCAATAAGAAAAGTCTTTATGAAGAAGTCTCCATGCAGCTTCTGTAGGACTGCATCTGGAGCATTTGCCTGGAGTAGACTCCATGAAGTGTATTTTCAATAAGAAAAGTCTTTATGAAGAAGTCTCCATGCAGCTTCTGTAGGACTGCATCTGGAGCATTTGCCTGGAGTAGACTCACTATTAGATTTAGATCTCTTCCGAAATCATTAGCAGTTCTTTTGAATGGCTTGAGGTGGTTGGTGTGAATCTGACCACAATGGAACAGTACACTCAGAATTCCAACTATTAAAGCTAAAACTGCCCCAGGGCTCCTTATAGAAGACACTTTTGGAAACTTAAGAAGCTTTGATTCTCCATTTTGGGGAATTTACCTTCAAGATAGTTACCAAAAAAAAGGGTCTCCAAACATACACAGAATTTTCAAGTAATGTTCTAGCAGTTATTGAGTGTGCAGTCCAAAAGCGGGGGGCGCCTGAAGCCACATAGGAAGCAGCAGACGGGTTGCACCAATGGCCATGCCACTACCGCCATGCAAATTGGCATGGACACTGGTGCCAAAGGACTTACCCTGGCAGCCAGGCACCTTAGTGCTCAAATCCATGCGTTGTGCTCTGTGGTAGATGGCAACCAACACCAATCTCCACACCAGCATGGATGGGGTGGGATTCCAGAGATGATACTGGAGCCAGAGCTCCCAGTGCACTTTCAGCCTGAGAATGCTGCCTCCCATCAGTGCAGATTATGTCACTAAAAAAAGTGGTTTAAGACATTTGGGCAAGTGGACTACCCAAACAGAGGTTAGTGTTTTCTCCCTCTTCTCTGGCACCCATGCAGCCAATACTCCCTGTGGAGACAGAACCACAGTGCTATACCTGGCCACTGCTCTAATCCTCCCACTTTGGCTTGAGCTGTTAATTATGGCAAATCACTACAATAAAATTACACTGGTACAAGTGCAGTATTTTAATCTGCTAAGACAAACACAACATGTATGTTTCAGAACTAGTGAGGCTCATCTCAAAGTCATGCTTCTGGCCTGGTAAAGTTCTATATCAAAAATGATGGCCCACCTAATCAGTTTTTTTTCTAAAAATGCCACTAAGTAAATCACACTGAAAGACATGAAACGCTCACACAAATGATATCCTATTTATGCTCTGCCTTCACTACATGAAAGCTCAAAAGAGCACAGAAAAGCACTCTGCTTTTTTTGTTTAAAACCATCAACCTTTCTAACTTATGTCACCTGGTTTAATTCTTATTAAACCAAAAGAAACTCAAAAAGAAAAAGGAACGTTCTGTACCTTTTTATGTAACTGAACTGATAAATAGAACTTTACTGCCAAGCCTTTCCAAGCTTTATAAATAATCAAAATTCTCAGGAATAAAACTTCCAAAAATGCAATGTATCTCAACAAAAAGATCTAGTCAACTTATCCAGAAACATAAACCTATTACAAGAAAACATCCTCTTTTCCCCATGCCTTCATAATTATTACGTACATACACAAAAAACACTTACTGTGTAGAGACAAAACAGTTCCCTTTAGAAATTTGAGAAACAATAGTGCCACCTTGACATTTGAAGACCAAATTATGTATTACCACTTTACTTGGTTTACTTTTTTAAACTGTAGAACAAACTATGAAAAGAAACTATGAAAAGAACATATTTTCAAAGAATGCTCATAGTCATTTCTAGAAATCAACAAATCTTGAGTAATGTATTAGATTATGAAAGTTACCAGACAATATCAGATAGTTACAGATCCCATTGTCAGGAGTATTCCTTTATATGTATTAAAATGTAACAAAATGGAACCTTTGCTCAGCAAGCAAACCCATGAAATGGAAAATTTAATGCAAGTGCTTGCTTTGCACATAATTTTAAATGTCATTTAAACTCTTCTCTACTGTGAACTCTGGATTATGCAACCGTTCAACAAATGATGAAAGTGGGGCCCGTTGTTGGCAAAAGAATAGACAACTGATGAAAGAGGTTTTAACAAACCGACAGTCTGGGATAACTGCCCTTTGGAAAATGCTGAGTTTACAATGATCCACGGTCTGACTACTGACAGATGTATTGTATACCGACAGCATTTTCCCTGTCATCGCTACATGAGCAGGTCATCGTGATGCTTTCATTACAGCCACAGGCCAATAATCTTTTTATCCAAATACTGATACACATCTCCCTTTGTAAGTGGGCTTGGACTGAAAACATTTTTTAGCAGAGAACAAGACATCTGAAGTTTCAGACATACGTGTGTATCTATGCATGTGTGTATATTCTACAAGTACACATTATCTTCAGTACTCCAAATATGTGTAGTAGATAACTGCACACAATTTGTTGTGCAACTGATTGAAGACTATTTAACAACCCAGCCCCTCTGGGATCAAATATGAGTGCTGTCTAATATGAGTGCTGTGTGCTGTCAAACTCCCCATTTCCCTTCCCATTGAGACTTTCTGCTCCTCTTCACCAGCTAATCCTGCTTCTCCTGACACCTTTGTTCTGATGTCACAGAAAATTCATTATAATGATGCAAATGAATTAGTCAGTTTCTCTCATGTCACTATATGCCTCGAAGGTCTTTGGCCTCAGAACTGAGTACTTGGCAATGTTGGTCAGAAGGAGGAGAAAGGATTTTGAGTCCTGTGGCATCTTAAAGAGCAACAAAATTTTATTCCAGGTATAACATATAATATATTTTATACTTAGTTATAGTGTGCACATAGTAATCATGAACTGGTCTACTCAGAACCCTACTCAAATCTATTCAATGGTATTTAATCCCAGAAAAGTATTTTAAGGATGGTACTAAGAGTGGTAAGGAACATCAAGTCCAGTCCCAGTACAGCTCATTTCCATAAGACACAACCAGTTTCTCTCTCCTCGTTCCTGTCAAATCACACAGCTGACATAATTACATATCACTGAACTGCTTGAGGGTGCCAACAGGAGAAGAAATAGCCAAACTGATTTTGCAGGCAATTATTTTCTAATCCCAAAGATGATCCGCACGAACAAAACTCAACCCCAACATGTTCCAAAAGAAAGCTTACTGGAGTTAACACCCTACCTCCAGCTGTGACAGTCTCTGAAGCTCTAAGAAAAAAAGGCAGAGGTTTATCCATAGGACCATAGCCTAGCCAAAAAATCAAAGTCACAACACCTGCAAATTAGCTGGTCATTTCCACAAACCTCCTATGTACAAGTGCTCCAATAACACCTTCTTGCTGGACAAAATACTAATTAAGTTTGGCTACTCAAGGAATATTATATCTCATCAAGCTAATATGGCCAACGCTTATGCATAATTTGATGATTAGAGTGCTCTTTACTCAATTAATTTTTTACAGTTATTAGCTAATTATTTTGGAACACTCAGTGAAAGCAAAATCTTTTGAACTGCATTTAAAGAAAAATATAAAATCCAATTAAAACTGCTTATGAAAAATAGCTAAGTGTTGATAATAGCAGAGAATCCTGGCCATCGAGGTTTTCTACTTTGTACTTTCCCCCTCTTATCACCCATTTCTGTGTTTTCTGTTTTTGAATACAAAGGATTAAAATATTACACTAATAATTTTTAAAATATTTCTAAACCAAAGAAAAGTCCATGATAAAAACATCATTTTCAGAACTCATGTGCATATTAATTGGATATATAAATAAGAATTTAATTTTCAATTATTTTGTACTTGATAGTCATACTTTTGAAGGGATCAAACAAAAAAAGCAATTGCAATCATAAAACAGTATCAAAGTATTATGCGGCAGCATCAATAAAATAACAGTTCTTAAGTCCTTTCCCTCATTCATAAATTTTCAAATAGGGAATGTGAACATTTTACTGAATTATTCATTTAAAACATTTATATGCCACCTTTTCACCCACATAGGGTCTCCAAGGTGGCAAACAGGGAAATAAAATATTTAAAACATAAAACACTAAAATGATTCTAAACAAAACCATATAAACCAAATAACTTAATTTTTATTCATCTTTTCATTTTCCATGGCATGTAATGGTGAACATGTAAAGAACCTATTAAAAACTTTATAGTTGTGAGCAGGTTTGTCAAGCAACAATTAATAAAAAGAGCTATCATTATTTTATCAACTAGTTTGCATTAAAGGAATTGTCCCCAATAGCTGTCATATTTCAGTTTAATGCCACAACACTTTAAAAAATCATTTTGCGTATATATGCAAACCTTCTTTAGATTCAGAAATATGTTAAGATAGAGGTTCAGAGAAATCTCTGCACAAGACTCCTGAAAAAAGATCTGTGTAAAAGTGCAGAGAAAATACACAAACAGGGAAAATCCTCCTCCCTGTAACATATTCAACTGTGTATAGATGCTTTAGCAAACAAGATTATTCTTATTCAAGTGAAGAATCTGGGCACCTCCCTCCACTCCCATGCCTGTGGCATCAGTTAATCCCTGGACTTTGCTGCTCACAAGAAGGCTGATGCAAATATGTTGCTTTGCCTGTTCTCTTCTTAGCATTCCCAAAGGCTACTATCAATCCATATTAGAAATTCAGATCTCTTCGTCATGTGATAGTTTCAGTAGTTTCTGTTCTATCATTAAATGACTTATAGCAACCAATGGTTTATCTGGTTTTAGAACCCAGAATAGCTTTCCAAAATCTATGCCAGGTCCTGCTTCAAAGTCACCCCAATCCCCTCAAATGTGCTTTAAATAGAACCCCTTTCCGGCACCACTAGACAATATGGAGTTTTTCTGGGCCCAAAACTCTGGGTTTGTGAATTAGCAACGTGTGTCTTACAGACGAATTTGAACTCCCTTTTCACCAAACACTTGCTTTCTACAACATGACCTGCTGGCTTTTTCAGGAGATGGGTAATAATTTTTCTTCAACTCTTTATCTACTTTCTGTTACCTGTCTGCGCAGTGGAATACGCTTAGTCAGTTTGTGCACAGCTGGTTGGCTGCTGAAGTCTGGCTTCTTCGTGGTGGTTCTCATTCGACACAGGATGACTGTCACCACCATACAGACAATCAGGAAGACCCCTACA
Organism: Sphaerodactylus townsendi; assembly: GCF_021028975.2. Classification (NCBI taxonomy): domain Eukaryota; kingdom Metazoa; phylum Chordata; class Lepidosauria; order Squamata; family Sphaerodactylidae; genus Sphaerodactylus; species Sphaerodactylus townsendi. The sequence goes on along the minus strand of NC_059432.1, from coordinate 48,799,803 downwards.
CAGTAGATGGCTATTTCCAGGTAGTCTGGGGATGTTGGATATGGCCTTTCTTCTTCAGTAGCTACTGTGCAAGTTTGAAGGAGGAACAATCATGCCAGAGAATTAAAACACAGCACAACGATCAGTAGCATAGCATGTAAAAATGGTACATCAGACTAAAGAAAACTTAAAATGAACCATGTGAGATACAGAATGCTGAAGACTTCCACAACATGGAGATGGTTACAATGAGCCCTGAGGAGTTAAATGGAACATTTCTAAGCCACCTCAATTCAGCCTTTTTAATGAGTTGGCTTAAATTGCCTGTTCTCTCATTGTGCCTCTCTCGATTCTCCTATACAAAAATCAGTGCATTGTTAATAGCAGATCCTATTTAAACTTTAAAATTAAAGGCTACACATTCAGATTATCCTTCTGATCACATTCTTTTCTTGCTCTATTTTTCTTTTTAGCCAACTTTCTTGAGACAGGAAAATGGGCAATAATTCACTCCAGATGAATCAATATTTGTCAGAATCTCCCAATCTTTGGCCTGCAGCAAATGACAGGTTTAGTAAAATAATTTTTCAAGAGCATTGTACTTAACTCTGTGAACCACCTGAACACACAATGAAAGGCAAACAAGCACAGAATTAGCCTGCTGAAAGGCAAGGCTTATAGGACACTGTCAAAAGACCAGGAGTGAGGGGTACACGCCTGTCTTAGTTTTTTCCAGATACTCAAAAATCTTTCAAAGAAAAAAAGATACTTTCAAAGATTTTGTTGAAAAACAGAAACTAAGAAAATGTTCTAATACATAGATTTCTCAGCTACAGCACCGTTCCAAACATGTCTTGTTGCAGACATGGGTCAGGAGCTGCCTTTCTCCTGCCTGGCCTGGATCAGAATCTTCTTTGTTCTCTCCTCTTGATTCCCAGGTAAACCCCATTTCCTGGCTGCCCCTGTAGATCACCCTCTCTGATCTACAACCTTTTAGCCACTTGCTTCCTTTGTGCAATTTATTCAAAGCAGCTTAGCCTCCAATATCCAGAGATCAAAGGTCCTTGTCAGGCTAGTGTGAATCTGCCTGATACTGTAACCGGAACAACATCTTCACATACCCCCTCTAAAGATGAAATTTGTAGGCTCCAATGTCTACACATTACATCTATCCATACATAGAAATTATCAAATGCTAAGGCAATATGAACCATCCCTGTCTAATACAGAGTCCTGCTAACTACACATTCAATACATGCATAAAACTAGCTCAAAGCCCCCTTCAAAATTCTCGCATTGTTTCCTTTCATCTTGTTCAGGAATACCAAAGGATTATGATCTGACTGGACATAAAACTTCGTTCCCATCAGATAAAACTATTATTTTTATAGTACAACAATGACATAAAGGTCTTTGATAGTGTTGTTGTGACAAAAATCACTGCCAAAATTATTCTATCCCTGCCAGTCCAATCAGTGGTGTAGCACCAACGGGCAGGAGGGCGACGCCCCAGGCAGAGCCGCAGCGGAGATGTGGCTGGGCCATGGAGGGGGCATGGCGGGGGCGTTCTGGGGTGGGCAGTACTGCGGCAGGGGCGCAGGGCGCGTGTGTGCCCCAGGTGCAGTTTCCCCTCGCTCTGCCCGAGTCCAACCCCACACATGACTAGTCAGAAGTAAGTCCCTCTATGGCAGATTACTTCCAAGTCAGTATGCATACAATTGTAGCTGAAGCCTTTTCCTACTCCAAATCACAACAGTAACAATCAGCATTCTACCACAAGCAGTGTTCATTGCAATTGGTTCTTATTTCTCACCCTGTGTTAATACATGTTTCATTCAGGCAAAAAGATTAAGAAGTGGTGCTGAAGCACTTGCAAAAATGGAAACGGCCCTGCAAGCAGAAGCAACAGGGGCTTCAAACTCAGGTTCCCTTTTCAGAAAAGCATATTCCATGGAAACCTTAAGAATTAATACATTAAGGGAAGTGATAATGTGGGATGTCTCAGCCATTGAGAAGAAATGCCCTAGAAACCTTAATATCCATTCATGTGGCAGCACAGTTTTTAATGAGCATTATAGTTTTGCTATACACACATGCAAGCACCAATTATTTAATATTAAGATGATCAGCAACTTACAACAGTGAGCACTTCTGTGTGTGCACACACAAAATAAAAAACAAGACAGTGGCAATAAACTGAACAGCAAGCAAAGTTCATTAGTACCAACATTTAAAATTATTTTTTTCTGACATACAATCATTCTCAGGCAATGAAGTGCATTCATGTATGTTTCTGCTTAAACAGAAACATCACTCTGAGCATGACAAGACATGCTTTGCAGAAAAAGCAAATTAGCCAGCCTTTTGCTTAGAACATGCATTATTTAAAAGGTACACCAAGTTGATTCCAAAGATATATTTTAAAAAACACTGCTTCTGTATTCATGTTTCAGCACAGCAAATTCTCATAGAAACTAAAATTAGCCCAGGCAATTTGATTAGGTTGAGGCTTTTGATTAAGTGTTGCTTTAAATCCCTCTTAAAAATTCTAAACTTCCCAGGGGAATTTTGAATTCTATCACAAGGGATAAGTTTATGGTTTTCGAGCTTAGGTATTTCACAAAAAAACCTTTTATTTCAAATTTATAACAAACATTAAGGCATGTGAAAAAAATCGTTATATTTGAAAGCCCCTCTGTTCATCATTTTAAAGCTGAAGGGCAGCGTTTTGCTTCTTTTTTTAAAATCACTTGAAGATTAAAAGCCCATTTCTGAGACAGAAGCTGTGCAAATTTGGCAGCAATCAACAATGAAGCGGGAGGGGGAAAACCACTGAAAGATAGCAGTATATACCTGGCAGAACTGTCAACCATGCAGAGTGAAAGGATATCCCAATAGAATTACCCGCCAAGCATGTATACTCCCCAGCATCCTCAAAAGTTACATTCCGTATATAGAGAACCTCAATCTCTTTGTCCGTAGTGTTAACACCGGCAGCCTAGAAAAAAAGGGAAGCAAGAGAAAAACTAGACATTTTAGGAATTCTTGTGGATGGGAAGTGAGACCACGGAGATGTTGGCACGTCAGAAGAAGCAGTGGTGCACAGCCGTGGGAAGATCCCATCCACAAAGCCCTCAACCAAAAGATGATTATGAACAGATCCCAGCTCACCTTAGAGAGGAATGAATCAACACCCTTCACCAAACCTACACTCACCACCTAAGTACGCATGCAATCAGATAACATGGAAAAATTCATCCACAATTTTTTTTGTTTTTTAAAAAAGTGTTACAAACAGAAAGATTTAAAGTACAAGAAAGTGAAAAGAAATGGAAATCTGTCTTAGATGCCATTCAAATGAAGAAAGGGGAATTTCAGAAACACGGAACAAAGAGATGATACCAGAAAGACAAAACTTTGCAAGAGATGGCCTCATTATACTCAGGGTGCATGGAAACCCCAAGATTTTCTTATCTACCGACTTTCAGATTTTGTTTATTTTATTAGCATTTGTAGCTGTGGACTGCTTCTTATCAGGTCAACTACTATCTAGCAATTAATTTGCTTGTGGACATCGTAGAAGCACCTGGTTGGCCACTGTATGAACGTATTGCCAGACTCCAAGGGCCTTGGTCTGATCCAGAATCGTTTTTCATGTTCTTATGTTCTGGTTATGCCTAACCTTGGTACACCTAATTTGCAACAATAGATTTCAAGTCAAATGTATGGCAATCAAAAGTGTGCACAACATTGCCTCTGATTACTTCCAAACACTTCATATAGTCAAAAAAGTGATATCACCAAGAACATCTGTTGTTCTTAGTGGCTTGATTAATGATTACACTAGCCTGGCACTTCCTTGGTACCAATACTCTATTGTGAGAGTAACCCTATTATATTTAGAAATCAGAAGCACAAGTAAGGGCCATTTAAAAGACCTCAAGCAAGAAATATTAAATTGAACTACCCCTGTCAGAGCAGCCAGTAATGCTACATTATAGCATTACTCAACCAGCATTCCTACTGATCACGAGAAAGATGGAAATAAGTTATCTCTTAAATATCCCAAGTTATCTCTTAAATATCCCTTCGTGTTGATGTGTTTGGGGCTGTGTAGGGATGGGTGGAGGAAGGGGGAAGTGAGGATGATGTATGAGTCTGAAATTGTATGAGTATGATGTATTGTATGAAATTGTATGAGTATGGTGTATGAGTCTGAAATTGTGTGCATTGAGGAATGCTGCTGTAAATTTCGTTGTGCGTGCACAATGACAATAAAAATGCTTAAATGCTTAAATGCTTTACAGGTTTTGGTTTGCATTTTTGAAAGGCTTTAATAGGAAACTGTATTTTTCACTGTTCAAAGATCCCTGTATAGTGCAGGTAAAGTGCTTATGGAAAGCACCATAAACATTCACAATGATATCTTCAAGAGGATGGGTCTACAGAGATTTTTATTGAGCATGATACTAGATCGGTTAAAAAAAATGTAGAATCTATTATCACTGAAATTGCACTTAAGGCCAGGTTCCTGTCCCAACTAGTGGCTGTAATCCCCATAATAATGATAAATGATTCACTGAACATGAAGGATGACAGCAATAGTAAAAAAAAATGAGAAAGAATCAGTGAACACAAACGAGCAGCTGAAACGAAAAGAGAGAGTAGAAAAGATTTCAAAACAGGTTACTAAAAATACACCACACAGGATTTGTGGGAATTTTTCCATGGCTACTGGAGTAACACCAGTTGCGTCTCCAAGGGAAGATTATAAATATATCAAGGTCATGGAGTTATCCTACAAGTTGCCTGCAGAGTCCCAAAGCACCAATTTTTTCCCGCTTCTACATCCAGCTTTCTTTAACAGACGTTGTTACCTTTATCTGGCAGAATTGTAAGCCAGGCAGACTGGTTGGCCTCCCCTATATAATTGGAGACCTTACAAATATATTCTCCAGCATCCGCCTCTGTCACATTGTACAGTTTCAGCACTTCAGCATTGGAACTATTTATCCCCGAATGCTAGAATGCACTCAATAAATATAGGAGAACGAATATAACAGCTGAACCCAAAAAAAAAAAAAAAAAAAAAAAAAAAAAAAAAAAAAAAAAAAAAAAAAAAAAAAAAAAAAAAAAAAAAAAAAAACACCAATACGGTCCCACCACCAAAATATTCGAAGAAGTCTTCCAATTAGCATCAACATTAGCATAAAAACATTTTATTTTGTTTATTTAAAAAGAACAAATGAATGTTACTTTTTATAAAATGGGGAAGGTTTTAAACAGATGATATTGAGTAAAAATCCAAGTTCAGTGGATACTTACGAGCAATGTTTCATCTCAAAGGACAACACTGCTTTAGAATAAGCTAGTTCTATGTAACAAAGCATGTCAAATAGGAAATTTAACAAAAAAAAACGCCAAGCTGCTATTTTAAAAAAAATCACTGCCCTGTATGAAAATAGTAAAAAACAAAACAAAAACTGACTTCTTGGTATCTTTGACATAGAAAATTCTGCTCTGCCTTTGGCAGCAAACATGGTCATTACTGAAGGGCCTTTAATGTTTAATGTTTTCCCAGACTCTCAATAACCAAGACCAAGTCAATTTTCTTGGGTTTATTTTGGACACTCATTGCCCAAGAATAAATCTCAAGTGATGTCAAACTGAGGGTGCTGCAGTTTTCTTCATAAGTGACCATGATGTCTGAAAAAAAACACACAATTGATCTGTGTGCGAGTAAAAGACTTTCTGGAATCCAAAAAGTGGAACTAATTTTTTGCTTTTGTTTAGACCAACAACTTTGTGTTCCAGAATATTTATGGGTTGACAGAAATAAAAGCTTCTGGGTCATTAAAAGAAATTCAATCCCAGTTTCAAAACTCTCGGCCTCACTCAACAGCCTTTTGCACAATTTAAAAAAGAATTACTCATTGTCTTGGGGTGGGGGGTGGGTAGGAGGAAGCTTACCTTTAAAACTTTCAGATATGGTATTCCTTCTGCATTGTGCTTACTTCCATTCTTTTCTATGTGCTTTATCCACTGGATATGAGGCTGAGCATCGCTATAGACCTTGCAGACAAATTCTGCATCACCCCCAACAACTGCCGAGGTATTTGCTGGTAGGCCCGCTTGTAAGATAGGCCTGTGTGGTGATCGTTCTGTCAGAAAACAGAAATGGGGGGGAGGGGAAAAACATATAAAGATGCAGAACTAGGAAGACCTGCCAAGAAAACTGTTAGTGCCAAAAAGCCCTGTAAGTCTGTTGGCTGACTTCACTGAAATCATACTGTAACCAAAATGCAGGGGGGAAAACTGAACTTCAAAGGAGGTGCCTGAATACTACAGTAAAGTGCTACACAATGACTCTTTTTTTAAAAAAAAAAAGTACGATGCAGAGCACCAGATCTTACAAAAAGAGTGTTTAAGGCACAATATCTTTTTTAAAGTAAGGAAACTTTTAAAAAATTGATATTCAAAGTTCAAAGCTGCCTATACAATTAGAGACTAGGATCAACAATTAATGTATGCTACAAACATTGAGCAGATGATGCCAGCTAGGGTTAACAGAACCAGTCTTCTAAGAACAAAACAGACAACATGACATGTCATGTTGAAAGCCTTGAACAATGACATGTCATAGTTAATGGCTAGTGACAACCTCTTTCGGTTTATGAAACGAATTTTGTTCCATGATATCTAGACAGCAAAAGAATGAAATAGGTACTTTAAAACACACATAGACTGATGCCACTACTGAATGGTCAGACTCTACCACTAATTTCCATGAGAACCCCATAGAATTAAGGCCTTTTTGCAAACCTCGCGGGGGGGGGGGGGGGGAGGAATTTTGGATAAAGAAAGTCTTCCAATGGAAGTAGATGTTTCTAAGGCTAAGTTTGTACAAAGTACAATGGATAAAAACAATTAATGCAGTTATACCATCAAGAGGTTTCAACTTTACAAGTGAAAGCTACCAATTTGTAGGACCCAATCATTGTTGTGAACTTTTGAATTATTCAGTAAAGCCTGGTGTAAAAATTTTCCACAAAATTACTAAAGGAAATGGTTTCATAGTCAGATGTGCTTGATTAATGTCTACCTAAGGCAATCATGCTTCTTGCTTCACTTAAGAAGTCCATGATGCTCCCTGTAGTTATATATACAGGTGTGATGCGGCAGCTAAGAAAGTCAAGGCAATTCTGGGCTGCATCAACAGGAGTATAATGTCTAGATCAAGGGACGTAACTGTACTACTCCCGTCTGCATTGGTCAGACCAGTTCTGGGCACTGTAATTCAAGGATATTGACAAGGCTCCAGAGAAGGGTGACTGAAATGATTTTACAGTTCTTAGCATGTATGTATAACAACATACTTTCTTAGATGTACTGTCCATTTCTCTTGGGATGCTATAATGGGAAGAATCTCTAGAGCAGTGGTTCTCAACCTGGGGGTCAGGACCCCTTTGGGGGTCAAATGACCCTTTCACAGGGGTTGCCTAAGACTCTCTGCATCAGTGTTCTCCATCTGTAAAATGGATAAATGCTAGGGTTGGGGGTCACCACAACATGAGGAACTGTATTAAAGGGTCACGGCATTAGGAAGGTTGAGAACCACTGCTCTAGATTGAGGAAAGGAAGGTATTTTGATGAGATCTACTTATTCAGCATTAAAAACATTACTGAAAAGAAAGAGTTCCATGTGATTGTGTATAGAGGAGATCTTACACTAGAAAAAATGATATGTATTAGAGATTAAATTGACCAGTTTTTACTTTTTTATTGACCTATTTTTATTTGCTTGACTTGTTTTTATTGAGTTCTTGGTATTGTTTTTTGCCTCAAGCAATTCATAGAGAGGCGGCATACTAAATACATACATTTCCACACAGCTGCCAGATGGCAAAGATGTAAACTTGGTATTGTTCCATCTCCTTTCCACAAAAGATGAAAGACCCCCAAAAAGATTAATTTACAAAAGCAAGTAACGTATTAGGAGACCTAAATGTCACTCTAATTAAGCATTTAAACTAACTTAAGCAAATCCCAAATGGAGTGGGGTCCCTCTTAAACATGCTGAATTCCAATAAATTATCTTAAAAGCAAAGCACTGAGAGTGCAATAGCAAATAACTATGCCTGCCAAACAATGGAATCTTTCATATATCCCTATGTATTTGGCATGCTGCAAATGCCTACTGGGAATTTATTCATGAACACAGTGCTGGCAGGGTACTATAAAGTAGCAGTCTTATTTTACTTGCGGCTAAGGAATTCTTGCAATGCTGCTGTTAAATCATTCTTTGGCTATGTGCAAGTCTGCTTGAGTTCCACCCAAGTGCCATGTAAGCATGGGATTTCCTACTGGGCACAAATGACATACAGAATCACTACTTCCATTTTAAAAATTAAGCAGGCACAAGATATCCTTGAAAGTGTGCAGACTGGTGAAAAATGGTAGCTCTGATGCTAATTCAGAAGATATGGTTGGGCAAAAGTGTGGCAATTACCCAAATGTATTATCTGCAGACACAGAACAAATATGCAAAATAAGAATATGCATTCAGTACTGCTTAATTTATACTATCAAGAAGAAGAAGAGGAGGAGGAGGAGGAGTTTGGATTTATATCCCCCCTTTCTCTCCTGCAGGAGACTCAAAGGGGCTTACAATCTCCTTGCCCTTTCCCCCTCACAACAAACACCCTGTGAGGTGGGTGGGGCTGAGAGAACTCAGAAGAACTGTGACTAGTCCAAGGTCACCCAGCTGGCGTGTGGGAGTTCACAGGCTAATCTGAATTCCCCAGATAAGCTTCCACAGCTCAAGTGGCAGAGCGGGGAATCAAACCTGGTTCCTCCAGATTAGAATGAACATGCTCTTAACCATCACACCACTGCTGCTCTCAATAGCTTATCTATAGCTTATGTTTAAGCTATAGATGCTTATGCTTATCTATAGCTTATGAGGGGGTTAAAGTGTTGAACTAGGTCTGAGAGTCCTGAATTCAAGTCCCCACTCGGCCATGGAAGTTCATTAGACCATTCATTTTCAACATAACTTATTTCACAGGGGAAGTAGGAGAACAGTGGTGTGAGCTGTTTTAGGTACCCATTGGGAAGGAAAACACACATTTAAATAAACAAATAAAATGGATCCTTAGCAGTTCAAAATGTGACTTCAGAGAGCTTCCTCTTAAAAAATACGTATGATCCCAAGGTATGAAGAGCTCAGGCATCTACTTTTCAATACCGAAGATATAAAACCTGGTCCCCAAATGCAACAGAATGAAAGATACCACTTTAGACTGCAAATAACGGATCACACTTTTGAATGCTGTTCTATGCAGAAAAAACCTGGAAGAGTCAAAATAGTCCAAAAAAGAGTAAGTTGAATTACAACCTTGGTCCCATTAGGTGCTTGTTTTCAGTTTGCACAGAGCTGGGGGTTTGTTTCTGTTTTATTGTTTAAGAAGGGGACCATCACACACAATCAGAATTGATACAGTCAACTGAATTATCTCATTTTATTGCATATGTAGCTGAGGCTTGAATATGTACTGAATGAGCAAGCACACCATTCTTTATTTACATGTCATACTAACATCTAAAGCTACTCAGAATGTTTGCCACATTATGTAAGAATGGTATAATTTAAAAATAAAAGAAATTCAAATTGTAGCTTAATGTTAATGTATATTCCTTTTCATAATCTTTACAAAGTTTCCTTTACTAAATAAGCCTTAACACCACCTCCCCCACCACCCCTCTTTGGGTTTAAAAAATACCAAGTATGATCTCCCTTTAACAGAAACCTTACACCATCTTCCAAAAACATATTACAATTACCTTCAGTATAAAATGAAACCTTAGAGAATATTATTTTAAATGTCTTTTAGAATAAGTCAGTAGGCCTCATGTTTCATTTATCCACATCAGGGTTTGATTTCCTTCATGACCTTATTTCTTGCCCTTAAATAAGCCAAAAAAGAAAGGTCTGAAATAGTACTTGGGGGAGGGGGGAGAACACCACTATTCTATTCCATGTGTGCCAATGATGATTCCTATAAAACACAAGAGATAGAAACTGAACTTCTGGTTCTAAAATTTTGAAGAAATGAAGTTATAGGTAATTAGTAAAAATATTCTTCTTTTTATCATTTTAAATATTTTAAAAATACATTTCAGAAAAGCAATTGGACTTGTTGAGGTATTTCATCTGACATATTTTTCACTGGATAAAATAATAAAAATTAGACTTCTGCTCATGGCTGCATACAGCTCCTGTTGTACAGAGAATCGAGTTTTCTGTACCACCCTGCTTTATAGTGGCAGCTGTGAATGACAAAGAAAGCCATGGTTTGAAGCCAATTTAGCTCACTTCCACATAGAGCTGGCTTGAAATATTTGGTTTGCTTTAAACCGCTTCAAACTGGCTTCAGGGCCCAAGTGTGGTGTAATGGTCAGAGTGTTAAAGTAAGATGAAAGAGACCTGAGTGCAAATCCCACTTAGCCATGAAGCTCATGGCTTACCCTAATTACAGTCATTTTCTATCCGCTAAATGTATCTCATTCAATTGCTGTGAGTATAGAATGAGAAAACCCTGAACTCCTATAAAGGAGCAGCAGTGGCATAGGAGGTTAAGAGCTTGTGTATCTAATCTAGAGGAACCGGGTTTGATTCCCCGCTCTGCCGCCTGAGCTGTGCAGGCTTAACTGGGGAATTCAGATTAGCCTGTACACTCCCACACACGTCAGCTGGGTGACCTTGGGCTAGTCACAGTTCTTCTGAGTTCTCTCAGCCCCACCCACCTCACAGGGTGTTTGTTGTGAGGGGGAAAGGGCAAGGAGATTGTAAGCCCCTTTGAGTCTCCTGCAGGAGAGAAAGGGGGGATATAAATCCAAACTCTTCTTCTTCTTCTATAAAGAAGAAAAGGATAGTAGATTACCAAGCTGTCATCTTGCATGCTATAAATGCATAATATGACTAATCCCATGATTCTGTCAGGTCCATGAGACATGTTGCATGTTAACATTAGAGTGTCGAAAGCATGTTGTTTAACGCAGCCAATTAAACATGTAATTGTATTGTCGAAAGCTTTCACGGCCGGAATCACTGGGGTGCTGTGTGGTTTCCGGGCTGTATGGCCGTGTTCTAGCAGCATTCTCTCCTGACGTTTTGCCTGCATCTGTGGCTGGCATCTTCAGAGGATCTGATAGAGCAGTGGTGGTGAACCTTTGGCACTCCAGATGTTATGGACAACAATTCCCATCAGCCCCTGCCAGCATGGCCAATTGTTCATGAGTTAGAATCATTTCAGAGAGACAAGGATAAGCATGAAACATTTCTGAACACCTATATGTAGTTTGCTGTAGAAGCTAACTGCAGGGACCTACACAGGCATATATTCTTTATGCACTATGTCATGCCCACCCCACACCCCCACACCTCTCCTAGCTATGCCACTGTATGCTATAGCCTAAAATTTGAGTACTGCCTCCTAGTGATAAGGATCTTAGACTCCTCTTTTATGGAGGTATGACAGACCTTGAAATGAACCTCAAGTAAGGGAAATCTCATATTGTCTCCCTATATATCTGTTTTTGTTGCAAATCATCTCAAAACTGTTTCCTTTCATTTTGCTCACCGTACAAGCTCACCCAGATATAGCAACTCCAGCTATCAACCTCAGGGTCTCACTTAATAAATACACAAAGGGCACATACATTGTAGCACTGGAAAAAGTTGTCCTATTTCTTCTTTTATTTTTGATGCATCTGTTTTTGAGAACAGATTCTTTTCTACTTCTGCTTCTCCAGTGCACGGCCTGAAGTACAATCCTACACAGAGTTGTATGCTTCTAAGCTGATTGAATTCAATGGACTTAGAATGGTGTGACTCTACTTATGACTGCACTGCCAGTGTATTAAAATGTGAGATTGGCTGGGTTTTATGGGCCTTCAAATACTCAGATCTCGCCTGTACATTCTGACTAAATATGGTCATTGAGAACGTTAAACATTGCATTGTTATGCAGTTATTGCTATATGGGCAAGCAGCGGCAATGATAAGAGGCTTTGATGCATTCCTGAAGCAGAATAAAAGCTCTATTTTAAAAAAAATCCAAAGACAAAAGCTAAGTCTGAAATACAAAGTACTGCTAATGTACACTAAATATATAAATATATATATTTATATATTAGCTTTCTGGAATCCAATTATAGCTAGGTAATGCATCTGAAAACAGTTAAGTAAATCTTTATTATTTTTTTTATTCAAAACTATAAACTTTAAAATAAATAAAAAAGCTTCAGAGCTTTTGGTTTCCCAGTGCTGTAAATCCGTCAGCTTTCAGTAAATTTATTCTCTTATTTACTCCTACACAATGAGGTTAAACAGGCACTTGGGAAATAAATCTTTGCTAATTGCACACCGAAACTTTATAGCTTTCTGTTTTGACCATTTGAATCACTTGTTTGCATAAAACATGCCAACATCGTCTCCTCTAATAAGGAGAGTAATTTTGTATTCAAAGAGACACTGGGCAATGTAATATGCAAACTGCTGACATGACTAAAACTACAAAATATGTACAATAATCAATACTCTATGGAATTTGATTACCTGTTACATCCAATTCCAGATTCAATGGATAAACCAGGGCTCAGAATTTATTATAAAATAAGGCACAACTGTAAATATTGTTGTTAGTGGAATAATTCTGAGGTCCCCAATTATTGGGGGCAGAGGTTTTATCGAAAGGAGGTAAGTGTATCAGTTCACCTGGAAAATGGTTGTATCATGTCTTTGGATGACTCTTGCAAGTAAAACAAATACCATGTACTATATGGCAGAGAAAGAGTAGGGGAAAAATCTATTTTAAAGTATGCCGTTTGTAAGATTGGTTTTTGTACTTTACTGTATTGAAGGAACTGCATATACTCTTCAGAAACATTTAGTAAATTCTCTTCTTCCAATCTCTGTTTAAATGGGCAAGATCAGCAACTGCCTGTACACATGCGATATGCTATTTTGGTACCATTTAATGTCTCATTAATAATTATGATATGCTTCAGTTCTGGGAGTTCCAGAATTCTAAAATCCTAATGCATTGGTTGCTGAGTGTCCCATTTTCCTGATTGTACTGACTTAGTATGTGTAATCTGTCTGGACTCCCTGTGTGAAAGATGGACTAAAATAAATAATGCCTTCCTGGAGCAGATGATCAAACTTCCACAAAGAAGAGAAATAGTAGTAATGGGAGATTTCAATTATCCAGATATTTGCTGGGAGTCAAACTCTGCCAAGACTACCAGGGCCAACGATTTCCTCACTTGCCTTGAAGACAATGTCATGGTCCAGAAGATGGACGAGGTAACAAGGGGATCGGCTATTTTGGATCTGCTCCTAACCAACAATGATAACCTGATTAATGGGGTGCAAGTGGTAGGGTCCTTAGGTGGGAGTGACCATGTTCTCCTGGAGTTCGTTATACAATGATAAGGGGATGGCAAATCTAGTCGGACATGCGTTTTAGACTTTAAGAAAGCTGATTTCAGTAAACTTAAGAAACTACTGTGTATGCTCCATGGTTAAAAATACTCAAAGAGAAGGGAGTACAAGATGGATGGGAGTTTCTTAAACATGATATCTTGGACAATTTTAAACAGTTCCAATGAAGAGAAAAAATGGGAGGTGAATAAAGAAACCAGGATGGATGTCTAAAGAACTCTTAGGTATAAAAGACACATGTACAAGAAATGGAAAAGGGGGGAAATTACTAAAAAGGAATTCAAACCAACAGCCAAGCCATGTAGGAAGAAAGTCAGAAAAGATAATGCTCACAATGAGCTCAGACTTGTGAAAGATGATAAAAACAATAAAAAGTGGGTAGTGGAGTGCCACAGGGTTCTGTCCTGGACCCAGTGCTATTCAATATTTTGATCAATGACTTGGATAATGAAATAGAAGACATGTTAATCAAATTTGGAGATGATACCAAATTAGGAGGGGTAGTTAATACCCTGGAGGACAGGGGCAGAATTCAAAATGATCTGGACAGATTAGAGAGCTGGACCAAAACTAACCAAATGAATTTCAGCAGAGATAAATGTAAGATTCTACACTTAAGCAGAAAAAATGAAATGCACAAATATAGGATGGGTGACACCTGGCTTGACAACAGTACATATGAAAAGGACCTGGGAGTCTTAGTAGACCACAAACTGAACATTGCAGTGTGTTATGGCAGCCAAGAAAGCCAATGCAATTCTGGGATGCATCAAAAGAGTATAGTGTCTAGATCGAGAGAAGTAATTGTACCATTCTACTTGGCATTGGTCAGACTGCACCTAGAATACTATGTTCAGTTCTGGACACTGTAATTTAAGAAGGATATTGAGAAGCTGGAACATGTCCAGAGGAGTGCAACCAAAATGGTAAAAGGTCTGGAACCAGAGGTGGAATTCAGGAGGTTCTAGAGGGTTCCATAGAACCCTTTATTATTCTGTCCTTAGTTTGGGGAACCCTTTGTTAATCCCACCTCTTGCACTCAACTGAAGCAATATCTGCACATTTTCTTCTTCTTTGAATAGTTGGCTGTTTGTGGCTTTAGGCTACTTTGCAACAGAGTATCTTTGGAAATGGGGGAGGGGCAGACAGCGGAACAGGAGCAGGGCAAGTGGGTCTGTGCATGCGCAAATGGGGGAAGGGAGGTGTGTTTTGTGGTGAAGTGGTTGTGCGAATGCAGGGGCTTAGGAAGAATACGTGATTTTCAAATTGAGCGGGGGCTTATGAAGAACACACGAGTTTCCCTAACCCACAGGCTGCTAGGTAGGGAGACGGCGGCGGCCCCTCTCCACTGCCTGGCAGACGGGGCGAGTTTCCCTATCCCCCCGGCTGCTAGGCCGAGAGGAGGTGGCAGAGGCAGCACTGGTCACGTGGGGTGCTGATTTTGCGCCCCCATATGACCAGATGGCATGCGCCCGGGGACATGGGGTACCCCATATCACTGGGCAGATACGCCTCTGAACAGAAGTGCAGTATCTAGTCCTGATTAACTTACTATGCTACAAAAAGAGATAAATATACATGGCATAAAAGGATATGGTCTACAAAATACATGGATTCTTTTGTTAAACCTTATATCTATGTTTTATATAAACTATCTTTCAGTATACCACTTTTTAAATATTTCAAATGGTCATTATATGAATCCCACCACCATCGGAATCTGTTGTTAAAATTTTTGAATCCCACCACTGTCTGGAACCCACGTCCTATGAAGAGAGACTTAGTGAGCTGGGGATGTTTAGTCTGGAGAAGTCAAGGGGGGACATAATAGGTATGTTTAAATATTTGAAGGGATGTCATGCCGAAGAGGGAGCAAGCTTGTTTTCTGCTTTCTCAGAGGTTAGGTTATGGAGCAATGGACTCAAGGTGCAGGAAAAAAGATTGCACCTAAACACTAGGAAGAACGTTCAGTCTGTCAGGGCTGTTTGACAGTGGAATTCACTGCCTCAGAGAGTGGTGGAGTCTTCTTCTTCGGAGGCTTTTAAACAGAGGCTGGATAATCATACGTCAGGAATGCTCTGATTGTATGTTCCTGCATGGCAGAGGTTGGACTTGATGGCCCTTGTGGTCTCTTCCAATTATATGATTCTAGATACATTGTTTGATGGAAAATGTATATGTTTGTCATTAGCACTGTAAATTAACAGTTTTCTAAAATAAGGAACTTCCACCAGTCTACCTAAATGCTTCCCCCATAATAAAGAGTGAACAACTCTTCACTGCACATGTGAAGTTGCACATGAGAATTGTGGCCTTCGACCATTGGTCTCAGTAGGATTCAAGGAATGGGAAACTGGTTTGGACATCATTGCCTTCAACAGATGTTGCAGTTCACTTCCTGACCACTTCCTTTGAAGTGTATGTGAGGACAATTACTATGAACAGGATAGTAATTCTTTGACTGAATAATTATCAACACATATCTTCACTATTTAAGATCTACATATCAGCAGTCTTATTCATTTACTGAACTAACAGAATGCCAGTTATTAGGAAAACAATGCTCTATTAAGATACTGCAGAATAAGATTACTGGGAACTGTATCCACTTGTAAAACATCCATTTAATATAATTAAGCAATGCTTCATAAATGTGGCTTCACAATAATAAAAACAACTAAAGACTTTAGAAACAGTTGGAACATTGTGTGTGTGCAATAAAACATTTACAGCTCCTATCCCTTTTGTTAATTTAAAGCTTTATTGCTCAACATCAAAGTATTCTTATCTAGGAAAGTCTCAAAAATGGCAGCCTTGTTTAATCGTTAAAAGAAATTTCCCCAGCAAGTTAAACTTGTCCCTCTATTTTCATCACTGATTTAATCCCTAGCAGCAGTATTCAGGAATCTCCATCTTGACAAAACTCTCAAGTTTGTTGTATATGGCTGGGAGCCAGGTAATTGTACATGGCTGCAGTCTATGCGCAATCCTTACGTCGATCAATTTTTAAAAATCCACTCAGCCTCTTCCACTACTATAGAACCCTCCTAAGTGATATTACAGCTATGGAGATAATAAAGACACAGCTCCAAACCTCACTGGTCATCACAGATCTAATTGTTAGTCGCACCGAAAGAATACCCAAGATCAAGGAAGAGAAATATTTTTAATAATGGAAGAGGTACTTTATCTTGTTGATGTCATCATAGATGGTGGCGATGACCCTACACTTTCAAAGGAAATTTTTCTCTCCAAAAGATAATCAGTCTGTCCCCTCTGGAACTGAGTAGCCCTTACTTTATGAACTTAGCATGTGAGTGATGTTAGTCATACAAATATTGGCCCACCCTTAACTAATATATATATAAATATATATATATATTTTCAATCAATTGGCCTTTCTGCCCTCAGTCCTAAGGACCTTCCCAGAAAATTGCAGGGTGTCACCATATTTCCATACTCTATTCCTTGACAGAAACAATTTGGCACCAGAGGCTTTTGAACAATAAAAAAGAACTAGAAAAAACATTAAAACTAAGTTGTTTGGCATTGTCACAAAGAGAAAACAAGTAAGTTTCAAAATCAGGCAGTTATTTACAGAGTGTTGTTGTGTTTCAGTTTAGACATGGTCACAAGATTTGAGCATGTTTCTCAGTCCCTGGTAAGAGGTTACAAGTAACTTAATTTACTGAAACCTTTAAATACAGTTAGGCTCATTCCGCACATGCAAAATAATGCACTTTCAAACTGCTTTCAGTGCTCTTTGAAGCTGTGCGGAATGGCAAAATCCACTTGCAAACAGTTGTGACAGTGGTTTGAAAATGCATTATTTTGCGTGTGCGGAAGGGACCTTAGTTTTTCTTAGGGATTTATAATTTCAGTTTGGTCTGTGCACCTCCTGATATTAGAATTATTAGAATTCCTTCACTTCTAGATAACTTCAGAGCATATGTTTACCTTGAGGTAAAATCTTAGCAGTTTAACCTAACAAATTATTATATGCCTCCTAAACAAACAGATTAAGGGCAATCTACCATATGATTATTTCTTCTTCACATGGATTGCGATTAGGATTTTCTGTTCTGTCCTTAAGAAGAATCCCTTCCCTCTTGGGTATTGACTGAATTAGAAGTCTCCCTGCCTCTCCTTGGGTGTATCTTTCCCAAAGGCAACCAACATCCACATGTCAGTCTGTGTTAAGTTGTGACAAAGGAACACAGGTCAGACCAGCCACATTTGTCTGATTATCACCTTAGACTACAAAGCTTTCAGCCAAGAGCACAGAGTTGTCCATTCAACCTCTGCCTCTAAAACCTTCTGTTCAAATTAACCACCCATTAATTAACTGGTATTCTTTCTTCCAGCCAATCAGAAGCAATCTCTTACTCTCTTTTATGCTTCTATAGTTAACTCTTTATATTCAGGTTGGCTCTGCCTAGTTACACTTTAGCGAGTCCTGGAATCTGTCACACTGGTCAGCCTGTGTCACAAAAATTGGCATGGTAAATGTTTGGTAGGTATTGCGCATGTACACCCAAGGTGGTATTAATAGTTGTTCAAGCAAGAAGTGGAGAACTGATCATCAAATCTCCTTCATGAATAAATCCACTCAGGAAGTAGACAGGCATTAGTCTTTCATTTCTCAAGAATGGCCACAAGAATACAACAGTCAAATTTACATGAAATATACACATGCAAGCTAAATGAAGACCAGAGATAGGTCCCTAGTACCAGACAAGGCTATTTCATTAGATCATTTCTGGTTAAGATTCCACTATGTACGGAGAGGACGGGTAAGGAATACAGCCATTCCTTCAGTAACTGGTTCCGGATTTTTGTATCTTCATTTCTTGTTCTCAACCTTTGCATTCTCTGCAAATAATCTTAAAATACTCACTAATTCCACCTGTGGAATAGGCCATCAAATATATTAACCTATAAGTCTGTGACAGTTAAAACCAGCCTATGCAGCCATTTTATCCATGACGTCATAATGATCATTTAACAAGTATCGCTACTAATCATCATAGCTCTAGTTACACCAGCAGCACTTCTGCAGTTATGAGTTCAGCATTTAAATCTCAAATGAGTATTACAGCATAGATACTTTAAAAAAAGGAGTGTGTGTCATGGAGTAACCTATGAATATCTCACACATTATTCATGTGGACAGTGGATCCTTGAACACCTGATGCTCAGATGGACAGAGGAACTCAGAGACTTCACCAAAGAAAAATTTTCTGGGCTCCATTGAATAAAGCGGGACTGAGCAGACTTTGCAGGGATTCTAGGTTGCAGGGATCTGATGTACTAAATGAACCCTTTGCAAATAGACTCTCAATTTGATGCTTTGTGACATCTATTTAGTGTGTTACCAAGCCAAAGTCCAGCATAAAAGTCCAGTATAAATGAATTCAGTGCAATATAATCAATAAACAGAATGAAGCCAGTCACAGTGGGAACAACAACAATGACAATCCTCCTCCAGAGCCAAAACTATCAGAGCAATAAGTAAATTACAGTAACTTTTACAACAATCCTCACATCAACCCCCATTCATTTTTAGGAGGCATGTATTTGGTACATACAGAAAAGGACATTTTCCAGTCAACTCTGTGTACCCAATTTCACCAAATCAGCCTCAGGTTATATTCTTTAAAACTGTATGTCTTGCAGCAGTGCAAGAAAGAAACACTAGAAAGTCAAAAGCTGCAGCAGGCAACATGAACGTTCTTGTTTTAAAATGCTCAGCTGTCATCACTGGCTAATGGCCTTAATATCATTCTGCCGTCTGTGCAAACCCCCCCCCCCAACTGTTATGCTGCCATCATGTGCTTTTCATCAGCTTCCCAGGGCAAGATGTGTCTCTGTTGAAAACAGCCTGTAATGTCTACCTTGCTAATCTTGGACTTAACTGATGTGATCCCATATATGGCAGTTGCAAAAGCCAAAGCTTTAGAACATCTGAGCAAACAAGAAAAAGCTTTACTTGGGTGAGGGAGACAACAAAAAAACATAACAATGAAAAGTAAGTGGAGTTCAACTTTGGATTTACCCCCTGGATTTAACCCTTTTAGATTAAAAATTAATAAAAACAGAAAAGTTCTGGAAATGCATGCCTCAATTTCTCCCAGATGAGGTCAGAAAGGAGAAGCAAAAATCTCCAAGCACCAAACATTTAGGAATGCTTTACAAAGAATGCAACATAGCTAAACTTGTCAGAATCAATTGCCTTGCCATGGAACTGCTGCTTTGGCTTGCCAACTGCAGTGGAATTAGGATACTGAAATGCCAGATCTGATACCATATAATAGGGAACTCAGAAGAATAAGAGTTTGGATTTTTATCCCCCCTTTCTCTCCTGTAGGAGACTCAAAGGGGCTTACAATCTCCTTGCCCTTCCCCCCTCACAACAAACACCCTGTGAAGTGGGTGGGGCTGAGAGAGCTCTGAAAAGCTGTGACTAGCCCAAGGTCACCCAGCTGGCATGTGTGGGAATGCACAGGCTAATCTGAATTCCCCAGATAAGCCTCCACAGCTCAAGCGGCAGAGCGGGGAATCAAACCCGGTTCCTCCAGATTAGAATGCACCTGCTCTTAACCACTACGCCACTGCTGCTCAGATGGATTTTGTCAACACCATTTTGGGGAGAAGGGGGCAAGCAAGTCCCACTGCAGGAAGAAACCATCCTAGGTTCAGTACTATAGCTCTAATTTTCTGTTTACACCCATACTAGGGCTTACTAATAGTAATTCCTTCTTCCCCCTGTATCCTTAAAACTTGCAATATGCTGATTAACAGTAGTATTTTAGAAACAGAGTAATTATCCATCGCCCACCTAGGAGTACAGTAAAGTGTTTCACTGCTTCAGGATATGAGCCCTGCAGCATAACACCTCAGCAGGTCCTAATTAGTAATGGTGGCTGCAAAATAGTTGACCTTCAAATAAAAGATTGCTGCCTAACCTGAAACCCCAAGATTTCCAGTATCTAAATCAGATCATAAAATTAAGATAGACTTTACACTCTAAAATATCCCCCCTTCTACTTTTAGTCACAGTGTTCACAGAGGCTTTTGCCACACCTGGAAGGCATAGAATTTGACCCTGGTGTTCCCTCAGACTTGCTCAACTAACTGAGTGTATTTGTCCAGCAACCTTTGAGTTGCTAGATTTGAGCACAAAAAAAGTGTGCATGTGTCAAAAGTAGGACACAGAAGGCTAAACAAACAGATTAGAGAACAAATGGGCAGGTGAGTGGGGCTACGTGATCCGGAAAGGTGCCCTGTAAATATGACAGACCAGCATTCATCCAAGAAGTGAAGTAACAGCACCAGGATTATTTTTAAAAGCCTTTGATGAACTGTGATACTCAGTTTCCAACAGAAAAGCACACAGCCTCTAGCACTACACATTTTTTTTCCTGAGTTACTTGTACATGTGATGACAAAAACTCAATGCCAGGTGTAAAGTCCAGAGCCAGGTTTTTCACTGCTTTGAAAAAGATTTCTTCCTTCTCAATTTATCCAAATATCTAAAGGCAAGCACTGCTGTGGATTCCTGCCTGCCTCAACCCCTGTCTCAGCATGTCCTAGCCCTGAAGTATTCAAGTAAGTATGTCAGGTTTATCCTGGCTCCCGTAAAGAGTTAGTCAACAGCAGAAGAAGTAGCTGCCAGAATGCAAGTTTTGACTTGGCTGTGCTTACATACATTTAATTCTTTCTAGAAAAGTAATGAAGCACCACATGAAATATTAATTTGTCTCAGTTGCTGCTAATCCTGAGTACAATTTTGCTATGGATATTACCTCTCAAAACTGTGACGGACAAAAATGCATCAACTTTTATTTGGAAATATAAAATTAATAATTTAATGAATGTATACAACTAAAGTAATATAAACCAAGTAAGCAAATGGAAGGATGTGTATGGGGAGAAGAATTTAGGATGGGTTCTACCTTCTAACTTTACAAAAACGCAATTTCTTTGAACAACTGCTAATAGTTTATCTTTCAAAAATGGAGCTAAAAGTGGAGATCTGATTACTCTACAGTCAGTGTGGTACACTGTCTCAACAAGAAATCATGATTTGAATTTTAGCTTGTAGATAGCTAAAATAGACAGTGACATACTTGCTTGAACACTTCAGGGCTAGGACTGTAATCCCTAACAGTGCTTTCCTGGGATTAAGCCCCATTAACTAAAATGGGACTTACTTCCCAAAAAGTCATGCTCAGGACTAACCCTTAGCCCAAATGTTGTTTTCTCTGAAAATTGTTTATTGGACTACATTATGACTGTGAAATCCATATTGCAATTCCTCCCCCAGGCACTATCTGCTCAGTACTAATCTTAAAACTCACTGGAATCATCCATGTATCACAGGGTTAATATGTGCTGATCTGCTCTATAGAAACATGAAACCCAGATTCTCTCAGAGCAGCCATATATAGTTAAATGCAGATGTTATGGTCAAACTGTGATGTGCTACTGGTAATGCGATGAAGTTCATAGTCTTCACCCTGCCTCCTCCTCTCACAAATGCCAATGCTCTTCACCACACTGAGCTTCCTAGTAGCTAAAGCAGGTGAACTATGATTACCACTAACCAAACAATTATAGAAACCTGTCATTATTGGAAAAGGAGGTGAAAACTGTAGCATGTGCCTGACATGACTTCTGAACTGAACCACAAATTCTTCAATAAAAGTAAGTAATTTTACACATGGTGCATTTTCTACATGGATGTCGTTTTTATTTAGACAGCTGGATGCTCACAGCATATGCAACAAATTCATACTCACTGCAAGAGAATATGGTAGATCAGATGTGTGTTCAAATTCCACCATAAAAGAAATGTATACAGCATGACTAGTAAGTCCTGATGGACCATACTGATAATAAATACAACAAAAATGTTTGTATCATGCAAGATCTGAACAGAAAGCTTTATTGTTATAATATTTGTAGGGACTCTATCCTTTTCCCAGATGACACTCAAAATTTGCATTTTTATTCACATAATCAACAAAATACAAGCACTGATTACTCGGTGCATAAAGATAGTGACCGTTAACTTTCTCTCCTACTGTGACTGTTAACTTTCTCTCCTACTGTTAACTTTCTCTTCTACTCCTACTGTGACTGTTAACTTTCTCTCCTACTTATGATTGCACTGTTTTAAGCAAACATGCTGGAAAAAATACACTTGAAACTGTATTTGATATTGCAATCATGAGCTTTGCAATATTTGCAATTTTTTTTTTAATTCTGGTGAAGACAATCTTATATGAGTAAAAGCAACAGATTATCCACTACACTGTTAATTTACACTGGGAATAAAGAAAGGGAGAACACAGAAGGCAAAACTAAAGTAGCAAGTAAATGATTTTTTTAAAAATCTATCATCTCTTATTGGAATGCAGACTGTGCAAACTGAACTTTATACCTTGGCAAGGTTAGAGTCCCCTCTTCAAAACGAAATGATACATAAAATATGCAACATACAGCAAATACATCCAATATACAATAAGTATATTTACTATTTACTAGCAAAAGTAAATAGGAAACAATTGCTTTTCTTAGCTCTAAAACTGTATTTATCTGGTATATTACAAATGAGCGAAACTTTAAACAGAAGGGGTTGGCGGGGGGGGGGGGGGGAAGTGGGCTGCCTCACCTTAAGTTGTCAAACTGGAAACTATGACAGACAGCAAAATAAAAGAATGATCAGGCACATTCACTGGATGCAAGAATATGTGATTCTATACGCTGACTGGTAGATACTCTCCGGATCCCAGGCAGAGAGAGGTCCTCCTTCTACAACGCCTGCCCCCAGAGATCCTTTCAACAGGAGACGGCAGGGTTTTAAGATGGAACCATCTGCATGCAATTGCTTTGGCTCTACCATTGAGTCACACCTCTTCCCAGTTTTCTTCAAGCAGTTAGGACTATGGACCTCAAGTTTCCTTGCTCTATAAATTGGTAGCAAATGTCATTGTCCAAGATGGCAAATACTACTTCTGAGGTTCCTGTATTCCTCAGTCGTAGACAGCACTCCCAGATGGCTGACTGGCTGCCCAAGTCCCACTGTGAGCAGTAGCGGCCATACTTAAAGTCTTTGCATGGGCATGCCAACAAAGTGGCAAAAAGAAGACACAGTGGTCAGGACGCCAAAGTTGATTTCTAGTCAAAGTCTAGTTTTAGTCAAAGGACAAATAATCCAAGACAGAGGCTACAAGCCTAAAGACACTTTCCTAGAAGTACGATCCACTGAACAACGTTGGACTTACTTTTTAGTAGACTTGCTTAAGATTGCTCCCAGACAGCCCCAAACCCCAGCAAACAACCAAATGCCATAGATTCAGCATGACTCTACAAGACACCGGTGCATACGAAGAGTAACTAAATGGTATATCTAAGACAGTCATAATTTTTTTTTCAGGTCCACCAATTTGTGTAGCTCATGGTAGCTATTCTTAAGGACCACTAAGAAGTTTCTTCTTTTTTCACCCCCACCCCCACACACTTGCAGCACGCTATTTGATTTATTTGGTATATTCACGAATCCAAACTAACAGCTGAGAATATTTAGAATGTGCACTTTTACTGAAACCTCTCACATTCTGCTAGCTATTAGCGCACATGTGATGAAAGATTCAGGCTTTGTAAAGTTATTACAGGCAAGTTAATAATGGCTATTCCCAACTAACATTGTGTCACTATTTGGCAAGAGATTTTCTGGGAAAACTCAAGATCAGTGACCTCATAAAGAGTTTCACTACAGTATACCATATAGTCACATTAGTGTAATGCAGTGCCACGTTTTAACACCATTCATTATCATTAGTATTAAAGCAGCCTGCTCTGAAACAGCTAAACCATTTTTTTAAGTGCCACTTAAAAGTTCCACTTTCAGATGACAAGATGGGGAATATTTTCGACAAATGGTTCAGTCAATTAAATAACAAGTACAAATAAAATCCCTGAGTGGCTCCCTCCCCCATACCTATGTCTTTGTGTTACTTGATACTTAATAACCATCAGTTATCAATAAAAATCCCTCTTCCCACCACTGTTCTATAGAACATGAAAAGGAGAAAAGAAGATGAAACCAATATGCACACTATTTAAAAAATTTCCCCTAGTTTGAACTGCTGAAAATGTCAAAACATGGATGCATCCTTCTATCATATGTGAAGGTCATCCAAGAAAGCAAGAAAATATTGGATAGACATTCACAATGAAATGAAGAATAATTCTAAAATAAAATTAAGCTTATGATGGATCCCAGAAGTACTGTATATACTCGTGTATAAGCCGACCCGTGTATAAGTCGAGGCACCTAACTTTACCACCAAAAACTGGGAAAACTTATTGACTCGTGTATAAGCCTGGGGTGGTAACTCCAAAGCAGGTGGGGGCAGGGAAGAGCCGGGGCGACCGCTCCCCACCCGATCGCTCCCACTCCCCTCCCAAGGAAACCCAAAAAGCAGAGGACTGCTCTGTCTGGATTTTTTCTGCTTGCAAGCAAGGAAACACCAGAGCAGGCGGGGGTAGGGAAGAGCCAGGGTGCCTGCTCCCCACTGGATCGCTCCCCCCGCTGCCTTCCAGACCCCCACAGCAGCCCCAGCCCTTGGCTGCTCTGGCGTTTCCTTGCTTGCAAGCAAGGAAACACCAGACAGAGCATTCACCTGCTTTTGGAAGCAAGGAAACCCAAAAAGCAGAGGACTGCTTTTTGCAGAGCAGGCAGGGGCAGAGAAGAGCCAGGGCCACCCAGGACGCCGGGCGCAAGCCTGTAGGAGGGGGCCAGCAGACTCCTGCCCACCGCTGCCCATCCTTCCCCTAAGTCACTCACCTTTTCCTTTCCCGGCCGGGCTCTGAAGGCTTAGCTCCAGGGAAGCTGCCGCTCGGGCAAGGTGTGTCTATCATTCTCTTAAAAGGGCAATGCTTAAGCAATCTTTGGAGCATTGCCCTTTTAAGAGAATGATAGAGACACCCTGGCCAAGCGGCAGTTTCCCTGGAGCCAAGCCTTCAGAGCTGGCAGGGGAAAGGAAAAGACAAGTGGGTGAGTGAGGGGAATGATGGGCGGCGGCAGGCAGCGTGTGGCAGCGGCGGGTGGCTCGCGTATAAGCTGAGGAGGGCTTTTTCAGCACAAAAACTGTGCTGAAAAAGTCGGCTTATACGCGAGTATATACGGTATGTTATTACATATTACCAAGTAATATCCTAAAATATGTGATGAATTATTCAAATATGTGGAGACAGCAGCAAGAGGGAAAGGAGATGTTCAGGTCTAATGTTCAGGTCTAATAGAATGGAAGAACAAATTAGCTGAATATGCTGTCGTGGCAAAACTAACATTTTATATACATAATAGACCAATATCGCAATTTCAGGAAAAATGGAATGCTTTTTGTATATATATGGCTGGAAGCTTGGGTGACAATTTAAGCAAAAAAGGAAAACATTTAAGAGATAAATGTTTTATAATAAACTTTTCCATTAAGCATATGTAGAAGAAAATAAGACTAAGACAGGGGTCTGCAACCTGTGGCTCTCCAGATGTTCATGGACTACAATTCCCATCAGCCCCTGCCAGAATGGACAATTGGCCATGCTGGCAGGGGCTGATGGAATTTTTAGTCCATGAACATCTGGAGAGCCGCAGGTTGCAGACCCCTGGACTAAGATATATTGTGAAAATAATGCACTGTAACTGGGGGACAGTCTCTCCCGTTACATCCCTTGAAGAACACTTCCGTCATCTAATGAAAACTTGCCCATGGTCCCAGGCTCAAAAGAAGTCCAGTTGGCCAGGGCCAGGGCTTTTTCAGGTCTGTCCCCAGCCTGGTGGAGTGCTCAGTTCAATGTGGCCAGTGCCCTGCAGGATTTAATACACTTTTGAAGGGCCTGTAAGATGGGCCTGTAAGATGGATCTGTTCCACCAGGTATATGGTTGAGGCAGCAATGCTTACCATCTTTGGCTCCCCTGCTCTGTCCCCAGTGACAAAACCTGAAAGTCCTCCATAGGACAAAATGGACTTACATCATGATTTTGGGTGGAATAAGTCCAAGGCCTGTGGCTCGAAAGTCTAGTGAAAGCTAACTGAAGTCAGCTTCACTCCCCTAGCCCACTCCCAGCTGTGTCAGTAGGTTGAGACTGGCACTGCTCTGTGGAGCAGAGGCTTTTCCAGATCAGGTGCTGTGGGGCTCAGCAGAGGCCACCCAACTCCCTATTTGCTCTTACTGCTGGTGTAAGTCCCACTTACTAATGCACCAGCCCCCTGCTGGCTCCAACAGCCAATTCACCTCCTCCCATCAGGATTGGGCTGCCCATATAAAAGTGAATTTTTTATAAATGTAAGTAATAAGTTCTAATGTATGTAAAGCTCACTAACTGTTATCTTTACATTGCAATGTTAATAAATTTCATTTTAAAATGTCCCTTAAGTCTGATCACAAGCCCAAAATCTATAAATGGATTATTTTATTATTATTGCATTATATATTTTCACATTTAATGCATTTGATACTGTAAAAATCTGATGGAATTGGAAGAATTTGACATTGCTATTCACTGCCTCTTTGTTCTGTAATAAATTTCTGTTCTCTGAATTTGTCGTTTCTACTGTAGCCCTTGCATCGGTGAAGAGTGGAAAAGAAACATGTGAAGTAAACTGTTTCCATCTCTCTAGCTCTCAGCTCATTCAGATGACTCAATACTTTCCCTGACTTTCATTCTGATGAGTAAGGCAGCTGAATGTATGGTAAAATGGTGGTACAAATGGACTGCACTTCAACTTAGTATGGGGAGACCAGGTCTCCAGCTCACTCTTCTAGTTGCCTGCCGGTTCACTGAGTGCCAGGTGAAGAAAATGCTTTTAATAATGGTGCTGAGCTGGCAGCAAGATGTCACTTCCAGCAAATACATGGAAGGTATGTCACATTGCGTTGATGTCACACCAGCAGTGTGACATCATTCCCACTTCACACTGACGACACAACACCATTTTTCTCTGTTCCTGTATCTCCACTGAATGCCAGCCATTACTTGGTATGATAGACATTGTTAAGCATCAGTAATATTTTAGTTGCTCTATTTGATAGGTGTTTATTTTCAGAAGGAAGAGACCCCTAAATTAGGTAAAGTCTAGAGAAAGCTACAATTGCAACGAAAGTCAAAATATGTACATTTAAACCTATGCTACCAAAACCTTCTAAATAAGGGGACTTGAAACCTCTCAGTGTACTTTTTGCGGCAAGTAGGATTGACAGGTCCCTACCAGGAACGAGGAGATGTACCTCAGCTCAGTCCTCTGCTGCCAATCAGTTGGCCAGCAGCGGGATTTACCAGCAGTGTAGAAAGGCCTAAACCAGCATAAAACTAGCTTCTATTAGAGTGTTGAAATAATAGAATGTTCTCACATCACTGACAACATGATATCAATTATGGCGCATGCCAGAAGCAACATTACCACATTGCCAATGATGTCACTGCAGTGCCAGCCTATGCCTCCCCCTACTGCTATTAAGCTCCCCCACCTCCTGTCAGCTTCCAGGAGTGACTTGGCAACCTTATTATAAAGTGGGAACAACCCTTCTTGGATTATAATTCTTGAGACTACTGTACATGCTTGCAGCACTGTCACACAAAAAGATGAACTAGCTGACCATTTCTGAAAATCTCTCGCCTTGAAACCATGGGGGGGGGGGGGCGTAAGACTGATCAGAAAGAGTGGGAGCATCTCTTCCATCAACATACCATGTTTTCCTGGATCAAAAATGGTAGTTTTTGATACACAGTCTACCAAATGCATAGGATAAACAGTTGCAGTCTAAGAAAGCTATACCACATGACAGTTATGAATGTGTAGTTTAGCTCTGATTGGTTCTCCCACCTATGCTAATTAGAATCTGAAAACAAGGGAGGATCTCATTTCGATCTTTACCTTTTACCCACTGCTCAAGGCCATTTTCAATTTCTTCCAACTTTCTACTTCAGATTTCGAGCCACAAGTCATTCCTAATTGTCTTGCATTTCTCAAGAACCCAGAGAACGTCACCCATAATTTTTCTAACTGGGGACTGACAAATGCTTAGCCCAACTACCAAGAAGAGTACTTGGTGCTTTCAAAACAAAATAAGCCAAATACTAACATATGTCCATCACCACAGAAATAGTAAAAAGGACTGTTTCATGAATAAACCAACACCACCTCCTAAAAAATAAGCAAACATTGCTTCTTTTTAGGAGAGAGGCTTGATGCTTTTAAAAGTGCATTTCTGGACCCTCAAGGATTAAAAAAAACCCCACAGACCCCATGATGGCAGCTCAGCACTCACAAACTACTAATCATGATGGAAAATCTTGGCTTTACTGTTTACTTTTATGATTCTCTCTATGAAAGTAGCAGACACAGCAATAAATGACATAACTCTCATTACCATTCCATTCATTCATGCAACTCACTAATATTTTCTGCCAGGAAAAATAAACTGTGTGCAGAATACTCCTGAATGTATGGCATTGAAAAAGGCTTGAAGAGGCGCTTAGGGGGCTCCTGGTAAATATTTACTCAGGTTACAAAAAAACAGGTAAAATATTCACAGTTAAAGTAGGACTGGACATCCTGTGGGGGTTTAAAAACCAAATCTATTCAGCTGGTTCTGGTTCCTGGCCTAATACTTCTTTTCCACAAGTCACTCCAAACCAGAACCATGAACAGCACAAAAGACTAGGAAATATTCCTTGGAGAGAACTGAATATATTCCCTCTGCTTCCTTCTTTGCTTGATACTGTGGTCACACCTACTCCCTGGTGAGTGAATGTAATTCAGCTGCACCCTTTCAGCAGCTGGTCTGTACAGGATGGAATCATGAGGAACATAATTTACTACAATTCCTGGCAACAGTCGGAGCTGCACCTTCAATAAACATTGTTTAAACAAAATGTTCAAACAAAAATGGTTTAGACTCCAGGTTGGTTCACCTCAGCTGAATAGAGAGCATATGAAATATATCTACAGCTCCACAGCAAGGTATGCTACTTAGATCTTAAGGCAGCAGTTCTCCATTCATGTCTGTCCAAAATGTTTTAAAATGGCTAGAAATTTTCAAGGACACTTTTCACTCTATTTCAATTTTTGCAGTTTAAAAAAAGGAAAATAAGAATATAAAACTAAGCCATTGTTAAATAACTCTTTCCTAGAATCTAGGAATGTACTCACCAACAACATCAAGATGGTACGTGTGATTGATCGACCCATGTATATTCTCCACTATACAGGTATAATTTCCCTTGTCTGATGGGACCACACTCTCCATTATAAGACTCCAATGCTGATTTCGTACCTATTTGGATTAAAAACAGCAACAAAGATTTTGAACAGGTGACATCACAGCCTTTATTTTCTGCTCAGACATAAAATGGATTTTAACTCATCAGATGGATTCTAAGTCATCAGAGAGTATATGCGCTATAGTGGTGATTGTGTTGGACTCTGATCTGGAAAACGAGGGTAAAAATGTTAATTCAACCATGGATAACCTTAATTCACTGAATAACCTTGTACCGGTCGTTATCTCTCAATCTAACCTACCTTAAAGGGTTGCTACGAGATGAGGACAAGGTATGTATTTCAAAATTCCTTAATATATAAAATCTGTAATACTAACTTCCTTCCCAGAAACTGAAAGGCATCCCAAATATTCAGAAAACCAGGAGTGTAAATATGGTTGCCACCTGCCTGCCTCCAGTGAGCTTTTGCTCACTAGTCTTACCCACCAATGCTGACTGTCATGGCAGGAGAAAGTGGGGGGAAACTGTGACCAAATTCAAAAGTGATGACAATGCTCTAGGAATTCTCTGAAACCTCTATGGTCACTAAGGTAGAGATTTGGGGGGAGGGGGAGGATTTCCTAGAGAATTGCCCAGAAGTTGCTTCGCTTTCTGGTTTGGACATAATTCCCTCCTCCCCATTTTCTTCTGCTACAACGATCAGCAGGCCTAAAAGGTTAGGTCTGGACTAACAACTTAGATTTTCAGCAAAGTTCCAGTTGCAAAGTGCACACCAGTCAATTATGCAAACTCATGTTCCTTATTACTAGTAGACTAGCAATAATTACCATTATTCTCTAGTTTGAATTTTTTCCAGCTTATCTTAACAGCCTTATTAGGTAGAAGGGCACCTGGTCTGTTGAAACTGGGCTGTAATGTTCTCTGTTTGGGCTTTGAACTTTAAAGCATATGAAACAAGATTTTGTTTTTTTTCCTTATTTTCATCTCATTCTTTTAATTATTTATGAGGGCAATGATGGCCTCCAGCTCAGCTATTCGATAAAAGATAATGGTCAGCTCAATGAAGAAACTTCTGGTTTACTTTGTACATTCAGTTCGTTATTATACTCCAGGAAACAGTTACGGGGAAAATCAAAGGTTCACTTGTAACGAGTACTGTTACAGTAGATTCCATTCTTTTCACTGTGATTGAGGTAAGATTAGTCCAAACTGAGCATGTGGTTTAAAGTGAAGTAAGGTAGAGAGGTACAGACACACAGTGACGTAGAAAGGACAAAAGATGCTATGCTGTGAATACTTGGGGGAACATGATATTTCTATTTAGACCCTATATGAAATGCATACCTTGCAGCCCTCATCAGGGATGGAGTGAGAGGGGAAAGCGCCTGGTGCATCCTTTGCCCCTGCCATGTCCCCGGAACGCCCCTGTAGGGGCGCATGCCCAGTGTGTCATGTCGCGTCCACCCCCCAAAAGCTATGCCTCAGGCCTTCATATCTTATACAGTAATGCTTATCCAAATTCTCTCAATTGAACAGTTGATTTGTGACCATAGAAAGTCAACTCAGCCAGTATCCATGAAAAGATGAAGTAATCAGGCAATAGATATTGTGTCACTTCTCAGTGGACTTTATCCCTTTGACAAATTAATAGGTACACATTACATTTTCAATTGCAAGTTAAACCCAGTCTTTTTACCCTATCTGGTCTGAAAATAAGAACAACAGACTGATGTCTGAGAAGGCAGCCATTCCATTGACTAATTTGGGAAGATAACACTCTCAGCTACATTACACATAGCATAAACATTTGCCTGTTGCCAATTTGGAAAAGAAAAGAAAAGTGCTACCCTGACAATTTTCATCTACAATTCTAAGTGAGATGGATACTGTAGCCACATTTTAGCCAACAATCTAAGCCTACTTACGTCATCCCAAACAATCACTCTAGGTGTGCAAACCATTTATGTCACCATGTCAAAAACTTACATTTATAACAGTTCAAGTTATTCATTTTGTTGACATGGCAAAGACCTAACAAGATCTATTTTTCTTGCTCCCTGACATGAACACTAGCTGCTGGAAGACTGCTGCATCAAGACGCTAACTGGCTACTCAGCAGAGAGCTGGACTAGATGGACTCTGGTCTGATCCAGCTGGCTTGTTCTTATGTTCTTACTCACTCCTTGAATTGAGCAAACTCCTCTGATTATCAAGGCTGGACAGTTTGTTACTCAGAGCTGACAGCTACTAATTGTTTAAGATGTTATCATCATTGGTATGTACTATTTAGTCCAGTAAAAGGCAACGTATAATCAGACAACTCTTTAGACCAGGCCAATTGATTATGCCCTAACAAGCTGGGGGGAGGGGAGGAAGGAAGGACTCTGAAGACCAAGAAGAAGAGTTGATTTTTATACCTCAATTTTTGCAAAGGAAGGAGTCTCAAACTGGCTGACAATGACCTTCCCTTCCCCCACACACAACAGACACCTTGTGAGGTAGATGGCACTGAGACAGTCCTGAGAGAACTGTGATGGCCCAAGGCCACCCAGCAGGCTTCATGTGGAGAAGCGGAGAAACAAACCCAGTTCTCCAGATTAGAGTCCAACGCTCTTAAACCAATACCCCATGCTGCAATCCTGTAACCACAGGCAACATAGTACCAAATATCCTAAGGACATTTTTCTGGAAACCAGCCCCATTGAATAAAATGGGACATAATCTGAGTATGCTTGCTTAGAATTGCTCCCCTCCATCTACCTGTTTGAAAAGACAGTGGCGTAGCCACAAGGGGAAGGGGGGCGTCGTGCACCGGGTGTATGCCTGGGGGCGCAAAAATCGCCCCCAGGCCCCTCCCCCTTCCCCCCACGCACCCCTGCGTCGCCCTCCCACCCCCCTTCCCATACTTACCTTAGTTCCTTTTTCAGAACTTTTTCAGGCTTCAAAAGGCCTTGTTCTCAGTAAAAACGGCCTGAGGAACTACAGTTCCCAGGAGACCTTGGGGCTCACAAGGTCTCCTGGGAAGTATAGTTTCCATCAGGCCTTTTTTTAACTGAGAACAAGGCCTTTTGAAGCCTGAAAAAGTTCTGAAAAAGGAACTAAGGTAAGTATGGGAAGGGGAAAGAGGGGCGCCGCGTGGGGAGGGCGGGGGCGCGCCATGGGGGGCATGGGAGCGGAAAATGTGGAATGCGCACCGGGCGCAGTTTGGCCCAGCTATGCCTCTGAAAAGAGATCTTGTCATTTGCTATGATACAGTAAAAATATCCATTGATAGTGATGAAATACAGAATAAACATGAACAGAAAACACATCCTGGGCTCCAAAACAACAAAAAACACATTTTCAGTATTAGTCCATGTGGGAGACCTAAATCGACTGCAGGAAGCCTACAAACAATGAAAGCACACAAGTAACCTATTTACAAAGCCAACCCTCATATTAGTTCTACAGCATGACATTTGCCCTGTGCCTGCCAAAGTGGGTTAACAGACAAATGTTGTTTTAATTCAAAGGAAAGCCAAAAAAAAAAAAATCTGCCTGGCTTCCTAAGCAGGTTTTGACAAGTTCTGATTACAAACCATCTCAAGACCAGAAATGACATAAAGTTGAAAAGGATCATTTTATAGAAATGGGGACTCACTAATGGAACTTTTTCAACTTCTAGACAATATTTACTTAGCCAAATGCTATGACAAATGCTGAGATCACTAAGGCTTCTTTGAATTTTCTCCTCTTAGACTGATAGTATCATACTTGTCTTTCTCTCTAGGACAGCTCTTGACCTAACCACTCAGAATAAATCCAGAAGGGTACAGTTCGTGCTATTGTTTGAGCTTTGTTTCTTTTTGTACCATAAATGTTCAAGAGAACTTTGAAAAAAAAAGAAGAGTGAGTGTTTATAAGAAGCCCTGCCATCTGACATTTATGAATTCTACAGAACAAATTTACTTCAGCTCTAATTAAAAGCGCTTTTCAGTCCTCTAGTATCAGATGCCTGATAAGCTATTTAAACAAACTGTGCATCTTTCTGATCACTTTTACAATTAGAATTCAAATTAGGATTCAGTAAGCACAATTCAACATGTTCATTAAAAGCATGTGAATAATTTACAAGGATTCAACATACATCATAAGCCACTCTGTCACTATATAAATATCCTATGATCAAGACAATCCACTTAAAGTGTAAGCAAAACAAAGGCCCTTTCCGCACGGGCCTAATACAGCGCCCTGGGGACAACAAAAACGCCGTCCCCAGGGAGCTGTTCGAATGGGGGGGCGCAGCTGCTTCGCAGCCACGCCGCCCTCGCGCCTCCCAAGCGGCGCGAAGCCGCCGTTTTCCCACCTCGCTTCCCGTGCAAGGTTTATGGAAAATGGCGGCTTCCAGCTGCTGCCGTGCGAACGGCAGCGGCTGGAAGGTGCCATCCCTCCCCCCTGTGCTTGGTCGACCTACCTTCTCTGTGACCGTCCGGCGGGTCGCCGAGGCCTGGGGACACGCCCTTCCTGCCCTGTGATGCCGGAGAGGTTCTTGCAGGGCAGGGGAGGCAGATCCCCTGGCCTCGGCGATGCCGGACGGTCGCAGAGAAGGTAGGTCGATCGGACAACGACACTCCATGGTGCCATCTTCCCGTTCGTTACCGGGACCGTTCATGCGAACGGTCCCAGGGAGTTGGGTCGGCGTCATGTATGCCAACCCAACCCCCACCGTGGCCATGAGGAAACGGCCAAAATGTAGTTAAATTAACAGAAGGGAGCTTAAATTTTCCATAGCTCCACTTTCTCCTGTTCTCTCCTGCAAAAATCTTTTTTCCTTTCTTTTTTTCAGTATCAATCATGGTATAGCTACTATGTCTTCAATATGGCTAATATTTTAGCCAGGGCTTGAAAAACAGTTTTGGTCACATGTTAAAGTGAAGGCTCACATGATATGTGTGCAGTAAACACTTAATTTTTCTTTTTACCTGCACTGAGTAATTTTTACATTATATTCAATGCATGTACAGCATGTTTTTACAGCCTTGTTTGCACATAGTCCAATTAATGTCATCCATTTTTGTCTTATATTTTTACTGCATTATTTTCTAATCTTGAAATTGTAAAATAAATAAATAGTTCAACTGAACACAATTGGCAAACAATTTAAAGCCAATATTTATTCCAGAACAGTGTTCCTATTATATATACAAAAACAGGTATCTTTATACATTCTTATATTGCACTCAACTTCCTTTTCCATGCAATGTCCTATATAGTCAATCTTGACACTAAAGGGAAGTCTTGACACTAAGAGGAACCCCCTCTCTCCCCTCCCTTGCATGCCACCCCTCAATCTCCCCTTCCCTTACATGCCACCCCTCCCCATCCCTCCGCTACAGTGGGTGGGCCATGTCCAGATGTCGGACCCCCTCCCTTGCATGCCACCCCTCCCCCTCCCTCTCCTCCCTCTCCCTCTGCTAGGATGGGTGGGCCATGTACAGATGCCGGGGTCCCTCTCCCTCCCTTACTACCTCCCTCACTAAAGGGAATCTCTACAATATCCTTTTCACATGATGGGTAAAGTAAGGAAATAGCCATTGTACCTTTGCCATGTGACAAGTAAGTGCTCCCTTTTTCAGTTGTGAGGAACTTTAAAGAAGAACAAAAGAAACAGGACCTACTTTCCACACAGAGAGTACAGATGGCCTGATACACATGAAGCTGCCTTATACGGAATCAGACCCTTGATTCCCGATCTACTCTGACTGGCAGTGGCTCTCCAGGGTCTCAGTAGATGCCTTTCATATTTTCTACTACCCAGTCCTATTAACTGGAGGTGCCAGGGATTGAACCTGGGACCTTCTGTATGCCAAGCAGATGCTCTGCCATTGAGCCTTGGCTGTGCTAGGGCATATAATTCTTCTAAGAATTCAGTCTTATACTTGACATGCATTTGTTATTTCTTTGCCTCAAAAAACAATTTCTGTCCTAGAAACCGATGTGGCAGATTGACAGAAACTGAAATCATGAAGCAAGCCACACAAAGAAGGGGGGAGGGGAAAGTACTGCTGCTACAGTCTCACTGCTGGCAGAAATTTGTTGCCACAGAGCAAGATGAATGGGTACGTGGCTCCTATAGACCTACATCTATAGAAGGAAAACTATCACATGTTTACCCAAGCTAAACGTTAGTGTGTAAAAAGGGCTGTGGTAATGTAGCTTATCAAAACACAGCTGTGGAAACAAACACTCTTTAATACTTAAAATAGCAAAAACTGATAGGACTCAATTTACTTTCTGGGAGGTGAGAAGAAAAGTAAAGAGTCTTGTTCACTCTCAGTGGCATGCATTATCTTGCAAAAGTCCACACTGAAAAATGACAGAAATTCTTCAAAAGACCTACAGTCATGTGGATGAGGAGGGGGAGGGGGCAGAACTGCACTCAAGTCAGCTTGGAAAAGAAAGGAGGAGGTAAGGGCTCTTTGAAATATAACCTCTATGCATATTTTAGAGAACCTAAGAGTTTCCAAATGTTTAAGAAACAGTCAGTCACTGCAGAAGAATCAACTCCTGGATTATACTTCCCTATAGGACAGATATTGTTTTGGGGGAAAATGTATCTTGCATACAAACTAAACAGACTGATCACGTAAAGGACAAATGGCGACCCACACAGCTAACTAACTGATGTAACAAAGAAATCAGAGACCATAGATCAAACAACCATAAATCATTCATCATAAATCATAACACAACCATCAAACAACCATAAATTATGAATCAAACAACCATTTCTCTAGCTACTGTTTAATCAGAAGTCACCCACATTTTCAACAACCACAGGCATATGGCTGACTGCAGTTGCAAATATCAATATTCCAGCGTCACTTGAGATAACTTGTATCTTTTAGTGGGCATCAGGATTACGAATATGTCTACTAGAAATATTATACCTTTTTTTAAAAAAAAACAGCTAAGTTCCCTAAAATCAGATTTCCAAAGCCCACCTCACTGGCATACTTTGCTGAACATGGTGGGACAGATTAATTCTCTATATAAAGATTTTAGGAAGTTAAATGCTGTTCTGAATATACAAACCTATGCAAAGATTATTTTTTTTCTGATTTCAAACATTCTACTAAAACAAAACAATAATGACAGTGGTGATCCCCCTAAATATTTAACTGGTAAATAGGGCCCATTCAAACTCTATTAAATAAACATTAGACCTGTTGATTATTTACTGCATAGACCTCATCAGTTCCTGCTAAAGAATGGGAAGAGATCTCACATGCAGAAGAAGAATGCCAACAAACTCCTGTGCAAATATTTTAACCCTTCCTTCCTTCTTTCCATTCCATCGAAGACCTTCGCTCTAAGTGGCTGTCCTCAAAGAAACTGATTCAGATTAATCGAAGAGCCATGAGGTGGAGGAACAGGGGGTGGGCAAGAAGGTTGTGCTCCAAAGGCAAAAATCCTTTCACCATATTGGCATTACACTGAATCTAAGTCAATCTCTTTAACACTCAACATCACTTTTATTATGTGCCAACACACAGCTACTATTCTTAATCAGCTTTATTTTACCATCTCTAAGACATGAGTTCATTGAATGGTAGCCAACTGGTTTATGCTTTTTGGTATTATGAAAGGCAGAAGGTGTTGCCAGGTGCGCCTTCATGTTTTATGAGGTAAGCAAATGTAGTTGAAAATGCCTACTTTATTCATTAATGTTCATCTGGAGCATTTATATACATTTCTCTGGAAAAACTGACACTTTCTGCAGAAAATGTGTCTAGGGAGGAAGAAATAAAAGCTTTTAAAGCTGTTCTTTAGCATCTGCAGCAGGAATAATTTGAGGGTTTATTCACATGCTGTGGTACAGACATGTAGCATACATTAGTAAGAAAACCGTGGAGGGCAGTAAACAGCTGAAACAAACTGGCCATCACAGATTTGCAAACTGGTTAGGTATTTGTGCACTTGAACAAATATATGAATTCATATTTTCAGAATTCATATAACAAGGACCAACTTAACTGAAGGCTTTAGAAAGTCCTTACAGTGGTATTACTGTTATAGTCTTCACTAAAACCCTTTGAGGGAGGCTAACTTCTCTAGGGATCTATCAAATAGTCATGGTTAAGTCCAAGTATACATTGCCACAATTCTGTACTACTGCACAGCTGGCTACATTAGATCAGCCAAGGATGACCTGATTGACCACCTATTTCTTTTGCAGACCAAGCTTCACAGCTTTTCCTGCACAAGTACTTTCATCCTTGTTAGGCCTTGAGCTTCACAGCTTGCTTATAATCCACCAGTCCAGGTCTAAAGAGCCATTTTTGTGATGGGAATCTGCACGTACCTTCTATTCGTGCCTGCATGTATTAAGACAGGAAAAACTATACACTCTCATGAGAGTACACAATATGAAAAGCTTCCATAAAGCTGATCTGATTGCACCTCTTAAGAATGGTAACAAATATGTCCTTTGAATACACCCTTTCAATACACTAAGATAATTTTTACAGGATTACATCTGGTAATGAATATAGGCAGCTCTTGTACTGTGGTTCAAAAAACAAAGGTAAGCAAAGAATGATAAACAAAAGCTACCATAACTGGATCCACACTAACATTTTCTGTGGACACAGAATTCTACCATAGAATTTTTCCCGCCTCCTCCTTTCCACAACAGTCCAAAATGCCTTCTCAAAACTACATCCATCCATGGAAGTGTTTTTCTGGATCTAAGTCACCGTGATTTCAAAGAAAACCATCCTTAGGTCCAACTGAGCAGGCATGACAAGCGAAGCAGGAAAGTGACAATGCAAATTGAAGGAAAAGTCACTAAAACTGTGAGAGGCAGATGCTCATACTCAGGAAGTCCTCCCTCCTCATTCACTGACAGCTCCACACAACAGAGAAGCCTGGATGCCTCTTTCTACATAATAGTGGGCATAAATATCTGACAGTCCCATGGCTTTGTACATGATTTGTTCCAAGCAACAACAAGCAATATTGACACAGATATTTTTCATGTAGGAGGCAGAGGTGGGATCCAACCAGTTCTCACCACTTCTCTAGAAGTGGTTACTAATTTTTTCTGAGTGCCGAGAAGGGGTTACTAAAGCAACCTCCCTGCCCAATAGGGACTGGAGGTGCATGTGTGCGGCGGCGCCACTGTTTGAATCCCACCACCATCGGAACCTGTTATTAAGATTTTTGGATCCCACCACTGGTAGGAGGGTTTTATTATTGAGAAGTTTTCGTAGGAGAAATGTCATTTTTGCTTACTGCCATTCTGCACCTTGTGTTTTGGCTTAAACAGCTTAAATACCTGAACAAAATCAGAATTCTAACATTCTGGTTCCTTGTTTGACTTCCTATCTAAGGTTTAATCTTAACTTCATCTTGGCACATAGTTAGCCTCTCTAGATGCGCTTTCTAATCAGTAACTCACAATTTAAACTGAAACCACTAACCTGATACTACTTGAAATTAAAGCAAACCAATTTAAGTAACTTCAATTACTTTTCCTCAAACTTTGTTTCCTGTGTCTATTTTACAGATCATAAAACCCATAGTTCTTTTTTCTCCTTTAAGTGTACTACAAAATCACCAGCCGTAGGATTTTGTTTTGCTTTGCTCTCCCCTACTCCTGCAAATTGGAGTATTCCAGATTGTCACAGCTCAAAAGCACAGACCGTTAAGTGCACCTGTATAAAAATGTTATTATAAGGTACAGTGTTTTGTTTTGCTCTGTTCGCTAAGCTGACCTGCAATTAACTCACCATACAAACTCAGTACCATATATACTCATGTATAAGTCGAATTTTTCAGCACATTTTTAATGCTGAAAAAGCTCCCCTCGACTTATATGCGGGTCATTAAAAAAAATTTGCGTTTTTACTTTGCCGGCCAGCAGGGGGCGCGGTTTTTATGCTAGCGGCACCAAAATTACAGGGTACCCTCAGAAGACTCTCCTGATGATACCAGCCAAGTTTGGTAAAGTTTGGTTCAGGGGGTTCAAAGTTATGGACCCCCAAAGGAGGTGCCCCCATTCCCCATTGTTTTCAATGGGAGCTATTAGTAGATGGGGCTACCCTTTTGAGGGTCCATAACTTTGGACCCTCTAAATCAAACTTCACCAAACCTGGCTGGTCTCATCAGGAGAATCTCTTTATGATACCAGCCAGGTTTGGTGAAGTTTGGGTCAGGGGATCCAAAGTTATTGACCCCCAAAAGGGATGCCCCATCCCCCATTGTTTACAATGGAAGCTAATAGTAGATTTTTCATTTCTGATAATATCCCTCTTAAAATCTAAGTTGGGTTACATTTGGACATACAGATGATGATGAGGAATCCAGTTTTGAAGGATTTTAACTCTTGTGTTTTAGCTTGGTTGCTGGTTGAGCTAAGGTTTTTGTACTTTTAAAGTTATTGTTGATACCATATTGTTCTTGTTGACCCTCTTTTCCACTTACAGAGGCAGTTTACTGTTTTTCTTTAAAATAAATATTCAAAAACATTTAGCCTGCTGATGCCTCAATTGATGCTGCATTTCCCACCCTCGACTTATACGCGAGTCAATAAGTTTTCCCTGTTTTTTGTGGTAAAATTAGGTGCCTCGACTTATATGCGGGTCGACTTATACACGAGTATATACGGTAACCAAAAACAAAATAAAGGTAAAAAGCTTCAGAGGGGATAACAATAAGTAAAGTCAGTTTAGACTTTAGATATTTCTGTCCTTCCTCAAAATTCCACAGAAGCCAGCTATAACTTACAGGGCCAGCACTGTCCAGTAGAGAAGGGGATTTGTGAAAGAAGTTAAAAATATGCTGTGTTGGGGCAAGGGGCAAAAGGTACCAATACTGGGAGACTGAAAAAAAATGATATCAATGAAAAAGAAAGCAAAAATGCTACTCAGTGACATTTTAAAAGTTCCAACCTGCTTTACAAATCTGTTGTGATGATTGGAAGGACTATTAAGCATTTTGCTTGGGGAGACAGGGTCCCACTCCCCTGTCAGCTTTACCCTTCATCTCTCTGAGGAGTCCAAAATGGTGTCACAGTCAAGAGGAGAGGGAGCTCCCAAGCATCTTCCTCCTCCTCTCTCTTACAAAGCCTGTAGCATAGGTTAGCCAGCTGCTCTGCATGATTCCTCCTTCCAGGAAGATGGAATAAAAAGCGATCTGTCTATAATTTCCTAAGCCCAGCAATTCCATTTGACAAACCCTACAGCTATGCAGTGCAGCAAGCTGCTTATGCTCAGTGGCTGCTTCTGACCTCTTGCAAAGGCTTTTCCTATTCCTTAAATGGGAGTTCCAGAGTGGTGATAAACTTTCACCCACCAGTGAAGTCAGGGATTTCCCCATTCCCACCTGTATACACAAACATATAAAAATCTGTCTGTAGTTCCCTAAGTCTAGCAGTTCCACTTGACAAATACTACAGCTAACAACAAAAGGTGCTCTTTACCTTATATCCACCAATACGATGTTCTTGCTTAAATTCTTTTCCATTTTTTAGCCATCTCATGGTTGGTGGTGGGTTTCCTGTAGCTGGACAACGGAATTTTACTGTGTTAGCTGCGGGGACTGCATGTAATCGTTTCTCCATTTTCTCTGTTTGTGTCCATTTAGGTGCCCCTGTTTCAAAAAATGAACACAGAGCAACAAAATCATCAATAAACTGTAATAAACTTGGAGTCCAATCCCATCACATTACATTTACATGAAGCACTTATGAACCAACATGTTTTTGGAGCACTGATGTTCTGTATAATTGATTTATGTTGCCTTTGGAACATCATATAAGACACCAGGGAACCTTCAAAATATCATAATGTACTGTGAAACAAAAATCTAGCCTGCTTCAACTGGAATTACTGCTTGCGATCCATGTCTTAAGGAAATTAAGGAAATGTTAAGAAGCCCTTCTTAAAATTGCTATTTTGATGTTCTTTAATATACCCAACAAATGGAGAAAATTAGAGAGTATTGGAAACTTATTCCTGTTCTCCTTGTGTTCAGGGCTGCTAACTCGAATAGTTTTTTTCTTAAATTATAAAATAAGAATCTTTGGATATGGTGAAATAGAAAAAATAAGAAATAAAATAAAAATCACATAAAAGAAAAAAACTGTTGCTTGGAGTTAGAATGACTGCAAGTGACCTGTGAATTTAACAATTAAGAAACATTAGTTTGGATTTCCATTGTTGGAAGAAGAGAAGCTTGTTTTCTGCACTGCCACTACAATTTTAAAAAATTCAAAATGGCAGCCACAGTTTTTCAACCATGCTATGCTAAGAGAAGGTTATCCAGTGGTGCTAACCACAATGACTTAAACTGTCTCATAGGGATGTCTGCACATTTTTCAGCCCACTCCAACTCAATATTTAAGTTAGCATCACAGTCTGTCCTATTCTGATTTCCCACTTCTCGACTATGTGACTCAACAACTGAGAGAGAAAGCACCAGATCAGAATAAATTATTTGTCATTGTGGATGGAGGCATTGCAAAGGAACGTTTACCATCATGGTGCCTGCTAAAACACTTTGACGCAATACGAGGGAAAATTGGGTTAACCTGAGTTACAACTTTAGAGCCATTTCGGAGCTTAGAACTTCCCCTTCTTCATCCACTATTTGTAATCAAACAAGTGGCAAAATTTTATTTCTGGACAGCTTATAAACCTGTGACAAATGGATTGTGGATGGAGAACCAAGGAGAGAAATCATTGATTATAAGCAATTGGATAAGGCAAAAATGCAAGGTAAGACAAAAATGATTAATGAAAACTCTTGCTTCCTTTTAAATACAG
The DNA here is from genome assembly GCF_021028975.2 of Sphaerodactylus townsendi. Taxonomy (NCBI): domain Eukaryota; kingdom Metazoa; phylum Chordata; class Lepidosauria; order Squamata; family Sphaerodactylidae; genus Sphaerodactylus; species Sphaerodactylus townsendi. The sequence goes on along the minus strand of NC_059432.1, from coordinate 48,757,211 downwards.
GATGGCCTCCCACATACATACAGGAATGGAATTTATTGCTACATTTACACAATAATTTTCAATAATTCAGATAATCGGTTTATCTACTGTTCAAAGGATATAGTAATAGTGAGCAAGGAATTATTTTGGACAGAAAGTGGATAATCCCATTTCTTCCCATCTTATCCTAACCCTAAGGAAGTTATGTCTGAATCTGGTAAACACAGTAAATTAAATGTAGGTGTGTCAATCATGATAAACTGACTTGCCAGTCCAATACTGGTAACTGGAGTTAGATGGAATGTAGGGCAGAGACCTGATGAAATGATATTTCACGATGTTGGAACATCACTTGAAGCCACATAACTGGAAGGGATACCACTGTGTCACGTGATACTAGACTTTCTCCCAAATTATGGCCAAACCTATAGAGATTAGGAAAAATTTCTAGAGGATCGTGACTCACGGCAAAGTCACTTCCATGTTTCTAGCCAGCAGAAGTGCCTGGCATTGTGCAGTGTTGTCCCCCTTCCACTTCATTGTGGAACTGCGAGGAACAGGGCACTTTGGAGGGGATACTCAGTTACTAGTGGGTATCTGGAAATTCTATGAAGCATGCAAGTTGAAGTGCCTGCTAAAAGTTTTTTTTAACAAATACTGAATTTCCTACATGAGCAGCCCACCCACTAGGTGGCTCTAGACAACTGCCCATGGTCCCAGAGAGTGAGGGACACTGGGGCACCAAACAAGGCTAATCTCACAGGGCTCCAGCCCAGCACCCCTATCTAGGTACTTTGACACATGCCACCAGAGGCTTGCATCGTTGATAATTTCCAGTCTTGACTGGGATGCCAGCAGCTCAGGGCATGCCCAGGTATCCCTAGAAACCCTCAAGCCCTTGGGCCATCCTTGTACCCACACACAAAGCAATCTAGCTACCATGATACCTGGTCAGTTCAGACATTCTTTTAGTGAAAGACAAAAACTAATTAAAAGCATTGCAACAGCTGTTACTACTAAGTCCATATAAAAAAATTAATGCTGCTTAATTTTCATTTTGAAATCTGGGCTTTCAGAGATACAGAATTTTTCAAAGGAAACCAAATGTTGTTCAACTGTTTAATTTCAATCTTCACACCTTTTTTGTTCAACAGCTTCCATTATCTGTGTGTGTGAGTAAAGTGCTATCAAGTCAAAGCTGACATGGCCACCCCATAAGGTTTAAAGGCAAGATGCATTCAGAGGTGGTCTGCCACTGTTTGCCTCTAAGTGAGCTTTCTGAGAGGACTGTGACTGGTCCAAGGTCACCCAGCAGGATTCATGTGGAGGAGTGTGGAATCGAATCTCGTTCTCCAGATTAGAGCCCGGCACTCTTAACCACTACACCCTGCTGATTCTTTCCACATCCATAGCTTAAAAATATCTGTAAACAATATGGTATGAGCTTACATAGCTAATGGCATCTGAAACAAAAAATGGTCATTGCATAACCATGTATGACATCATAAGATTACTGTGCTTCAAGAAATCAAATCTCTAATTCACCATGAAATACCCACAGTAATATTAATGAATGTCAAGATCAGAACTTGCAAAATTCAATCTTTACAAAGAATATCTGAATATTTCAAAAGGTACACTAAATGTAAGTCGTAGGAGGTGGGATGCTTTATAAGAAAAAGTGAAAACAAACTGAAAATGAAATAGCAGCGTGGACCCAGTCTAATCACTAATTAAACAAAGATTTCCATACTATTTCTAGACACAAGCCCTATTCTAAAGATAACAGTCTTTGATCAACTGCATAGTAATAGCACGGCCATGTTTAATTCAGCTTATTCACTACTTGCCTATTTAAAATTTAAGAACTGAAATCTGTTTTGCAAAGGCCACATTTAATTATTTTGCAATAGGTTCTTCCTGGAATAAATCACATTTACTGTGGACATTTTTAGGACCAAAGAGGTCCAGAAACATAACCATTTCTCTCTCAGCTCTGCTTCATTTCCTTTATTACAGCTCCATAATAAACAAGTCTTTCCGTTGGCTAAATTCATGGCAGTCCTTGAAATAAGCATATGCTCAAGATTCCCAAATCCCACTTCCCCCCTGCATCTCAAAACAAAAATACAGCTGGAGAAGGAAGACAGAACAGGCAATTTTAACAAATCTCCCTGCCCAAAGAAAACTGCTCAAATTATGCATTAAAAGAATTCTAAAAATGATACACAGCTATTTTTGTTTCAGCCTGACTTTAAAAACTAACGAGTTGGGAAAATTAATGGATACTTGAGCATGTACTTGCAAGCAAGATACCAGGGAAGTTATAAATATTTAAAATTAAACTAGTGCAAGCAACACATGGCTTAATTGTCTCAGCAGAGCAGGTTTATATTAGAAAGCACTTTCAAAATTATTTCCTGAGAACAGAATTGCCATGCTACATAAAAATCTAGAAAAACCAAACAAAAGCAGTTCAGTCAATGACAACAGAGACTTCGTTTGCACTCTACCATTAAGCAAAGTATGTTACTCTGATCCAACCACATTAGCTTGGCTTGCATGTGAATAGCACTAGTGTACGAGTACATGGATTTACGCAAGCTCTTATGATTACGACAAGGGACTCAATAGTTGTGATGTTATTTAGGTTTGAACATATGAAGCTGCCTTCTGCCAAGTCAGACCATCCAGCTCTGTACTATCTGCTCTACCAGGCACTAGCTGCTCAGGAACTTAAGCACAGAAAAGTCTTACTCAGCATCTCCTTCTAAGGCTCATTCCGCACATGCAGAATAATGCACTTTCAAACTGCTTTCAGTGCTCTTTGAAGCTGTGCGGAATAGTAAAATCCACTTGCAAACAGTTGTGAAAGTGGTTTGAAAATGCATTATTTTGCGTGTGCGGAAGGGGCCTAAGATTCTTTTGGAGGAGGTGATGGGGACTGAACCTGGAAACTTCAGAATGCAAAGCAGGTGATCTGCCACTGAACCATGGGCTGTCTGCATGAGAACATACAGGCTTATAGTTATCTATTACCAACTGCAGGCATTTCCAATAAATATTTATTGATTGAAATATTAACATCCTAGCTTTATTTCTAAAAGAAAGCTTAAATAGCTTACAGAAAATAGGTTTCAACACATATGGATACAACTATCAAGGTTTCAAGTTTTTCTCTATAACTATCAGAATTATGAGGACTGATACGGTGTAACTTGCGATTACTTAACTCCCACTTCAAATCTCACCACAGCTGTGAGCTTACTGGAGGCCTTGTGCAAAACACGATCTCCAAACTTTAGTCTCCATTTACAATATGGATGTCTGCTTTCCAAAGTAGTTACACAGATTTCAAAAACAATGTGAAACTCCTTCAAGACCTCAAAATACCATATACAAAGCAGGGACATAATTATTAGCATTGTCAAGAATCCAGGAGCTATAAGAGGTGCCTTTGGGCCAGGTGTCATCTGTTTTCTCTCTGACACTCTTTGAACTTTTGAGGCAAGTTAGGGTTGGTGATTACAAGATGCAGGACTTTTTCAGCTGTAGGGTCACAGTTGTGGAACTTCAAATTTCAGGGGAATGACTCAGTCTAATTTGTGGTTTTCTTCAAGATGATTGTGAAAACTTTCTACTTCTAGAGGATTTAATAAGATTGGATGCCTTCTTTTAAAACTGTGTTTCTTTTAACAACATTAAAGGCAAGTACAAATTGTGAAACTAGCTAAATTGTGTAAAATTTGTCCTTTATATCTTGTAGGCCACTTTGGGTTTATGTATAGAGAAAACAACCAACAACAAAAACACCCAGTTCAGGAAGGAAGATGTTTCAGCTGTATCAGATTATAAGCTTTCTGATCTGATCTGTCAATGCCTGTTCAACCATACTAAATAAATATTAAGACCTTGTATTTATCTCATTTTTTACCTGAGTTTTGAGGCAACTTTATATACCTCTTTTGACAATATTTAAATAGTTTAATCATTTTAATCAGTGCATCACAGAACAAAAATCTGATTATGCTATTCTTGGAAATGACATTTATGTCATATGGACTGGAAACATGACAAAGCCCCCTGGAGCAAAGGAGAAGGCTCACCAGTATCCAACTCTGTAAACACTGTTAAAGCATGGAGCATTTATGATAAATTTTCAAGATGAGAGACTGAGGGTAGTCATGACTTAGCATGTTCTTCCACTGAATCCATTTTATTGTCAAATATCTTTTATTTTCTGATCCAGTCACCTTTGCACCCCGAAGTAAAAATAAGCAACAATAGGTGGAAGCAATAAAAAGGCCACACAGGATAGTAATCTAACCTATTGTTTTCTTACAGTTAGGACTCCTCTATTTGCAGCTAAACACCCTCAGGAACTATTATATATGCAGTATGCTTTAATAGTATATTTAATGCAAGTGTTTTACATATTTGAGAATATGTATGTCACCCTAAGTTTGAAGTCAATAACTATTTTGAAAAATGATGTTTGAAATGACTCACACGTAGCATGTAAAATGAAAATATTCACATATATGTAGAAAGATCGTCATGCATGTGACATCTGTATACAAATATATAAACGCATAAAATTGCCTTCCTTTTGATGTAATACCACAGATACTGTCAAGCCCTCTTATAGGTTTTCATATTATAATTGCAGTGCTGCGGTATAGGCAAACATGACAAGAGTTATCAAAATTGTTTTTTAAAAAAAACTAGTACATGTAGCTGAACTAAATTCTTTCAGCTATGAACATTCCCACTTCCTATGAATATAAAAACAGATCTTATTTGCAAGTAAAATAAGCCCACCCACAGATTACAAAAGTCCAAGCTTTGCATCGTGTGGGGCGGAATGGAATAAATAATCATCACAGGATCATACTTTTGACAACCACCTTTGCAAATAGGTTAACATTGTCAGAAAACACCTCCATCTCTCCCACAGTATTTATTATTATTCAGTGTGTGAACATGAAAGATTTTAAGCACTTAGGCCAGATGGTACTTAGTATAATTGAATACTGTAGCTTATTGGCGATAAGGTTCTCCACACACAGAGAAAGAGAGAGAGGGTGAACTTGCTTCACTGCTCATCCTCTGTGAGTCTGTCAAATACCCCTTTAGATGGTGCTCTCATATCCTTAAAAGAGCTTGCAGAGGCAGAATTCCTATTACCTGTTCAACATGATACTAGACATTTACTACACAATCATGGGAGCTGCTGAGCAACTGAACCAGATCTTCACTGAACTTGGAACCAAAGCTTTACACTATACTGAGTGAACAAATAGTAGCAAAATACTACAACAGAATTAGCGTTAACAGCCCAACTAAGGCTTTCCTACCCATAACACTTACGGGCTTTCCCGCAACATATATTTTTCTTCCACAGTCCTTTTATTTATTTTTTTAAACTGAGCATCTAACCTGAAGAATTCCAAGGTATCTCAGAATATCTCTTGCTCCTTTACAAAATAAAAACGAAATCTAGACGCTGGGAACACAAACCACAGAAACTGTAAGCAGAGTTCATAATACTGTAAAGGTAGTTTAGTTTGCTCAATTTCATAATTATTTTGCATTTTATCATTATAAGAAGAAGAAGAAGAGAAGAAGAGTTAAATCAGATCCAGAAATGAAAAAAGAGAAAGTGTCAGTACTGGATTAAGCTTCTAATTTTTAGAAAAGGAGAAATAGTGAAAAGTTAATGTCAACAAAGATCAAAGGAATACACAAGCAGGCAAGGATATAATAGTTTATTTTCATGTTTCAAAGGCATGAAATACACAAAAAAAACCAGTCTGGAGTAAAAAATCTAGTAAAAAGCCATTGCTAGTAGATAGCTCATGCATTGAAACAGCCAAGAAAAAAAGTACTTGAGTGTGCAAAAGGTTAGGGAGGAAAAATCTTGCCAGACACCTTCAGTAGTCGGAGTTACTTACTGATTTGGTTGTTGTCATTCACAAAATCCTCAGAGCCGTCGGTATCATCTTCATCATCTCCAGATGAAAGAACATCTGAAGTTTAAAAATTTAAAATTGTTCACCTGCTAAGTATTGTAAGTAAACAGACCTATTTTCTATGCCCTGGTTTTATAAAAGGTGCATCTGGAACAGATTTTCTTTTTAGAGCACAAGCATCACACACTTTATAGCCGAGTGTCCTCCTAGTATATCTTATAAAATACACAAGCTGTGATCCAATGAAGCTATATGCTTATGCAGAGAAGAACCTCATGCGCAGCTGGAAGCTCCTTTGAAGTTTCGCCTGCAACAGAACCTCCCAGCTGTGCTCATGAGGCTCTCCTGTACACATATACAGCCTGGTTGGATCGTGGCCACAGACGTTTCAGATTCAAGTTTTTTATCTGTTTTTAAAAGCCTGCCCTTCTTTTCCCCTCAAAACTGAAAAGGTCATTTATTAACTTGCAGAAAAAGCACGGATGCATCTGGTGAGCTGTATACAAGATGGAAAATAAAACTTTGGTTCAAATATATACTTGGATCAGTCAAAAGTCATGGATAACTGAGATTCACAGGATTGTTGTTCTATTGTTAAACACATAAATGCATGTCCAGAGAAACTTGATATTATTTTGAACCATCTAATTGTACACATTCACCCTGTCTGGCTTGCCAATATTTAGACATCTGAATACATCAATACAATTTCCTGTATATTCTGCATAAACATAGGCAGCAAACTTCTGAATCTCAGTGCTCAGGCAACATCCAAGGATTCATAAGGGCACTCCTTACGTTCATTTGAAATGTTGGATATTGGGGGGGGGGGGGCTGTAACTGCTGTTTGTAAGTGATCAGATTTACACTGAATTTGGAAGACACAGAAAAATTAGAATGGCATGAATGTCACCGATGGTTTCAAAACTTCTGCCATGATCTATCCTAAATAAAGGCTTCAAAATTTTTTATGTGATAAGAATGCTATTTCACATATTCTTTTTATACCTGAATAAGAGAAGGCATTATGTTGAGATAAAGTTAGATCACAACTAATTGCTCACAGTAAAATCTGCATTTTTGGCAAACTCACCTGTAACATTTACAATGAAGTAGGTGGTATCACTGTCTACACTCCTAACTGCAGTGCAAGCATAAAGACCTGAATCTTTGGGTGTGGCATCTTTAATCCGCAAATATTCCCCAGTCATAAATGTTCGATTGTTGGGCACCAAATGGACCCCATCTTTAGTCCAACTAATCTTGATAGCATCTTTCAGTGGACAATTCAAGTTCAGAAGATCTCCCGGAAGTACAGGATATACATCAGTCTGAGAGATCTGATATTTGGTTGGTGGCTCTGTAAAAGTGAGAAAAGATGAACACAGAAGAAAGAAGAAGGGGAGAGAAAAAATTTCCAACATATGTCAATGAAGACTGTTTTATCCATAGATATTGTGTAAATTTTACAAAAATATTTTCAGATCTTCCACATTAGTTGCCACTTTATCAAACAGAAATGCAAGCATCTATGATAAAGCTAATTTTAGACTTGGGGAGTTTCAGCTCTTGCCAATTTAAAAGACAGGGGTAAAAGTAGACCATATGGCAAGGAAAAAAACAAGATGCATAGGGCAGCTTGGACTAACAAATGCACAAGTACCAAGAAGGGAATCTAAGCAACACAAGGGAAGCATGTAGCATGGTAGGTTGCTGCTACATGCAAAAGCTCGGGATAACTTTGTAAATGCATTGAATGTAGTAAACGCTTTGACTTGCAACAATTCAGCACACAATAAATTAGTTTTGAAGGAGCATTGTTGTTCTCTTTGCTGGTGATTTGAAGAGTTTAATGATATTGAGTGGGTGCAAGAACTGAGCCCAATCAGGTAGCCAGTTCTAAAGCATATGTAGACCACATACAAAATTAATCAAGATTAGATTAAAATACATAAATTTATTAAATCAGTATCTGCAATGCAGATTTGTTTGTGGGATCATGTGTGGGCAAGTTATAAATCCAAAGGCAAAGTAGTACAAAATCTTGTAATGCTGGGGTCCCCAATATCTGCAGCAGCCATGTGGCTGGCTTCTCTTCCTGTGCCCAAAACACTGTCAGATTGGCAAAGGTGCTTGCAGGATCAAAAAGGTTTTATACTCTGGTTCTAACTATTGTTTCAGGCTGCTGAGAGACTTCAAAAACTAAAACTGGATAGCCCTTACTAAAATTACAGGCATGGTTCATGCACATTTGTCTACTTTGGGCAGGAGATTCCACTTCTACATAAACATGATCACTTCACATAAACTTATCAGGCTAGACCACAGGTGTCACTCGTGGTCCTCCAGATGTTATGGACGACAGTTCCCATGACGGGAACTGTCATCCATAACATCTGGAGGGCTGCAAGTTTGACACCTATGGGCTAGACTGATCATGTCAGATCTCAGAACCAGAGTCGGCCCTGATTACTACATGGATGGGAGACTACCAAGAAATACCAGGGCTATTATGCAGAGCATGGCAATGGCAAACCTCCTCTGTTAGTCTCTTGCCTTGAAAACCCTACTGGGTTGCCATAAATAGACTGCAACTTGACTTCAATTTGCACACACAATTAAAACACCTAAGCAGTGGTGGCGAACCTTTTAGAGACCAAGTGCCCAAACTGCAACCCAAAATCCACTTATCTATCGTAAAGTGCCAACGCACATCAGGGAGGAGGCATGTGGGTGGCGATTTTCCGCCCCCCCCCCCCAAATGACTGAACGGCAGCCACCCAGGACATTTATTCCAATGTCCTCATAGCAGCTTCACCTTTGGCTGGAGTGATGGTGCGCATGCCCACAGAGAGGGCTCTGAGTGCCGCCTCTGGCACCCGTGCCATAGGTTCGCCACCACTGACCTAAAGAGTCTGAAGATGCACTAATGAACATGAATGCAGAAGAAGTCCCATCAACTCCACAAGCAATTGCTTCTTTTCCATCTGAGCAGCAAAGGAAAAATACTTATTTTTTAACAGTAAAAATGTTTCATAGGAAGATTCTATTTCAGTTGGTACTATCCAAGCAAATTCATCATTTTCACATACAAAATGGTAGGTTTTTTGTAATTACTCAGATTGAAGTCTAACTGAATTTTATACAATATTAACACTTTCCATGTTTAGATTTTAGAACTGGGCCTCAGAACTTTTGCAAGCTGGAAATTCTTTGGCAAGCACACCTGCTCTGAACTCTAATGCTCTTTAAAAAAAATAACTTGTTGGGGCAATTATGAATTTTTATCAATCCGTTATACAGGCGTTAAATGTTGCACCAACTGAGGGTTATTAAGAAGGAAAGAAAGCATGCTGCAGTTAGAGAATGACCTGTTTTCTGCATATATGCTTTATAGCAATAAAAAATTAAAATGAAGAAACTTAGCAAAAATGTCAGAGTTGGTGATTTATTTTAGCTTTGCTGACATTTCAGAACAAGCAAGACTGGTTTACTTTATAGTATCATTGACACTATTTTCCATAACCACTGCAGTTCACTCTATTTTATTTTATTTATTTTATTTCATCAAACTTATATGCCGCTCTCCACCATGGGGCTCAGAGCGGCTTACATTCAAGATTAACATAAAATACATTAATAAAATACATTAAAATAAAATATATTACATTCCTTAAAATGAAATAAATTAAAATACAACTCACTAAACCCTGTAGCCGAGGGCATTGCTCACAACCCTCCCCTCCAATTCCTGAGGAGAGACTAGCTAATGTTATGTAGGAGGCCAATTGATGTGACCGCCTCAACCAAATGGCTGGTGGAACAGCTCTGTTTTACAGACCCTGCGGAACTCTTTCAAGTCCCTCAGGACCCTGATGGATGTAGGTAGAATGTTCCACCAGGCTGGGCCAGAGCGATAAAAGCCCTGGTCCTAGTTGTGTAGTAAATTTGTTTTATGTTATTTAGTTGGAGCCAGCAATTTACAGGAGTCTTTAAAATACACTTTGATTATTCTTATAAGACTATACTAGTCTCATCAAGAAATAAAAGTTCAGTTGTGATCAAATACCCCTCTTCTTTTTGTGGAATGCTCTACTGTGGACATGGCTCTTCAGGAGTACACCTACAAGTGGAGTATTCCACATGAAGAAGAGGGATATTTGGTCACAGTTGAGCTTCTCTCTTTTGATGAGAGAAGGTAGATTACTTTATATGGATACATTGCATATGGTGTCTGAAAGTCCTATCAAAGTTTCTACAAACTAGTTTGAAGTCAGGGAAGAAATATAGCCACAATGCCTTCACCCCTTATTCCAGAAGCACTTATATGTAAAGATATTGTTATATTCAAAATACTTCTAAATAAGCTTTGTTTCCCCTAAATGTTCACTGATTCCAGAAAAGTTAAAAGTCAACTTTAGCCACAGATGGGAAAAGAAATCGTTAGCAATCAGGGCATAAACAAAAGATTTAAAGTTGCTAATGAACTGCTTTGCACACATTAATCTGTCACAGATGATGTCATGATAAAGACATAAAATAACATGATTCTTATGACATAAATAAATTGTTTGGAAATCAAGTTATTTTGTCTTTGTTTAGCCATATTCAAATTTAGAAGCATTTAAAAACCATCACTTTTTATAATGTTTGACTATGAAATCTCTCCAAGTGTGGTTTTTTGATGGAATGTCCAAAAGCAAACAGAGAGCAGGTGGGATACTGCAATAACTTTCTGTCCAACAATTTTATGTGAAATGGCCTACAGGTTTAAGCTCTTAGGAATCCCAACCAACATGAAAACTACACTATTCAACAGAATTAACCCTTTTCCCATTGTCGTACTCTGGGCCAAGTTAGTAAAGATTATTTTTATGTCAGCATAGGACTTAACACAAAATTGTGACCAGTCTCTTTTTCCTGGCAAATGTGTACTGAAAAAAGAGGGTCAATACTTCAGAACACATTTACAGTTCTTAGTAAGAATGGTCAACCATCAGGTGGTCTGCAACTTATTTGAATATGAATTTTAAAAGATGACAGTTCTCCAAGGATAATGATCTAAGTTGTGAATTATGGCAAAAAAGTTATCTTGGCCACTGATGCTGGGCAAGGCACTAGATTTCTTTCTTCAGAAGAAATAGAAATGTAACTTCCAAGTTAAACCTGCCAATAATTACTTCTATATTAATTTTTATGAATTTTATTGGAACCGGACTTGTGAAAGTGAAGGGTTAAATATGAATGAATGAATGAATGAATGAATGAATGAATGAATGAATGAATGAATGAATGAATGAATGAATGGCACTCTTTCTCAAATAGAGAGCTAGCATAGTATAGTGGTAAGGTGTTAAGGCTACATCTGGGAAACCCAGATTTGAATTCCCACTCTGCCACGGAAACTTGCTAGATGTCCTTGGCCTAGTAATAAATTCTCAGCCCTGATCCTAGCTAATATCTGGATGGAGACCTCCAGGGAATTCCAGGGTATACGAGGATTGTGACTCAGGCAATGGCAAACTGCTTCTGAAGGTCTTCTTCCTTGAAAACCCTACGGAGGTCACCATAAGTCAGGTATGACTTAACAGTAAGAAAAAGATTCAAATATGGCCCTTCATAAGCCACCAACCAAATACCACTGACCCAGAGCTTCCCTGTTTGTGGTGTCACTGCAGAATAAGTAATAGGGAGAAGTATTATTCTCCCCACATGCAACCATTGGTAATAGCAACATCACTATGGTTAGGCTTGGCAAACTTGCTTCCTGGCATATCTCATCTTCACCCACCAGTACCTCTAAGTCCATAACACTTAACACATACACTTCAAAGGGTGGCAGGAGGAAAAAACATGAGGGTGGGAAGAAGCTACATCATGACAAGAAAAGAAAAACACACGTACACACACACACACACACACACACACATTCCTATGGTATATACTGAGAAACGCTTTGTTAGTATAAAATATCATGGGTAGTTTTTCTTCTGTATGTGGCATATGATTCAGCAAAAAGGTTTAAGTATATAAAAATACAAACTTAAAAACCATATTGTGGAGACTTTGTGTTAAACTATCAACTTTTCCAGCTGTGCCGATGAATATTCAATAAGTGCATCGTAAACATCCTCTTGGACGATGCAAGTCCTCTCCTGCCAAGGACAGCCACACAAAACACAGCAAGTATTCTCAAATTGGGGGGGGGGGACCCTTCAATAGAAGAACAATAAAAAGGAAAGGAATTTGGCTCTTTTTGGATGCTTGACAAAATACCAAAATCATATGCTAGAAATGTTAATTATACTCAAACAGGAAAGTGTGATAAATTCAAAATTGTTGTTTGCACAGAGGAGGGAAAGAGCCTGGAATAAAACTATTTCATTACATGTATTTTAAGGATAGTGTTTAAGTTAGAGAGTGAATTTTCCACTGTTTTATAGTTACCGGTAGCTTCCTTAAGTCTGAAATAACAAACATTAAACAATGTAAATCTGCTGTTTTGTTATTAGTCATATTTAGAAAGGCGAATTGAGATTTTGCGTGGGGCAACTTCATTCTGGCTGACAAATTTTGTAGATTCAATTCAATTCTATGAATGTATGTATGTATGTATGTACGTACGTACGTACGTACGTACGTACGTACGTACGTAGTTAGTTAGTTAGTTAGTTAGTTAGTTAGTTAGTTAGTTAGTTAGTTAGTTAGTTAGTTAGTTAGTTAGTTAGTTAGTTAGTTTTCTATACCACCCAATCCCCAAGGGGCTCTGAGTGGTGTACAACACAAAATCTCACCAATGCAGTCAATTCTGTTTGCAGGTAGAAAAGACATTTTTTATTTATTTATTTGTTTGTTTGTTTGTTTATTTCTAGCCCTGGCTCCCTAATAGCCTTCCACAGTGGGCTCAGGATCAGCAAGCATATATAAAACAGAGTTCAGAAGTCTCCATAGTACATCCCAAAATAAAAAGCTCACTTATACTTCTACACAAAGGGGAAAGAATTATTTGGCCCTTTGGAAAGGCCATCAGGAGCTGATGAAAACTGACCAGCCATTATGTCATACATATAAACAAACACTCTTATTGGGATTATAAAGCCAACTTACTAAAACTGTAGAGTCCTGAACCCTGCTTACAAAAAGATAACGATCTAACACTGGGACGCATCATGAAATCCCACTGTCCTTCTCCAATTTACAGTCTTTTCTGCCAACCTAAACAAGTTATCTAAACAAGTGAACTTATAAGATGTATTTTCACAGCAAAACAAGTCAAAGCTTCACTACAAAGCAAAATGAACTTTTACTTGATTTTTTACACTGGCCGCAGTAGATTCAATGATGCCTGAGTCAAAGCTTATTTCAGAAAGACAGTCGGTTATACAACTATCCGGTTGAAAAAAAATCAGTTTAATAATTAAACAATTGTGGTTCATGGCCACAAAAGCAGTCTTCCAGAATAAACCTGGAAAGCAAGAGACAATCTTTAGCATTTTCATAAACTGCAATTTTCCATCTGATATATACACATCTAATAGCTACATGTGATGCCCCCACCTATAGATATCTAAATGCAAGGATTGTGACCACACCAACAGATTATTTTGCAAATTAGGGGTACTTCCTATGTATGCAGAATAATCTGAACTGGCATTAGCTGCCATCACTGGGATCCACTTCAGGTCCAGCCATGATGTGGCAGATGCCCAGAACAGCTTTGGGTCTGGCCACGGTGGCAGCAGATGCCTGGCGTGGCTCTGGGTTCAGTCATCTGGTGGAAATAAGTGGCAGGGGCCTGAAGCTGCAATGGGGAAGATGTGATTCCTCCCTGAAAGTTTTTATTCAGTTACTAATATACCCTGAAAATAAGACAGGGTTTTATATTAATTTTTGCTCCAAAAGATGCGTTAGGGCGTATTTTCAGGGGATGTCCAATTTTTTCCCATGATTTTGCACCCCTCCCCCCCACGTGACCAGATCAGCTGCACAGGGGAATCTGTAACTAGGGCTTATTTTTTGGAGTAGGGCTTATATTTCAAGCATCCTCCAAAAATCATGAAAAATCATGACAGGGCTTATTTCTGGGGTAGGTCTTATTTTCAGGGAAACAGGGTATAAATTTAGTACATATTTTCTTTATTCCCCCCATGAGTTTTATTCTATTCCTAATACATTAATTATGCACATATTTTCTTTATAAACCTATTTCTAAATAAACATTTGGTTAAAGCAAACATTATTGTATCTTTGAAGTGAAGTACTGAAAAGGAAAGAGATGAAAATATTTTTTACGAAGCTGGAAAACATGGTTCTAGAAAATATTAAGACTTGAGCAATTTAACTGTATGTTGCCTCGTTTGTTATATAACCATGATGCGGGATTAGAACTGTTGCATCAGCAAAGAGTCTGGGTGCAATCCTGGACTCTGGCTTAACTCTGGAGGACCAGGTTTCTAAGACACCCCAGACTGCATTTTTTTCATCTCTGCCAGGTACACAGCTGGCTCCATTCCTCTCCAAACCCGACCTCGCCATGCAACAGTCACTTCAAGAATAGACTACTGTAACTCGCTCTACTCTGGCCTAACTTTGTCTGTGATCCAGAAATTTAAACTTATTTAGACTGCAGCCTCTAGGCTGCTTACTGGGGCATCCAGTCTCGATCCTATAACACTGATCCAGAAAGATCTGCACTGACTGCTGGTCGAGTTCCAGATAATTTCAAAGTATTGCTATTGACCTTTAAGACCTTGAGCGGTGTTGAACCCACATATGAAAGGCATACATCTTAACTGGCTATTTTCTTATAGGAACATCTTTCCCCGGAAACAGTCTACTACAAAAAGCAATGAATTATGGATTTAGAATTGAAACAAAACTTCATCCAGAAGTAACAATGGCACCTAACTTCTTGAATTCAACATAACATTTGAATCTAAGATTTCAACTTTCCAAATTGAAAAAAAAAACACCTGGGCTTAGGTACAGAAATTTCCAGTGCCCACCTACTCTCTTATGAACCTACTTGACCATTGTGGCCATCTTCAGAGGCCTTGCTTCAGATGCCCTTGCCTTCTGAGATGAAGTTGATGGTAATCCAGGAGACGACCTCTTCAGTTGTGGTACTAAAAATTTGAAACTATCTCCCCAGAAAGAGTCATATGTCCCTTACTGTTGCCATCCTCTGCCAGCAAATAAAAACTTTTTTTGTTTCATTTTGTGTTTCCTCAATGATATCTCCTTCCTGACCATAGTATTAATTTCCTTAAATGTTGTAAATTTTGTTATGTCTTTGCCCATTTTTAGCTCTGGTTTAAATTGCTTTTGCTGTCCTAGTCGTTGGTTTAAATGGTTTAAAATGTGGCTTTATTTTGTATATTTTAATCTGTTAGCCATTTTGATGACCCTTGAGAAGTCAGAAAAGAGTGATATAGGTTCTGTAAAATAAAAATAAAATAAATAGTATTCAACCAAATCACAAAAATGAGCCTGAAAGTGTTGGAATCTACAGAAAATGTATAATTTTAAGTTCTGAGATTTCAAATCTAACCATTATTTTGAATAATACTCTACATTTCAAATTACTAGCAATTCACACAGGACAGTTCATAATTTGCCTTTATATATATGATGCATCTCTACCCACAACTATCACCAGAAAAGCATCACTTTCTGTCACAGTCCATGAACATTTGATTGCTTAGATTTAGTTTAATTATGTCTAATTGTCTAATTATGAATATTAATTTTAACCAAGATTGAAGCTCAAATTATCCTTTGGAAAGCTTATAGTTAAAGGCTATCAAAGGGGCAATACATAAGTGCACTATTCAATAACCTAGAACTAGGCTGTACAAATATCAGTAGAAAAAGGGAAAAGAAAGTTTAAAACCAAGGAGAGACAAAATAACTAGCCCAGTAGGTTTCTCATCAGACAACATGGGTGACAGAAGGTCAAGAATTAGCTTGCTATTTATCAAATGTATGTCTAAACTAATTATTCAGTTCAACAATGTTGCCTTACAACCTGTTGTGCGGTCAAACTTCCCATCATTAAGGGTTAACGTCATTGGGATTCACTCGATAGCAGGAATGTGGTTTGAGTTTAAAAGCATTTCTTGATACACAACACTCACTACAAATGAGGAATTTCAAAAGCTTGGAACATTTACCATAGATGGTCCAGATTTCTTCGAATACAGCCTCATGTGGTCTCATTATTTCTCACACTCTAGAAAACTAAAGTGATTTTTTAAACAAATCTATGTATAGAAGAAATCTTTCACAGGTTAAAGTGGTAGGATGCTGAATAATGAACTTTCAATCCACTTTCAAACCACTTTAGCAATCGTTTGCAAGCAGATTATGATGTTTCTCACAATAAAATTCAGTTGCAAAGTGCATTGGAAGTGAATTGAAAATACATTATTCAGTGGGTGTGAAAGTGTAAAAATGAATGACAAAATGTAGGTTCAATTTACAATGTACAACTTTTCTGTTGCACACAAGCTATGCGTGCCAGTAAGTACCAAGAAAATGTTGTACACTTCATGAACAAACTGTGTTGTTCTCTTCATGTACAATATTTGGCCATATTGCAAACAGAGGCTTGGTAAAATTCTGTGTATTTAGATCAAGCAACTAAAATGATGGCATGAATATACATAGTGCCCAGTGCTATAAATATTTTCATGTTTTCAATTATACCAGATCGTTCAGTTACACCAGATCGTTCATTTTTACTATGATTTTAAGAATTTCCAAAACTCAGGTTTTAGCAAATAAAAGCTGCAGGAGGAACTAAAACATTATAAATCAGAAATTAAATAAATATAATCTGTTGTTAGCTTTATATAATTTTAAGGTTAATGGGAGGGCTGATATTCTGATCTTGAAAACAGCCTAGCAAGGATGAAAATAAAGCATTTCGGCTTTTTCACATACCAAATTCCCTTGCAGAAGTTCAATTACAGTTTACTACACTCCCATCACACTGTGGTCGGTGGCCCACTGGTTACCATGTTTACATGCATTTTGCCAATTCACAGATGGGAAAGAAGGGAGAAAGGGGGAAAGAGTTTGGATTTATACCCCACCCTTTCTGTCCTGTAAGGAGACTCAAAGGGAATTTCAAACTCCTTTCCAGAAAAGAGCCAGCAAACCTGGTGGCATCAACATCAAACTGGAGCAATCAGCAGAAATCCAGCAACAGTGGACAGAAAAAAATATAGTTCTTCAGTATTGACAGCTGGCTCTTCATTCATAAAGAGCCTACAGTTAATCTGACTTTCAGTTTACATTAACAGCTAGAAAACAAAAATGCCTAGCTTTGGGAAAGTTTGGGCATTCAAATACAAATTCAGATATTCTAGACAACCTCACAGATTACAAGCAATATTTCCTTCGTCTTCATGAGTACTGTAAACCACCTTCTTCCATAGCTATGATTTAGAAACTTGTATTAAAACAGTTAAATTTGAAGAAAGTGTATTTCAATTTTTGAATGATGAATCTATTTGAGCAATCTACTAGATTTTGTGTGATGTACTCCACCTCCTTGTCAGTAAGGGGTAAAATGTGGACAGAAAAAAAATACAGTTCCTTCATATCAATTGATTCTTTGGAACAACCTGGCCCACATGAATGATGGGAACTTAAGAAATGCAGTAAGGGTAGAAGGAAGGGAGAAGGGAAAGAAGGGAGAAAGGGATTTATACCCCACCCTTTCTCTCCTGCAAGGAGACTCAAAGGGAATTTCAAACTCCTTTCCCTTCCTCTCCCTACAACAGACACCTTGTGATCAGACCCGTAGCAAGGGGAAGCTGCACCTGGGGCACGTGTGCGCTCTGCGCCCCTGCCATGCCCCTGCACCAGCATCACCCCCTCTCCCTTGGCACTACGCCACTGCTTGTGATGTAGGTAGGGCTGAGAGAGAAAGAGCTATGACTAGCCCAAGGTCACCCAGCAGAAACATAGGAATAGGGAAACAAATCTGGTTCACCAGATAAGAGTCCACCACTCATGTGGAGGAGTGGGAAATCAAACCCTGTTCTCCAGATTAGCATCCACCTGCTCTTAACCACTGCACCATGCTAAGAAATAACATAATACCTAACAGTGCACTTTGGAAGGAACGATTTTTGCATTCTGATAATATTGCATCACATATTTGAACTGTTTCCTAAGGGCTAGCTTGCTAGACACATATTTCAGCCTAGCAAATCAATCCCAATCAACTACTAGCCAACAACTTTTACTGCCCTAGACATACCTCTTTAAATAACTTGGAAAAAGAAGGATAAGTGATGTGGCCAAGGAACCGAACTACAGATCAGAGTGCTCAAGTTCAAGTTTTATAACTCTTATGAACTGAACTCACTAGATGGCCTTAGGCAAGAGGTGTGCATTATTTCCAAATAAATTTGAAAAACTTAAAAAACCCAGTTGAGTTCATTTGTTTGAACAATGAAAATAGAGTAAAAATTATTAATGAACAAAAGACATGTATTTATTCACTATTCTTCTTTTCTTTCCTGTCCTAGTTTTTGCCATAAGAATGGTTCGCTTCCATACATCCATTATTATACATGCCAACTTACATTACTGTCTCCTTCCTTGTTCCTACCCATTTCTTATTGGCACTTTCTGTGCTACTGCGATAGGACAGCCCCAGCCAGAAGCAGTGGTGGCTGATCAGTAGGTGGAAGTTTCTTTTGTCTTCTTCTCCACTACACTTAGGATCCTAGTTTTGCAGTCTCAGAGGGGTGATGCTGCAATGAACTCTAGGACTCAAAATCCTCCAAAAGCCCAATAAGGAGGCGGAAAAAAGAGGAGAACGATCCTTCACTGGCTTGTCAACTAAATGGTGATCAACTTCTGCAGCCAGCCTGGAGTCTTTTTTGGCAGAAGATGTAGTCATCCAGCATAGTGCAAAAAGTACTATTGGAAGGGAAGGAAGGAGGAGGTGGGCATCGTTCCCGATGGGAGTGGAAATGAATGTAATAATGAAAACCAACACAAACCCACCAAGCCTGCTCTTGTTTTTGCCAATCTGCCGTGAAGGTTAAAATAATAGTCACCTACAAGGGTTGTTGGCAGCACTGCAGAATAACGGCAGTACAAGTGAAGTGCTTGGAACATTCTAAAGTTATACCACAGAACTGGTGTTATTATTAAAGAAGCTACCTTTTTGTTCAGATTTCATTCTAGGTCATCCGGAAGATCTGACAAACTCCTCCAATCAACCTTAAAAGAGCTAATACAGCTCAAACCTAAGGAATGGTGTTTCTAGGATTCTAGGAGTTTGAAAGGTCCACAAAAGCAGTTTGTGAGCTTCATGAAGCCTGTTCACAACAGGTCGTTAAGAGCCGCAAATTATTTATGTAGCACTTTAAACCTGAATGCACTTATTCAATCTTCACTGCATCATGTGCCTGGCAACAAGGATGCCATGTTAAGCTTACAACAAACGTATTACATTGTACAAATAGGATTTATTATTGGTATAACAAAATAATGGAAGCTGCGCTCAGGATTGGGGTCTCATCATTAAAAGACAGTCTTCAGACAATCTGGCAAGTAACATGGGAAAAACCAAGTCAAAATTCGTCTCATCACAATTAAAGCCACATTATAATTAGGCATAGTGGATTTAGTAATATATTTGCTGAACCAACTGATCGCACCTGTAATAGCTGCGCATTGTATATATTCAGTTATATATTCTGTGTGACAAGCTTTCTGAAGTCTACAAAGAGGTGCTTCAGAGGAGAGACTCAAATGTTTCCTTCACAATTCTACAAACCGCTATCATGTTCACACTCTAAAATAAATGGATTTCCATCTCAGTTGAAATCTATGGACGAAATCTTGAACCCACTTAACTTTACAGCATTTCTATTTTTGATTTAGCAAAGTGCCACTCTAAAACCTCTGCTACACTGCAGTGTTTGGTGATTGATTGCTGTGACATGCTTTGGACCTCATAAAAATTCTGTGAAGAAGGCACACCTCAACATAAATCTGAAAAAGTACTTAATGATTATAAGTGGTTGCTGACTAATTATTTTAATTTATTAATCATCTGAAAGCAAGGGGTAATTAAACTGTATTAAGATACTTCAATATCCTAGTCAACTAAATAACATACATACAAGTGCAACCCACAGAGACTTGCAGGGGGCATTTCAATCCCTCTCCCGTACTGTTTCCTCATTCCCTTCCCTGAAAGCCCCAATGCCTTCCTCCTTTTCCTGCTTCCTTCTCTTTTCCCCACCAAATAGCAAACTTACCTTCATCTATCCCTCTGTCCTCAGCTTCCCTTTCCTTCCCCTGACAGCTTCTACCTAAGAAAACTATGGCACAGTTGTGTGGTGCCAGCCAGTGGAACTGGCCTACTTACATGGTAGGGAACCATTAAGAACATCACTTCCCCTCTCCCATTATTTCCCATTTCCCCAAACATCCTCTCTTCTTTCTCTGTCTCATTCTCTTCTTCTCAGACATTCAACAACCTTTTATCTGCCTCCATTCTTCACCTATATTTATTGTTTACCACATTTAAACCCTGCCTTTCTCCACAGTGGGGATGAAAGAAGCTTACATCATTCTCCTCTCCTTTTATCCTCACAACAACTCTGTGGGGTAGGTTAGGCTGAAAGTATGCAACTGATCCAAAATCACCTGGTGAGCTTCCACAGCAAGTCAGAAATTCGAAACCAGGACTCCCAGACCCTACTCTGAAGCTCTGACCACTACACAACTCTAGCTTTCGTAGGGTGGCTGATGGTGAAAAGTAGCAAGCAGCCATGCCTATTTCAGTCATGCAACATGGGTGGTATCAAGACACCCAGAGGTTGCTTCCAAATGTAGTGTTGCCAGACTCAAGGTAAAACCTAGAGTTCTCCCAGAATTGCAATTGAACTTCAAATGACAGAGATCAGTCCCTCTGGAGAAAATGACTGCTTTGGAGAGCAGGCTTTAAAGCATTATATTCAACTGAGGTCCCTACCCTCCTGAAATCCTGCCCTCCTCAGACTCTACTCCAGAAGCTCCAGGAATTTTCCAACCTGGACCTGGCAACTCTAATCAGGCCTGGCCCCAATAAGACCTCCTTCAAAGGCCAAAGTAGGCCTGGAAAGAGCCATGCCCTCCTCCCCCACATTTTACTGAGAGAACCAAGCTTGGGATATTGTGGTAGCCTAGCAACAGCCACTCAAGAGAATCTGCTACTTAAAGCTACAGGGACTCCTTTTATCCAAATTCCAAAAACCTTTAATGGCATAAGGACTCTTTTTATCATTTTTTGGTTTCTTAAACTCCAAAGTATGTTTGTTTAGATTTCACATTTTTCTGCAAACATGGAGTCCTTTCGTGTTTGTAGAATTGATCTGTGTTGCCTTTCACAGTTGCAGCCACTAGATTTAAATGTCCAAAGATCTGCTGACTTCGCATTTGGAATATATATTATCCCCGCTTAGGATTGCATTGCTATTGTATGAACTATCATTTTATCTTTCATTTTTGCTGAAATATAAATTCAACAAGATGCTGCTATATTCCTTCCCCACTAATGTCACATGACAGAAATAGCTCCATATTTCTTCAAGCATTCACATGTGCCCTGCAACCTTTTCGATAACATAATTTGGGTTGTTAATGCAGAATTTTACAGCCCAAGCTTTAACCAATGAAGAATTCCATTAGATAAGTACATCACTCAGGAATCTGACACATTCCAAACTTGCCAGCAAGCTGAATATGAATATGCCTCCCTTTACTTCTACAAAATAAAGCAAGCATTTCCTCTGATGCAGTCAACCAAAGGTGAACAATAGTACAATTTAACTCAATATAAATATAAAGAACTCTGAAAACTGATATTTTGGCTTTTTCATTTAAATACAAAAATCAAGCTTTTCCCGAGGCTTAGAATCAATTCTGCATTCTAATAACCCAAGGAGAAGTTTGGGGGAAACAAGCCATATTATCCTATGATACACAGAGGGCAAATCTCTGAACAAAGCTTCTGGGAGAGGACACATTTCACAAATGTTACACTGACAAGGTAGTTTTGACAGTTCAGTTAATATAAATGTTAGCTCATTGTGGTACAAAATAACTAACTATAGGAAGAATGCACTGACCCCTTACTGTGAGACACAGAGGGTGGCAAGAGAGAGCAAGGGGCCCAGTACTCCATACAGCATAATAAAAACATTCTTACATCCAATAAACACACTGTAATCAAAAATATGTTCCTAAAATTCCATAAATATTGCAACTGGAGGAAAGTATAAACTGTGGCATCCCTATTATTTCAATAAGGTTAGGTCAGCAAATAAGCTCAAAATGATTATTTAAAATCCTTGCTTGAACAAAGCATCTTAGCAAGAAAATGCACTGTCATTTTATATTTTCTTAGAAAGGAATAAAAGTGCAGATTTTGTTTGGATTTCTGAACATCCCCAATAGTAAACACACCATGGGATTTTTTTTCTGTCATTTTATAAACACGGAAGGCTCACTAAAAACCAGGAACCAAAAACAAAAAAGAACATTTTCTGCAACAGCGCTATGCGATACAAAGATGGTGGACCTATGTGCCTCATTGTATAGCCCGCTGAAGTATGCCCTGCCTCACCTCCATCATGTGGAGTCAGCTAATTGAAACCCAAGAGAAGCAGCTCTCTAAGTATT
This sequence comes from Sphaerodactylus townsendi, assembly GCF_021028975.2. Lineage (NCBI taxonomy): Eukaryota > Metazoa > Chordata > Lepidosauria > Squamata > Sphaerodactylidae > Sphaerodactylus > Sphaerodactylus townsendi. The sequence continues at coordinate 48,734,562 of NC_059432.1, read as the reverse complement.
GAAGAGATCTCAGCAAAAGTTCCCAAACTCTTAGCTGCACCTCTCAGCTTGTATCAGGAAATCCTTGCATCCAGTGGTGAAATTCAAATAATTTAACGACTGGTTCCAATGGTGGGATTCCAATAATTTAACAACTATTTGTTTACAAGCACCATTTTAATAACCGGTTCTGCCGAAGTGGTGCGAACCTGCTGAATCCCACCACTGTTTGAATCCCTTGTTTCTCTGCAGGAGCTAAAGTAATAGTTCTGTTTGGGATTTGCAGATTTGGCATTCCAGTACATCTTCATGATTTTATAAGCATGAATGGATAGGAATTGCTAGGAATTTTGGAAGTACTAGAAGAAGACATTTTGGGAGGAGTGGGATCTAATTTCTAGAAGGAGAAGTAAGGAGACTCCTGTTACATGGCTATCTATGGGTCCTTTATATTTGTACCCTAGTCTTTATCCAGGGCAGCATGCACAGTTGTCTCCCTTCAACCTTAACATAACTTTGTGAGCTAGGCTGTGCTAAGAAATAGTGATTGGTTCAAGGTAATCCATTGACCTTCATGACAAAGATAAATTTGAACACAGGTCTTCTGGACCCTAGTACAACACTTTGAGTCCCAAACATTGCTATATCGCTAAAAGACAACTGATTGTGATATTGATGCAAAACAGATCAGTTAGTGAAGCCTATTTGTAAAATTCAGAATCAGATTTCAATAGATAGATAGTTGGGCAGAATTCAACAGATAATTATTAAATTCTGTGTTCTACAATTCTTTGTTCCTCAAGAATGAGGGCAACCTCATTCTTAAGAAAAAATATGCCTTTATCCGCATTATTGCCCTTTTATTTAATCATAAGCGAACAAGCAAGCAATCACTCCCTGGATCAAAGCATAAATCACATAAAATATTTGTGGGCTTAAGTTGTCAAACAACTAGTTAAGCTGTCTGTCTTGCAAAAGTATACACACCTCTCTAACCAAGCATGTGAGTAAGCTTAATCTGAATTGGAATTGTGTAAGATTACTGAGAAATGGAATCGTGTAATCATGGGTCTGAAAGTGACTGCAATCTTTAGGATTATATCCACAAGTGCCCCTTACTAACTGAGAATTGTGAATTATGTGGCATCCTAAAGACTAACACAATTATTGCAGCATATGCTTTTGTGAGTCAGTGCCCATTTGGACCCCAGCCATAATAAATATTTTAGCATTTAAGGTACCACAAAGCTCTGTTATTTTGGTTGCAGAAAATTAGCATGGCTACCACTCTAAAACTTTTCTTGGTAGTTATTTTCTAGCATAGGCTCATTCCACACATGAAGAATAATGCACTTTTAAACTGCTTTCAGTGCTCTTTGAAGCTGTGCAGAATAGCAAAATCCACTTGCAAACAGTTGTGAAAGTGGTTTGAAAATGCATTATTTTGCGTGTGCGGAAGGGGCCATAGAGAAGAAAATGTAGGATTTATGTCCTGCTTGTCTGTCCTGTAAGGACTTTCAAAGCAGCTTACAAACTCCTTTCCCTTCCTCTCCCCACAACAGACACCTTGTGAGGTAGGTAGGGCTGAGAGAATTCTGGGAGAACTGTGACTAGCCCAAGGTCACCCAGCAGCCTTCATACATAGCAGAAAGGGGAAAAATCCTGTTAACCAGATTAGAACCCATACCAATGTTTAATGAGAATATAAGAAGAGCTCTACTGGATCAGACTATATATCCCAGCATCCTGTTTCAAACAGAAGCCAACTGGTTGGCACTAGAGGGTCAACAAATAGCATGGAGGCCAAGGGATTTGCCTGATTTTGCTTCCTAGCATTGAGTATCAGAGGTATACTGCTCCTGAATATAAAGGTTCCCTTTACTCACTGTGACTATCTATGCTTATGACCATCACTACCTCCACTTGCACTGAATTCCACAATGTAACTACTTATTGAATAAAGAAAAATTCCCTTTTGTCTGTTCTATACCTATTTGTCCGCAACTTCATTGGGAGTCCGAAAGTTTTAATATTATGGGAGAAGGGAGAAAACTCACTTTCTCCATTCGATGCATAATTCTATTACTCAGTCATGTCACTTTGTAACCTTTCTTTCTGAACTACGAAGTCCAAGACCCTTCAGCCCTTGTTTGTAGGAAAGGTGCTCCAACTCACTGATGGTCTTAGTTTCCTTCTTCTAGACTTTTTCCAGCAATACCATAACAATTCGGCCAAAATATAATATTAACTTGAAAGTAAGATGCCCCTGAACGTACGATGATCCCCTCCCCTTAAAAATGTATATATAACAAAAATTATTACTGGATATAACTGTAACTTGAATGCAAATATAAGATGACCCCATCCCTTTTTTATAGCAACGAGGCCAGGGGGAGGGATCTAGTCTTGCATTTGAGTAAATGCTGTAACTGTATTTTGATGCATCAATAGCTGTCAACCCTCTGCTACCAAAGTTCAAACAAAATCAATGGTAACAAACACACATTAAAAAAAACACATTTCCACTTGTGGAACGCTACTGACCCCAAAACTGTAAAATCATCTAATGTCAGTTATTTACGCAGGCATCAAATGTTACCTTAAATGCCCAAATTAATTTGAAACAACAAAACAACAACTCACCTTCAGGTTCCAAAGTGGTGTCTTCACCAACTAAGTTGTAAGATGGTCGAGCCAATGAAAATCCAGCCATGGTGATCATCACCAGGCAAATAAGGCAACATGAATCCCAGTTTACCATCTTCTTAGTGCAAGTCCTTGCTTCTTTTCCATGCCTCCATGTGGACTTTAATCCCATCTGAGCTCCTCTACACAAGCATGGACTGACAGCAGAGCCTTGAGCCTCAACAAGTACTTGCGTATGTCCAGTAGCTGATGCTTCTCCTGAGGAGACAAGGAGTAACGAGTCTGTGAGTTAGGTTAATAGTTTCAATGCCAGCATTAAATTATTCTCAAACACAGACTCCAAGTATTCTCCACTTTCCACCAGCATCAGCAGCTTAGGCAAACCAAACTCTTTTTGCAGGACCCAGGCCGAGGTAGGTTCCCTGGAGTCATGAGCTGAAACGAAGGTGACAGAAGCAGTGTGCTAGCCAAGAACTGCGATGTTTGCCAGCAAAAAAAAAAAAAGTAAGACAAGCACAAGAATGAGGCAGGAGGAAATTCATGCAGAAAGAGCATTGTGTTTACATTTTTCACAAGTGCATTATTTTATTTATCATAATGGTAGATTGCACACAACTTAGTTTTAATTCACTTTCAAATCATGACTATGACTGAATACAAGCCAGTGTAGTCCTATCTATAGAAGGTGGACTCTTGGACAGGAGAATCCACATTTTCTTGGACTCGTTAAAGCAACTGAAAATGCAAAAAAAAGTAAACATGAAAACAGCCCTCCCTCAACTTTACCAATTATTTTATTTATTTACTTAGGTGTTCATACCCTACTTTTCTCCCCTGTGGACTCTGAAAGTAGCTTACAGTATTACTCTGCAGAGAACAGAGCACCACTCTGCGACCAAAGTTGACAGAGAATAACTGGCTCAAAGTCACCCACTGATGTTTCATGGTAGCAGAGGCGTATTAAGGGGGGAAAGTGCCCAGTGCACCAATGCATCCTCCGCCCCCATCCCACCCCAGGATGCCCCCGGAATGACCCTGCCATGCCCCCACAGGGGCGTGCACACACCCCGCCCCCTTGGAGCTACATTTCTGCATGGTAGAGAGGTGATTTGAACCTGTGTCTCCCAGATTCTACTCTGACACTGGCTTTCCACACCTCAGAATTCAGACTCCAAGAAAGGCCATGCTATTTTGCATGTTAAATCAGTCGACCACCTAGTTCTCAACAAGTCAGTTTCTTTCACTGAGGCTCAATCCACGTTTGCAAAACAGAAACAATAATGACCCTTCTCCCAGAATAGATTTAAAAACAGCATCCAGATCTAAAACTGTAGAAGTATTTAGTGCTTTTACTTGAAATGTGACTGAAGCAACAGTGATATGTAACTACCTACTCAACAGTCAAATGCCCACAAACAAGAATTTTGGCTTCTTACTGAACTTTTTTTTTCAAGGAAGTTCTACAAGATATTCCAGTTTTCTTTCTAAAAGGCAAAGTCAGACATTAGATTCTACCAAACTACCAACTATGCACAACTCTAATCCTGAAACATTAATCAAGCATGCAGACTCCCCATTTCAGGTCCAAATAACCAGGCAATGGAACTTCAATTTTAACTAAATAGAGGGATGCCACCTGTTTTCAGTTTTAAATAGAGAGAATCTGAGTTCAATTGAGAAATCATAGATAGCTTAAACCATCACCAGCTTCTCCCTTCCCTCCACACATGTCCAGGATACTATAATGGCCATGAACAAGCCCATTTTCCCCTTCTTTTCTCAATCTGCCTATGGTTTGTCTCTTGCAGATGTTTAACTGCTCTCAACATTCTGTGCCTCAAGGACAGCAATGAGCATATTCCATCATCACTGGCAATTTGAGTTTTTTCCCCCTTTCATCCTCTCAATTTACAAAGTAATATTTTATTCTGCATATCCAGAGAATCATCCAAATACACAAAAATGCCTCGCCACCTGTCTGGTAAGCAGCTTCATTGCACTGCCCTATTAAGAATCATTGGCTATGAGAAGGAATGATACACAATATTTGACGAAATTCATCTCATGCATTAAAATAAATAAACATAAGTCCATTATAATGGCTGCAACAGGTCTATGAAACATAATGTCATGCTTTCACTTTAATGCATTTGTTCCATGTCTTTCTAAAAATGGGTTTTCTGAGGAAATTGTCAACTCTGGCCATCAACAGTACAATGCAGGGGTATTAGCCTCTTGGCTGGTAAGACGAAGCAGTAGTACTATGCACAAAGTAGTAGTAATAGGAGTCATCACAGCTTAGGCCCCTTCCACATGGACCAATAAACACCAGTGTAGGATGCTAAATAACCTATTTGGGGGGGGGGGGGCTTTCCACAGATGCTGCCCCAAAACGAGTCTGCCCCGTGTAATTTCCCTAAACAAGCAAGTCTTTTTAAAAATCCCCCTTTTTCTTAAAAAAAATTTTCTGCAGTTTGCATCTGCATAGCTACACAGGTGCAGCTGGTCGCATTGTGGTACATGTTTCCATGGACTCCAATCACTGCCTGCATGGATGCATGTGAATGCAAAAACAGGAAAACAGGCTCCTTTATCATGAGTGTAACCTGTTATACATTTGCTGTGCGAAAAGGACTCTACTTTTTTTCTAGTCATCTATTAGTCTTAAGACCTTATGGGTGCCAGATCACATGCTTCAGGGAACTCTTTTATTCAGAGAAATCTACAAAGTTTGTTTTAAGAATATAACATGCTTGTATACATGTGTACGTCTATCATGCTTCATTTCGCAACTGAAAATAAGCAATACTAGTTGGCGAACTCAGGAATTGTACTATAGCTGGATTGACCCAAAGTCAGATGAGAACATAAATTCAGTTCCTGACCTTGCGTTTATTTCCACATGCAGTCACATGTTCCATGAATAGCCATTTTCTCAGCTGTGGTCCTATATCCACAATACATGGTAAACAATACTGTCTAAAGTTACAGGGTAGTGCTAAGGATTACTGAAATGATTATGTGAATTGTTTGAACAATCCAGGTGACCCAGTGTAGTAACACTGCATAAAGTTCTAGACCTCAACCAATGTCTCTCCAGCCCAGAGCAACCATTAAAGTCACTGTATGATGATGCTGGCAGGGGATGATGAGAACTGTAGTCCATAGCATCTGGAGGGCCGCGAGTTTGACACCTGTGGTCTAAGGAGCAGCTCAGGCCTTGCCTGGGAAGCGAAACTAGGAGACAAAGAGAGAAAACAGCCTCTGGGAGGGTGGAAACAGTCATTACTCAGAGGATCCCACATCCCGTCCGGGAGACATAGCAAGATCAGGCCAGAACTGGGCAGATCATGACAATAACAGACCTCAAAGATTTCTGGTGAGGATAATAAGGGGTGAGATACAATATTTATAATTAAATGGGATGAACTGTATTATTTATTCCATATTTTCTCCAACACGATACTGTAAAAATGAACAAAACATAAGTCTTTTGGCATCTTGAAAACTAAAAGGTACAACCACCAGGTAATTACTGACCCATGGTATGATGTCACATCATGACATTTACTAGGCAGACTATGTTGCCTTTGTCGTAGGCTTTCACGGCCAGATTCAACTGGTTCTGGTGGGTTTTCCAGGCTGTGTGGCCGTGGTATGATGGATCTTGTTCCTAATGTTTCGGCTGCATCTGTGGCTGGCATCTTCACAGATGTGATACAGTGTGAAACAGACTTTTCTCTGTGATACATCTCTGAAGATGCCAGACACAGATGCAGGCAAAACGTTAGGAACAAGACCCACCAGACCACAGTCACACAGACCGGAAAACCCACAAGAACCAGTATGTTGCCTTTGCCTTCCCCAATTGCCTACATTGTACCCCCAGCAAACTGAGTACTCATATTATCAACACTGCAAGGATAAAAGGCTGAGTCAACCTTGAGCTGGCTACCTGAAGCAGACTCCTGTGGGATCAAATTCAGGTCATGAGCAGAACTTCGACAGCAGTACCAACAGGCATTTATTCTAGCATAAACTTTCATGAATAGAATGCTAGTTCACAGCAGTGTCACAAGACCTCTGCTTATTTTAGTCACTACAGACTAATATAGACCTCCTTTAGTAACATAAAAGTTCATTTTTCTCTCCGTGCAGACATCTGACACCACCAGTAGAGGTTCAGTGAAGTCCCTTCCACACAACCACATTCAATGGAAGAACAGTACTGCTGCTACTCCATCTTCTTTTAAAAAGCACAACAGGGTTGTGATAAAACCCACTGCAAAAGAAAAGTGCTTTCAAATCCTACCAATGCCTGTTGGCCTGGAAGGGGGGGAAGGGCAGGGCACTGCACAAACCAGCTCAATAACTAGATCAAACATAAAGATCTTGTGCTTCTAAAAAAAACTCAAAACAAGTCTAAGGCAGCAGGGGCAAATAAATCATATAGCCATAGTGTTTATGATCATCTATAAACTCACTGATAGATCTTAACTCTACTGTGAAAGAGCCAAAACTTCAAGTCACTATCAGAGGTGAAAGAAAACAAAATTCAGCAATTGTCCATTCGCATTCTATTCTCCCTCATGATCCACTGTTCATTTGTTTTTAAGAACAGTAATATTCCAATAATATTTTTCTATATTGTGTGGGTTGGAGACTATGAGGAAACAGTCTGTCTTTCTTCTCAAAGCGCACTATTCAGTTCCTATCCAGACATCCTCTGTTTAGTCTTGGATGGTAAAACATCCAACATGAACTCTTTCATGGAAGCTGCCACAATATGTTGGGATACTCCTGAAAAGCATATGGCTCGCAAAAAAGTACTCTAGAAGTGACACATAGTCATTCAATGTATCACAAGCCAATATTCAACTAATAATATATTTCCCTTTCAAAATTTGACAATAACTTGCATAAATGCTGCAATTAGTAACTTCTAGTTCACCATGCTCCCACCTAGAAGGATAAAATACATATCCATTTTCTTCTAGACATTATGTAAGTCATTCATATCCCTGCTCAATTGAACTTAGACTGCCGGATGGTGTACAGCACCAGTGTGTTACAGTGGTTAGAGCATCAGGATGTAGAAGAGGTAAAGAAAGTAAAGTAGTGCCCTGTGTAAGCACCAGAAAGACCCAAATTTAAATCCTCATTCTGCGATGAATCTCACTGGATAAAAACAAAGGCAGTCCTTCTCTCTATGCTTACCTCACAGGATGGCACTCCTCACAGCCAGGGAGGGTAAAATGAAAAACAGGAGAACTATGCTAGCAGCCCTGATCTCCTTGGAAAACAGTGAGAGAAAAAGGCAAAAAGTTTGTGACCTCACTTAGTTTTCTTTCTGAAGTTTGAGAGAAAGACCCATAGAAGGGAGTTCCTTCCATAGACATCGAGACAGGCATCTCTCACTGCACATGAGCTCAACAAAACCACTAGGCAAGCAACTTACACTAACACAAGGCGCTCTCCTTCTGTATTGGCATTTGTGCAGCAGCCAAATTAGAAGTCTTTGAATCAAATTAACTCCCACTACCTTGTTCCTAAAAGAAACATGAGCACTCAGCACCGATCACGAGAGCTCCCCACCCCTCATCTCAAAGCAGAAGGGCCCCTTCAGGAGGGATAAAAAAAACAACAGCCCCAAATTCCTTAACTTTCTGACTTGCGTAGTCACTGCCCAATGATCTTATAGAGGGACCTCCTATCCAGGGTAATTATGTACCTCTATCTCAATGTTTGGAACACAGCCACAACATGCTTTTTGGCCTCTACAATTCTGGCTTCCTGACTACAATAGCATAATCCCTCCCAGAATCTCAGGCTCAGTGAAAGCCACACATACTATTTATTTTTCCCCTTGAAAGAGAACTCTGTCTCTCTTCTCAGCCTTTACACTGGGGCGGAGTTGTCAGCCACCTGTGATTGATGGTCCGCCTTGCCACCCGCTCATCAAGTCAATTTTCACCTCGGTCACATACCTGCCCAAATTTTCTTTGCCAAACTGACAGGCATGGGAAGAGGAGCCCAGGTTGGAAGCCAGACCAAATTCCTTTAAGCTGCCGCTCAACATTCTTGTTAAGGTATGGGAAAACAAGTAGGACTTGTTCTAGAGCAGTAGTAATTAAACTGAATCCTAAATGTTCATTTTAATCTGCCTCCATTGTTATTTGGGTGATGTTTATCACTTCCCAGAGAGCTGGCAACAATCTGTTATGTCACCCCAATCAATGCCCTGACCTGTGTCTCCTGCCAGCCATTTAGAACACAGCAAAACCCATGCAAGTGTGGATCAATGCCCTCTCCCAGCTTATGGAAAATTAGCTGTATAGCAATTAACTGACAGTACATTGGCTCTGGACATCAGACAAGAGCAAAGCCCTCCACCCCCACCCTCGCCTTTTTCACACTGCAATCTTCAAAGTGATCAGCAATTAAACATTAATTCTGGAAGGTTATTCGGGAAAACAGCCTGGCAGCATCAGTAGTTTTGCATTGTTTGAACTTCTTTCATTCATTTTTCCCCCTCAGGTCTAGCCTGTTTTTCTCCAAGTCTTCTGTGGATCAGAGAGGGGCAGAAAATCTGCATTTTAATTGACATTCCAGAGAGGTACAGAGGCTGCTTATTGCAGTCTATTCAAACCAAACAGGCTTTTCAGATGAAAATGAGTAAAGGCAAGTAGAAGATTTACAGGGATTTGGTACAAAGGAGACAATGAGGTTTGAAATGTTGATGGCGATTCACACCAACCGCATAATGGGCCACTGTTTGAAAGAGCAGTTTTTCACACTGAAATATATATATATATATTTTTCATGAGGCTTTCTCCTTCTGCGAGGAAAGAAAATTATGAATCACTACCCCTCAAAAAGGAGGCAGTTTCTAAACAATGCCTCCCCAGATGGAGAACGTCTTGTACTTTTGGTCTGCATTACTTCTACATCACGTTCCACTAAGCTCCATGTAAATCATTTCTCTCCATATACGCAGATCCTTGCAACATTCAGTAAAGAATTCCATGTGTTGTTTTTTCCCCTTAACTGGGTCCCTTCTATAGCTCTATAGGTGAAAGAATTTCCACAAACACAAGTTTTGACGTGTTCAGCTTTCATAAAGTCTGATCCTCACACTTCCTGCAACTGAATAAACTAGATCCCCTTCTCCACCCCAAATTTTCCCCCTCTTCAAACAAAAGTCCTTTAATTCCACGCCAATTAAATTGTAGCTCTACAATTTGGGTCTTGTTACAACCGTAAAATTCCACAAGGACTTCTTTTTTTATAGACTACAGTGTACATCTGATTGTAACTGGAAACATAATCGGGGACGGCGGTCACAAGTAGGGCTAAGCAACCAAGAAGAAAAGTTTTGGGGCTCAAAACATGGCCGTAAATGTGATGTTGTGCCCTTCAGGATGTCCAGTGGCATGGGGATACTCTGCACATGCTCAAAGGTGTACTGCTTTTCTGCTTCCAGTTCCAAACAGCAAGAGAAACAAACTGGGGAAAGGGGGTAAATCATTCCCCCAAATTAAGACATGGTTACAAGCTCCACTGTACCTGACAAAAGACTATGAAATGTATATATGACATCCCAAAGATACAAAACTTAAGCTTTGTTAAAAGGAAGGTTGCAAATCCAAGAACTGCAAAGGAACAGTGAGAAAGAACTTTGTCACCTAATTAGGAACCAAAAGTGGGGAGGGGGGTGTTCCTAAAGTTGTTATCCTAAGCACTTTCATTCCCCTAGAACCCAATGGGACTTGGTTCCAAGTAAATATTTTAAGGAGCAGGATTTTTGGTTTTCAGCAACATCAGTTTCCATGTGAAATACCTGACATCATTGCAATCAGATATCATGTTCACAAGGGATGAACTGTGGTCTCCTAGGAGAGTGGCATAAAAATCTATGAAAGACTGGAGGAAGGAGGAGAAAAAACTGTTCCAGCAATCGTTTGGAGAGATTCTCCTAGCCTCCATCACCTCAGGCTGATCAGGACCACAAATGTCCACTAAATCCATGTGCCACCCACATCTGAGTTCCAGCACATCCGAGCTTATCCGACCCACGCCAGTGGGAGGGGCGCACTTATTAGGTACTTGTGGCCACATGTCACTTTCAAAAGGACAAGTACCTGGCCGCAGCGCAGAGAACATGGGACGTTCCCTGTTTTCCGGTTACACAGGAGTAAAAGCAAAGCTCGGGGGTTGGGGCAGATTTCGATCCTGCAAAGGGCTACACGTTGCTTTGCGAAGCACAAAGCAATTGTGGGGCAGAAGGGGGAGAGAAAGCATCCAGGCAGAGACGGCCGGGAAACCTCATTCTTCGAGATCTTAGAGCTTCTTTAAAAGTGGGGATTAATCTCTCTTCCCCCGTCCCCCTCCCGCGCGCCTCCCAACTGCAAGCCAAGCCCGGTTCAATTACCTCGTATGAAAAGGCTCCGAGTAAGCGATCTGCTATTCCCTTGTCGCAGGCGTGTGTACAGGATGAAGCAAAGCGACGAACGCAGACTCCCCGACCCGGGGGAGGACGGGACGAAAGCAAAACAAATCGTCCTCTTGCTTTATTCCATATTCAGGCGCTTGGAAACGTCGACGGGCACCCCCAAAACCCGGGGGAAAATTCGGCAGCCGAGATCCCCATCTCCGCCATCGCAACACTTTCTTGCCAAAAAAAGAAAAAAAGGTTGCGAGGAGGGGTTCCGCAGAGCAGCCACCCAAACGAGTTTGATGGAAAGGGTCTTGAAAAATAGTTTTTAAGGGGAACAAAAACAAACAAACAAAAAAAGACGGAAACCAGCGTGTTACCAGAAACTTTTTCCTGCCCACTTCACTATGGATCCAGGTTGGGGAGAAGAAAGGAAAAGCAGCTTCCAAAAACAATGTTTTTGGGAAAACAAAAACTGTAGAGCAGAACCCAGAGCCTTAAGTTAAGTCCCCGACCCAGTCCATTCAGGATCCCTGTTGCGAGCCAACTCTAAAGCTTTATCAACTCTACAACCTCTTTCCCTCTCCTCTCCCTCCCTCCTCCTCCTCCTCTCCCTGGTCACACCCCCGAAGTTGAAACCCGAGCCATTTCCTGGACAGCTCCTCTGCCAATCACAGCCGCCTAGTTCAGCAATAGTTGAACTCCACGGCGTAGAGATGAAGTCGGAGCCTCTCTCCCGCAGCCTCCCGAAAGCACATTTGGGGGAAAACGCCTCCAAGCGGCACCACGAAACGAGAGGAGGGAAAAAATCAGCCTGACCAAAAACGGAAAGGGGGAAGGAAGAGCAATATACCGTTTTAGGCTGTTCTGCTAATCGCTACAGTCTTGACAGAGGTTTTGGGAATAGTAAAACTAGAACCCCAACAGAGAGGGTGCGACAGTTCTCTTGGTTTTGACCTTCAAGAAAGAATTTCACGTAGACTTTGGCAGCAAAATAAAAGAGGAGGCACCCTCTTGACTGACTACATTTATTCCAGCATCAAACACACACACACACACAAAGTTTACGGTTGGAGTACATTTTGTTAAGACTTCCAGAACTCTTTTTTCCTTTCTGCCTACTGGAATTACTGTCTGCCATCATCAGATGCCCCATTCAGAATATCTCAGTCAAAGGTGCTGTCCCAGTAAATAAAGCTATTTTGTGAGTTGCTCTGTACAGTCCCGGAGATACTTTAACAGTGTTTTGGTAGAGTAATGATCCCTCTGAATGGGATTAGGAATCCCTGCTAGCAACCCTGTGTGGAAATGGTCATTGAAGTGAAGTGTCTCTGAATCGCTTAAGGATATATTGTCAAGTACCATGCTTCATAACAGGGGGGGAAAGGTAGACCCAAAACACAGTCTTTTTGATAGATTATTACCCTTGTTTATTACCCTTATTGCTCTTTTTTCTTTCCTCTATGAGAAAGTTTTTCTCAGTTTTGTTAAAATGCTAGAACAAAGTACACTGGACAAAATCCAGTAAGAGGTTCTCATATAAATTTCTATTCATGGATTGTGCCAAAATCAGAAAAATATAGGTGTCATGCTTCCAAATATGGTGTGGAAATGAATAAAAATAGAATGCAAGTTTTTGTATTCAAGGCACAGCACCAAATGATTATATCATACTAAATCATACTAAATTTCATCATCTATGAAATTAAACATAAGGCAATCCATCCAAAAGATAGGCATGTATAAACCCACTGAAACCAATGAGCTTAAGCACACCTAAATCTTATGTTGGATTGTGGCCAAGATGTTTCAAAGTGCTACTGGAACCAGAGCGATTACTCCAGATTAAGTCAGTAATTTGAGCATTACTCAACAAAAACTTGCACAATCATTTTAATTTTCTTTGCATGAATCAATATGGCATTAGTTACCTTCCATTATTACACCCAAATAATGTACGCACATAAAACTGGAAAATGTTATTTTTTTTTAAATTTATCAACACAGAATAAGAAATGCCTAAGGAAAAGATAATCTAATCTGAGTAAATGTTTCATATTGTTCCACGAACAAAATTTTCATATTCAGTTCTTTTCAGATTAGCTTGGAGTGGCAACATTTTCTTTTAATCTCTCACCTTTAGACAATTGTTCTTTTCAGAGCAGTCAACAGACAAATGTTTGCAAAAACAAATTTTCACAGAGGAAAGTACAAGAAAAATAGCCCATTTTAAGAAAAAACAATATTTCAGGGTGGGGTATGTTTTTTTGTTCCAGTTTTTATGACTTTACAGAGAAGTTTATAGTGCAATCTTATGCAGAGATATTTTAATTTCAATTCATTGATTTAGTGAGGAGTAATTTTTCAGTTATAGTAGAAAATCATAACTTGCACTGTTACAGTAGAAAACTATAACGTGAGCAATGGATGTTAAGGTAAAACTGGCAGGAAGATTTTAACATATCTTATTCACTTAATTAAGGTGCCTTGCCTTTTTGGAATATTTAATGTGGGCAATTCTGGACTTGTTAATTTAATTTTCTTTGGCATTTTCACACAATGCGCTGAGCTAACTGCAAACAAGCAGAGAACATATTTGGCTGCATTTACTGATGACAACCCATGTGTAGGAACAGGCTTCCACTTGTCAGTGCAGTGCATTGGACAGGGAAGGTAAAAGGTTACATCATAGGAAAAAGAAGTATATGTGCACTGTATGTGTGTATAACACATGCAGATCCACTTCCATTATCCTTTTAAAAAATCTTAATCAATCAGTCCTGTTTTGGGTAGCCACAGGCCAGTCAAGAAACGAAATTTATTTGCATATATGCTGGTAGTATGCATAGCAAGGCTCATTTCGAATAAAGCATTCACTTTAAAGATGAATAAATAAACCTATCACAGACAATATCCACTCTCATCATCATTATCTTTTTGGTATAAAAAGTTAAATGCAAAACTTTAAAAATCAGTTTAACTAACACTGTTGTTCTCATAGGCCCCTTCCGCACACGCAAAATAATGCATTTTCAAACCACTTTCACAACTGTTTGCAAGTGGATTTTGCTATTCCACACAGCTTCAAAGAGCACTGAAAGCAGTTTGAAAGTGCATTATTCTGCATGTGCGGAATGAGCCTTAATCTTATAACTAAAGGCAAGAAATGTACCTACTGTATTAGTAACAATTGGGTTAAAATCAGCTAATAAATAGATCACAATTCTCTTATCAGATGAGGTGCTATATGAGTTTATCAGACAATGAATTAAAATTCACTGTCTTTATGAGGTAAATGGAGAATGAAATAGGATTAGGTAATTTTTAATCCTGTCACATAGGAGCTCCATGGTGCAGAGCAGTAAACTGCAGTACTGCAGTCAAAGCTTTGCTCATAACCTGAGTTCGATCCCAACAGATGTCGGGCTGGTTCCGCATGGGCCAAAAACAGCAGTGTGAAAACAGTATAAACCCTTTTACACCATTTTAAACCCTTTTACACCATTTTCACACCGTTTTCACACTGCTGTTTTTGGTCCATGCGGAATCAGCCTCAGTTTTAGGTAGCTGGCTCAAGGCTGATTCAGCCTTCCATCCTTCCAAGATCAGTAAAATAAGTATCCAGCTTGTTGGGGGTAAAGTGTAGGTGACTAAAGCAACCGCAAACCACCCCATAAATGTAGTCTGGCTAGCAAACATCATGATGTAATATTACCCCAAGGGTCAGTAATGGCCCAATGCTTGCACAACGAAATATATTTACCTTATGCAGTCTCAATTGGTTGTGACCTCAGAATTGGGACACATTGACAACAGGAATTTGCTTCTTACCCAGAATTCCATCAGCTCATATGCAGACTACAGAGATCAGTTCCCCTGGAGACAATGGATGCTTTGGAAGCTAAACTCTATGGTATTGTAACCCAGTGGCAAAGCCACAAGGGGGCGGGGGGTGCGTCGTGCACCAGGCGCATGCCTGGGGGGTGCAAAAATCACCCCAGGCCCCTCCCCCTTCCCCCACATGGTGCCCCTGCACACCCCCACACCCCCTACCCCCTTCTCATACTTACCTTAGTTCCTTTTTCAGAACTTTTTCAGGCTTCAAAAGGCCATGTTCTCAGAAAAACGGCCTGAGGAACTACAGTTCCCAGGAGACCTTGGGGCTCACAAGGTCTCCTGGGAAGTATAGTTCCCATCAGGCCTTTTTTTACTGAGAACAAGGCCTTTTGAAGCCTGAAAAAGTTCTGAAAAAGGAACTAAGGTAAGTATGGAAAGGGAAAAGAGGGAAGGGGGACAGGGGGGCACCGCGAAGGGGGGGCGCTGTGAAGGGGGGGCTGGGGGGGCAAGGGGGTAGAAAATGTGGAATTCGCACCAGGTGCAGTTTGGCCCAGCTATGCCTCTGTTGTAACCTATTCTCCCCAGGCTCCACCCTCAAATCTTCAGGAATGTTCCAACTGGGATCTGGTAATGCTACTCTCCCCCTCCATCTCCTGCCAGTGACCAAGGTGGACCTGGAAACTCGAGTTCAAGAATAGACTAGTCACAAACTGGGATTTGTTTATGATGGTCAAATGATACATCTGTGCATTCCTTCCATATTTATTTTGGATGGCTTCAAAATTCACCATCTATCCCCAAAAGAAAGCTATTTGGGTAACATCGTATGAATCAGGTTGAGGCCTACATGGATACCTGCTGGACATTGTTGGATATTCTAATAGCCAAGATATAATATGCTGCCTCAGTGGAGAAACTGTATTCAAGAAGCATAGAAAGTACATTTATACATTTGAGTTTATGCCAATGCAGAAAAAGCAAGGCAACCTGCATTAATCTTTGACGAGACAAAATCTTCAAAGTCAGCAATATACTTAGTCAATACAGTCCAAAGTAAAATTATGTATTCTTAAGCACATGAAACTGTATTATAATGAATTAAACCACTGATCTATCATGATCAGAATTGTCTGCTCTGACTGGCAGCAGCTCTCAAGAGTCTTACACAGAAGTCTTTTTACATCACCTACTATCTGACCCTTTTAACTGGAGATGCCACTGACCCTGACACATTCTGCATATAAAATAGATGTTCCACCACAGAGATAGACCCCTTTCCCAAATAAATAGGTAGCCACAGATCCCATCAGTTTGAAAGCAAAGTAAGCTTCTACTGATGAAAAAGGAATCTTCTACTTCATTAAAAAGACTAACAGCCCAGTCTAGAGGGTGCCACAGCCAAGGACAGCTCCGCCACCCTGCCACCCCCAGAGGACTTTCAGGGGGTGCAGGGAGGCAAGAAAACAAGAAACCTCCCAGGCCACTTGAAAGGCTTCCATTGGGCTGAATGGCCCTGGCCATGGTGTTTCCAGCATGAAAGCCTCCAGCACACCTCCACTGCACTGACAGGGCCAGCTGCAGTGTGTGAATGCTGACATGGCACCCAGCACCATGTTTATTTATCCCGAAGGGCCGCAGTGGCAACCCAGCAGTACTTTTGCCCCTCCACCAGGGAGGGTAAATCCACTGGCCTATACTACATCCAGGAGACAATTCACACACACACATACACCCGCCAGTAGGATGGGGTTGTAAAACTTAACAGAAGATATAATCTATGATCTTAGGAATCAGGTATTATTTTAAGACAATGTTTCATCATATGAAAAAAACCCTGAGTGATTCTGAACCAATTAATATTTCATTACAGTGCTGGGGGATTCATTGACCATTCCTGCACAGCACAAATAAAATATCTTGAGGATGCTAAAAGAAGCATTTTTCCCCAAGATGTCCTCAAGACATTTTATTTCTGCTCAACTTGCTTGGATTTTAAAAACAACAACACTGAACTAGCAATATTTTTTCCCAAGATGGGGTCAAGACATTTTCCCTTGTTTGTGCAGAGCAAGGAAGCATTTTATTTTTCCTATCTGAGTTTTAAGCTCTCACTTTTGATTTCTCCACAGCTCGTGCTCACCACTTCCTGCTGCTCCAGGGATTCTCCATGCCATCCATCATTTGCAGAAGGTTCCTACAGAGGTTTCCTTTGGTTGCAGCTTGTTTGTCCGCCATTTCTGTGTAAAAGGTACATGAATAAAGTTTTGACTGCCAATTCGGTGTGTTTTCCCTTTTGTTTGTTTGTTTGTTTTGAGGGAGGTGTCTTTGAGGCTACGATGACTTGAAATATGCACACATTACAGATTCACATATCATATAATTGTAGCTTCAAAGATACCTCCCTCAAAACAATTAAACCACTGATCTATCATGATCAGAAAACAAAAGGAAAAACGACATGGGTGCTAAATTAGCAGTCAACGTTAACTTTATTCATGTACTTTTTATGTGGAAATGCGGGGGGGGGGGGGCGATGAGATGCAAGCAGAAGAAAGCTCCAAGGGAAACCTTCACTAAATGGTGGGCAGCATGAATCACAAGCAAGAGAAAATAAAGCAGATACAAGCTGTGGCAAAAACAGAAGTGAACTAGTGGAGAGGGGGAAGCGGTGCTTTAGTAATACTTAGAGGAATAAACCATGTGAGTAGAATGTATGTTGTGATTCTTTCTCATAAAGACACAACTATCCAAGATGGAAGATGTTTCAGTTAGGAAGAACCACATTATCTGCTTTTATAACCTAATATCTATAGAGCAGAGTACTATGAAGTCACAGGGAAAAATCTTCCTCACTGCTATGGTAAATTTGAACTAATTCTTATTATTGAAAGGTGATATATGTCTAACTAAATAGTCACATAACTCAGGAATCTATGGTTGATTCAAAAAGAAAAGAAAAGTTGTCTAGTACACTGAAAGCTTCGTCTTTGTCTTTAGCAGACCTAAAATTATCAGAATAAAAAATGGTGTACTTTGGCCAAGAGAAACACAAAAATAAATATACAGAGGAGGGTATATCATAACTTTGCCACCTATTAAAATCTGAAGCCTCTTTTTTGAAGGCCCTTTCATAAACATTTTGCAGCTCCTCGAGCAAATTATGACCCTTATGGAATGGTAGGATATATTTCTAGACAGAAAAAAACATAGGAAATAGCATTAATGTAATTGAAATTGCCACTGAAAAATGACTCCTAGAAATAAATTAAACTGATTAATAAACTGTTATTCTGTACAATCAGTTGATGTAAAGGGAATCAGAATTCTTAAACTTCATTAGACAGCTAATGTATTTTAATACTATTTAAGTACAAATATACATTTTCTATCATGTCTCCATTGTTTATTAATAGAATTTTCAAGAACAACAAACAGCATGGTTGGCTATAAAGCTATCATTATAAAGCAAGCAGAAATGCCTACTAAGTTGAACATGCAATCCTAAGCAGAGTTACACCCTTCTAAACCCATTGATATATAGAAAGGTATAACTTTGTATAGGATTGCACTGTTAGTGAGACCAAAAATATATCTACTATCTCCCTATATTTATATTCTCACTGATATGACAATTCTCTTTTCAACTCATTCCAATTCCATTACTTTTATCCCTTACAATCTTTTCCACACAAACTAGGAAATGAGTTCTTTTGCCGATCTGCAGCTACTTCTAATTCAGAAATTGACATGTCACCAGCAAGATACAAATTTCACAGCTTCAAGTGTGTCTCTTGTCCATTGAAAACATTGTTAACACATTCTCACATAAATTACTGGTAAGCACAGGAAGCAGCAATACCTTTCTCCCATTCATTAACAACATTGCATCCTGCAACAGAAAAAGAAAATGGTCCACTAAGGATGACAAAATAAAGACACCTTTTTCTTGTGTCTGGAAGCAGTTTTCAGAATTTATTCTGCAGGGTGATGAAAAGATAATAACTTATCAAGAGCTTATTCATTTGAACTTATTCACTTAAAGGAGCCAGTTTCCAAGCTTGGCCACAACAACCCTCTCACATGGAGAAAAGCAGAAACTTGTTTGGCATTTTTTTTAAAAAATCAATGCTGTCATCATATTTAGGCTTCAAGTGATCTCAAGGAACCCAGGAAGCTTTTCACACTAGTTAGGATGCTAAATGAAAGAGTAATCTCTTTATGGGCTTTTTAAAATTATTATTATTCCCCTCTTCTTCTGAAAGTGGCTCGAATCTTTTTTGTCAATTCTGCTGCACGTGAATGGTGTGGCTAATAAGCCTATTAATGAGGTTCCACAGTGGAGTGTGAATAGGTAAATAAGCCCCAATCTGTTGAGGTTCAGCAGCAAGGGCAGTAAAGCCATCAAGAGCTAAAGGTGACAGTTTGAACTGAAATAGGAACAACAGCTCCAGGTTTCAAGCAAAAGAAAAGGCAGACAAGGCCTGCATTCAGAAACTTTCTACCCCCAACTGAGCTCTATTATCGTCCTGTTTCTTCCCCCTATATAAAATGCCTTGAGTGGTCGCTGTTTTAAAAAAGCTCTTGAGACGTCCTTTTTCATTCTGGTAATGATACATCAATAGGGAAGAAGGAAAATTAGGGCTCCCAATACCCCCCTTCACACCACAAATTTCAAAAGAACGAATAACGCTGCCTCGCAGCATATGAACTAAATAGGAAAGGGATGGAAAGTTTTGGAGGGACAGAAAATAAAACATTTGTTTTTCATGGATTCTGTCTGTCTTTCTTTCTACTTTGAAATGCAGTTCTGCTACATCTGGACCAAATATTAACTGCCAAGCATATATACTCAAATGCATGTAAAACAAGATGCCCAGATCAGGATGCTCTTTGCTTGTGAAGGCTTTGAATGCAAAGCTGCTGCATGTTTATGCCATGTGTGAAAGAAACTGCCATGCATATTCTAATGAGCACTATTGACCATGCAATAATCATTTGCCTTCATGATTCCAGACTCCACAAAGAAAAGTTTGATACAACTGAAATGTATTGCATTATCACAGAGTCCAAATATAAACACAAATCTTCTTGATATGGATAAATTACCACATTATGGATAAATTACCAATTATCGATTTTAATGCACAGTGAAATCACTGTTTATCTCATTCTGGAAAACTTTCCAAAAGAAGGGGCAAATAGCAGTACCACATAATTGGTGACTTTTCCAAATTAAAAAAAAAATCTGAATTATTGCCCTCAGCTATGAAGAATTCAGACATTTCTGATGTGGAAAAGTCACCATGCTGTGGTACTGCTATTAGAACACAGTGATTGGATAGAATATATTTTTGCAGAAAATAAGTGATAGGAGGGGAAAACTATCAAGGTAGAGTAATCACATGACATGTGAACAGGGTTTTAACAGTGCAGGAAGTACAATCTGCAACCTGAGGCAGCTGGGAAGGGCACTGCCTCCGCCCCCCCCCCCCCCCGCCGCCGCCGCCGCCGCCGCCGCCACCACCACCTCCAGAGGGCTTTGTGGAGCCGGCATTGGGAGGCATAGAATTTTTTTTTCAAAACCCACAACCAGAAAACCCTCCATAGGGCTCAGTGGGCTTACATCACCCAAAAGGGTGGCATAAGTTCAAGTCATGGGCTTCAGCGTAACTGCCAAGGTGGAAGCCAACCTTGTTGGCTCTACTCTAAGGAATGCCCCCACCCACCCACCACCACTGGCATCTAATCAGACACTAGCACAGCTCTGCGGTGGCCCCAACTTCCAGGTTTTGCCACCATGGAGCTGAGGGGTGGTTGGCCACTAGCACATTTGCCCCCTCTGCCACCAGTAAGATACTTAAGAACAAAGCTACACAATGAAAGTCCTTAGGAGACATAGGGATAATCACAATTCAATTTACATTGGCAGTCCAGTATGAGATAAATCAAATTCACTTGGGATTGAAACAAAAATTATGTCAGTCTTGGTTAATCACAGTGACCTTCCTCAAAATGGGAGTGGTTCACAGAAGGTTTCTTGCAGCATCAAGACTACTTTCTGAAATGATAGCTGGTGGAAATAAATAGAAAGAAAATGTTTATTATTGGTTGATGCTTAACTCTCCCAAATAATTTGGAAACATCAACATAGGATAATGCTAATTCAGCATGACTAAACACATGAAGAAAGGAATCACAGTAAAGGTGTGCTCTGGCTTTGCCCAATAAAGGCACATGAAGCCATGGTTTGTTGGATGTAAATGGCATAAAGACTCTTCTAAGGAGTGGGAGGGTTTATAAAATAGATAGTTCCCAGTCTATGAATGGCTTCAAAGCACTTCGTTTGCAGGAGCTAAGTGGCACCATTGTAATTGCCAGAAAACTGGTTAGATAAGTTCATGTCTCCCTGTCGGTATTTACCAATGCCCTCTAGTGGAATTGATATGTTATATTTACTGACACACTAAAATGAATCAGGTTTATGAGCCTATGTATGGATAAAATTATACTATTACTTCTGTAGCTACCAGGTCTATATCAGAAAACCATAGAGCTCTTGACAAATGTGTGAACTGTTGCTGTTAGCTCTATAGTTCTGTGATGTAGATCTGGTGGCTACAGAGGCTGTTTGGTAATCTTACCTACACATGATTTAAAAATCTGATAAATTGTGTGAACTGCCAGAAAGTAATCATATATTAAATATTTGGAAAATGTAGTACACAGAGCTAGAAACAGCAAGAGCCAGAGGCAACAGAACTAAACTCCAACCACCTCAATGCATTTTCAAAGCTGTGACAATCCTGAGACATTCCCAGAAGGTAGTCTGTATAACACCCTGGAAAGTCATAAAACAAAGATGAGTCCTGATTGTGGCATATGCAAAATGCTTACATCAATTTACATCAATTGTTCTCTTTTCCACTGACTGTTAATGGCAACATGCTCAGTCCTGAATCCAGAAAATTGTGATAAGATCCATCGGATCAAGAAGGCACAAGTGCACAATTGGATCTATTCCACAGACCCTTATTATAGAAGCTCCTCACGCTTGATATCTTCAAAATTAACAAAAGACAATGGACAAGAGTGTGGCATTTCCAACTCCTATATACTTAATCAACAGTCATTTGAGGCAATACTGAAAATAGTAAGAATTACCATTTTACAGTAAAACCTGACTAGTTCACACAAATGATTTTTTTTCTTCTTGGATTGCCCATTGCTAACAGTGGATGGATTATGTGGAACACCCTGGAAAGGTTCACTATGTCTGGCATTACAAATCTTCTCAAATGGACTCAGCAATGCCTTGTGCGGGGATCCTCAGACTCAGTTAAAATGTAAGAAACCAACCAACCACTGAAACTGTAACTCATCACACTTTCAGTGAAGACGTGAATCAGGCTCTAACAATCAAAGTTGCTTCTGATTCTTAATTTTGCAAGCCCTTTTTTTTTAATTGGCAGGTTGCATAGGTTTGCATAGCACGTTGTCCACCTAAGAAAAGGAGGGCAACAGGGTATACCGCAACAGAATGATCTACTACTTTTCATTACAAAACAGAATCATTTCAACTTTATTACATTTTATCTTCAAAATTAACAGTCAGTGGAAAAGAGAATCTTCTTCTAGAGTTGAAGATTTTTTCTTATACCCAACTAGTTAGCCAGCCTCGCAATCTCGAGCAACATGGAATATTTTGCTCTGAAGTTAGTAAAAATAGGCTCCCTTTTTTCTCTGCAAAACAAAAATACATTTCTAAACACCTTACTATTTATAAATATTATGCAACATTTTAAATGCTGTCATAAATGCAGTTTTCTCTACAAAAATGCTAAAGGAATGCAAAAACACCTAATATGCCATTATAAGCAAATAAATTAATGTCTCTAAACCAAAATTACTTAAAATGAGGCCAAGCAATATAAAAATATTAAACATCAAATTATGTAGAATAAAATAATAGGAAAAGTCACACTAACCATTTATGCAGCATAAGAAGCTGCAGCAAAGAAAAGAACAATTTCTCACCTGCGAATTGTATTCCCTGAAGGGTTACATTCAGCAATCCATTTTCCCACCTATTCAGCATGTAGAAACAAGTTGCCAATTACATTGTGGAAAACAGAGAAACTGACACATCTTGAACAGAAATGGTTAGGATGAGGATGGGGGGGGGAACAAATTCCCTAAAAGGGGGGAAAGGACAAATAGCTGTGGATAAATAAGAATAAAAGCAAAACAGTCTAACAGTCAAAGATGGCTATTAGTGAAGGTTTAAACTGGTTTAAACAACTATAGTTGTTGTTTACATTTAGAATATATACCAGCACAGAGAAGGGCAAGAAAATGATGAGGAATTCACTTGTATTTTCAGATTGGCTTATATGATGTTATGTGATGTGGAAAAAACCACACTTTTTAGTGCTGGGTGGGTGATCTGGTGAGGTCCTGAAGTTAATTATTTTATCAGAGTGGTGAGAGGAAGTGGTTGCAGCTGTTTCTGTGATAACTACCTTAGGAATAAACACCCTTAACATGCTCTGTTTTCACCCATCCTAAGACACCTGATAAAGGTGGTAGGGAAGAGTGCAATACAAGGCAAAAGCCTTCACCCAGCCCCCGAGAAAAGAAATATTGTTAAATTTAAGGAATGTCTGAATAGTTACCATAAGATTAGCCATTTACTTATTTTGAAAGAAGCTAAATTTAGGAGTGGAGCACAGTTCTAGGCAGGACAAGGTAATGCTGCTGGTGAGAAGCTATCAAGATCATAAAGTGTATGTTTCATAAATACCATCATGATCATGCAGATTTTTTTCATGTGTGGTAGAGTTATGGCAAGTACAGCAGAATCAAATACTTGAATTATCTCAGACAAAAGAGATCAAATTAAAATTTGAACTCTTTAACTTTTTCCTCTGACTACAAAGTTATGATTGGGAGTAATGAATCTAGTACAAGATCATTTGGGTTTTTCCAAAAATTCTCTGGCCTCTCTATTGGAAAGTAGCAACCACTCCAAGCATGGTGAGATGATTAATTAAGGTTTTGAAAGATGCTGAAATGGAAAAACTGATGGATGAAGCAGTTAGGGAATGGGCTGTTTTACTGCAGGAAATTTGGGGTGGAAATGGAATCCTTTTCATAGGTTCTTGCATTGAGCATGAAAAGATGGAAATACCTTTGTGATAGGTAAAAATTAGGATTGATCATTTTGCCCATAATTTCTTTTACAAAAGTTATATCCCACCTTCCTGTCCTCACAGCAGTTATCAAGGCAGCTGACCAACAGAAGCATTAAGCAATTAAGAGATTGTAGAAACAATGGGATAAGATATAGAGACATGACAGAGAACAGAGAAAAGTGGTAACAAGGTGATTTTGAAAACAAAGGAACAAATAAACAAAGAAATAAAAGGAAGAGTGGGAAAAATCCTGGAAGAGAATAATTAAATTTACACTAAGTATAAATTTGAAAGAAAATTATTGAAAAGTCATTCACCGATGATACTTAACACCAGTGATAATTTCTAAGATGAGCTTTCAAGAAAATTGATTTCTATTTTCATATATTATGGTCCTGCAAAAAGGTCTAGAAATTCTGGTGAATCCTGAAATTTAGCTGTTAGGAATATTTTATATTGACGTGTTAAATAAGAATGATACCCTGTTTTTCTATACGATTACTGCTGTGAGAATGGTTTTAGCCAAGAGCTGAAAACTGTTAAAGATTCTAAGGAGAATTTTCAGAATTAAATACGCTATCTAAAATGTTGAAAGAAATAACATCAGAAAAATTTGAGAAAATATGGTCTCCCTGGTTAAAATTTGTGGAAGAGCAATATGGCTCAGATTTGTTCTAAGCTTGGATTAAATTTTAGAATGAAAGGGATTCTGGAGGATTCTAGAGGATATTGTATCAATTCAGTTTGTTTTTGGTTTCTTTTTGTATGTTCTTCTATAAATGTTCTTCTATAAATGCAAACAGTTCACCAAACACTTGTTTGGGTTGGATTTTATTCTGCAACACCAGGGTCACACTGAGGAAGGAAGGAAGGAAGAAAGAGAGAAAGAGAGAGAGAGAGAAAGAGAGAGAACAAGAGAGTCTTTCCACAAACTATATAAAACTATATAAAACTGAATTATTCAAGAGGGCTTTTCTACATAGGCAATAGGGAGCACTTCTGTAGGACTGGGGGGCAAACAGCTCTCATTGCAGCCATTGCTAACAAATGACACCACAATTCAGTAGGAAAAGTAAACTCTCTTCAGAGGCATTCCTAACTTCATGGACTAGTTGACCATGGCTGAGTAACAGGTCATAAACTGACTAATCAGCAACAACTGACGAGTCAATCACCATGTTAACTCTGTGACATAAAACAACAGACAATAGTGCCTCTGGAACTGCATAAGTATGCAGCCATTTGGGGGAATAGTTATACAGATGTATTTGCATATAATATTTGTTGCTCAAAAAATACTAGAACAGCAAATCAAAGATAAAAATCCCCAGAATTTACAACCGCATAATAGCTTGATAGTTTCAGTGTCATAAGTGATTCCATGTTCTTCTTTTACAGGCTGAGGGGAGGAGCCGTGAGTAGTCCAGTGATGCAGAACCATTTGGAAAGCTCTTCCTATTTTACAAAATCTGTACCTCACCTTTCTGCCCTCACTAGGACCACCAGGTAGCCTCTATCCCATCCCAATTCCCTCTCTCTTCTCTAGAATATTTAGAGAGCAAGACTAAGCAAGTCTACTCAGGTTTATCCTGTGGGACTTACTCTCAGGAAAGTGTATTTAGGATTGCACTGCTAGCACTCAATAAGCCATTTGGTTCTCTTACAAAAGTCATACTTCCTAAAGCCACAGAAATCTGGAGAGTCCTCTGAGGATGTAAAGACCCTGACCTTCTCTGAAGGTGACCTGTTTTTGCTGCTATTGCCAGCTGCACGGGGTGGGGGGGGGGGCATTTGTTTTCTGATATAATTGTTGTTTCTATGTGGGTCTGTTACTTTGTAGACAGTTTTAAGGTCATCAGGCTATTTGGATTTCTGAGAAAATATTGTTTATACAATACAGAAGGAAAAAAAGATGAGCAACATTTTGGTATCTCCAGAGGATGCAGGAGAGGTTTCTGTGGTTAACCCTTGGCTGATCTGTTTGTTTGTTTCCTTTAAATTATTGCTTCTCAGCCTGGAAACAGTAAGCCACCGATGGTTTGCCAGAACTTTCTGATGATGTTGACTCTTCCTAACTCCCTTCTCCTCTGCTTCCAAAGGATGAATGACATTTTCAGATGCTTTTGAGCACTCTGTCAATATTTCTCACCAGCCAATTTGGTACAAGTATAAAAGTAGGAATGCACCAAAAACCCAGCATCACAATGCTTTGTACATTATGAACTTAGACCCAATCCACTTACCACTCTTCATCTGGCTTTATGCCTTTTATTTTACAGCCCAGATTTGCACAGAATCAATTGTCAAAAATATGACTATAACAACATTCTTGATAAGTGTATTTTTTTAAAAAAGAAAAGTATAGCTTAGAACAAATGATTCAGATTATTTACTCAGTGTATACATAATACAAACAACAGGGAGGGAGTTGGTAAGTGTAACTTAGTCATGGGTACCTGCCCTTAATGTTAACCTACACACCCAAGAAAATCTTGGGAGAGTCTATCCTGAACTGTAGCTCCTAGACTACAGTTCTAGAATGCCCAAAAAGAATAGACACTGACCTACAAGATAAGCCCACTCTTTCTTTCTTTCTTTCTTTCTTTCTTTCTTTCTTTCTTTCTTTCTTTCTTTCTTTCTTTCTTTCTTTCTTTCTTTCTTTCTTTCTTTCTTTCTTTCTTTCTTTCTTTCTTTTTCTTTCTAGAACAACTGAGCATCCC
This sequence comes from Sphaerodactylus townsendi, assembly GCF_021028975.2. NCBI lineage: Eukaryota > Metazoa > Chordata > Lepidosauria > Squamata > Sphaerodactylidae > Sphaerodactylus > Sphaerodactylus townsendi. The sequence goes on along the minus strand of NC_059432.1, from coordinate 48,707,755 downwards.
TGTTTGTAACACAACAGTATGAGTAATGGCAGTTTATAAATTGTGTTCCTTTGTCTTCAGGCTTTTGCAATTATATTCTGGATCCTTAACCAGACCAAACACAGAAGCAACTGTAGCCTCTGGGGAAAATTCCTGCATAATTCAGCTTTGCTGTCACATGCACTTTCGTATGGACACACCTTGTCTTTGCTGGAAGAACACAGATAACCTCGCCAAAGCTTCAAAGATATTGCCAAATCAAACTGAAACAAACATACATCAAGTGTGTAAGTATGGGAGGGGGAGGGTCTGTTAGTAGAGGTTTAGATAACGGTTAGATAAATGTCCCTGTCTTTATAAAGCCCAAGGCTGCCCGACTGAGGAATGCGCAATTAAACATCTTGACAAGTGTGATATTTGATTCATCTGATCCACTGAGGAAAGGGGCCACTTGGGTGGTAAATGATATGAGCCTTCCCAATATCAGGCTACAATTTCCGCAAGGGAAATCCATTTCTTGCCTGCCAATAAAGCAGACTAGAAGAAAGCAGAATTTGAAAAGGATTTGAATATGTGTTAGATGCACAGGTCAAGGTGTACATTGTATATGGGTCTGTTACAAATCATATAAAGTGTGGAGAATTTGAAAAACCCTTTTTGTGGAGTCTTCTTCCCCTGAAGATACCAGCCACAGATGCAGGTGAAACGTCAGGAGAAAATGCTACTGGAACACGACCATACAGCCCGGAAACTCCACAACACTCCAGTGATTCTGGCTGTGAAAGCCTTTGACAATACACAAACCACACAGCACCCCAATACATTAAACACTTTTTGTGTTCCTAAATGTACCTGAACTCAGATAAAGGATTGTGGGATACACTGCCTTGAGGGATGGAGGAGGCGCAGTCTCCTTTCTTGGAGGTTTTAAACAGAAGATGGATGGCCATCTGTTAGGAATGCTTTGACTGTGAGTTCCTGCATGGCAGGGG